>NC_042615.1:697879742-698514529 GCF_901001135.1 Rhinatrema bivittatum
CCCATCCTCTGTGGATTATAGTGAGGATGAGGCTCTGTGTGACCCCTAGGGGGATGACACTGCAGAATCCTCAGAGGATTCAGGTCTCCCCTCAGAGCCTTATCCAGAGGAGTGAAGGAAGTAACTTCCAGAGGACTTAATCTTGGTAGGTTTTGTGCAGGTGATGGCCAAGGCCATCCCTTTTTAATTGTTGATGAAGTAGAATGCCAGGCACAAGATGCTGGAAATCCTTTAGTTCAGGTCTCAGTACATGAGATTTTTATGGAGTTGCTGCTGAGGTTCTGGAAATATCCCCTCACAATACTTCACATAAATAGGAAGGCAGATAGTTTACCTCATCCAGAAGGCTACTGGATTCGAGAAACATCAGCTGTCATGCCAATTGGTGGTGGTTGAATGTGCCTTCAAGAAGTCCAAGTGCTCTCGGACCCATGCTTCGCAATGCCTCCAACCAGCTCTACATGAACCCAATACTTGCGGAACCTCTGGAAGCAAGTGCAGGAGATGGCAAGCATCTGCCTCAACAGCTCTAAGACACCTTCATGTCACTGGTGCATAAAGGCCTGGCATGCGGAAAACCCAAGATTTGTACAACCTACAATGTTTTTGAAATGGCATCAAGAGTCTTTGCAGTGGGAATTAGCGCCTGCAGAATGGCATGGCTGCCGGCCTCAGATCTCTGGTCAGAGGTACAGGAAAGACTCGCTGACTTGCCATGCATGGGAGCGAATCTCTTTGGTGATAAGTTGAGGGACGCGGTGGCCCAATTATGGGACCACCATGAGACCCTCCAACAACTCTCTGCCAGCACTTCAGACCCACCCTCCTCAGCACAGAGGTCGGCGAGACAAGATCAGAGGATGTCTTTCTACTGCCAGAGAAAGTACCATCCTCCGGCCCCTTGTTGCCATTCGTAATGGGTGAGCTCCCGCAGCCATCCCAGGCAGCAGAGAGCTCCCAAGCCCCAGCCAGTGCCCCAGTCAAATGTTTGGACAGGCTTTTGACTGGATTGTAGGAAGCATGAGCAAGCCACCTGTATCAAAGACACTGGACTCCCCCCCCCCCCCCCCCCCCCCATTGCCCCTGGGTCGGGGCAGGCTATGATTCTTTGTGGATCAGTGGCCCAGAATAATCTTGGACCAGTAGGTTCTGCCATTGTTTGTCAGGGGTACCAATTTAAACCTATTGGGTGTCCCGTCAAATTACCCAACAAAGCAGGAGGGTAGGCTATCTAAGAAAGCCGTGAGGGCAACAAAGTAGATTAGACGCCAAGAGATGTCCAGTTAGAGGGGAGATGGTACACACTGTTTATATACACCTAAAAAACTATCAAGAGTACATTTGATATGAGATTGAGCTCATATATAACAAAGATTCACTACATACAGCCCCTGAGGCAGCCCCAATGTGTGGGTGAAACTCTGCCTGAGTCGAGCTCATTTTATAAAGAATACGTCTCCATCAATAAAATTTCTAATCGGACATCTCTTGGCATCTAATCTACTTTGTTGCCCTCCATCAAATTACCCTCCTTGCCCATTTTGGGGGCCAGTAATGCATCAAGAGGTACCCTCTTAACAGCCAGAGCGGTCGAAACAGTCCTACCAAGGCAAAGATGACGGTTTCTACTCCCGGTACTTCTTGATTCCAGAGAGAACAAGGGAACTCCTTCCTATCCTAGACCTAAGGGCTTTGAACAAGTTTCTAAAAAGAGAAAAGTTCAAGATGGTTTCCCTCAGCACCCTGATTCCCCTCTTCTAAAAAGGTGACTTGCTATGCTCCCTCATTTTGAAGGACACGTACACTCACATTGAGATTTTCACATTTCATAGGAGAAAAAAGAAGTGTGAAGCTTGCTGGGCAGACTGGATGGCCGATTGGGTCGTCTTCTGCCGTCATTTCTATGTTTCTATGTAGTCTTAAATGTGCTACTTGCTAACATCATGGAATGCCCCTAGTCCTTCTATTATTTGAAAGTGTAAATAACCGAGTCACATCTACTCGTTCAAGACCTCTCATGATCTTAAAGACCTCTATCATATCCCCCCTCAGCCGTCTCTTCTCCAAGCTGAACAGCCCTAACCTCTTCAGCCTTTCCAAATAGGGGAGCTGTTCCATCCCTTTTATCATTTTGGTTGCCCTTCTCTGTACCTTCTCCATCGCAACTATATCTTTTTTGAGATGCGGCGACCAGAATTGTACACAGTATTCAAGGTGCGGTCTCACCATGGAGCGATATAGAGGCATTATTACATTTTCCATTTTATTAATCATTCCCTTCAGCTTCCTAATAATTCCTAACATTCTGTTTGCTTTTTTGACTGCTGCAGCACACTCAGCCGACGATTTTAAAGTATTATCCACTGTGATGCCTAGATCTTTTTCCTGGATGGTATCTCCTAATATGGAACCTAACATAGTGTAACTACAGCAAGTGTTATTTTTCTCTATATGCAACACACCTTGCACTTGTCCACATTAAATTTAATCTGCCATTTGGATGCCCAATCTTCCAGTCTTGCAAGGTCCTCTTGTAATGTATCACAGTCCGCTTGTGATTTAACTACTGTGAATAATTTTGTATCATCCGCAAAATTAATAACCTCACTCGTCGTATTCCTTTCCAAATCATATATATATATATATATATATAGAGAGAGAGAGAGATATAGATAAGATATATATAGATATAGAAAAGCACTGGTCCAAGTACAGATCCCTGAGGCACTCCACTGTTTAACCTTTTCCACTGAGAAAATTGACCATTTAATCCTACTCTGTTTCCTGTCTTTTAACCAGTTTGTAAACCAGTTTGTAATCCACGAAAGGATATCGCCTCGTCTACAGTTACCCAGATTGCCCCTGGAGCCTTTTTTAAATATTGGGCTTTCATTGGCCACCCTCCAGTCTTCAGGTATAATGGATGATTTTAATGATAGGTTACAAATTTTAACTAATAGATCAGAAATTTCATTTTTGAGTTCCTTTGAGTTCCTTCAGTACCCTATGATGCATACCACCCGGTCCAGGTGATTTGCTACTCTTTCGTTTGTCAATCTGGCCTACTACCTCTTCCAGGTTCACAGTGATTTTGTTCAGTTCGTCTGACTCATCACCCCTGAAAACCATCTCCGGAACTGGTATCTCCCCAACATCCTCATTAGTAAACACGGAAGCAAAGAATTAATTTAGTCTTTCTGCAAAGGCCTTATCTTCCCTAAGAACCCCTTTAACCCCCTTGGTCATCTAATGGTCCAATCGACTCCCTCACAGGTTTCTTGCTTCGGATAAAGGTGAACCTGTAGATGTAGTGTACTTGGATTTTCAGAAGGCATTTGACAAAGTTCCTCATGAGAGGCTTCTAGGAAAAATAAAAAGTCATGGGATAGGTGGTGATGTCCTTTCGTGGATTACAAACTGGCTAAAAGACAGGAAACAGAGTAGGATTAAATGGACTATTTTCTCAGTGGAAGGGTGTGGGCAGTGGAGTGCCTCAGGGATCTGTATTGGGACTCTTACTTTTCAATATATTTATAAATGATCTGGAAAGAAATACAAGTGAGGTAATCAAATTTGCAGATGATACAAAATTGTTCAGAGTAGTTAAATCACAAGCAGATTGTGATAAATTGCAGGAAGACCTTCTGAGGCTGGAAAATTGGGCATCAAAATGGCAGATGAAATTTAATGTGGACAAGTGCAAGGTGATGCATATAGGGAAAAATAACCCATGCTATAGTTACACAATGTTAGGTTCCTTATTAGGTGCTACTACCCAAGAAAGAGATCTAGGCGTTATAGTGGATAACACATTGAAATCGTCGGTTCAGTGTGCTGCGGCAGTCAAAAAAGCAAACAGAACGTTGGGAATTATTAGAAAGGGAATGGTGAATAAAACGGAAAATGTCATAATGCCTCTGTATCGCTCCATGGTGAGACCGCACCTTGAATATTGTGTATAGGTCTGGTCGCCGCATCTCAAAAAAGATATAATTGCGATGGAGAAGGTACAGAGAAGGGTGACCAAAATGATAAAGGGAATGGAACAGCTCCCCTATGAGGAAAGACTAAAGAGGTTAGGACTTTTCAGCTTGGAGAAGAGACGGCTGAGGGGGGGGGGATATGATAGAGGTGTTTAAAATCAAAAGAGGTCTAGAATGGGTAGATGTGAATCTGTTTTTTACTCTTTCGGATAATAGAAAGACTAGGGGGCACTCCATGAAGTTAGCATGGGGCAAATTTAAAACTAATTGGAGAAAGTTCTTTTTTTACTCAACGCACAATTAAACTCTGGAATTTGTTGCCAGAAAATGTGGTTAGTGTAGCTGTGTTTAAAAAAGGATTGGATAAGTTCTTAGAGGAGAAGTCCATTACCTGCTATTAATTAAGTTGACTTAGATAATAACCACCGCTATTACTAGCAATGGTAACATGGAATAGATTTAGGTTTTGGGTACTTGCCAGGTTCTTATGGCCTGGATTGGCCACTGTTGGAAACAGGATGCTGGGCTTGATGGACCCTTGGTCTGACCCAGTATGGCATGTTCTTATGTCCTTATGATATATTTTAAAAAGTTTTTATGAGGTTTTGCCTCTATGGCCAACTTCATTTCAAATTCTCTCTTCGCCTGTCTTATCAATGTTTAACACTTAACTTGACAATGCTTATGTTTTATCCTATTTTCTTCAGATGGTTCCTTCTAGTTTTTGAAGAATGTTTTTCTTGGCTAAAATAGCCTCTTTTACGTCACCTTTTAATCATGACGGTAATCGTTTTGCCTTCTTTCCACCTTTCTTTATGTGTGGAATACATATGGACTGCACCTCTAGGATTGTATTTTTAAGCAATGTCTAAGCGTATTGAACACTTTTAACCTTTGCATCTGCACCTTTCAGTTTTTTTCTAATTATTTTCCTCATTTTATCAAAGTTTCCCTTTTATTTATTATTTATTAACTTTTCTATACCGAAGTTCAGGTAACAGTGTTACCTATCACTCCGGTTTACATTGCAACAGATAATAAACAATGACAAACTTATGTCTTACAATGAACAGGGGATGTGAAACAACTTGGATAACATAACTATGAACCAGGACAGAACTAATAGAGCGAACAGCCTATGGGGAGGGAGCTTAGCTACTGGGGGAGGGGAAAATTTATTACTGATAAGTAAAAGAAAAAAGACTTGAGCCTAGGCTGTGGTAATCGATACGCTGAGAACAGTCTGTGGTAGCTATGGTAGACTTAGTGAGTTATGGGAACGCTTGACCGAACATCCATGTCTTGAGTCTTTTTTTTGAACGTGTTGGGGCAGTGTATCAGCCTTGGTTCCGGGGGAAGCAAATTCCACTGTTTGGGGCCCGCTGTGGATAGAGCTCTTTTACTTAAATATGCTTTCAAGGTAGGTGCTTGTAGAGTTCCTCTTTGTGCTAATCTTAGCGGTCGGGAGGACATGTGAAGTTTAGTGTTAGAGCTGCAGATTTACTTATTGTCCCTCTTCCAGTTATTAGTTTAAATTTGATCATGTTATGATCACTGTTGCCAAGTGGCCCCACCACCGTTACCTCTCTCACCAAATCCTGCATTCCACTAAGAATTAAATCTAAAATAGTTCCCTCTCTTGTTGGTTCCTGAACCAGTTGCTCCATGAAGTAGTCATTTATTACATCCAGGATCTTTGTCTCTAGCAAGTCCTGATGTTACATTTACCCAGTCAATATTGGGGTAATTGAAATCTACAAAATAGTAACAGTATCAATATACAACGAGCCACACAATATCTCTAATAAATACGTTGCAGGCAAAAGATTTCTTTTAACTTCTATGTGCAAAATCACTGTAAATTTGAGAAAAGAAAATTATTCCTTACCTGCTAATTTTCGTTCCTGTAGTACCATGGATCAGTCCAGACAGTGGGTTATATCCCCCGACCAGCAGATGGAGTCAGAACAGAGTTTGAGAGCGTCAGCATATAGAGTGGTGCACCCTCTGCTGGAGCTCAGTATTATGCTTAGCAAAGCCCAAAAGCAAAACACAACATTTTGGATCCAGATCCGTCCCCAAAAAGGAACAGAGAAAGATATAAGTAAAGAACAACTTGTGAGGAGCCGTGAACAGTAACAATAATCAGAGACAAACAGAATGAAAGTTACCTGGAAGAATCCGAGCAGGACCTAATGCAACCCCTAGTGGGGGGCGTCTGGACTGATCCATGGTACTACAGGAACGAAAATTAGCAGGTAAGGAATAATTTTCTTTTCCCTGTACGTACCTGGATCAGTCCAGACAGTGGGATGTACCCAAGCTTCCCTAAACCGGGTGGGGTCCTGAGAGACCTGCTCGGAGAACTTGATCGCCAAAAGAACCCGTGTACTGAGGCGCCAGGTGTAGTCTGTAATGTCTGGAAAAAGTGTGCAACGACTTCCACGTCGCCGCACTGCAGATTTCCTGGGAGGAAACGGAGCGAGATTCCGCCCAGGACGCCGCTTGGGATCACGTGGAATGAGCCGACACGCTGCGAGGCGGCACCCGCCCCGCCGCAATGTAAGCCGATGAGATGGCGTCCTTTATCCAGCGCGCAATAGTCGGCCTCGGTCCTGACCAGAGGACAAACAAATGATCGGATACCCGGAAGTCATTGGTAACCTCCAGGTAACGGAGCAGCACACGCTTGACGTCCAGGAGCCGGAGAGACCGGGGTTCCTCTGGAGCGAACGCTGGAAGCTCCACCGTTTGATTGACGTGGAAGGCCGAGACCACCTTTGGTAGGAAGGATGGCACCGTACGAAGGGAAACCCCGGAGTCGGAGAAACGCAGATAAGGGTCCCGGCAGGACAAGGCTTGGAGCTCTGAGATCCGGCGAGCAGAAGAGATGGCTACCAGGAAAACCGTCTTGAGGGTCAGGTCCTTGAGGGAGGACCCCCTCAGGGGTTCAAAAGGAGGGCCCGACAGTGTTCACAGCACCAAGTTGAGGCTCCAAGAAGGGAAAGGATCCCTGACCGGTGGCCGTAGGTGTTTGGCACCCTTCAGAAAACGTGCGATATCCGGCTGAAGGGGTAGAGAGCAGTCCTTCTGTACCAAGACATTCAAGGCCGACACCTGAACCCGGAGCGAATTATAGGCGAGACCCTTAACCAGACCATCCTGTAGGAAATGAAGGATCAGAGGGACAGTCGCCTCCATGGTTTGGACCCCGCGGTCGGAGCACCAGGCTTCGAAGACCTTCCAAACTCGAACGTAAGTGACGGAGGTCGAAAGCTTGCGGGAACGAAGCATCGTTGAGATCACTGTTTCCAGGTAGCCTCTGTGGCGGAGACAGCGCCGTTCAAAAGCCAGGCCGCAAGACAGAAGAGTTCTGCCTGCTCGAAAAATACCGGCCCCTGACGCAGAAGATGAGGAAGATGGGACAGGCGAAGTGGGCCGTCCACCGTCATCTGAAGTAGATCTGCGAACCATGGCCGACGGGGCCATTCCAGGGCGACGAGAATTACAGTCCCTCGATGTTCCAACCTGCGGAGAACCTTGCCGACCAGAGGCCAAGGAGGAAATACATAGAGCAGTTGATCCGACGGCCACGGAAGGGCGAGGGCATCCACCCCCTTCGCGCTGCGCTCTCTTCTGCGGCTGAAGAAGCGTGGAGCCTTGGCGTTGAGAAAGGTCGCCATTAGATCGAGGCGTGGAGTCCCCCAACGACGGACGATGAGATGCATTGCCTCGTCGGAGAGAGCCCACTCGCCGGGAGTCTAGCTGTTGACGACTCAGGAAGTCCGCCTGAACGTTGTCCACCCCGGCGATGTGAGAGGCCGCTATCCGGACGAGATTGCTCTCCGCCCACTCCATCAGGGGAGTTGACTCGAGGGAGACATGCTTGCTTCTTGTCCCCCCTTGACGATTGATGTAGGCCACGGTGGTGGCGTAGTCCGAGAGGATCCTCACCTCTCTGTGTCGCACCAGGGGAAGAAAACGCTGGAGAGCGAAACGCACGGCTCTCGTTTCCAGGCGATTGATCGGCCACTTTGCCTCCTCTGGCGTCCAAGTCCCCTGTGTGGCCCCATCCCGCGAGGCTGGCATCTGTGGTCACCACCACCCAATTGGGAACCTCGAGCGAGACTCCCCGAGCCAGATGCGAGGGGACAAGCCACCAATCCTGGCTTTTCCTGGCTAATGGTGGAAGCAGCAGGATCACCTGATACTCCTGGGAGACTGGTTTCCAAAGGAATAGCAGGGACGCCTGCAGTGGACGCAGGTGTGCAAACGCCCAGGGTACCATGTCGATGGTGGAGGCCATTACTCCCAGGAGCTGCAGATAATTCCAGGCGGTTGGTTCTTCCAAAGCCGAAAACCGAGACACGTGCTCCCTCAGGGCTTGCGCCTTTTCCTGCCGCAGGAACCCCATATCCCCATATCCCATATTGGGTATCGAAGCTCGCTCTTAAGAAATCCAGGTGTTGCGAGGGCACAAGGGAACTCTTTGGAAGGTTCACCACCCAGCCCAGAGAGCGTAGGAATTGTACTACTCTGGCCACTGAGGTCTGACCATGTGAGAAGGACTTCGCTTGAATCAGCCAGTCGTCTAGGTACGGATGTACTAGGATACCCTCCTTGCGGAGGGCCGCCGCCACCACTACCATGATCTTTGTGAAGGTCCGGGGTGCGGTCGCCAAACTGAAGGGAAGCCCCTTGAACTGAAAGTGTTGACCGAGAATCTTGAAGCGAAGATACCGCTGGTGAGCCGGCAGGATGGGAATGTGCAAGTATGCTTCCGAGAGATCCAGTGAAGCGAGGAATTCTCCCTTGTGCACTGCGGCAATCACTGATCGAAGAGTCTCCATGCGGAACCGGCTGACCCTGAGGGCCTTGTTTACCTCCTTCAAGTCCAGGATGGGCCGAAAGGAACCGTCCTTTATGGGAACTATGAAGTAAATGGAATAGTGGCCCAAGCCCACCTCGTCGAAGGGGACGGGAACGATGGCCCCTATTTCCTGCAGTCGGTCTAGAGTTTGTTGAACCGCTATCCTCTTGAGATCCGAACCGCAGGGGGAGAAGATGAACCGGTCCCTCGGGGGGCGGACAAACTCCAAGGCGTAACCGTCTCTTATGGTGTCCAGCACCCACTGGTCCGTGGAGATAACTGCCCACTCCTCGTAGAAGTCCATGAGGCGTCCTCCAATCCGGGGAGGTGAGAAGTGGGCTCCTTTGGCATCATTGGGAGGACTTTGTGGGCGGATTTCCCTGCCCTGGACCCTCTCTCGCGGGCCTCCGCCCACGAAAGGAACGAGACCAAGGCTGGGATCTTGTCGGCTGTGTCCGGGAACCGGACTGCCGGTAAGACCTATAACGTCGCTGTGCCCTGGCCCTGGTTCTACCGGAAGAAAAAGACCTGAAGGAACGCTGTCTATCCTCCGGCAGCCGATGCACCGAATTTTCCCCCAGTGACTTGATGATCTGATCCAGGTCCTCTCCAAATAAAAACTTTCCCCGAAAGGGGAGGGAGCCAAGGCTCGACTTGGAGGAAGCATGTGCCGCCCAGTTGCGAAGCCACAAGAGCTACAACCGAAACCATGGACCGCGCCATTACGCGAAAGAGATCATACAAGGTGTCCGCCCCGTATGCTATGGCAGATTCCAGACGGTCTGCCTGGGCGGCCTCTTCGGGGGGCAACTCCTGAGAGGTGAGAAGCTGCTGTACCCAGAGTAAGCTGGCCCTTTGTGCGAGCGAACTGCACATCACGGCCCGCAAACCTAGGGCGGAGACTTCGAAGACCCTCTTGAGGAAGGTTTCTAGTTTACGGTCCTGCGTATCCCGCAGGGCCGTTCCACCCGTGACCGGGATGGTCGTCCTCTTGGTCACTGCCGACACCGCTGAGTCCACCTTGGGCACCTTGATAAGATCCAAAAAATCCTCAGGGAGCGGGTATAGCTTTTCCATGGCGCGTGTGACTTTCAAGGACGCCTCGGGAGTGTCCCACTCCCTGGTGAGAAGCTGTAGGAAGGACTCATGGATAGGGAAAGCCCTTGCCCTAGGACGGAGGGCGGCAGGTACTGGATCCCCTTTGCGAGAAGAGGTGGCGACGGCAGGAGCCACAGGGATCGGCGGATCTGGAGGTGGGTCGAGGTCCAGCTCCTGAATAATATGGTGGATGAGTTCATCCAGCTCTTCTTTTTGAAAAATCCGTAGGGCCCGAGGGTCGTCCCCCTCCGTATGTCCATCCGGAAGCGCCTCCGGGGGTTCCGGGGAGTCGTCTCTCACCGGCGAAGCCGCCCCCGTGGTACGCCGGGGTGGCACGGGAGAGGGATCCAGGCGTAACGGGCGAGGCGGTGAGACCAACAGCAAGTTTAGGAACCTTGGGGGGAGGGGCCCCCAGGGGATTCGGCGCCTGCGCTCCCATACCCTGCAAATAAGCCATGTGCATTGCCAGAATAAAATCAGGTGAGAAAAACGGGGAGCTGATTGGAATCCCTGGGGGGGGACCATCCTGGGAGCCCCGGTCGGGCAAACCCCCCGCCGGGGGCAAAGCCTGTTGAGAGCCAGTGCAACCAATCCTGTCTGCATCTGGGAGCGAGTCCGTCTCACGCTGTCCCCCTAAAATGGCCGCCGTTCCCGCCAAAGGCGGCGTCGTGGCCGGCCCACGCCGCCCGGGCTGAGGAGGAGGCAGGTTCGAAATCGCACCGGAGGACTGCAGGGTGCCTTCCCCATCGGGGAAGCACCGCTCACAAAGCCCCTCCCTCAGAAATTGATTCCCCGGCTCGCCGCAGGCCTCACACCTCGAGGACCGCGGCATGTCAGCACCGGGAAAAAAGCCTCGGGGGGGGGGGGGGCCAAAAATGAGCTAGTGCCGCGGGGGGGCCTGGAATGGCCCTAACAACCTGCCGAAGGGGTCCAGGAACTGCGGGGGAAAAACCCCCGTTTCAGTTGAGCACACACCCGCGGGCGGAGCTTGCGAACCACGGGACCCACAAACGACGCGTGGAGCGGCCGGAACCACCGGCATCCACGGGGCACCACCAAAAAGAAGCAAATCCTGTGGAGAAAGAAACTCAAAAAACTTCCACTTACCCCAACGGAAGAGGAAAGGAGTACAGAATAGAGAAGGCAGAGCCACAGACACACGCCTCCTCAAAAATTGAAAAGTCTTTTTTTTTTTTTAATTTTAAGGATCCAAAATGAAGAGAAACATAAGACAGGGAAATACTGTGGAGAAAAAGAAAGAAATAACCAAAATTGAAGAAACCCTGTCAATCTGGGGGAGCTAGTGGATCCCCCTGCTCACATCTGCTGGAGTCAGAAGAATACTGAGCTCCAGCAGAGGGTGCACTACTCTATATGCTGAGTAGCATTTTATAAAGTTAACGAGACCATCAAAATCTTTACCTGATAAAGGTCTCTTTCTCACTGTATTGTAATCCCTGGTACACCTAGACTATCATAACAGCTTGTGGGTGAATCTGCTTAATAATCTGATATGAGTCTTACAATTAATTCAGCATGCTGCTACTAGGGTTCTAAGTGGGGCAATACTAAGTTACCATGTCATCCCTGTTTTGATAGACTTGTATTGGCTCCCCTTTTTTATGGCGCGTAAATTTCAAGTTGCTAATGCTTACACACAAGGTGATGTGGGTAATGTGATATCTCAGATTGAATGTTAGTGTATAGAAAAGGTTTTAGTTGGTGATTAGATTATTAGAAATGTAGGTAGAAGGTGGCTAGTGGACGTGAGGACCGCCTGGTAACTTGCCTGCCTGGTGCGAAGGTGGCAGACCTCACGCGTCACCTAGATTGGATTATAGACAGTGCTGGGGAAGAGCCAGCTGTCGTGGTACATGTGGGCACCAATGACGTAGGAAAATGTGGGAGAGGTTCTGGAAGCCAAATTTAAGATTTTAGTAGGAAGCTGAAATCCAGAACCTCCAGGGTGGCATTCTCTGAAATGCTTCCTGTTCCACATGCAGGTCCCCAGAGCCAGGCAAAGCTCCAGAGTTTCAATGCGTGGATGAGACGATGGTGCAGGGAAGAGGGATTCAGCTTTGTAAGGAACTGGGGAAACTTTTGGGGAAAGGGGAGACTTTTCCCGAAAGGATGGGCTCTACCTCAACCAGAGTGGAACCAAGTTGCTGGCACTAACTTTCAAAAAGGAGATAGAGCAGCTTTTAAACTAGAACAAGAGGGAAAGCCACTCAGAATATCTTCGCAGATAATAAGAGTTCTAAAACTTAACACTTACAGTACTGATGAAAAAAACCAAACCAATCTAAACAATCCATAGCCCCACAAAGAGGTGGGCCCTTTGGCAGGCTCTTAGGCAGGCTCTTAGGCGGGAACCCGCCTAACAGGCCTCCTTTTTATTGCTCAGTCCGATGGCATGCTAATGATGTCTCTAAGGGGTATCATCCCTCTAGAGCAGCTTCAGCATCATTTGGCACAGAAACGACATTCTCACAAGACAAGCAGGATGGTAGTCCTCACATATGGGTGACATCACAGGATGGAGCCCAATCACGGAACATTTCTGCCATGTTGGGCATGCCCCTACTGGGCATGCCCAACATGGCACTAACCCTGCAGCCAGCAGGGGTCCCCTTCAGTCTTCTTTTTTCCGCACAGCGGTAGCCACGCGGTTAAGGAGCTCTGTAGAGATTCCTGACAGCAATTTTCCTCACGGAATTACTAAAAATTAATTTACCCCACAGGGGTCCCTCCTTCAACTTTTTCAAGCCGCGGTACTCCGGTAAGTGTTTTATCCGTTTTCCATCGATTACCGTCTAGTTTGGCCCTCGCGGCCTACTGGCCTTCGACTGTACCGCAGCTCAATTTTTTCATGGCCATGGCGTCGGGGTTCCATCGGTGTCCAGACTGTAATCGCACCATGTCCATCACAGACCCTTACAAAGTCTGTGTAATGTGTCTCAGATGTGAGCACGATGTCCTAACCTGCACCAAATGTGCCCTAATGACACCAAAAGGTCACAAGGCTAGAATGGAGAAAATGGAACTTCTCTTCCGTGCTCAAACCCCGACGCCATCTATTGCATCGACGTCATCAGAACCGGCACCGTCAACTTCACGCCAGCATCGACCTTCGACCGGTGACCATCCGGCATCAACGACTTCTCGGCCTTCAACACCCTCTACTCCCCATCAGGATCGTGGGGACCATAGAGATAAACATCGCCACCGGCATCGACCGTCTTGGACTATCAAGGGAGCGAAATCATTGTCCGAGCTGCCATCGAAAAAACCCCGTTAGGAAAAGGCACCAACCTTTTCGGCAACCGGGTCACCAAGGCAACCTTCACCCGACAGGGTATTGGGAGTCGCGACTCAGCCTTTAACGGTGGTCCCTCCAGCTATGCCTCTGCCTCCTTCTTCTGTTCCGGAGCTGGGGCTGCTTGCTCCAGGTCTCCGAGAAGAACTGGACCGGATGGTTCAGGAGGCCATCGACAAGGCGATGCATCGATTCCAGGTTCCTCCATCACAAACACCAGTACCGATTGCAGAACTGACCACCGACCCGATTCCAGCAGCGTTGGCACCGCTGCTCTCAAGTATGGAAGCACTCATGACCGCTTTTCCACCGATGGACCCCGGGTCACCGATGGCTCCAGTACCCTCCCCGCTTGCTTTGTCATCGGGAGGCGAAGTACTGTTCCGCATTCTTCCATCGGGAGTTCTGCCGATGCCTCAGCCATCGATGCTGATACGTCCCTCGATGCCTTATCCACCCATCGGTGCAGATACGTCCGTCGGCGCCACCAAGCCATCCATCGATGCCCTTGATGCCTGCGCCGGTATCTTTGATGCCTTCATCGGTGCCTCTACTCAGTCCTTCGGAGCCTAGACCAAAACCTTCAGGGATCTCACTGCCCCGTCCTCCTCTAGCTCCTAGAGGAACAGGTGCTGATCCCTACGATACCTGGACTGATGATTCTTCACCAGACACCGAGGATTTGCCTTCACTACCTTTACCTACTGAAAGCAGAAAGCGTTCTTCTCCAGAGGACCTTTCCTTTATAAATTTTGTGAAGGAGATGTCTGAATTAGTTCCCTTCCAATTGCAGACTGAACAAGATGACAGGCATCAAATGATGGAGCTGTTAAAATTCCTGGATGCTTCCAAGGAAATAACCTCCATCCCTATCCACCAGGTTATTCTGGATCTCCTCAAAAAGAACTCGGAACATCCTGGCTCTGTGGCCCCAGTCCACAGGAAAGCTGACACCACCTATCTCGTCCAGTCAGCTCCAGGTTTTCGCAAACCTCAATTGGATCACCAATCTGTGGTTGTAGAATCTGCCCAGAAAAGAGCAAGGAGATCAAAACCTCACACTTCCTTCCCCCCAGGCAAGGAACAGAAATTTCTAGATGCCATTGGTCGCCGTGTCTTCCAGGGAGCAATGCTCATCTCTAGAATTGCCTCTTATCAGCTCTGTATGACCCAATATAATAGGGTCTTATTTAAGCAGATACAAGACTTAACAGACTCTCTGCCTCAGCAATTTCAAGATCAGCTCCAAACCCTAGTAAACAAGGGTTTTGAGGCAGGCAAGCATGAGATCAGATCATCTTATGACATCTTTGACACTGCTACCAGGGTATCTGCAACTGCTATCTCGGCAAGATGATGGGCCTGGCTCAAGTCTTCCGACCTTCGCCCTGAAGTACAAGACAGACTATCCGACCTGCCTTGTATAGGAGATAATCTGTTTGGCAAGCAGATTCAACGAACAGTGGCGGAACTCAAGGATCATCATGACACCATAAGACAGCTCTCTCTGATACCTTCTGAGTACTCTTCAAAACAAGCCTTCCGGAAGGACTCTAAGAAGTCATTCTTCCCCCCGAAGAAATCCTACCCGCCACCATCTAGAACCTGTTCTACGAGACTGTTTCAAAAAGCCCACTCTCGTCAGACACGAAAACAAAAACCGCAAGCAGTTCCTCAGCCGGGCCCTGCTTCTAGTTTTTGACTCCTGCATAGAGAGCAGCAGTCAGATTCCATTGCCCCACATACCAGTGGGAGGTTGATTGTGCCATTTCCACAACAGGTGGCATTCCATCACCTCAGACCAGTGGGTCCTGGCGATAATTTCTCAGGGTTATCATCTGAACTTTCTCTCCATTCCACCGGACTCCCCACCTCTACTGACATGGAGAACATCCAATCACTCCATCCTTCTGGAACAGGAGGTCTCCCCTCTTCCTCCAGTCCAAGGCAGTAGAACCAGTACCCTACACTCAGCATGGCCTAGGGTTCTATTCCCGGTACTTTCTAATCCCCCAAAAATCGGGAGGCGTTTGTCCAATTCTGGACCTACGTGCCCTCAACAAGTACCTCCAGCGAGAGAAGTTCAAAATGGTAACCTTGGGCTCTCTTCTTCCTCTTCTACAAAGAGGAAACTGGCTCTGCTCTGTAGACCTCCAGGACACATACACTCATATCGCGATAATTCCATCTCATCGCAAATACCTGAGGTTTCTAGTAGGCCCCAAGCACTATCAGTACCGAGTGCTTCCATTCGGCCTTGCATCTGCACCATGAGTCTTCACAAAATGCTTCGTTGTAGTTGCAGCCTTCCTCAGGACTCAAGGTGTTCATGTCTACCCCTATCTAGACGATTGGTTGATCAGGGCTCCCACTCAGCACACTCTAATCTCGCTAGGATTTCTCGTCAATTATGACAAATCCTACTTAGTCCCATCACAAACCTTGTTGTTCATTGGGGCAGACTTGGACACCTTGCAGGCAAAGGCTTTTCTGCCTTGACAGCAAGCTCTCACTCTCATGTCTCTTGCACACCAGCTGCAGTCTCAGCACTCCACGACTGCACACCACTTTCTCATCCTACTGGGACACATGGCGTCCTCAGTTCAGGTCATCCCAATGGTCCGCTTGGCCATGAGTCATGCAGTGGACTCTAAGGTCACAATGGACTCAATCCATTCAGCCCCTGTCGACCGTTGTCCACGTAACAGACTCACTTCCATCTTCGGCCAGTCTGTCTTGCGCAACCTATTTACAACGTGATGTACCAACACCCTTCCGCCTGCCCGGTGGGGTTCAGGATGCCCTCAGTCAAATTTCATCCCAGGCCTAGTGCTTTGCACGCCTGCATACATTTGGTGCAAACTCGGACATCCTCAGCTCGGTACTCACCCATATGTGAGGACTACCATCCTGCTTGTCCTGTGAGAAAGTAAATGTTGCTTACCTGTAACTGGTGTTCTCACAGGACAGCAGAATGTTAGTCCTCACGAAACCCGCCCGCCACCCCACGGTGTTGGGTTCTTAATGTTTTCTTATTTTATTTTCGGCACTACTTGTAGCTTTTTAACAATACTGAAGGGGACCCCTGCTGGCTGCAGGGTTAGCGCCATGCTGGGCATGCCCAGTAGGGGCCAGTCAAAATTCTGGAAAATTTGACAAGTGTTCTGTGATTGAGCTCCATCCTGTGATGTCACCCATATGTGAGGACTAACATCCTGCTGTCCTGTGAGAACACCTATTACAGGTAAGCAACATTTGCTTTTTCAGGACAAGTATAAGCACAAATCGGAAGTTAAATCAGGAGGTGTGGAAGACATTTGCCAGTGGCCTAACAGGCCTCATTTTTGTTGCTCGGTCTGACACCCTGATGACCTCTTTAATCTTTCCTCATAGGTAGGGACGTTCATTTTCAGTTTTGTTTATTTTATTTGCCTGGGAATTTCAATGGTAGAACAAAAAAGAAATCAGTGGAAAAAAAAACTTTTCCACTGATTTTTGTCTTGTTATACCAGTCATTTTCATCTGACTTTTTTGTTATAACATTGAAAATCCTAGGCAAAATAAAAAAAAAAAAAAATCTGAAAACAAAGGTCCCTACTCATAGGGACCTATTCCATTCTCTTCTCTGGAATCCCAGTCCGGCTCCTTGGAATTCCCCTTCAGTTGAACCCTTTTCAGCTCCTTTACTTAGTACTTTAAGGCACTTTTTGCAGCAATTATAGCCTCAAATCACCTTGGTTATGATGCTGTAAATCTTGGCACACCTGGATTAGGGTAGCTCTGTCAGGTTGGATTGGGAGCATCGATGCACAGCTATTTTCAGATCTCTCCTTGGTCACTCAAGGACATTCACAGACTTGTGCCGAAGCCACTCCTATGTTGTCTTGGCTGTGTGCTTAGGGTCATTGTCATATTGGAAGATGAATCGTTGCCCCAGTCTGAGGTCCAGAGCACTCTGGAGCAGGTTTTCATCAAGGATCTCTCCATACTTTGCTCCATTCATATTTTCCTTGATCCTAACTAGTCTCCCAGTTCCTGCAATTGAAAAACAGCCCCACAGCATGATGCTGCCACTGCCATGCTTCACTGTAGGGATAGTGTTTGCTAGGCGATGAGTGGTGCCTGTTTTCCTCCAGACATGATGCTTGATATGAAACCAAAGAGTTCAATCTTGGTTTCATCAGACTAGAGCAGTGATGGCAAACTCCAGGCCTCGAGTGCCACAAACAGGCCAGGTTTTCAGGATATCCACAATGAATATGCATGAGATAGATTTGTATATAATGGAGGCAGTGCATGCAAGTCTTTCTCATGTATATTCATTGTAGATATCCTGAAAACCTGGTCTGTTTGTGGCACTCGAGGACTGGAGTTCGCCATCACTGGACTAGAGGATCTTGTTTCTCATGCTCAGAGTTCTTTAAGTGCCTTTTGGCAAACTCCAAGCAGGTTGTCATGTACTTGTTAGAGGAGTGGCTTCTGTCTGGCCACTCTACCATAAAGGCCTGATTTGGTGGAGTGCTGCAGAGATGGTTATCCTTCTGGAAGGTTCTCCTATCTCCACAGCAGAACTCAGTCAGTGACCATCGAGTTCTTGGTCACTTGGCTGACCAAGGTCCTTCTCCCCTGATTGCTCAGTTTGGGCAGGTGGTCAGCTCTTGGAAGAGTCCTGGTGGTTCCAAACTTCTTCCATTTAAGAAGGATATAGGCTAATATGTTCTTTGGGACCTTCAATGTTGCAGCAATGTTTTGTACCCTTCCCAAGATCTGTGCCTCGACACAATCCTGTTCCGGGGGTCTACAGACAATTCCTTCAACTTCATGGCTTTGATTTTACTCTGACAAGGATAATGTGGCACAGAGGGATATTACTTTGGCAGTAATTGCTACTCCCCAGATTTCTTACCAGTTTCTAACATAATTCATTGAAGTATCAGATCAGCATATCAACTCTTGCCCTATTGCAAGTAAGTGGCCACTGAAATAACCTTTTTACTTGGAGGGATAGAGTGTGACTGCTTCAAAATCCAGTCAAGACCATTCTGTAATATATTTTTTTTTTAATTAGCTTTAGCTCACACCTTTTTTCATTAATAGCTCAAGGTGCTAAATTTAGATAAAGTAGGTATTTTCCTGACCCCAGGAGGTTTATAGTTTAAGGGGGTCATTTATTAAGTTGCGAAAAACAGCATTTATCATGCAGTAACCTGTAGAGTGCATGGTGTCATCATGCAAACTTTCTGGCTATTTTTTTTTCCTATTTTTCGACAGGTGGCAGAAGGTGTGCAGAGGTCTTCCAAGATCCTGGAAGGGATTTTGTTACTTTCGGTGGTACAGGGGCTACATGGACTTTAAGTCAGTGGCAGCCCCAGGTGATAGGAACTGCCATTGTGCATTTTTTGCCTTTTTCCAGTAATATTTTTTAGTGCTGAATTTTTTCTACAACAAAAGTCACCAAAACTGCCACAATATTTTTTGGGGGAGGGGCCAAATATCGTGGGATTATACACCCTCTCTGTGATAGTTTACTCCTTCTATGATAAAATATTGTGTTTTAGTAAATAGGACTCTGCGTCTGTTTTCATTACTGGCAGACAGCCGGTTATGAAAACCGACACAGAGTTTACCGGCATCGGTCTTCATAACTCGGCAGTCTGCCGAGGAGGTTTTTTTTGTTTGTTTTTTTTTACTTAAAAAAAGAAGTACAGAAAAGCAGTTTTTCTGCTTTTCTTTACTTCTTTTACCTTTGCTCAGCTATTAACGTCTGCTCTAGACAGGCATTAATAGCTGAGCGATAGATGTGCGTTTGAGACGCACATTTATTTTTTTGCATGTGGAGTGAATGAGTAATAGGCTCTTGCATGTGATGAGCGCTATTACATTCACTCCGCGTCCGCGGGTTAAATAGGCGCTAATCTCCTTGTTGCATTAGGGGGTGGATTAGCGCCTATTTAACCTGCGGAGTGCGGGTTATACAGTGCGTTCGGCTGAGCGCACTGTATTGCATTGGCCCCTAAGTTTGTACTTGAAGCAGTGGATCATTTAGTGACTTGCCCAAGGTCACAAGGAGTTGTAACCCTGGCTTTCTTGGTTTTCAGCCACAGCAGAAGCCTCTGTTGTAAAAATAAGAACATAAGAAAATGCCATACTGGGTCAGACCAAGGGTCCATCAAGCCCAGCATCCTGTTTCCAACAGTGGCCAATCCAGGCCATAAGAACCTGGCAAGTACCCAAAAACTAGCAGAGTTAGGCTGATGCAAATCTATGCTCTACAGCCAGCACATGGCTGAACACATGATTGGACACACATCCATAACCCCTGACGTGAAACAGGTTAGCTCATCCAAAACGCGCATCCAAACGATTGCCTAGCTCAGTGGTTCTCAACCTTTTTTTGGCCGGGACACACCTGACAGATGGTTCTCACATGCGTGACACACTGAACATGTGACCATCACGGGGCTAAATGTAAACATGCAGTCTGCATCCACAGGAATCCCTTCAACCTGCAGCAATGAGTACAGAGCAGATCTTAGGGCATTACGCTGTACAACTCGCCATACAAAAAAGATATTCTGGTTCTGATGACATCCCAGTAAAAGCAAAACAAACTCCTTTTACTACCAGGCAAAATAGCCTTCCTTATGAAAAGACAGTAATTTACCACTAATGCATATCCTATTGAGAAAACACAACAAATAAGATTGATACAAATGCCTACATGCTAGTTAAATACCTCACCTCGGTCACACACCCTTCACCAAGTATAGAAAAACCACAAATTATAAATATGGAGACAGAAACTGGAATGGAAAACCAAAAAAGCCACTCTGCATGCAGTGCGAACTTGGAGAAATGGAAAGAGAAATATAGCACCTAACAGACTCTCAGGATTTGCAATAATGCATACAAACTAACCCGCACAAAGTTACACCTGTATTATGGAACACACTTAACAGTAACAATCCTGTCTAAGAAATACAACTATTAAACCAGACCCTAAACACTAATACATTTCCTATTGGGAAAACAGAATAAGCCAAGCTGCTATAGAGCCCCACACAGAAATAATTGTAAAGCTGTACTAGAAATAATTGTAAAAGTATACTAAAAATGAACAGAATAATACCCAACAATTAAAAAAAAAAAAAAAGATGTCCAAATATCAATAAAATATTTCAAAACAGCAGACATCGCATAATACCCAATAATTAAAATGGCAGTCAATCAAGAAAAATAACCTTAAAAAGCCACCTTTACTTACCATCTCCAGCAACTCTGCTACTCATTTCCCTTCCAGGCCAATAGCACTCACCAAAGCTCTGTCCTCACAGTCCTGTTCCTTAACACACACACACACACACACACACTCTCTTATATACAAGCTCTCAATCACACACAAATGCTCTCGCACCCATTCACACCCACAAGCTCTCACCAAAAACCTCTTCCTTCACTGCAGGGATGGGCTCCAGTTCTGCCGTGGCTTTACTCCAGCGGGCCTTCTTTTTTCCCCACCATGGGAATGGGCTCCCGTGGTGGCCTGGGTCGGGTTTCCTCTTCGCCGCCATGGGCTGTGGCGGCCTTGCTTGGTCGGGGTCGGGTTTCCTCTTCACCGCCATGGGAATGGGCTCCCATAGCGGTTTTGCTTCGTTGGGAGTCTGGTTTCCTCTTCACCGCATGGCCTTGCTTCGCCGGAGTTCAAAAACTTCTATTCCTCCCACCCCCACCCCCGGGCATTCTGATGCCTGCCTCACAGGCCAATCAAAGGCTTCCTCCCTTCTTCCTACTCCCACTGGCAGGGAGGAGGCTTCTGATTGGCCTGCACGGGGGCAGGCAGAATGAAGGAGGCTTCCCTTTGGCAATGGGGGTAGGAAGAAAGGAGGCTTCCAATTGGCCCGCGGGGCCTGAACAAAGGCAAAAGGAAAGTAGAACGGGGTAGTGGGACACCGGGAGACGCTACACATAGGTTGAGAAGCTCTAGTCTAGCTAATAGCACTCATCACATATAAAATACATGTAGATGAGGCTATTAGTTAATTCCCGCGATGCAAACAATTTCACACGCAGCCAGTGCGCCCTTACAACATGGCAAATTTTACATCAGCCCAGGGCTGGCATAAAGGTCTGTCACCCTCAAGGGCGCATTGTAAAAACCTCAAATTCCTGCTATCTGTGATCCCTCCTACTAGTATCATTGCGATATTAAATAGGAAGAAATAACGAGGAAAAAAAAATTCTGGCCACCCATTATTCACCCACAATAAATCCACAACATACATGTTCTGGGCCATGTATATGGTGGTTGTATATTGTGCTGGTAGCGGAAGAAAATGGACACTCGTATTGAGTGTCCATTTCCTAATCCTCTGACAGCCACCTTTCCTGGGCACCCGATGCCGAGGAGGCGCTAGAGACACACCATTTTCCTCTAGCACCTTTTTGCAGCGACGGCTAATTTTAATATAAAATCAGGCGCCCGGGAGAGGTGGATCGGCGGGCGATAGAAGAGCGGGTGCTCAATCATGAACACCCATTTTACGCATGCCAATATTGCATTGGCCTGAGTGTCTATTATTTTTGACACTCCCAGCCTGTGTCAGCTTGTATAGCATTTGGATTTTAGATTTAGATTTACCGGTAATCACATTTTCCAAATCTGAGCTCAAGATGAGTTTAAATTTGGGTTTTATGCTGCCATGTTTAGGTTGGTTTTTAAATCTGCACAGCATAGCAACAGGTAGCATTATTGGGCATCCTCTGAGCCAACTTCAAATAAGTATTATGGCAGGTTCAGCCTGTTTTTATAATGTATTTACTTTTGTCAACTGGATTTTCAGTATTATGAAGGATTTCTTGATACTACCACAGCTTAAGGTTAGTAGAGTTGCTGGGTGTGTCTGAAAACCAACACAACCACACAGATTTATTTTCAGCATGGCTAAACACAAATGTATGAAGCATCTTCATTGATTAGGTAGTTTTCGTAATTAGATTATGAAACTTAATTTTACTGTCCCTTTTTTTTTTTTTTTTAATAATTTAAATGGTAGTTTCATGCTCTCTCTCCAGCCAGGAATGATGAAATGTAGTGTAACAAGATAGGATTTTAGAAACTGGAATTGGCTTTTTTTTTTTTTTTTAACCACTCCAGTCTCATCACACCAGGGTTTGTCAGAACAGAGAGCATTATTTTATCAGGTTAGTTAGTGCTCTTTAGAAGCAGTATTTCACTTTAAGACCTGACGTTGTTTGGCCAGCCAATGATTGGTGATTTGAATTTGATTCCTTGCAGGGATTGGGAATACTGTGGAGGCAATGTTCACAATTCTGGTGGGGTTTCATTTCTTTTTTTTTTTTTTTCATTTTTTCATTTATTAAAATTTATTGATCGCCTACCACAGAGAGGCCTAGGCGATTTACAACATTAACATACATAATGAAAACATAAAAATAATAAAAACAATACCACACAAATTACATGTATTTCACAGAAACAACGGGAGAACGGGGAACGGAGTTGGTTATCTTGCAACAATGACTTCTAGTGACCTGAATTTAGGACCCAAGATTATAGGAGGAATCCTGGTGCATGGCTCCTGACAGAGGATTATCACTGTGTTAACTGGGCTAGATGAGTTGAGAAGGGATATTAAAAGGAGGGGGAAAATCTCAGATAGTAATGATCCTAGCCCTAGTTTTAATTGACCTGGAATGCCAAAGGAGGAGAATGAAATTGCTGGGTCAAAAAAATAAGTGAAAATATTTTGAAAATTATCCAAAATCCCATCTGGGTCCATCACCTCAGTCGGAATTTCCTTTTCTTTTTGCTACACCAGTCCAGAATGATTGGATTCTAACCCTCTTCCAGCTGATAGAGGCAGAGCTCTTTATTTAATGACATTACTACATACGTCACACAAGTAGAGCCAGCATTCTTTGCCTCCAGCTAATGAAAGGATGAATGGTACAGCAGCTTTCTTTGGTTTTGCATTAATCTGAGATTTTGAAGTTTCATTTTCTTCTGAAACCGGTCTAGCTAGAAATATTTCTAATTTATGGTCATGTTCTTGTAAAGTCTAACAGTGTTTTGAGCCCTGCTTCTGTAATTCCTTATGGTTCACTGAGCCCACATCTTAATTGTGCTTACTACCTTCTTAAAAAAAAAGTTTCAGATAGAGCTGATAGATTTGGTCAGTAAGAAGGAGAAGCCAGAACTTTGGGAAAAAATTTCTTTAATATCAAAAAGAGTCAATATGGCAACCCAAATGATAAACTTTAGCAAAAAAAGGGGCCAAAATTTTTATATATAACAATAGCCTAAATGACGGTCATTTAGGCTATTGTTATATATAAAAATTTTGGCCTATTTTTTTGCTAAGGTTTATCATTTGGGTTGGCATATTGACTCTTTTTGATATTAAAGAAATTTTTTCCCAAAGTTCTGGCTTCTCCTTCTCACTGACCAAATCTATCAGCTCTATCTGAAACTTTTTTTTTTAAGAAGGTAGTAAGCACAATTAAGATGTGGGCTCAGTGAACCATAAGGAATTACAGAAGCAGGGCTCAAAACACTGTTAGACTTTACAAGAACATTTCCTTATTTCTATAGAGGCTAAAGGATGGAAATGGGGTAACCCTTGTTAACATTAAAAGGTGAATTTTAAAAGTCTGACGTGTGCATCAGTTAGGGGATGCACGAATATGTAGGGCTAGCACTCAGCAAGCCACCCGTGTGTACATTTGTATCTCCCGCTGCAGGCACAAATAAGTTTGGAAAAAGGGATGGGACATAGTCTGGGTGGGCCATGGGCATTCCGGGATTCACACTTGAAATTTGCATGTACATACATATGCTCACTGGCAACCTCTAGTGTCCCGTACTGTGTAACTTTACTTCTTTAATGATGGCATGTAAGTGTTAAAACAAAAGAATTTAGGGAAGTCAGCTGGGCTTTAAGGGTTGGGGCTAATGGGGGGGGGACAGGAGGCTATTAAACTAGGGGAGGCTTGTAAGTCCTATCCGTGAACTAGGAACGAACAGCAAATGGTGTTGGTGTGTGTCCCTTGTAAAACCTCCCCACTTACGCAGTGGTCGTGGCATTTGCACGCACATGTCCATTTAAAATTGAGCACGCATGTACGTGAGTCCAGGTTATTTTATAAACCACGCATATACATGCATATGTTATAAAATGACCTCTTCCCTGGGCATAGGTCAAAGAACGCGTGCACATTTGTACCGGTTTAAAACTTACCTTCCCTCTGTAACATTTCTGCATGGCGATATCCTGCACTGAGCAGCAATTACTACCTAAACAACTTAGGGGGTCATTTTCCAAAGGTTTCGCACGCGATATCTAAATCAGGGCGGAGTCTGCACTGGAAGGGGAGGAGTCGGGGCAGACTCTGCGACGATTTTGCTGATGGCGAAAGGTAAGAATCCTTATCGCCGCCAGTATCGTGCCCAATAGCACCACCTTTCATGGTGGTACTATTGGGTGCAAAAGCCAGCAGCGAAAGCACCGCGGAGGTGCGATCGCTGCCAGCTTTCGCAGGCCTGCCTCCCGTTACCGCCGGATTTTCTAAGTTCTGCGAACTTAGAAAATCCAGGCCTTGGTGAGCAGAATGAATGGACCATTGTGTCTTTATTTGCTGTTATTTACTGTATTACTAATAACCTCAACTACTAATTTCCAATCATGTACCCAACAATTGAAAGTACTCATATTGTTCCAAAAAACTGTTTGTTAATTTTTTTTTGCATATAACATTACACTGAAAATACAAAGCC
This sequence comes from Rhinatrema bivittatum, assembly GCF_901001135.1. Lineage (NCBI taxonomy): Eukaryota > Metazoa > Chordata > Amphibia > Gymnophiona > Rhinatrematidae > Rhinatrema > Rhinatrema bivittatum. Next base: position 697,904,804 of record NC_042615.1, read on the forward strand.
TCAAGATAGGTAAAGGCACTTAGCTTATATAAAAAGATTGCTTCTATATGGTGAGATGAATATATTTGTTTAAGGATGTCCACAGATTGAAAGAATACCAAGCCTGTCAATACATCCACTGGACACTGTCACCTCAAGCCTAACATTGAGAGCAGTTTGTCAATAATCTTGCCTGCATGAGGAGCTAAATCTTTTTTTTAATTTTATTTTTATTAGTTTCATACAAAGAACAAGAAAACATCTTACTACAGAAAATAAAAATGTCTCCAGTGAAAACTGAACATGAAATAATAAACAATGAAAAATCTGTGTAAATTACATCATTTTTCTCAAAGGCAAACTTAGAAAGGTCCTGAAATTTTTTAGGGAGAAATAAGGAAATCTAATCTTAGAAACAGGCTTAACTGTCTCGACAGGTACAATTTAATGGATTATCTAGGGATCTATTAATCCCCAGGATGTGATGAACTTATACTCCTGGCATTTATAAAAGATTTTAGTTGTTCTGGAAGAAAAAAAACAAAACATTCATTTTTACCACGAATAACACATCTATAGGGATATTTCAAAACAAATGTATAACCCAATGTTATAACTTGAGGTCTCATAATAAGGAAATCTTGTCTCCTTATTTGAGTAACTCTAGCAAAATCAGGAAATATTCGTCTTAACTGACCATAAAAGGTAAGAGAGAGATTTTTAAAATATCTCCTCATTACCCCATTTAGGTCTTGTTCCACAACAAATGAGGAGCTAAATCTATTGAAAAAAGAAAACCATAATAGTCAGTAGCCCAAACAGGGTGTATGATTAAAAATTAACTAAAAGAAGCTGGCTGCAATGAATCGGGCCACAGTCTCAAAGCACTCCCTAAATGAGTTGTACAGACACTCCATTTTAAGCCCTTCAAAAGCTCAAAAGTAGCTTATCTGGAGCGAAAAACAGGAGCTTCATTTTAGAACTTCAGAAACTTGGTTGTAGCCAGTCAGTAAGCAGTGAACTCATTACAATGAAAAATTCAAAGTTCATAGAACATATAGTAAGATAATAGCAATAATGTAAACAATTCATAAAAATCATCGGTGATTATGCATACAATAGAAAACAGACAAATTCCTTATTCAAGCAGTAGGGTGTTAATGCATTCAGATGATAGAGCCAGTATTGTTCACATGGCAGACGTTTTAAATCATGATCGCTTCCACAAGTACCCCTAGGAAGGCTGTCCAACACTGAAAAATTTAGGCTGTTATTAGTGTTGTGCTAGTCAATATTCAACTAAAGGAGTAATTCAAGCATGATGAATACAGTTTAAATCAGTGGTTCTCAACCTTTTTTCAGTCGGGACACACTTGACAGATGGCTCTTATATGTGTGACACACTGCTCATTACAATCTACGGCAGAAATAAGAAAAAAAAGACCCTGTATTTTTCCCCGTAAGGGAAAAATAAGAGTACTCTCTTTGAACGTAAAAGTATATAAATAGTAAACCTCCCATACCAGAACAGCACCAACTTCCAGCACTCAACAGTAAGCACCATACCTAAAAAAAGGTAACACTGAAAATATTATACCAGGCCTTAAAACTCCAGTACTTCGTGGATTATAAACTCGCTAAAAGACAGGAAACAGAGAGTAGGATTAAATGGACAATTTTCTCAGTGGAAGGGTGTGGGCAGTGGAGTGCCTCAGGGATCTATATTGGGACCCGTACTTTTCAATGTACTTATAAATGATCTGGAAAGAAATACAAGTGAGGTAATCAAATTTGCAGATGATACAAAATTGTTCAGAGTAGTTAAATCACAAGCAGATTGTGATAAATTGCAGGAAGACCTTCTGAGACTGGAAAATTGGGCATCCAGATGGCAGATGAAATTTAATGTGGATAAGTGCAAGGTGATGCATTTAGGGAAAAATAACCCATGCTATAGTTATACAATGTTAGGTTCCATATTAGGAGCTACCACCTAAGAAAGAGATCTAGGCGTTATAGTGGATAACACATTGAAATCATTGGTACAGTATGTTGTGGCAGTCAAAAAAGCAAACAGAATGTTGGGAATTATTAGAAAGAGAATGGTGAATAAAACAGAAAATGTCATAATGTCTCTCATAATGATAAAGGGACTGGAACAGCTCCCCTATGAGGAAAGACTAAAGAGGTTAGGACTTTTCATCTTGGAAAAGAGACTGCTCAGGGGGGATATGATAAAGGTGTGCTATCTTCCATATATGTTCCAGATCTGGGATTCCTGTTTTATCTGCCTCAGGCACCTGTATTTGAAACAAATCCCACTTAGCACATAAGAGAGAGTCTGCAGTACCATTATTAATCTATGGCAAATGACGTGCTTATACTGAGTTGTAATCGAGTGAGCACCAGTTCCCTTAATAGATCACCTCGACTATGTTCTCACTGTCACACTAAAAGATTATCTGCTTGTTTCGTAATCTATTACTCCAAATAACCAGGGCAACTAGGATGGCAAATAATTTTAGGAAAGTAATATTTGCAAGTTATCCCTTTTTCCACCCACTCCACAGACCAAGGTGCAGCATACTTCAAGTCCTGACAATAAACCCCAAATCCCCATCCCCCAGAGGCATCAAAGTGTATATCCAAGTCCCTTCTGGATACAGGAGGTTCTTGCCAAATGGAAATATTATTACATTCTTGGAGGAAGAATACCTAGATAGTTAAATTATCCTTCATGGATCTTAAAGTGATGAGGTCTGCTAACACCCACAATTGCTTCTGAGAAAGACTCTGCCCATTGGGATAACCTGGCATATGAAATTCAGGGTACCGACAAAAGACTGGATACTAGTCAACTTTTTGGTCAGTAATGCCTGAAATGGACTGCAGCTTGTGCAGTTTGTCAGCCAGAAAACTGGATGCCATCTTATCAGAGTCCAGCTCATTTCTCAAGAAACGAATTATGGTAGAGGAGCCCTCAGTAATTGTGTGCCAACGGTACACCAAAATTCTTGGCCATGGCTTAGGATTCCTGCAACAAGAGGGCACAAGATTCCACCAGTTCTACAAATAGAATATCATCAAGGTAATGAATGATGAAACAACTCAAAGTTGGAACATGAAATAGAGCGCCCCATTGGCATGCTTTTATCAAAATAATATTGGCCACCACGAAACTATAGAGGTGGATCGCAAAGGTCTGAATGCGGATTCGATGTCTGTTTTTGCTACCAAGCTACCCTTTCCCGATTTCTCATAGCAAGGCTATAACACTGTCAAATGATGCGTACTGAGCTATATACTCCTGAATTGGCAGGTGGTCATTCACAGATGCCCTCTGGGTAGGGCAAATTCTTAATGAGATGAAATTTGCCTGGCTCCTTTTTTGGGACAACTGCCAACAGAGACCATCATCATTTAATCAAGGGACGAATCAGTGAATGGACCTGCTATCCTGCCTAATTCCAATTCCATGTCAGGTTTCTGCTGAATGATGTCTGGATGCTGAATGACGGGCACTGCATTGCTTGAGGTGTCCCCTAAAAGAATTATGAATCTTTTCTGAAAACTATCTGATATTCTTGATGCTTCATTTCATCTGGAATAACAATGTAACCAAGCAGACCTAGTACACTCATTGATGGGGGGAACAGAAATTTGCAGAAGATAGAAGACTCATTTTGATTTTGTGGTACTCCCTGCTCGCTTGGTGATGAGCAAAACAGAAGGAACAAGTGTGCCTGAATTTACAGTCCTGAAAGCTGCAAGAGGATTTATTATACTGCCAACATCTGTTTAGTCCTCAGGGCCAACCTAGCCACCTGTGCCATCGAATGACTTTGATTTTCTGCTTTCCTTATTTGTCATTTGCTTAAGCCACAACCCACGTCCTTTGTACTCCAAGACATAAAATGGTTTTCTTACATTTTATCCCTGAAACACTTTTCGTTGTTCAGGCATGCCCAACCCTCATACTCTTTATATGCTTTGAGAATGCTATCATATTATATATAGAAAAACCTCTAATAGTGAGAAAAACAAATCAAATAGCAATAATATGTACTTATTTCTCACCGTACAAAGGACTTGTAAAATGCAATTACTGTATAAGTTAGGCAACCTTCATATAGCACTAGGTTCTTGGATAATATACCAGGTAACCTAAAAGAGCTGGAATTGCTTCTGTGTGCAATGTTTTTAATCATAGGTTGCTTTGGAATGTTTTGTCAAGCTAGCATCGGCTTAGCTGAATTAAAGTTAGTGAAGTACTTAATTTTGAAGATGTTGCCAAATGCCGCGATGAACTGTAGATCGAGTGATGAGGTCCCTTTCAGGTTCGCGCTCGTATTCCCCGGCCGGGGCTATGAATTAAACGTCCTGAGAGTGGGGGTTCCTTTCAAGTTCTCATCGCCGCTTGCTGTCGAAAAGCCCGACACTGCAGGGTTTCAGAATCTCTTCCTTCTTTGGGGGTGCAGCAAGCTGGAAACTGCGGCCAATTCTGTGAACATGCTAAGAACCGTATGTATATTATACTAGTAAATGCAGCTTCTATTGGCAAATCAATAATATTGTTCGTGACATAATACATCTCTTGTATGCAAATCTATCTCGTGCATGTTCATTGTGGATATCCTGCAAAGCTGGCTTGTTTGTTGCTATCAAGGACTGGAGTTGGCCATCCCTTCTCTATAAGTTGCAAAGAAGCCCCTTCTGAGGAGGTGTGAGAGGGTAGGAGGTACTGACATTCGGCTGGCAATGGTACAACCTCATTTAATTGAGACCCACGAACCTAATAATCCGGGTGCAAGGACAGACCTGCACCCTCAAGCATGGGGGAGCACGGGTACAACACAAAATAGCTGGCCTATATCTGAGGACCGCATTGCAGCACCCCATTTGCCGAAGCAAGGGGAAAGTTTTTTGTTTTTTTTAATTTTTAAAGGGGAACAGTTTCATCTTGTGATTGGACACCTGGGCTCCAGCTAGGGGCCAGGAGCTGAATGTGCTGCAACAATGAGCCAGGAACCCCCCCTGCCCTGAGTAGCCATTGAACACTTTTGAAAAAGGTATTAGTCTGGTGCCTGGCCCAGCCAAGGGAATGGGCCATCCTGACTGACTTATGCACTGCCCTCACCCCTGCTGATTCCTGGTAGCTGGCTGTAACATGCATCCTTTGGGAGGGTCGCTGGATTCATCGCAGTAGCTGTTAACTGCTGCACATTCTGTAGTTTACTGCCATCCACGTGCTGTTCACTCTGCTGCTGCTGTTGGGGTATATCTGGTTCACTAGGGACCTGGTACCGGAGCATCGGTGCCCGGTTCTTTCCCCTTTCGTTTTGAGACTGCCTCCCCTCACAATGTCGCCTTCTGGACCATGGGGATTAGTATATCTGGTACCAGAATGCAAACAATGGGGCTGTAGGTTATTAACCATTATTTGATGTTAAAGTGGGACTGCAAGGGTTAAGTATAGTCGCCTTCATGCCATGTGTGTGCATGCTGGTCCCTCTTTGTTTAACTTCTCCTGTACTACAGCAAATCATCTGTTTCAAAGAGATGTTGCATTCCCTCCCAGAGCCTCAAATAGATTGCTCATTGCTCAATTTTTCAGGTTTGGCTACTTGAGCATGCTCTGAGAGCTACTCAGCCCGTGTCACTGTGCTGTTCGACCTTCACCACACAGCAAGATTAAGCAGCGCTGGCCGGTGGAAAGCCGGTCACACTCTGCTGTCCCCTCTACAGACCGCCAAGCTCCTTTATGTGCCTGATAGGAATCCTGCAGTGGAGGTGCCATGTTGCCTTAGCTGCAGCCCAGACTTGCGCAGGTAAAGCTCCAACATCGTCCGCACAGCAAATATGGTGAATGCTGGCGAGTACAAACATTTAAAGGAGGCCCGCTTACGTCATTGTGGTGCAACCAGCCTCCCTCATTTCCCTGCTGACATCATCTGTGGCCAGGAGCTGGGAAGGGGGGGGGGGGGGGGGGAGAGGAACATCAGGAAAAGGTTTTCAGCATGTGTGGAGGGTGAGGCTGAGCCTGATACACAGCACAAAGTTAAGTGTGGGCTCCAGGCACTTGGCATGGGCCCACATATTTAAATGGTAAAAATTTTCAAAGCAACAAATGTTATTGTTTCTGTAGGTGTTACAACAGAACTATGAAAAGAATAAGTAATGACAGGGTGTGGGTTGTATTTTAATATATTAAATGCTTTGAGGGCATTCCATCAATCAGTTCTCTGGTTAGAGGAACATTCCAATCAACTGTGCTCCATTGCTGTCGCCATACACCAGAGTGGAAGAGCTTGTTTCCCTCTAACTTATTTTTTTTTTTTTTTTAAAGTAAAAAGCATCCACAAGTATTCTGTGTTCTTCACTTCCATTTAGTGGCAGAAAACATCTCTAGTATCTTAAAGGTGAACATTAATCCATGATAGAAAAGATGTTTTATGTAATCCTTTCACTGGTTTTAATGAAGGTATCATAAATTAAACATTGATTTATTCAGTATTTATTTTCCTCTTTTGTAGTTGTTTATTATGGACTTTTAGTTAGTATGCTGACACCAAAGACATCTTAAGATACATTTTTTGAAAGCAGCTGATTATCCTTTGAAGATTTTGTATAAGAGTTTGTGATGTCTATACTCAAATCGGGAGCCCAAAGTCAATATACAAGTTAAATTATAAATGAAAAATGCGAGCTAGCTCTGTGACTAGGATCACCATCAGGCAGAGCTGGTCTAGCCTGGATGTACCACAGATATGATGTGCTTGGATCCAGGAAGAGAGGGAAAATAGCTGCTGGTATAATGGTGCTCCTGCCAGTTGACCTGCTAGACTTAAGACACTCTGCTCAGAGGACGCCAGTTGTATTTGTCTGCCGAAAGATGACATCTGCAAAAGGGCAGAGATCATTAAAGACAACTGGGGAGAATTAACCTCCCTACCCCCACTCCGAGAAGATTTAAAAAAAAAAACTGATGCTAAATATAGCAGTGCTGTATCCAACAGAAACATGCATACAGTCTGATGGCAGATAAAGATCATCAAGCCCTTCTAGTCTTCCTACTTTCATTCTTGGAGCAATGTCATAGAACCCAGTTTATCTCTGGCTTTCCCTTAACTTATTTACTACTAGGGATCCTCAGTGCCTATGGCATCCTTTTGTGAATTCCATTACTGTGTCTATCACCATGCATCCACCACCCTTTCCGGGAAGAAATGTTTTCTGATATTGTTCCTGTATTCCGCTTCCCTGGAGCCTCATACTATTATCTCATGTTCTAGAGCATTCTTTTCTCTGAAAATGGTTTGCTGCTTGTGCATTTTTTATAAATAAGACCGTAAGAACATAAAATATGCTATAATGGGTCAGACCAAGGATCCATCAAGCCCAGCATCCTGTTTCCAACAGTGGCCAATCCAAGTCAAATGTATCTGGCAAGTACCCAAACATTAAATAGATCTCAAGTTACTATTGCTTATTAACTAATAGTTTATAGATTTCTTTTCTCTAGAAACTTATCCAAACCTTTCTTAAACCCAGTTACACTTAACTGCCCTACACCCATCCTCTGGCAATGAATTCCAGGGCTTTCCTATGCAATGAATGAAAGAATTTTCTTTGAATTGTTTTAAATGATACTTGCTTAACTTGGAGTACCCCTTGTCCTATTATCAGAGCGAGTAAATAACCGATTTAATTAGCCTGTTTAAGTCCTTTCATGATTTTGTAGACCTCTTATCATATCCCCCCCTTAAGTCGTCTCTTTTCCAAACTGCACAGCCCTAACTTCTTTAGCCTTTCCTCATAGGGGAGCCATTTCATGCCTCTTATTTTGGTTACCCTTCTCTGCACTTTCTCCAGTGCAACTATATCTTTTTTGAGATGTGGTGACCAGAATTGCACAGTATTCAAGGTGCGGTCTCACCATGGAGCGATACAGAAGCATTATGACATCCACCGTTTTATTTGCCACTCCCTTTCTAATAATTCTTAACATTGTTTGCTTTTTTGACCACCACAGCACACTGAGCCAACAATTTAAATGTATTATCCAGTGTATTGTACCTTTGAGATATTTCAATGTCTTTGTCATATGGTCTCAGTCCCTACTCTCCTTTCCTCTATAGTATACTTTAGGTTCTTGTGTCTCATCCCATTTGGCTTTTGATGTAGACCCTGCAGCATTTTGGTAGTCTTTCTCTGGACTGTTTCCACAGTGTCTGTATCTTTTTGTAGATATGGCCTCCAGAATTGGACACAATATTTTAGTTGAGGTGTTACCAAAAACCTCTACAGAGGCATTATTTCTCTCCCTGTTCATCTTAGCATTCCTCTGGTTCTGATCGCCACTTCAATGCACTGTTTTGTTGCCTTGAGATGATCAAACATAATAACCCTGAGGTGTCTCTCCTAGTTGGTTCAGGTCAGTATCTCGCCCTCTATCGTATACTGGTCTCTTGAACTTTTGCATCCCTGAATGTATTAGTCTTCATTTTGTTGCATTGAATCTTAACTACCAAGCAGTTGTCCATTCTTCAAGCTTTCTTAATGAAATTTCATTGTCTGCTCCCTCAGAAGAGTCCACTCTATTGCATGTTTTGTTAACCGCAAAAAAAGGCACACTTCCTTCCAACTCTCCTGCAATATCACTCACAAAGATTTGAACACTCCCAGGACAGGTCCTTGAGGCATTCTACTGATCAGCCTCTTTTCCTTGGACTGAATTACATTTACCATTACCCTCTGCAGTCTTATCATTCAACCAGTTTCTCATCCAGTCCACCATCTGGGGCCCACACCTAAGCTGCTGAATTTATTCACCTCTTATGCGGAACTGTATCAAAAGTGTTTCTGAAATCCGGAGAATCTAAGATGGCACTCTAAAGGTAGGATGCAGATTTTCGAGCTCCTGCCACTATCTTGTTTTCTTCTTTCTTGAGAAAGTGGAATTTGTCACCCTTTGACTCAAGTATCTACCTCAACTTTGGTGCAGCAATCTATATTGCAGTTTGCATCCTCTGATTTCTCTGCCTCCACACCTGGGCTTGAGCCTCTTGTTGCCAGGACAGTTTTGTTGTCAGCTCCCCTGCAGCCTGCACTGCCAGCTTCTCTGGGAATGGAAATCCCCATGGTTGCAGCCAACCCGGAAGTAGTGCTACCAGGAGATGATGTTACAGCTGAGTTCCCAGTGGTTTGGAGATACCAGAGAAATACAGATCGAACAGCAGGGGATATCGTGTGTGATGTCTAGCTGACCTTGGAAGCCTCTGCCGAGGCTGGGTCATCTCTGGGGCCGACATTGCTTAGGTTCCTTCCTGTAAACCCTGGATTTGAGGTCAGCAGCAGCGGGAATTCTGGTGAGATCTCTCTTGAATTCATTTGGAACTCAGTTATATGAATTCTTCTATATCAAAAAGATTGGAAGGCATCAATTAGGGTGGAACAATAGGTTAAAATACCAGGGAAGAATTATCCAATTATGAAGAAAGATTAGTATTAGTTCAGTCTAGGAATATGGCTTTACAAATAGATATCAATCTACCTCATAAAATGGAGTTTATGGAAAATAAAATGAGATCCTTGAACCCTTAGGGTTCTGAACTTTCCACAGACTTCCATGATTAGCCCTGGAGACTTGTTTAAGAAGTTTTCTTCAGAAGCTAAGCCACCATTGAATAGGATCTGTTATCTCCCCCAGAAGAAACATATTACTAGTCCTGAAGGTGAAGATGGGATTGTACAAGATCAGTAAAATATGGCTACGTTGGAACTATCTGCTTTGCTTCTTTACAGAACTCTCAAGATGAAGTATCTTCTAGGACCACCCTATTAGTGTCCTTGGTCTTTGATTCAGATAAAGATTCGGTAATGTCTTTTATTTAGAAATAAGGAATGTTTGTTTATGGGACAAAAAATGTTTTTTTCCTGATGTATCATATGAAACACAGGGTGTAAGCAATTTCTGCAAATGAGGCAGGAAGATCTCAATTTGAGTGGTGGGTTTTTTCTTAGTTTTCCTTGTAAATGCCTAATCAAATTTGAAAATCTTCGCTATATGTTCTTTCATTCAGCACAAATTAAAAGTTTTCTAGATGCGAAAATTGCTGTATCTACTGCTAATGCTACCAATTAAGATTCATTAGTTCCACTTTGCCATTGAGGTATACCTCTAATTTTGCATTTTATTTCTTATTTGATTTCTTTTAGATATGTATTTCATGCTTCCTATTATTTCTTATGATTCTCCCCTCAATTATAATGGAGTATTTAGAGATTCATAGAAGAATTGACTTATTTTAATATCGGATTTTTATTTTTTCTCTTGTTCTCTGTAACCTAATTTCTTTACAAATGATGCTTTGTTTGGAAAAATTGAATAAATGTAAAGTATTAAAAAAAAAAAAAAGTGTTGCTGAAATCCAAGTATATGACATCTAGTACATTCTCTTTATCAGGTCACCCAATCTATGAAATTGACCATAGCTGTCTGACTTGATCTCCCTTTGATAAAACTGTGCTGCTTTGGACCCTTCTGGATTCAAGATACTTCACCTTACTTATTGAGAAGAAATGTATATGTGTGGACTTTATATGAATATTTCTGTCATCTTTATGTATTTATAATGAAATATAATTCACAACATTTAAAAAACCTGCTTCTTAATCAGCTTCACGAGAGAAAATAATGTATCTTAGGTAATGCCCATCTTTAAGGAAGATCAGTTTCAGTACATTATGGGTGACAATTTTCAAACTGTCTGCATTGGGGTAAAGATCAGACATAATTTGCACCAATTTTCAAAGCAAAACTGTTTACATACTTAGGCTTTGAAACTTGCCATGTGTTCTTGCACATGCTTTTTATGCGGTAGATTTGAAAATGCAATCTACGCATTTACTTTTCCAGCCCAAGCTTACCTATGCCCTTGGGTAGCCCCTCAAGATGGCTAAAAGTCCATATTCTACTATGAACAGACTTTTGGCTGTATTGAAAGAGGACAATTTTCAGACAGCAGATTAATAAAGGTAGAATGCTGTTTTTATGCATAAATTGCTTTGAAAATGCTCTATATTGTATGAATTAAATATAGAAGCATCTGTTTTAGTTTTTATAATAAATATTGAGGTTCTCATTATAGTCTTGGAGTGATTGCGATGTCAGATTGATTTGACTGTGAGTATACCTGTTAAACCTACATGTAATGTTTTTGTTTGTATGCTGTTGCCAGAAACGAGAGCAACTACAGAATGAAGAAGAAAAAAAGAGCACTTGGGTTAGTCAGGAGCGCCAGAAAACACTGGACCGACTCCGCACATTTAAACAGGTAAGATGGGACATGGGGACATTTTTCTCTAGGATTTGCAAAGAAAATAGTCATTCAATATTGTGCATTTACCAAATGTAAATTGAAATATCATAATGCATAAATCAGCAGCAATTTAAAACATTCAGCAATGTAACAAAAGGAAAAAGCAATGCTAAAATTGATTTCAACTAACATGACCCGTTTGCTTGTACTTTAATAGCATTGCAGGATCATGTATATATCAGAATATTTTAACAAAAAACGATTGTATACAAATGTGTGTTACATTAAGTGCCAATATTTGCAAATTGCTAGCAAAGTTATTATGGCCTCCTGCTGCTGTAGTTCATTAGATTCACTGTTTTTTCCTCAGAATATAGCAGATTATTGGTAGCACTGTAGGTTTTATCTTAGGACATGCTAGAGAGATAAAGTTCCTGGATGGAATAAATGACAGTTTTATGGAGCTATTGGTTCAGGAACCAAAAAGAGAGGGAGCAAATTTAGATCTAATTCTCAGTGGAGCACAGGATTTGGTGAGAGAGGTAACGCTGGTGGGGCCACTTGGCAATAGTGATCATAATATGATCAAATTTGAATTAATGACTGAAGGGGCACTGTAAGTAAATCTACGGCTGTAGCACTAAACTTTCAAAAGGGAAACTTTGATAAATAGTTTAAAAAAAAAAATTGAAAGGTGCAGCTACAAAGTTAAGTGTGCAACAGGCGTGGACATTGTTAAAAAAAAAATTATATATATATATATATATAAATAGTTTAGAAATTTAAATAGTTTATATATTTAAATATATAAATAGTTTAAAAAAAATAAAAATATATATATATATATAAATAGTTTAAAAAAAAAATTGAAAGGTGCAGCTACAAAGTTAAGTGTGCAACAGGCGTGGACATTGTTAAAAAAAAAATTATATATATATATATATATATATATATATTTGCACACATACACACACACACACATACATACACCATCCTAGAAGGACAGTCCAGATGTATTCCTTAAAATAAGAAAGGTGGAAGGAAGGTCAAACGATTGCCAACGTGGCTAAAAAGTGAGGGGAGAGAGGCTATTTTAGCCAGAAGATCTTCATTCAAAAATTGGAAGAAGAATCCATCAGAAGAAAATAAGTTTAAGCATAAGCAGTGGCAAGTTAAATGTAAGACATGGATAAGACAGGCCAAGAGAGAATTTGGAAAGAAATTGGCCATAGAGACAAAAACTCACAATAAAAACTTTAAAAATATATCTGAAGCACAAAGCATGCGAGAGTCTGTTGGACTGTTAAATGAATGAAGGGTTAAAGGGCAATTAAGGAAGATAAGACCGTCAAGGAAAGATTAAATGATTTCTTTGCTTCAATATTTACTGAAGAGGATGTTGGGGAGATACCCGTTCTGGAGATAGTTTTCAAGGGTGATAATTCAGATGAACTGAACCAAATCACAGTGAACCTGGAAGATGTGGTAGGCCAGATTATCAAACTGAAGAGTCGTAAATAACCTGAACCAGATGGCATACACCCCAGGGTTCTGAAAGAACTAAAAAATGAAATTTCAGACCAATTTCAATTAATTTGTAACCTAACATTAAATTCATCCATTGTACCTGAAGATTGAAATATGTCCAATGTAACCCTAATATTTAAAAAGGACTCCAGGGGTAATCTGGAAAACTATAGACCGGTGAGCCTGACTTCAGTACCAGGAAGAATCATGGAAACTGTTATAAAGAATAAAATTACAAAAATTCAGATAGACGTGGGTTGATGGGACACAGCCAGCATTGATTTATCCAAGTTGTCTTACCTCACAAATCTCCTACATTTATTTGAAGGGGTGAATAAATATGTAGACAAAGTTGAACCGGTAGATGTGATGAATGCCTTCTGAAAATCCAAATATAACAAAGTCCCGCATGAGAGGCTTCTAAGAAAACTAAAAAGTCATGGGATAGCAGGTGATGTCCTTTTGTGGATTGCAAGCTGATTAAAAGGATACAGAGAGTAGGATTAAATTGTTTTCACAGTGGAAAAAGGTAAACCGTAGAGTGCCTCAGGGATCTGCACTTGGACCAGTGCTTTTTAATATATTTAGAAATTATTTGGAAAGGGGTATGATGAGTGAGCAGATCAAATTTACGGATGACACAAAAATATGCAGAGGAGTTAAATCTCAAGCGGATTGTGATAAATTGCAGGACGACCTTGTAAGACTGGAAGATTGGGCTTCCAAATGAGAGATGAAATTTAACATGGACAAGTAAAAGTGATGCATGTAGGGATCAATAACCCTTGCTGCATATACACAATGTTAGGTTCTATCTTCCGAGTTACCACCCAGGACAGAGATCTAGACGTCATAGTGAATAATACATTTAAATTGTTGGCTCAGTGTGCTGTGGTGATCAAAAAAGCAAACAATGTTAGGAATTATTAAGAAGGGAATAGGAAATAAAACAATGGATGTCATAATGCCTCTGTTTCGCTCCATGGTGAGACCGCATCTTAAATACTATGTGCAATTCTGGTTGCTGCATCTCAAAAAAGATATACCGTATTTTTCGCTCCATAAGACGCACCTGACCATAAGACGCACCTAGGATTCAGAGGGGGAAAATTTAAAAAAAAAAAAAATTGTGCTAAACCGGCTCTGCGTCTGGGCGTCTTATGGAGCAAATTAGGGGAGTGCATAGCTTTTTTTTTTCTCCCCATTTTGTTTTCGGGTCTGGGGAGGGCCATTTCGGACCACTCCCCAGATCAGAAAACTTTTCTTTCTCTGGGAACCCCCAAAAACCCCCCCCCCCCCCATCCCAACCCTTTAAATTAACAACCTCCACCCCCCTGACCCCCCAAGACCTGCTGAATTAATTTCCTGCAACCCCCCACCCTCCTGACCCCCCCAAGACCTGCCGAATTAATTTCCTGCAACCCCCCACCCTCCTGACCCCCCCCAAGACCTGCCAAACGTCTCTGGTGGTCCAGCGGGGGTCCACGAGCAGTCCGGGAACGATCTCCTGGGCGTGAGCCGTCGGCTGCCAGTAAACAAAATGGCGCCGACGGCCCTATGCCCTCACTATGTCACTGAGACCGACCGCTGCTATTGGTCGGTCTCAGTGACATAGTGAGGGCATAGGGCCGTCGGCGCCATTTTGTTTACTGGCAGCCGACGGCCCTATGCCCTCACTATGTCACTGAGACCGACCAGTAGCAGCGGTCGGTCTCAGTGACATAGTGTGGGCATAGGGCCGTCGGCTGCCAGTAAACAAAATGCCGCCGACGGCCCTATGCCCTCACTATGTCACTGAGACCGACCAGTAGCAGCGGTCGGTCTCAGTGACATAGTGTGGGCATAGGGCCGTCGGCTGCCAGTAAACAAAATGGCGCCGACGGCCCTATGCCCTCACTATGTCACTGAGACCGACCAATAGCAGCGGTCGGTCTCAGTGACATAGTGAGGGCATAGGGCCGTCGGCGCCATTTTGTTTACTGGCAGCCGACGGCCCACACCCAGGAGATCATTCCCGGACCACCAGGGACGTTTGGCAGGTCTTGGGGGGGTCAGGAGGGTGGGGGGTTGCAGGAAATTAATTTGTCAGGTCTTGGGGGGGGGTCAGGAGGGTGGGGGGTTGTAGGAAATTAAGTCGGCAGGTCTTGGGGGAGTCGGGGGGGGGTTTGTTAGATTTTTGTTTGGTTTTTTTTTTATATTCGCTCCATAAGATGCACATACATTTTCCCCCCACCTTTGGGGGAAAAAAAGTGCGTCTTATGGAGCAAAAAATACGGTAGTTGCATTTGAGAGAATGCAGAGAAGGGCGACCAAAATAAGTGGCATGGAACGGCTGCCATATGAGGTAAGGGCAAAGAGGTTAGGGCTGCTCAGTTTGGAGAAGAGACGACTGAAGGGGGATATGATAGAGGTCTACAAAGTCATGAAAGAACTTGAAAAGGTTTAAGTAAATTGGTTATTTACTCTCTCAGATAATAGGACTAGGGGGGCACTCCATGAATTTAGCAAATAGCTCATTAAAACAAATCGAAGAAAATTCTTTCACTCAGCACATAGTTAAGCTTTGGAATTCATTGCCAGAGGATGTGGTTACAGCAGTTAGTATAACTGAGTTTAAAAAAAGTTTGGATAAATTCCTAGAGGAAAAATTCATAAACTGCTATTAATTAATAAGCAGTAGTAGCTTGAGATGTATTTAATGTTTGGGTATTTGCCAGGAACTTGTGACTTGGATTGGCTACTGTTGGAAACAAGAATCTGGGCTTGATGGACCCTTGGTCTGATCCAGTAAGGCAATTCTTATGTTCTTATGTTCTAAAGAGGTACAATGAGTGAGGTGATCAAATTCAAATATAGGGAGGAGGAATAGCTTAGTGGTTAGAGCAGTGGGCTATGAACCAGGAGACCAGGGTTCGAGTCCTGCTGTCGCTCCTTGTGATCGTGGACAAGTCACTTTACCCTCCATTGCCCTCTGGGGATAGGGAAATACCTACAGTACCTGAATGTAAACCGATGTGATGTCTCAGATTGAATCTTGGTATATAAAAATAATAAATAAAATACTTTACTGCTACATTCTTTGAATATAGTCGATTGAAGTTAAACTTCTTGGCCACAACTAGAATTAAATAAATCAAAAAACTGATCACAATGTGGTATTCATAAACATCAAAATAATAAAAAAAAAAACATGCTAGGAAACATAATTATTAAGGGGCTCTTAGGGAAGATAAGGCCATTGCAGAAAGACTAAATGAATTCTTTGCCTCCATGTTTACTAATGAGGATGTTGGGGAGATACCAGTTCCGGAGATGGTTTTCAGGGGTGATGAGTCAGACGAACTGAACGAAATCACTGTGAACCTGGAAGATGTAGTAGGCCAGATTGACAAACTAAAGAGTAGTAAATCACCTGGACCAGATGGTATGCATCCTAGGGTTCTGAAGGAACTAAAAAATGAAATTTCTGATCTATTAGTTAAAATTTGTAACCTATCATTAAAATCATCCATTGTACCTGAAGACTGGAGGGTGGCCAATGTAACCCCAATATTTAAAAAAGGCTCCAGGGGCGATCAGGGTAACTATAGACCAGTGAGCCTGACTTCAGTGCCGGGAAAAATAGTGGAAACTATTCTCAAGATCAAAATCGTAGAGCATATAGAAAGACATGATTTAATGGGACACAGTCAACATGGATTTACCCAAGGGAAGTCTTGCCTAACAAATCTGCTTCATTTTTTTGAAGGGGTTAACATGTGGATAAAGGTGAACCGGTAGATGTAGTGTATTTGGATTTTCAGAAGGCGTTTGACAAAGTCCCTCATGAGAGGCTTCTACGAAAACTAAAAAGTCATGGGATAGGAGGCGATGTCCTTTCGTGGATTACAAACTGGTTAAAATACAGGAAACAGAGAGTAGGATTAAATGGTCAATTTTCTCAGTGGAAAAGGGTAAACAGTGGAGTGCCTCAGAGATCTGTACTTGGACCGGTGCTTTTCAATATATATATAAATGATCTGGAAAGGAATACGAGAAGTGAGGTTATCAAATTTGCGGATAATAGAAAATTATTCAGAGTAGTTAAATCACAAGCAGATTGTGATACCTTACAGGAGGACCTTGCAAGACTGGAAGATTGGGCAACGAAATGGCAGATGAAATTTAATGTGGACAAGTGCAAGGTGTTGCATATAGGGAAAATAACCCTTGCTGTAGTTACACAATGTTAGGTTCCATATTAGGAGCTACCACCCAGGAAAAAGATCTAGGCATCATAGTGGATAATACTTTAAAATCGTCGGCTCAGTGTGCTGCAGCAGTCAAAAAAGCAAATAGAATGTTAAGAATTATTAGGAAGGGAATGGTTAATAGAACGGAAAATGTCATAATGCCTCTGTATCGCTCCATGGTGAGACCGCACCTTGAATACTGTGTACAATTCTGGTCGCCGCATCTCAAAAAAGATATAGCTGCGATGGAGAAGGTACAGAGAAGGGCAACCAAAATGATAAAGGGGATGGAACAGCTCCCCTATGAGGAAAGGCTGAAGAGGTTAGGGCTGTTCAGCTTGGAGAAGAGACGGCTGAGGGGGGATATGATAGAGGTCTTTAAGATCATGAGCGGTCTTGAACGAGTAGATGTGACTTGGTTATTTACACTTTCGAATAATAGAAGGACTAGGGGGCATTCCATGAAGTTAACAATAACACATTTAAGACTAATCGGAGAAAATTCTTTTTCACTCAACGCAAAATAAAGCTCTGGAATTTGTTGCAGAGGATGTGGTTAGTGCAGTTAGTGTAGCTGGGTTCAAAAAAGGTTTGGATAAGTTCTTGGAGGAGAAGTCCATTAATGGCTATTAATCAATTTTACTTAGGGAATAGCCACTGCTATTAATTGCATCAGTAGCATGGGATCTTCTTAGTGTTTGGGTAATTGCCAGGTTCTTGTGGCCTGGTTTTGGCCTCTGTTGGAAACAGGATGCTGGGCTTGATGGACCCTTGGTCTGACCCAGCATGGCAATTTCTTATTTTCTTATGTTCTTAATTTGCAGATGGCACAAAATTATTCAGAGTGGTTAAATCACAAGCAGATTGTGATAAGCTGCAGGAGGCCTTTGCAAGACTGGAAGATTGAGTGTCCAGATGGTAGATTAAATATAATATGAACTAGTGCAAGGTGATGCATATAGGGGAAAATAACCCATGCTGTAGTTATATGATAAGTTCCATTTTAGGAGTTACCACCCAGTAAAAAGATCTGGAAGTCATAGTTGATATTACATTGAAATCATTGTGGTGTGGTGTGGTGGTCAAAGAAGCAAACAGAACGTTAGGAATCATTAGGAAGAGAATGGCAAATAACACAGGGCTACTCCCCCCCCCCCCCCCCCCCCCCCCGGCTCACTTACCCTCTTTTCCTCTACCTGTAACTATAAATACTTCTCAAGTTTCCACCCCACTACCCACTACTGTAAATGTTTTGAATGCTACTGAATCTGGTATTAATCCATTACGTATGTTGACTCAGTGTTCCATGTTTAATGTAAAGCCTGTTGCTGCATTACTTTCTCTGTAAACCGATAAGATGTTCAAAACAATTGTCGGTATATAAAAAACGTTAAATAAATAAAATAAATAATGCCTCTGTAATACTCAATGGTTAGACCACACCTTGAATACTGTATACATTTCTGGTTTCCACATCTCAAAAAAGATACAGTACAGAGAAGGGTGACCACAATGATAAAGGACCTGGAACGTCTCCTCTATGAGGAAAGGCTAAAGAAGTTAGGGCTGTTCAGCTTGGAGAAGGGACAGCTAAGGAGGGATATTATAGGGGTCTACAAAATCATGAAAGGACTTGAATGGGTAAATG
The DNA here is from genome assembly GCF_901001135.1 of Rhinatrema bivittatum. Taxonomy (NCBI): domain Eukaryota; kingdom Metazoa; phylum Chordata; class Amphibia; order Gymnophiona; family Rhinatrematidae; genus Rhinatrema; species Rhinatrema bivittatum. Next base: position 697,923,511 of record NC_042615.1, read on the forward strand.
TGAAACTTATTTACTCTTTCCGTTAATGCAAGGACTAGGGGATGTTCCATGAAGTTTGGAAGTAGCACATTTAAAACAAATCAGAGAAAATTCTTTTACACTCAATTCAAAATCAAGCTCTGGAATTTGTTGCCTTTGGATGTGATTAAGGCAACTAGTGTAGCTGGGTTTAAACAAGCTTTGAATAAGTTCCTGGAGAAGTCAATAAACTGCTATTAATCGATAGGGAATAGCCATTGCTTGTTGTCAGCATTAGTAGCATGGGATGTATTTATGGTAACTTGAATTAGCCATTGTTGAAGACAGGATACTGGATTGATGAACTCTTGGTCTGACCCAGTACCGTATATCTTGTTTTGTTATGGGGAGAGACGAGCATGAGTGTGTTGAATCTGGGAGGGAGAAGAAAGAGCAAGCATGTGTGATTTCATATGGGAGTCAGACAGAGAATGTGTGTGTGATTGCACGCGAGGGAGAGAGAGAGTGCGTTTGTGTTTTGGAACATTTTTGTAGATGAGAGATTTGAAATTTGTGTGCACCCTCCCCCACCCCAACTAATTTGAGTATCTCAGGGTATCTGGAAAATTAAAGTTCCCAGGTTTAATTATTGGATGTTCTATTTGTCAGCTGTTTTGAAATATTTATTATTTTTATTGGTATAGTTTTACTATTATGATTGGTGTTTTATGTTTCTTAATTTTGTTTGTTTTATGAGACATGGTAATGTTTTTATTTTTAGATTGTTGCACTGCATTCCTAGTTTGGCTTGTTGCAGTTTCTAGTTTTTGTCTTCATGTTTTTATTTTTAGCTTTTTATGGTCCCTTTATTCTATATTTGGTGAGGTTCTGCATGTGTGACTGAGATGAGGTATTCTGCTAGCTTGTGCATGGATCTATAGCAGTTGGCCTGTTTTCCTAATAGGGGGTGTAGTGATGAGGAGGTGGGGGAGAGAGAGAGACTTTTCTATTCTTTTTATAATTTTGTTTTTACGTAGGGAAAAAATATCAGTTTCAATCATTTTTACATAACTCTTGAATATTTTAACTGAAAATGAATGTCAATTAAAATAGAGCTGTGTGAAAGGAATCTGGCACATCAGGATACCAACCAGCTTGTGGCACTCAAGGACCAGAGTTACCTACCCCCGATTTAAATCTTGGCTCACTACTTCAAAAAGGTTGCCTACTCCTGGAGAAAAGCTTATTGGAACAAAGTGACCTTAATACATAGTCTGAAAGTTGGTTTGCTAAATATTTGGGTTCATAATGACTTTAAGGATAAAGTTCCTGGATGGAATAAATGATAGCTTTATGGAGCAATTGGTTCAGGGAGCAGTTTTAGATCTAATTCTCAATGGAGCACAGGATTTGGTGAGAGAAGTAACGGTGGTGGGGCCGCTTGGCAATAGTATCATAATATGATCAAATTTGAAATAATGACTAGAAGGGGGACAGTAAGCAAATCCACGGCTCTAGTGCTAAACTTTCAAAAGGGAAACTTTGATAAAATGAGAAAAATAGAAAAAACTGAAAGGAGCAGCTACAAAGGTAAAAAGTGTGAAAGAGGCGTGGTCATTGTTAAAAAAAAAAAAAAATACCATCCTAGAAGCACAGTCCAGATGTATTCCACACATTACGAAAGGTGGAAAGAAGGCAAAACGATCACCGGCATGTTTAAAAGGTGAGGTGAAAGTAGCTATTTTAGCCAAAAGATCTTAATTCAAAAGTTGGAAGAAGGATCCAACAGAAGAAAATAGGATAATGCATAAACGTTGGCAAGTTAAATGTACGACATTGATAAGACAGGCTAAGAGATAATTTGAAAAGAAGTTGGCCGTAGAGGCAAAAACCCACAGTAAAAACTTTTAAAATATATCCGAAGCAGAAAGCCTGTGAGAGAGTCAGTTGGACCGTTAGATAATAGAGGGGTTAAAGGGGCACTTAGAGAAGATAAGGCCATCACGGAAAGATTAAATGATTTTTTTGCTTCAGTGTTTCCTGCAGAGGATGTTAGGGGGATACCCGTTTCAGAGAAGGCTTTCATGGGTAGTGATTCAGATGGACTGAACCAAATCACGGTGAACCTAGAAGATGTGGTAGGCCTGATTGACAAACTGAAGAGTAGTAAATTACCTGGACTGGATGATATATACCCCAGGGTTCAGAAGGAACTGAAAAATGAAATTTCAGACCTATTAGTAAAAAATGTGTAACCAATCATTAAAATCATCCATTGTACCTGAACACTGGAGGGTGGATAATGTAACCTCCAATATTTAAAAAGGGCTCCAGGGATGATCCGAGAAACTACAGACCAGTTAGTCTGACTTCAGTGCCAGGAAAAATAGTGGAAAGTGTTCTAAATATCAAAATCACAGAACATATAGAAAGACATGGTTTAATGGAACAAAGTCAGCATGGCTTTACCCAAGGCAAGTCTTGCCTCACAAATCTGCTTCATTTTTTTTTTTTTGAAGGAGTTAATAAACATGTAGATAAAGGTGAACCGGTAGATGTAGTATATTTGGATTTTCAGAAGGCGTTTGATAAAGTTCCTCATGAGAGGCTTCTAGGAAAAGTAAAAAGTCACGGGATAGGTGGTGATGTCCTTTCGTGGATTACAAACTGGCTAAAAGACAGGAAACAGAGAGTAGGATTAAATGGACAATTTTCTCAGTGGAAGGGATTGGGCAGTGGAGTGCCTCAGGGATCTGTATTGGGACCCGTACTTTTCAATATATTTATAAATGATCTGGAAAGAAATACGACAAGTGAGGTAATCAAATTTGCAGATGACACAACATTGTTCAGAGTAGTTAAATCACAAGCAGATTGTGATAAATTGCAGGAAGACCTTGTGAGGCTGGAAAATTGGGCATCCAAATGGCAGATGAAATTTAATGTGGATAGGTGCAAGGTGATGCATATAGGGAAAAATAACCCATGCTATAGTTACACAATGTTAGGTTCCATATTAGGAGCTATGACCTAAGAAAGAGATCTAGGCGTCATAGTGAATAACACATTGAAATCATCGGTTCATTGTGCTGCGGCAGTCAAAAATGCAAACAATGTTGGGAATTATTAGAAAGGGAATGGTGAATAAAAGGAAAATGGCATAATGCCTCTGTATCGCTCCATGGTGAAACCGTACCTTGAATACTGTGTACAATTCTGGTCACCGCATCTCAAAAAAGATAAAGTTGCGATGGAGAAGGTACAAAGAAGGGCAAAATGATAAAGAGAAGGGAACAGCTCCCCTATTAGGAAAGACTAAAGAGGTTAGGTCTTATCAGTTTGGAGAAGAGACGGCTGAGGGGGGATATAATAGAGATGTTTAAAATCATGAGAGAGATCTAGAACGGGTTAATGTGAATCAATTATTTACCTTTTCGTATAATAGACTAAGGGGCACTCTATGAAGTTAGCATGTGGCACATTTAAAACTAATCGGAGAAAGTTCTTTTTCACTTAACGCACAATTAAACTCTGGAATTTGTTGCTAGAGGATGTGGTTAGTGCAGTAAAAAAGGATTGAATAAGTTCTTGGAGGAAAAGTCCATTACCTACTATTAATTAAATTGACTTAGAAAATAGCCACTGCTATTACTAGCAACAGTAGCATGGAATAGACTTAGTTATTGGGTACTTGCCAGGTTCTTATGGCCTGGATTGGCCACTGTTGGAAACAGGATGCTAGGCTTGATGGACCCTTGGTCTGACTCATTATGGCATGTTCTTATGTTCTTAGTGCCTTAAATACAATACAAAGAGTCTTAAACACTAGCCCTACTGTAAGTGTGTCCACAAAACTACTTTCAACTAATATCCAATACTCTTACCAGTAGGTAACTCCTGATACTGTAGATTACATTAGTCTAACCTGTTAGTCACTGTGGAATATATAACAGTTGCAAGATACTTGTTCTTTAAAAAAAAAAAAAAACGGCTATAAATGCCGAATCATACACAAACTCAAATCTTTCATTCACAACTGCGCTGGTCTACTTCTGCATACCTCAATAATTTAACTATAGTCTTTGGTCGGAGTGTTACATCTTGTATATTTGGCAGCACCTCTAAAGCCCTCCTCATCCTACTTAACCACAATATCTCTTTTCTGGATTCAGCTTAAGTTTATTCCTCTCTAGCCATCCAAACAGTTCTGTTCTGGTATGCCCTTCTAGTCGGCTTTTTGGAAGTGTGTAGCTGGAGCTGGAAGGTTAAGTTGAGGGGAGAGATGCTAGTGTAGGGCCTTATGTATCATCATGCTGGTTTTGAACTGAATCCTGTATTTAATAGGAAGCCAATGGAGATGCTGGAGGATAGGGGTGATATGATCCTTTTTTTTGGCGTTGGTGAGAATTCTTGCCGTGGCATTCAGGACCATCTGGAGGGGTTTGGTGGTGCAGGCGGGAAGGCCCAGAAGGAGTGAATTACAGTAGTCCAGTTTCGGGAGAATGATGGCTTGGAGTACTGTGCGGAAATCTCTGTAGCGTAGAAGTGGCTTTAGTTTCTTTAAAACTTGTAATTTAAAGAAACATTCTTTTGTAGTGTTATTTATGAATTTGTTGAGGCTGAGTCTATTGTCTAGAAGTACACCCAGGTCTCTGTCTTGAGGTGAGGTGGTGTATCCAGAGGTATCTGGAGAATTGCTGGAGGTTAGGGAGGTGGGCGGGACACAGCTTTCGGGTGCTATGATAAGGATTTCGGTTTTGTTAGTGTTTAAGACCAGGTTGAGGCTGGTGAGTAGATTGTTGATAGTTGAGAGGCATTTATTCCAGTAAGACATGGTTTTGTGTATAGTATCCGTTATAGGGATGAGAATTTGTATGTCATCCGCGTATAGGAAGTGGATTAGATTGAGGTTAGTAAGTAGATGACAGAGTGGGAGAAGATATATGTTGAAAAGGGTGGGGAAGAGTGAGGATCCTTGTGGTACCCCCATTTTGGATTGAATGGGGTGAGACTCCTTGTTGTTTATCTTGACTTTGTATGTTCTGTTCTCTAGGAAGGATTTAAACCAGTTGAAAGCTGCTCCTGTAATGCCGATGTCAGTTAGCCGTTGTAGGAGGCTCGAGTGGTTCACGGTGTCGAACGCTGAGGAGAGATCCATATGGCATCATTAGACGAAGGAGCTGGCTGTTTGGGCTTAGAGTTGGTCTTCACTAGAGGCTAAGATGCTACTGATTAGAGGTACCAAATGTCTTTAGCCACTAGCTGTTTAATATCCTGTGATTCAGGGAACCCAGTACATGATTCTTCTTCTGAATCAGTTTTTGCAAATACTGCCTCCATTAGCTGAGAAGCAGTAATGAACGAGCAAGGTCTTGATTCTAGTTGCTGCACTTTTTCAGCCCTTGACTTTTGTTGTAGTTCAATCCATTGAAAGCTAAATACCAGATGAAACCAATAATCACAAGAACTGTAAGGGAAAGGAGTTTGAAGAAAATGTCCAAGAGGACATGAAACAGGTATTTATTTACTTAAAAATTATTTTAACCCACATGTTCCGTTTGGGAGTTCATAGTGGCTTACCAAGAATTATGTACACAGTACTTCTAAAATAATAACAACTAAATACAATCAAACTAAATAATGAAGAAACGTTAAAAAAAACAAAACCAGAATAAAATAGACCCTGTGTCAGTTTTGATAGGCCAGGTCGAATAAATGTCTTTAGTGTTTCCTTAAATTTTCTTGAACATGCAGCCATATGTATCGATTTTGGAAGGCTATTCAATAAACTTGGGCCAGCCACAGAGAATGCTGTGTTCCTGGTAATCTTCACACTTGCTATTTTTACCGTTGGTATCTCCAGCAGATTTTTACCCACTGATCTCAGAATGCGTGCAAGTTTATAAAGTCTGAGCATTGAGGTCAGCCAGGTAGAAGATACATTACTTAACAATTTGTATATCATGCTAAGAACTTTGTATTTTGACCTCCAGATGACAAGCAACCAATGCAAGTTCATAAGGGTGGACATGCTATGTCCTCTGTTTGCATCCCGTTAATATTCTGGCTGCAGAGTTCTGGATGATTTATAAGGGATTAATTGTAGAAATTGAGTCCAAAGTAAAGTGAGCTTCAATAATCCAATGGACTGAGTATCGGTGCTTGTAAAACGAATAGAAATTCTGCAAATATAATAAATGCTTTACATTTTTCAAGAAATGAGGTTTGTAGAAAGATGACCTGACAAAATTACTAATGTGTTCATTCAAAGATAATGTACAATCAGTTATAATACCAAGGTTTCTAGCAGAATCTTGTATTTGAATTTGTCTGGGAGAGTGAGTGAGATGGTAAATGGGCAAGAGGGGATTTTTTATTGTTGAAAGTATAATTATTTCTGTTTTTGAATGGTTTAGTTGTAATCTGTGGTGCATTAGCCATTGTTTAACTGTACTGATAAGTCTAATATATTGTTCCAAGAATGTGAATATGGTATGAAAAACTGTGTCAGCACAAGTGTTATGATTGATACCCAAATAGGAGAAAAGTTTGCATAGTGGGGCCAGGTAGATATTAAATAGAATAGGGGAGAGAACAGAGCCTTGCAGAACCCCAGAGGTGTTTTTAAACCTAGTTGAGTGAAGGAGCCTGTCTTAACATAATGCATATGATCTGATAGAAATAAATTAAACCATTTTAAAACTGTACCAGAAATGCCTATTGATCACAAGTATGATAAGAGAATTGAGTAGACCACGGTATCAAAAGCTGCTATTATTTCAAGGCGCACTAGAGTGTGATCAATGTTAGCATCAAAGCTATGGAGAATGGTATCATATGAGTATAGTAACAGTGTTTCAGTAATATACCTTTTTCTAAAGCCATGTTGTCGTGAATCTAATATTTCATGTTCTTGTAGGAAGTCTGTGAGTTGGAAATCAACTATGGATTCAATAAGTTTAGCTAGGAAAGGTAAGTTGGAGATTAGATGGTAATTAGTGAAGTCAAGATTGTCACCAGATTGTTTTTTTGGAAGGGGTGTAATGACAGCTTGTTTTAACATGTCAGAGAATTCACCAGATAGAGAAAAGTTGACTAATGTGGCTAAATATTGTAGCAGACTTGCATTTGCATGTTTTAGTATTAATGTAGGGCATGAGTTAAATGGGCAAACTGAATTTTCATTTTGGATATGATTTTTTTGTATTGTTTGGTATGACAGGTGGAAAGGTTTCCCTTAAGCTGGTTGAGTTAGGGATTTGATTTTCAAACTAATTTAGTAGGTATGGGTAAAGATGACCAGGGCAAGAACAAGAATTGGCAAGTACTGTAGGGGAAAGGGATTTGGAAAGCCCAAGAAGACAGCTGGAGCAGTGGAGGAAGCACGCTAAAGTACAAATACTGGCTTGGAGCAACAGGAGTGAAACTGGCGATTAAAAACGATAGGAGCAGAGAAATGCAGCAAGAAAAGTAGCTAAAAAAACAAGGTGTACCTTGAGGGCTGAGGTGAGAGTAAGAAGAATTGCATCAAAAGCTCAAAGAATGATGCAGCAAGCATGCAGAGCAACCAAGGGGCATGGCAAGCCCAAATTTCAGCAAGTACGGAAGAGGAATGGAATTTGAAAAAAACCTTGAAGACTGCCAGAGTGGGGAATCCTTGTCTTAGTAGAAGGAATATGGGTGATCCTACCAGTAGCATATGCTTCTGTCAAACTGTAAAGATCAAGCCATGCTCGTGTTATGTAAACACAGCCAGTACAGCGAAATTGTAAATGGCTCACTAAATCAGTTATGGCTCCATCTGTTACACGTATAATTGTGGTTATTGTAGAGCTAATGCATGCCGATGAGCACTGACCCCCAAAATATTGTGCAGGAAATTGCAAACAGCACAAAGGTGTCTAAACTCCAAAGGTTTGAGCGTGGTCCATCACAAACAGCACAAAGTTGTCATAATCCCCAGAGTATAGAGTACGGTCAATCGCAAACAACACAAAGGCCTAGAAAGGCCTTGACAACAAGAGAGCCAGAAGAGAGGTGGGTGAGAGAACAAACTTTATTTTCCCCAAATTATTTTTCTGGGAACAAGACACCCCAGTATGGCAAACAAAGAAGCAAGGTGGGAGAACTAAGCTGGAATTGTAAAGGGGTAGAACAAAATAAAGACCAAGAAAAGAGGTGGGGTGAGAGAACAGACTTGTATTTTCTTTTTCTTATTTAAATTATTTTTCTGTGGGATAAAACACCCCAGTGTAAGCAAAAAAAAAAAACAGGATGGGAGAACTAGGTTAAGATGCAAACAGCATGGAGACACCAAAACTCCCATGCTGGTACATTGTAGGCATGGCATGTAAACATATTAACAGCATGACCACCAAGGTGATAAACCTGGGGCATGGCAGGTAGGCAGAGCAGTAGCAAGATCTTAAGATGATAAATCAGAAGCATGACAGGTAGACAGAGTAGCAGTAAGACAGCTAATGTGGATATATCTGGGGCATGGCAGGTAGTTAGTGGTAGCAAGACCTCTAAGGTGTTGCAATTCCGCTGTATTGGTCCATGCTCCTGTCCTGCTAGAGTCTTATGGCTCTCCCATCTTTTCCTTCTGCTCCAAATCAAGAGGGTGAATAACAGGTGGCAGTAGAATATGCTTTCCAAACTTCAATTGCTCCTGCCTTGAGCTGCCTTCCATGCCTGCCATTCTGCAGCTAAAGAAGTTTCTCTTCAATTTAGGGGCAGGACTCCCTTTTATCTCCCTGCTACTGCTAGACTGGGCTGGCTCCACAGCAAATCCTCTACCCTTGCCTGCCATTCCCTACTCTTCCTTTTTCTCTCATTGATATGGAATTTGGGGTTTGGATATTAGAGGAATTTATTGATTATGTAACTGTACTCCCACTGACAGTACCACTCTGCGTGTGTGGAGAACTGTCTATCTCACACAGACGCTGTGTATATTCAGTATATTGACTGACCCCTTTTCCAATCCACACAGAAAAACACTGTTAACAGATCCAAAAGACTAACAACATGGTAAGACTCTTCTTTTCTTCTGTCTGTGTTCTACCCTCACTGATGTCCTATCTCAGATAAGACAGAGACAAAAAAATCACTAGCACTGCTGCAATCTCCTCACTCCTACCCTGACCCTCCCCCAGTGAAGAGAAAAAATAGCAGTGCTACTGCCTATCTTTCTGACATAGTGAGTGAGACTAGTGCAACAAAAGATCAGAAACAGCCCTTTACCAGTGCCAAATCCAACTTTTTCTAGCTTTTTTTTTTTAACTGACAAGTCGATTTTAAAAACATTGCTTGCATATGTGATCCGTGCTCGAACGTGGATTTTAAAAAGCCACAAAATATATGCACAAGGAATATGGTGGTGGAAAAGGAGCAGGTCATGAGCATTCCAGGGTGGAGCAAAATGTACGTGTGTAACTGAATTTTGAAACTGAAAACCACAGCACATGTACGCTAGATTTCTGCATAATGTTTCTGGTACTCCTGATGAGTAGCAAGCCTGTATATCTCTAGTTTAGGGCTTATAGAACAGGGTAAGAGGTCCGAGTCAACTGGGGGACGTGTAGAATGAAGTACTAGAAAAGTCTGAAAGACCTTGCTATTAACTGGGCAAACCGATGGACTAATTGTGAAATTGGGAATGTCCCCCACGCCAGCATGTTTTAAAATTCACTGATATACTCACATAAAAGCCAACATGGTCCTATTGAAGACACTTGCATACTAGCTGTGCTTGAGTAACCTCTTAAAATTAGGAGCATACTTGTGTGGTTGATGTATTTTAAAACATACGCGCGCAAGCACATGTACAATTAAAAATTCCAGCATATCCTTGCTCACGCACTAATATACACCTGTATGGGCGCACATGCACCTGTTTTAAAATCAACCTCTGAGAGAGCTTTGCAGTACAGATTTTCCCTTATCTGCTAGACGAAATTGGTTCCTACACATGCTCGGTCCTTTCAATTAGAGGATGTCAGCGTTTCTTGATCCAGATAGAGCTTTAGGCTACTTAAAAAGATGCTGCACCATGATTGGTCGCCTTTCTGGTCTCCTTTACAACTTGTCCTGCCTAGGCTTTGGCAAGGCTGTGATATGTCACAGGCAAGAGTTGTTTGCTATAGTTACTCAAAAGTACACAGCCATAGACTTAAATAGGAAACAGATGAATGAGATGAAATGTTTCATTTTTGGAACTCCTCCATTTGTTTTGGGGTCCACAAATGAAACAAAAATGGGCTGTTTCATTTGTGGACCCCAAAACAAATGGAGGAGTTCCAAAAATGAAACATTTCATCTCATTCATCTGTTTCCTATTTAAGTCTCTCTGGAGTTAAGATGCCACCACATGGTTTTGGATCCCTGTTTTGGTATAGACACTGCATATTCACTGTACTAAACTTCAGGAACCTGCACTTTTATAATTAATATCTGAAATATTAAGATACAGTACAACCACTTAGTCATATATATATATTTCCACTTCAGAAACTTGAGCCCACCATAGGCTAGAGGCTCAAAGGGGTTTTCATCAGAAAACCACTACTTTATTGTCCCATGACATTGTGGGCAGCTTGATGATATATATATATATATCTATATATATATAGATATATATATATATTGGTAGTTACTTCAAGGCATAGTAAGTGAGGCTTCTCCATTATATACAAGATTTCATCCAAATAGAGTGGTGGTCTGTATGTAGCCCAGGTTCGTATGTAAGCTGTTATCAGATTTCCACTTTAAAAAGTCAGTTGTACTTCCAGCATTTGCCCTAGGCCTGATCTCCATAAACGTAAAAAGGACTTTCATTCCCTTGATTACAACAAATCTGTCTCCTTTAACCTGAAGCAAGCTAAAACCTATAGAAATTTCACTCAATTTATCTTTTCATCCTAATAGGCCTGGTAGTATAATGATCATTTGCTGTTTCTAATTGGATATCAGATTACACCTCCTTTTGTATGGTCAGGCATATCTGATACTCTTAGGACTATGGTGGCATTAGTTGCCCACATAAGGTTTATCCCCATTAAAGAGCCTTACAAAACTGTGACATGGAATTCAGTCCACACATTCATATCCCATTACTGACTTAACATGACATACCTGCACGTTAATAAGTATGAACTCTACATTATCCATGGCCTTTTTGGAGGAGTAGAGCCCAGCTCCAACCCTCCCCTCTCTCTAGCATCCATTCTAAGATTTGGGGGTTTGTTCTCTGTTATCAAAACTTAAATATAAAATACCGCCTATTGTCTGTTCTTGTTTCCCTTATTTTGTTGAAGATAACCTTAACTAGGGAAGCCCACTCATATAACTGAGGTGAACTTGCTTGTCCTAAGAGAAAGTCAAGTTACTCATCTATAACAGATGTTCTCTGAATACAGCTGTTGAGCTACCACACTATCCTTTCCACCTCACCTTTAGAGATGCTGTTCTTCCAGTCAAAACTGTTTCATAGAATTAAAGGGAGCTGCAGGGCCCCAGCAGTACAAAAACAAACACACATGAGCAGTGAAAGCCTTTCTAGAAAGTTCTAGAAAGATCCATCCATTTGGCTCCAAGCACAGTCATGTCACCCAGTTGTGACTGCTGAGATTTTGTCTTCATAGAATACCTGTTACATGTAAGTAACTTTGCTGTCTGTCTCCTATCTCCTTCATATTCATATTTTTCTATGGGTATTTTTCATAGTGGTTACCTCCTAAGCAATTTGAAAGGGCTAATATCGTCAAAAGCACTGGTTGATTCTGAGTGCCTAGTCTAGAACAGTGGTTCTCAACCGGTGTGTCGCCAAGAACACGGAGGTGTGTCGCCAAACTTCCCGGTCCCCCGCTGACCCAGCTGCTCCCCCTCCCGAGCAAAATAGGTCCTCTGCCCGGGCTTAAAATGCTGATAGCCTGGGCATAACACGCCAGGACAGCTGGAATCAGCGTCACCGGCATGCTCTCTTCTTCCCGCCCCCCCCCCCCCCCCCGGCCCAGAAGAGGAAGTGGTGAGCAGCGGGTGCGTGCACGGGAAGAAGAGACCATGCCTAGTGCAGGCAGCATTGGCCCGAAGAAAAGAAGAGAGGCCCAGCCTGAGGAATGAGCTGCGTGGCTTGGAGAAAATCAAAGAATTTCGTCAACCCCCGTGGCCGATGGGACTCCTTTCTCCGCGAGGGCTGAAAATGAAGTAGGTTGCTGCTGCCTTTAGCATTAGAAGTGGAGGAGGCTGCTGCTGCCGCTAGTTCGTCGGAGGGGGGGCGAGTGAGTGAATGAGCAAGCATGTGTATTTGAGATCCTGTGTGTGTGTGTGTGTGTGAGAGCATGTATGTGAATGATTGAGAGCCTGTACATGTGAAAGAGAGCATGTGTGTGATTGAGAGCTGGTTTAGGTGAGGGAGCATGTGAGCATGTGATTGAGAGCCAGTGTGTAAATGAGAGAAAGAGAGAGAGAGCATGTTTGTAAGCATGCGAATGAGAGTCTGTATGTGAGAGAGAGAGTCTGTGTATGTGTGTGATTGTAAGCCTGAAAAGATAGCATGTGTGTAAATGTTTAATTAAGAGCCCATATAAGTGAGAGAGAAAAAGCACGTGTATATGTGAGCGATTGAGAGCCAGCGTGAGAGAGAGAGAGAGGAGAGAAAGTTGCAAGCAAACCATCCCTCCTCCTGCTAATTCAAAACAATCTCAGGGCACCTAGATATCAAACGTTCCCAGGTATGCAGAGCAAACAATTGTTTGCATCCTTATTATTTTTCATTACTGGGTCTTTGTGTCTGCTATTTTGAAATATTTTTTTAGTATCTAGAAATTTTTTATATGTTTTTAATTGGATATTCCATTCATCCGCTGTTTTGAAATAATCTGTTCTTTTTGTTAGTATGGTTTTACTGCTACTGATTTTATATTTCTTGATTTGTTTTATAAGGGTGATGTTTCTTTTTTTCCTTTGTTGCACTGCATACAGAGACTCGAGCTTGCTGCGGTTTCCAATTCAGTTTTTGTCTGCATTGTTCTAGTTATGCATTTTGGTCTATTTTTTCTTTGTTAGGTAAGGGTCAGCACATGTGATTCAGGTGAGGTTTTCTGCTGGCATGTAGTTTCTGTGTAGGGCTCTATAGCAGCCAGACTTGGTCCATTTTCCTAATAGGAGATGTATTGGTGTCTTAAGGCCTGGTATAATATTTTCAGTGTTGCCTTTTCTTAGGTAAGGTGGTTACTGTTAAGTGCTGTAAATTGGTGCTGTTTTGGTGTGGAATATTTACTGTTTATGCAATTTCTGTTCAGACAGAATACGTATCTTTTTCTTATGTCATTCTTAAAAATAAAAATAATACTGGATCTTTATTTTTTATTTCCGTCGTAAATTGTAATGAGCAGTGTGTCACACATGTGAGCGTGGTCTGTCAGGTGTGTCACCATGGGAAAAAGGTTGAGAACTACTGGTCTAGAGGGTAATATTTCTATTATGTTGTAGCTCTTTTTTTCCCATGGATAAGCAGGTTGAATTAGCCATGTTGTCTTAGCATGGCTAATTCACCCTGCTATCCACTGAAAACACAGTTTACGGTAAGCAAACTTGCTTTCCTTTTTAAATATCTCTGGTATGTTAGAGCCCTGTTACAAAATCTAGGTCAGTGAACTTCTAGTTGGGTATATACACTGGTCATTGTTTCCTAGTCAGTTTCCTGCCTGTAACTAATTTGAAATTGTAACTAATTAGGAAATGTTATCAGTGTTCTAGCTTATACTATAGTTTATTGTGTTTACTTCTTCCTCCTATGCAAAATTAAAAAAAAAAAATTAGCATTTTTATAATCTGTGAAAATAAGAGATTATAGAGCCAGGGTGACTAACTCTGATCCTCAAGAGCCCCAAATAGGACTAGTTTTATTCACAGTGAATATGCATGATATGCTGTATGGGCAGGCAGGGTATGCATATCAGTCTCATGCATATTTATTGTGGAGACCCTAAAAACTAGACCTGTTTGTGGATCTTGAAGACTGTATAAGAAAAGCAAAATTTTATGAAACTATAAAAACAGACTGCACAGTCAGAAGGGGAGCAGACAAGGTGGTTTGACAAACTGTACAATTAGGAATACTAACACATTTATTTGTCACTGTTTGAGAAGCCTGGGGAAGACGTTTTTTAGCTTAAGTATCTCATTCAGCCTGTCCTACCCTGGCACAACCACTAGCCCAGTTGTTCCCAAACCTGTCCTGGGGGACCCCTAGCCAGTCAGGTTTTTAGGATGTCCATAATAAATATGCATTAAAATCTATTTTATGCATGTTTATTGTGGATATCCTGAAAACCTGACTGGTTGGGGTCTCCTGGGACAATTTTGGGGACCACTGCACTATTTTATTCAGAAATAAGCATTTCAAAATATATTTAATTTTCATAGTAGAAACAAAATGTGTTAAAATAGTATTTTTATAATATATGATTTAGCTACAATATAGTTTAACAACTTTTGATATTTTATCTCTAGCGTCACCCTGGGCAGGTAATACTTAAATCAACCAGGCTACGGTTGGCTCATGCAAGAAGGAAAAGTGCAGCGGGTGTAGTCTCCTGTGCAGATCAGCCTCAGTCTCTCCCAGTAACCATACAGATGCAAGAAAAGCCTGAAGAAGAATTAGGGGAAGTTCTCCAGCCTTTGGAGGCTAAGGAATCCAGAAGCCTAGCAACACTTGAAGAAACTTCATTACCTCCCAAAGGCATTACCTCTGAACTGTCTCATACAACTTCACTTCCTCTTCTTACCAGTGATGAACTTGAACCAGATACTGTGACTGTAGGATATCCTTCTCCACCCCCACCCCCACCTCCCCCTCCTCTTCCTCCTCTACCTACAAAAGAGTATGCCAGTGACTCTTTAGAAACAGTTAAAGATAGCCCTGTTAAACAGGAAAACAAGGACATCGGAGTCCCAAAGTCTGCGAGTGCCCCATCATCATATCTATTTGACAGCAATCAACTTCTTAGTGCTAGGAAGAAACTGAAGAAGACAGGAGCACTAGAGGGCTTGCAGCGGAGGCGAGGTATTGTAAGGTTTTGGTTCTTGTATATGTCTGTCACTGTGTAGACAGTTTCAGTACTGTATTTTTCTGCATAAATGTTTTGATATATTTTTGTTCAGTATGCAGCATGTCTTCAATGGGGATCAAAAAAGCTAGCACTACCTATTTTAATCTGTAAATGCATAGAAAAATAGTTTATTAGGTCTTACATAAGCATATTTTTAAAACAATCTCAAATTTAATTTATTTTTCCTTAAATAAGAGCAATCCCAGCACAGAGCCCTATGAAGACTATATATGTACCATTAATTATGACCTATTGGTGTATTCCTCTCTCTTCCCTCTCTATTCCCTTCATTACCCTTTCACAAATGTCATTAAACCCCATCTTTAATTTGAGATTAAATCTTTTATGTGATATAGCAAAAACTTTAGCAAAATCAAGGAATACTATATCAGTCATGTTTCTCATGTCAGTTTTGCTGCTAACATTCTTGAACAACCCAGTAAGATTGTTCTGGCAGGACATGTTGCTTCAATCTCAGCTCATTTCAATTCTTTATAATTATTCTCCTCCCCACAAAAGTGTACAATTGTCTCGATGTTTTGATAGCTTCCAGCATTTTCTCTGGAGTTAACATGCCACCACCTGGTTTTGGATCCCTGTTTCTGTATAGACACGGCATATTCACTGTACTAAACTTCAGGAACCTGCACTTTTATAATTAATATCTGAAATATTAAAGTACAGTACAACCACTTAGTCATTTCATGCAAAAGTGTCAGAAACAGAACCCCGTCTTGACAAAATGGGGATAGTTTGTAGGGAGTGTTGATTATATCTAATGATGTCAGTATGGGTGTTCTGTAAATAAATCACAGGGAATACTGGACAATAGGATGTAGGGATTTTTTTTTTTGCCGTATGACAGGGGTAGCCAACCCCAGTCTTCAAGAACCACAGACAGGTCTCATTTTCAGGATATCCATAATGAATATGCATGAGAGAGATTTGCTTGCACTGCCTCCATTGTGTGCAGATGTATCTCATGAGTATTCATAGTGGATATCCTGAAAACCAGGCTTGTTTGTGGCCTTCAAGGACCAGAGTTGGCTACCTCTGCCCTATGCGATTCAAAGAATAAGCTTTTCAATGAAACCATAGAAAGATGATAGCAGAAAAAGATCATACAGTCTATCTAGTCTGTCCATTCATACCAACCAAGTGGAATTTGTTTTTCTTTCTCCCAATGGAACTTTTTAATGTAGTTTTCCTAGCGTGTAGCAGATGGACTCAGGACCAATGGGTATAGTGTACTCCTGATAGCAGTTGGAGACGGATCAGATTTCAATCTAACTTCAGCCGTAGTACATATACCCCTGCAGGAAGTGCAGCTCTTCAGTATTTTCCGTCTCCATAGCAGTTAGGGACTCTATACACTCTCGCACAGCGTTAGAGTAATTTTACCAAAGAAAACCAAAATAAGAAGAAATCTTACCTCTATAGACGAGCCCCGCTCTCCTGCGGTGACACCCATTGGGTCCCTCCCCCAGTTGAGAATTCCAAGGTGATTTCCGTGATCCCTCGGAGGTAAGGCTCGTACCGGCAGCCGACCCTCGGCGGGGACCTAGCCCCCCGACATTGGGTGAGGCTGAGAGGCAGCGGGTGCAACTTCGAGCACGGCGGTGAAGGTATTTTCCCTCTCCCCCCGCAGCCGGATACCGCCCAGAACAAGACCGGGAAGCGCCGAGACAAGGTAGGTAGAAATCTATTTAAAAGTCTCCGGTCTCCGAAGCTCGAGGAGTTGCACAGGTCGCCAGCCGGCACCAGTGCCACTGGGTTGATCTGCCCTAGCAGGGTTAGATCCCGGTCAGATCAGAGGGTCCTCCCACATGGAGACCCTCCGAGGTGGTCGCCATATTGTCCGCGTGGTCGCTGTCACCATTTTGATCTGTTCGCCGCCGTTCCGATCCGTGCGCATAGAGGCGAACCGTGCACACAAATACCTTGTGCGCCCAAGTACCGTGCGCACAAGCAACGCACATAGCCACGCGCTTACTGTGCCGGGCGCATAACTTCGATCTGTGCGCACAACAGCGCGCACATCTCCCTGAGTGCGCACCAAACCTACACGCACAACTTCGACGCACCGGAGCACACAACTGTATTTTACGTGCACAAGCCATGGCACCACCGGAAAAGAAACTCAAGGCTCAGGGCCTTTGCCCAGCATGCCACATTAGAGCTGCACAGCATGAGGAGGCCACGGCCCTGTGTATACAATGCGAAGAGGCCCTAGGGGATCCAACTCATGGCCCTCCCCAGCCGGTACCGGGTTCCAGCCTCTCGAGCAGTACGCCAGACCTAGCATTGCACAGTGGGACCTCCCTCAAATGGGGCTCCCCAGGGACACGGCGCCCCTTAGTCTAGACCCAGCATCTATCTCCTGGGTGGAATTTTTCAAAGGTCTGCATACCTTCATCCACATGCAACCAGGGCCTCCTATAATATTGCCATAGTCTCCACCAGAGGACCTCAACATCCCGGGATCCTCTATGCCCAGAAAGTGATCCCACCTCCCAGAAGCCCCACCTTCAGGGACACGGACAACTCGGATGAGGATTCAGAACCCCTGGAGGAAGGGGAACTCCCTCCGGGGACAGAGCCCCACCGAACCATGAGATGCTTCTTCACCAAGGACGAGCTTCCAGACCTGGTCACACACAGCTTAAAAGAGCTTGCTATTCCGGGCACAAGTGCCTCGGGGGAACCTAAGACGAACCCCCTACTAGAGGGACTCCGTCAGACCTCCCGCCATTTCCCACTATTACAAGCCGTCCAGCAACTAATTGACCTGGAATGGGATGCCCCAGAAACTATGTTCAAAGGGGTGTGGGCTCTGGCAGCCATGTACCCTCTGGACCCAGCCACCAAAGATCTCCTGGCATGTCCGAAAGTGGATGCCATGGTGTACGCGGTCTCGAAGCGCACTACTATCCCTGTGGAGGGAGGAGCAGCACTCAAGGATGCTCAAGACAGACGTCTGGAATCTATCCTCAAACAGTCCTTTGACATCTCCGCTATGTCTTTACAGATCGCGGCCTGCTGTGCCATGGTCACACGTGCCTGCTTATCACAGACCAGGAACAACACTCCTGGGGAGGCCCAGAACCAGCAGTATCATTCCTCGCGGATGCCACTTCTGATCTGGTGCGCACCGCAGCTAGAGGAGTGTCATCCGCCATGACAGCCAGAAGACAACTCTGGCTCCGGAACTGGTCGGCTGACGCATCCTCCAAAACGAGACTCACAAGGATGCCTTTCAAGGGAATACTCCTGTTTGAAAGCGAACTAGAGAAGCTAGCAAACAAATGGGGCGAGTCCCCACTGCCGTGGCTACTGGAGGACAGGAATAAGAGAAACCAGCGATCCTTCCCCCGAACTTCCTGGGGCAGAGGATCACAGCGCTTCAACCCATATAGAAGCACATATCAAGCAGCCCGCCCCGCAGGCCGAAGCCAGTCCTTTCAAAACAAGCACAACAAAAGGGGAGCCAGCTCGGGCCCAGGCCCCAGCCGCACCCCACAATGAAAATCAGCCAACCCGTCCAAAGGAAGAAGCCATAGGGGGCAGACTTGCCCTATGCTACCAAAGTGGGTCGAGATAACTTCGGACAAGTGGGTCCTATCCATCATTCGAGAGGATATTACCCTGATTTCCACCACCTCCCTCCGGACAAGTTTGTGGAATCCCCCTGCGCGACCCTTCCAAGAGGATGGCAGTGGAAGCTACACTGACCAGATTGCTAGCCTTAGAGGCTATAACTCCGGTGCCTCCACAACAAATAAATACTGGACATTATTCCATCTATTTTCTCGTCCCCAAGAAAGAGGGAACGTTCAGACCCATCCTGGACCTCAAGGCGGTCAACCGTCACCTGAAGATTCCACGCTTCCGCATGGAAACCCTACGCTCGGTAATAAGGGCGATACAACCAGGAGAGTTCCTTACATCCCTGGATCTGTCGGAAGTCTATCTACACATTCCGATCCATCAAGAGCATCAGCGTTTTCTAGGCTTCTCAATCCTGGACCGTCACTACCAGTTCCGGGCACTACCATTCGGGTTAGCCACTGCACCCCGGACGTTCACCAAGATTATAGTGGTGGTGGCAGCAACACTGAGGAAGGAAGGAATCCACATGCACCCTTATCTAGACGATTAGCTGATCGGGGGGAATCCGCAGAGGAAAGCCACCAGGCAACCAACAGAGTCAAAACTCTACTGGAGAGCCTCGGGTGGGTAGTCAACACAAACAAGAGCTGCCTGCAGCCCTCCCAATCTCTAGAATACTTGGGAGTCCGGTTTGACACCAAACAAGACAAGGTCATCCTGACACAGACAAGGAGATCAAAACTGATGACCCAGTTGTGAACCCTGTTGAGCAAACTTTGCCCCACAGCATGGGATTACCTACAAGTCCTCGGCCTAATGGCATCCACACTGGAAGTAGTGCCATGGGCACGAGCTCACATGAGACCCCTACAACGCTCACTACTATTACGATGGAATCCACTGTCCCAGAACTACACCGTACGTCTTCAGCTCCCGGACAGAATTCGGGCCTAACTACGATGGTGGCTACAAGAAGGCCATCTGAGCCAGGGAACGAGACTATCCTCACCAACCTGGATCCTGCTCACCACGAATGCCAGCCTACGAGGATGGGGAGCACACTGCCAGGAGCTAACCGCCCAAGGGCAATGGAACAAAGAAGAGTCGGGATAGAACATCAATCGCCTAGAAGCCCGGGCAGTCAGACTAGCTTGCCTACGGTTCAGTCACAGACTCTGAAAAGTGGTCAGAGTAATGTCTGACAACGCCACAACAGTGGCCTACATCAACCGTCAGGGAGGAACCAGAAGCCAACAGGTGTCTCTGGAAATAGACCTCCTAATGCCATGGGCGGAAGCGAATCTTCAAGAGACCTCGGCCGTCCACATCGCCGGGAAAGACAACGTCGCTGCGGATTACCTCAGCAGAGAAAGTCTAGACCCAGGAGAATGGAGGCTATCGACCACAGCATTCCAAATGATAGTAAACCGTTGGGGAACACCAATCGTTGACCTCCTGGCAAACCGGTCCAACGCTCAAGTGCCCAGTTTCTTTAGCCACAGGCAGGAACCCCAGTCCCAGGGAATCTATGCCCTGGTACAGACCTGGCCACAGGAGACTCTGTTATTCGCCTTCCCACCATGGCCCCTATTGGGCGCAATCATCCACAAGATAGAACACCACAGGGGACCAGTACTTCTAGTGGCCCCGGACTGGCCAAGAAGACCGTGGTACGCAGACATGCGAAGACTGCTGACAGGGAGCCCTCTTCCGCTACCTCCACACAGAGACCTGCTCCAACAGGGACCGATCCTCCACGAGGATCCAGCTCGATTCTCTCTTACGGTCTGGCCATTGAGAGGACTCGTCTAAGGAAGAGCGGATACTCCGGGGCAGTAATTGACTCCCTACTCCGAGCGCGCAAGTTCTCCACATCCGTAACATACATAAGGATTTGGAGAGTATTCGAAGCCTGGTGCGAGGACCGCGACATCATACCTCACTCAGTCAAAATTCCTGCGATTTTGGAATTCCTACAGAACGGCCTACAGAAGGAATTGTCTCTCAACTCCATCAAGGTACAGGTGGCCGCATTGTCATGCTACGGAACAAAGAGTGAGAGCGGCAGCATAGCCTCTCACCCGGATGTCTCCCGCTTTCTGAAAGGAGTCAAGCAGATCTGACCACCCCTGAAGTGGCCGGTGCCTCTTTGGAACCTCAACCTGGTCCTAGATTTCCTAGCAGGAACCTCCTTCAGACCTCTCCGTGGCCTGTCTCTCCGACTATTAACATTGAAGACAGCCTTCCTGCTGGCAATCTGTTCGGCCCGTCGTATATCCGAGCTACAAGCACTGTCCTGTCGAGAGCCATTCCTCAGACTCACCCCGGGAACCATCCAGTTACGCACAGTTCCGTTGTTCCTCCCCAAAATGGTGTCTCACTTCCATCTCAACCAAACTATCTCGCTACCATCGCCAGATGAGCATAAGAAATCTGAAGATGCTCGAAGTCTACGCCATCTCAACGTCAGCAGGCTCCTAGTCCGATACCTGGAAAGATTGGAATCTGTACGAAAGACGGACCATCTATTCGTCCTTCACAGTGGGAAGAAGCAAGGGGAAGCGGCCTCGCGAGCAACCATAGCCCGCTGGATCAAAGAAGTCATCAAGGCGGCCTGCGTAGAAGCAGGCAAGCCACCGCCTTTTCAAGTCAAGGCCCATTCTACTAGAGCCCAGGCAGTGTCCTGGGCAGAAACCAAGATGCTGTCACCTACCGAGATCTCCAGGGCGGTGACATGGTCCTCCATGTCCACCTGCTCCAGGTTTTACCGCCTGGATGTTCAGGCTCGAGAGGACACAGCATTTGCAAGGGCAGAACTAAGTGGGTCACGGGCAGCCTCCCACCTGGTTCGGGAGTAACTTTTATACATCCCAATGGTCCTGAGTCCATCTGCTACACGCTAGGAAATGGAGAAATTACTTACCTGATAATTTTGTTTTCCTTAGTGTAGACAGATGGACTCAGCATCCCACCCACGGCTGCCGTTACTCATGGAATTCTCGGGTGACATCCCCGGGAGCGAGTAATTCACGGGTAAGCCATGCTTCCCTTCAGCTAGGACACCCATCCTACCGGGTGTCGGCGTTTCCCGGTTGAGGGCACTGGCGGTCTCCAGTGATAACCAATTCCGCTGGTTCAAATTAAGTTATCAAAGTTATAAAGTTAATCAAGTTATTCAAATTATTCAGTCATGCATATATCCACAATGCTTTTCGAGGAGAATACTGAAGAGCTGCACTTCCTGCAGGGAGTATATGTACTAGGGCTGGCGTCAGATTGAAATCTGATCCGTCTCCAACTGCTATCAGGTGTACACTATACCCATTGGTCCTGAGTCCATCTGTCTACATTAAGGAAAACAAAATTATCAGGTAAGTAATTTCTCCAATTTTTCTACAAATGTCCTTTCTTATTTAGATAATATATTGCTTTATAGAAGATATATTTGTATGCTATGTATCGCACTGGTAATATAGAGCACAGTCTGCAGCAGTCCATCTCCAAAATTCTTTCTTCCAATTGTACAACTTTTGTTTAATGTGTATTTGCTGTGTGCCAGTTTAGGTCAAAACTCAAACAATATGATAAGATATAACCCTCCAAACATATGGAAGTAAAAGCCTCACTTGTTCAGAGCAGTCTTTCTTTAATTTCAAATTCATATATTTTGCTGTGGTCTCTGACAAAGCTTAAGGCACTTTCCCATAGGATTATAATGATGTGATGTCATCTCTTTTTTTTTTTTTTAATGCAAAGCACATTTTTCAAACTCTTGTATCATATAAATGGCTAAACAAAGTTTCAACCAGATTTAGCAAGTGTTATTGGAAAAAGACTTCTTATACATTAAGGAGCCAATTTTCTATGATAAATAACCACCTCAAAAATGCCACAAACATCCCCCACCCCACCCTGATCATTTAAAATTTGTGCTCATTAAATCTCAAGGCACAC
The DNA here is from genome assembly GCF_901001135.1 of Rhinatrema bivittatum. NCBI lineage: Eukaryota > Metazoa > Chordata > Amphibia > Gymnophiona > Rhinatrematidae > Rhinatrema > Rhinatrema bivittatum. Next base: position 697,946,148 of record NC_042615.1, read on the forward strand.
ATACGTAGTGGGGCTAAAAAGGAGCTGGGTTGGCGGCATTACCAGGGTGGGACTTTCCTTTAGCTAGCTTTTCAATTCTAACTGGCTAAATTTACCTGTAGAACTCTGGCCACACAAATGGCAAGTCCTAAATCTGATTGCTCAAATTTTGAGCAGTTATATTTAATTATATATTAATCAAAAAACTAGCTAAAAATAAGAGAAAATATCTAGTCATCTCGCCTGCTCAGCGGGTTTTTGAAAATTGGCTGCAAGGTTTAAAATGTTGGTTTTGCAACAATTTCAGATATAAAGGCATTACTGAGCACTCATTATGACTTCATTATATAGAAATTGTAATCTCTACATAATTTATTTACGCTGTTTGCAGCAGATAGTTTACTTGAACATATATTTACAATTTAACTTTCTGTAAATGTTTGAATGCTGTTTTTATTTAGAATAATGTAAATGTAGGCTAGACCACTGCACTATTTATTCTTACATTTTACTATTTATCAATATAGGCTAGATGTTTGTGTGTGTGTGATGGTGGTATAAAACAGTGCTTCCCAACCAGTATGCCATGGAAAAGTCACCACTGCCTGATGCTCAGATCCAAACCAGCACCTGGGCTCTGCTCGCAGTAACAGGTCACTAGTGGTGACTCAAACATGTAGGATCTCCTTTCTGGGTACATGTTATTATGCATACTTTTCTTCCTAGCTACAGCATGAACCCTGGAGTATGGTAATTAATGGGCACTATGCAGGGTGTGGCACACATCATGCTGCCTCATCTTTTCCCTCTTGAGCTTCTTCCTGTGAATCTTTCCAGCCTCTGTCTTATCCCCACGTGTACTAATGTGACTTATTCTGAGGAGCTCTGGCAGCCACATGCAGCAGCCAAGGTGTAACTAATCGAGTTGGCTGCTTACACTACATTGACGTCTCTCTTGTCCTGCACTTGAATGCAGAGGGAACTGGCCCATTATGCCGAGTTTGTTTTTCCCTGACCTCTCCTTTGTTTTAAAAGTTGGAAGCATAACATGTGGGGCTTTCAGTGCTTCCCTAGTTCTTCTTTTGGCCATATGAGCCCTCTCCATGTCCACAGCTCCTGCCCTGCTAAGGTTGGTATTCCACACATTTGTGCTAATGTAAGCATGCCTTGGGCTTGAAAAGGTTGGGAAACACTGGTATATGTAGGCACTTTCATTTTCAATTTTTATTGTACTTTGGCTAGGAATTTCAATGTTTGAACAAAAAAAGAAATCTATGGAAAAATAACTTTTCCACTGATTGTTTTCATGTGTGTTTATACAAGTCATTTTTCCACTGAGTTGGATTCTTGGTTATTTTTTAAATTTACATTTTAACTTTTGTGACATCCTACAGTGAGTTCTCCTATGGATGAAGTATTAGCTTCCTTGAAGCGTGGTAGTTTTCACCTGAGAAAGGTTGAGCAGCGATCTCTGCCTCCATTTCCAGACGAAGATGATAGCAATAACATCCTGGCACAAATAAGGAAGGGAGTAAAACTGAAAAAAGTGCAGAAGGAGGCTCTGAGGGAATCGTTTACTCTCCTACCTGAGACTGACCCCTTGACACGCAGCATCCATGAGGCACTTCGACGAATCAAGGAGGCATCACCTGAGTCCGAGGATGAAGACGAGAGTCTGCCTTGCACAGACTGGGAAAGCTAATCTGTAATACTTCTAGAATTTATTTTCGTTTACTATTTCTTTTCCCTATCCCCATTAACATTATTAGGAAATGACTTGCAAATTTTCAGTGATATAATTTGCAGACTTGCAAACTCTTTAGTGTTTATTATAATTATTTTTAATTACATCAGAATTTGAGGTCTTAAAATGGCAAAATAAGTTGAGAAATTTTGATTTTATAACAATGTGGAGGAAACAAAAAATTAAGGAATAATAGAAGTGTGTTTAAAAAGTGCCCCATAAGATTACATAAAAACATAAATTTGTTTTGCAGATTAAGGAAGAAAATTAGAAAAGTATGACATGTTAAAATGAAAGCCCAAATACCATTTTATATTTAAATTTTTATCTTTTGAATCAAATACACATTTGAGCCACAAGACTTATGCTTATAGAACTAATTCTTTCCGATTCCGCTAATAAGCAAGACTCTCGTGAAGCTACAACAAGACCGGGGCTTAATGATTCTCATAGCCCCGTACTGGCCGCGCCAAATCTGGTTTCCCATACTTAGCAACCTCCCTGTCCAGGAACCCATTCGCCTGGGCATGTCGCCCAACCTCATAACACAGAATCAGTTACACCACCCGAACCTCCAGGCCCTCTCTCTGATGGCGTGGATGTTGAAAGGCTTAAACTACAACCACTCAACCTTTCAAATGACGTATCTCAAGTCCTAGTAGCTTCACGGAAGCCTTCCACGCGGATATCTTACCGCTCTAAATGGAAGAGATTTACCTTATGGTGCACACTCAAGGGCTTGGATCCCTTTTCTTGCCCTACACCGAGTCTGTTAGACTATCTCTGGCACCTCTTGGAATCTGGTCTCCAGACATCATCTATCCGAGTGCACCTTAGTGCCATCTCTGCTTACCATCAAGGAATAGGGGATGCCCGATAATGGCTCACCCCCTGGTGAGTCGCTTCATGAGGGGCTTATTACAACTTAAACCTCCTCTTCAGCCACCAGTTGTGGCAAGGGACCTCAATGTGGTACTTGCACGGCTCATGCACACTCCTTTTGAGCCTTTGCACTCCTGCAAACTCAGATGCCTTACATGGAAAGTTCTTTTCCTAGTAGCCATCATGTGTGCTTGCAGGGTAAGTGAGTTACAGGCCCTTGTGACCTACTCACCCAACACAAGGTTCCTCCATGACCGGGTGGTTCTTCGCACTCACCCAAAATTCCTTCCTAAGGTGGTTACTGATTTCCATTTAAATCAGTCCATAGTCTTGCCCACTTTCTTTCCAAGGCCTCATGTTCACCCAGGTGAGCAAGCTCTGCACACCTTGGACTATAAGCGTGCTCTTGCGTTTTACTTAGACCGCACTGCAGCCCACAGGAAGTCTACCCAACTCTTTGTATCTTTTGATAAGAACAAACTTGGGAATGCTGTGGGCAAGCAAATACTGTCAAACTGATTGGCAGAGCGCATCACATTCTGTTACCAGCAAGCAGGCCTTCCACTACAGGGTCGAGTGCAGGCACACTCAGTCAGAGCAATGGCAACGTCAGTAGCACACTACCGTTCAGTACTGATTGCTAACATCTGCAAGGCTGCGACTTGGAACTCTCTCCACACTACTGCCTGGACAAGGCTAGGAGACAGGATTCAGTCTTTGGCCAGTCTGAACTAAAAAATTGTTTCCAGTGTAGGAACCCAACTCGTCCTACCTCGACCAGCTGTGAATTTCAGGCTGCCTCATCCTTGCCAACAGCACCCCAGTTGTTGTGCCTGTTGCACATGCTAGGTGCTGATCGGAGAGGTGATAGAAGTGGGTTGAAAGTGAGAAAGGGGAGGAAAAGATGGAGAAAGAAATACAAGGAAAGGTAAAATGAAACTGTCAGTAGACGATACAAAATAAAAGGAAAGAGGAAATTCAGGCAAAAACAAAAGGTAATGGTAGCAAAAATGGTATTTGAATCTAAGAAAGTATGGAACAATCAGAATCATAAGAGGAAAGCAAAGATAAAATCTGAGAACAAGACAGGTCGATGATATTGCAGTAGGTAGGAAAAGTGGGCAGACCGTTTAGGCTTAGCCGTTTTTATCTGTCATCAGTTTTGACAGTTATTTAGATAGGGTTCTGTCTTTTTCCCAGTTACTCATGTCTTCTTTTTTTTTTAATCAGGTGATCATTCACCACCATGGATTGAAGATGATGATCCCACAGTTAAAGCTCATGCTTCTTCATCCAAGGAAAACTATTAGCAGTCATTTTCACCACTGAGCCCAGAGTCTGAAATGGTTTTGGCCAGGAAATTAGAAGGATACATCACTATGCAGAACAAAGTTCACACTATGTTCTGAAGACCAACATCATTTTTCGTTCATCCCAGCTGTTTATTGTTGAATAAAACATTAATTAATTGGACATATATTTTTCATAAGCATAATAAGTCTTCAGGGTATTTTCCCAATCCCTTAAGCACTTTTGTATGGGTAGATAAGACAGGGAGGAGAAATCACTGAATTACTGTGAGTTGTAATTTAAGAATCAACTTACTATGACATATACCCTTAATAGCATTGTTTGATATAACAAAATGGAATATGGCTTCTTCCATTTGCATCAACTTATATAATAGCAGTATCTAACAATATTTGATACAAAAAAAATACAAAGCACTCCATTTAACATGTAACAATGAAATAGGTATAAACTGTGCTCAAAAGACCTTTGAGATGTGAAGGAACACATCCAGAATGAAATATGTTGTGATAGACAAAATGTATTTGCGAAGTATGTATTAGTCAGTGGCTATAGTTATTTTCCAAATGGTATGAACCTGCAAGGGAGCCTTGGAGAGCTTGCTGGTAGATCATAACAAAAAGCAGCAGTTTGTGGTTCAACCAGGAAAATGCAAAATGAATAGAGCAACAAAGATGTTACAACATATTTTTAGCCTACAGGTAATGTTTACAGCACCAGGTTATGAATTGGATTTCAGGACTATTTTCCTTGCTATGGGTCCTTCATTTTTTATAGTTCAGATGTGGGGCTCAAAATAGAACAGTTTGGGAATCAATGAATTATAAAATGGTACATTCAACAGGGCATGTAATAGCACCTTTTAGAAGATTAATGGCTTTTAATTTGTATGGTTTTGTCTAGATTTTTCAGTGCTCTTGAAATATAAAATTTAGCCATTCTACACTGTAAGTTATAAATAGTTTAAGCTTTATACATAATGTTATATGGAGCAGTCCTTTGTGTGATTTGCTTATGCTTAATTTTATTTTTGTCTGTTAACATTTTTTGAATGGATCCTTGTTTTATTGTTGTAAGCAATGCTTTTAGGGGTTTTTTTTTGTGGAACACAGGATAAAGATTCTACAGGAAGAGTGCGGAAAATCTGTTCTTAAGGGGGGGTGAACAGGCACACTCACCCCAGGCATCCGTGCATTAGAGGGCCTGCACTAACATCCAGAGAGCCAGTGGAACAGAGTTGATGCAGCAGCAGCTATCTACGATGTTCCTGCAGCTACTTCTAGGTTTGTTGGCTGCCTCTCTCTCTTCTCCTCCTCCAGCAGGATGATATGGGACTGTGACCTGGTAGATACTTTCAGGCTGGTAGCATGCTGTTGGCCTCAAATCTGAAGAGTCGAGAGAGGGGAATGGTTGACTGGATGGGGCAGAACACGCAGTCTTAATTGCACTGTGTCCTGCATCACCGTTGCCCAGGGACAAACCCTAAGTGCAGGATATTTTTTTCATATTTATATACTAGTTGGAAAAGATAATAGTTCTTTTTTGGTTTTCCTTTTGGAAGGGGAGGGGAGATGTGCCCTAGAGAGTCTTCAGAAAATAGTTTTGTGTATTAGTTATCTTCCTAAAAGCATGCTGGCTTGAATCACTTCCATCCCTAACTTTACACCAAGCAGAATAGTATGTTTTGTTTCATAGCACAGTGAGTGTTTAAAGTTAAAGAAGAAACTAAATTTTCACAGCTGAATGTTCAACAGGTACAGGCAATTGAGTTTATAACATTAGAATTATCAAAGCTACCTTTTTGCAGGGTTATGAATAATCTTGAGTCAAATCGAAAGCTACTAGATGTAATGTTGCATTTAACAATCAGAAAAAAAAGTTAACTTCATTTGCTTTATGCTGACGTGAAAGACAATATTTCATGCTTAGAAATGCATCTGCTCTTCTTTCCCAAAGTTCTGTCACTAACTAGTTAACTCATTTATAACAAGGGTAAAAATCAGGTCATTTCTCTTGCCAATTACAGGTATTTCTGTACTTTATTTTAGAAATTTGTTAAAACATCAGTCATTCTAAGTTATTTAATGATATTCTTGGCCATATTAAATATTAAATGATTTTGCAAAAGCCATATTAAAAATGGACAGTTATAGGCACATTTCTTATGAATATTGCTCTATTTGTAGAATAAGCATGCTGTACATTTTCCAAAAGAGGTTTTGTGGATAGTATTTCAAATTTGATCTTCATTCTTTCCCATGTAATCACATTCCTGGTCTAAATGCTCATCAGATCTGTTACTTATTTAGTTCCCAGCTGGCTGGGCCTGTAATACTCTAATATTCTTTCCAAATTAATTTATGATAAAATGTGATTTTTTTTTTTATCTGTTTGAAAGTGAAAGCAGAGATGCCTAGCAATAACTTTGTACAGATTTCCTGCACTATAGCATGAATCACATTTAATTTGTATGTATTTGAGAGATTGTCAGCATTCTGACCATTGTTTAAGTCCAGAGCATGAATTTTTAGAAGTCTTTAAGCTGATATATCTGCACATGAAGGTGTCTGTAGTACAGTGTAAAGACAGTGCCTATATTTTTCAATGAGGGGGCATCAGGCTTTTATTGCTTCTCTTTACATAGTGTCTAAAATGTACTATAAATTATGTAGAACATTAGACTGGAAATTATTAATCAAGTGGAAATCCAAAAAATAGAGAAATAAGTTTTCCTAGCCCCATGCAGTACAGGTGTATACTGTCTAAATATGTAGTAATGATTAGAATCATTCAGTACTACCAAGTGATCCATAAAGTTTCTCATTAAAACTTATGGATGTTATAAAATATGGTCTTTGTATTGAAGTTGATTACCCATATTTCATTTGTAACCAAATCAGTAATAAAACTAACCTGGTCTTTTATATACTTATACACACCAGGGAAGTGGTGGTCAAACTCAAGTTATCTATTTAAGAAAATAAAGCAAGGTTTTAGGCTCTGGAGGGAGCCCAGTTCAAGCCTTTTATATAGCTAGTTCAGACTTAGCTTGTGAATAAAGTCCTCAGCCACAGTTGCATTTAAAAAGTTTGAATTAGGTCTCGTGTTTCATCTTGCAGATTAGTTAAATGAAAGCAAACTCAACCTTTATCTAAGCTGCTACTGTTTCATGGTAGCTAAGAGCTTCTGCTATATAAACTGAACTATTAATGCCACATATGTTGCATCATATGTTGTGCTTTATATTAAAAGAAATGGCCCATTTGATAAATATATACAGGAGATTCCATGTTCAAAGGCTGTCTAATGGACATGGTCAAGCCAACTGGCATAGCAGATTTTAAAAGAGGTTTGGATAATTTCCTGGAGCAAAAGTCCATATACTATTAGCCAGGTAGACTAAGGAAAGTTATTACTATATCTGGGAGTGAGAAACAGACAATAGATCTACTTTTTGGGATCTGCCAGACCCAGACTGGCCACTGTATGAGACAATGCTGGGCTCAGTAGACCTTGCTCTGACTCAGTAATGGCATTTCTAATGTTTCAAATGCAACCACCAATGGAATTTTATTCTGTAGCCCCAACCCCTCTGCTGTCAGGGCCTTGCCACTGTCCTGCTTTGATCCCAATCGCTGCCATTTTGCACTGTTACCTCAAGAAAGAAAACAGCATAGGAGTACAAGCTGCAGAATTATAGAAGTGGCCATGGCTGGGCAGCAGTGAGGCCAGGTCAATGCACTTTCTGCCTAACCCACTTCCCCAACTCATGGATACACTTAATCCTCCCATCTATTTACCAGATGATCAATAGAAAAAGAGCATAGTAACATATCTGCTGATTGCTGTCTGCCACTTTTACTGTAATAAAGCTTTGAGCAGCAGATGAGAGGATCAGGGAGAAGAGATAGTGAATGCATTACAGGTAGAGGTAATTGTCAAATTGGCCATCATCAAGATTTGAGACCATCAAATTATTTGTTGTGAGAACACTTGCTCTAATGTTCCACAAATCTTGCTTGGATCATTCAACACATCTTAAAAATAATGTGCAGGAAACCTGGCTGATGACTCATGTATAAGGAATAATCTCTTTGGAAGAAAAGTGAAAGAAATAATAGACATTATTAAATATTGTACTTCTCTACATTATCAGCGGCAACAATGAAACATCTTTCTACATCTAGGCAGCTCAAGCCTCAGTATTACAAAAGGTAGTACTTAAAGGAGGAGAGATATCAACCGTACCCTTGTCAGCAACACAACCCTCAGCAGCAGCTCCGAGAGAGAGTAAATGAAATATTTGCAGCTGTCTCAAAACCATTTCCCAGTTAGCCTTGGACAGTGTTCCAGTGAGATGAAGACTCCAACATTTCATTCCCACATCATCTTTCATAACATCTGATTAAGATCATACAGCCAGGAGTACAATATTACATTTAATATCTTTTCCTCCGAGCAATCCTCCAAGGAGGTACTCTCTAGTTGCAGATCAGATCACACTTCTGGAACAGGAGCTATCAACCCTGCTCTCAGCCAATGCTGAGAACCTGTTTCATTAGAGGAAAAGATCATAGGTTTCTACTACAAATATTTCCTAATTCCAAAAAAGACAAGAAGACTTTGTTCCATCTTGGACCTCAGAAATCTCAACAAGCATCTCAAGAAAGAAAAGTTCAAGACAAACTCCTTAAGAATCATTCTCCCTTAACTGGAGATCAACAACTGGTTATCTACCCTAGCTCTCAAAGATGCTTATACACACATTTTAACTCACACGGATTACAGGAAATTCTTACAGGAAATTCTACATTTCATCATAGGAAACAATCGTCAGTATTGAGTTCTTCATTTTGGCCTCTCATCGGGTATCAGAGTCTTCACAAAATAAATACCTTGCAGTAGTTTCTGCTCATCTAAGGCTGCATAATGTATTTGCTTTTTCCCACCTAGACAACTGGCTCTTAGGCTGAACCCACCTACTCCTTCACACTTCATATGATGGAAACAATTCACACCCTAGATTTTATTATCAGTCTCTGAAAATCTAAGGTAGAACCCTCTCAAGTAATAGACTGTAGGAGCTCATTTGCATATAACAGAAGAGATATATTTTCTTCCTCAATAAAAGAGTGAGCAATGAGCAAAATTCTACCAATTTCCAAACATAGACAAGTCATAGCCTAGCTGTTTGTGCAAATATTGTCACATGGCAGCAACAGTCTGTCACCCCTTTTGCTAGTCTTGCCATTAGACCAGCTCAGTGGCATTTAAAATTTCAGTGGAACCAACATTTCCAACTATCTCACAAGGTGCAAACATCCATCACTCAATTGTCTGACATGGTGGTTAAATCCTTCCAACCTATGTAGAAGTCATTTTTTTCACCAGCCTCAATTTCAGGAAACATACCACAGATGTTTCCAGTTAAGGTTGCAGAGCTCAAGTCAATCACTTATGTTCTCAAGGAAGCGGGTCACCAATAGAAAAATTCACTTGACCATATGGAATTAAAAGCCATCTTCAGTGCTCCAAGTATTCATTCCCTGGTTACAGAAACAAGTAGTCATTAATAAAAATTGACAAACAAGTTGTAATATTCTACATCAACAAACAGGGACAGGCTCCTTCAACTTTTGTCAGGAGGCTTGCAAAATTTGGTCAAGTTGTTTTATTTGCTGGGGAGAGAAAATTGGATAGTAGACAAATTAAGTCACCAGCTGCTGCCACACAAATGGTTACTGGACAATTGAATAGCTTAGGAACTGTTCCACCTCTGGAGTACCGCAATCATAAATCCGTTTGCAACACTGTTAAACAGCGAACTTCCAACATATTACTCCAGAATGCAAACAGAGGATAGTCTGGCAGCAGATGCCTTCTCAATTCCATGGAATCAAGGACTGCTGTATGATTTTTCCCCAGTTCCACTAATAACCAAAGCCCTTCAGAAGTTAAAGAAAAAGGGCCAAATGATTTTGATTGCCCTGTTTTAGCCTCGCCAAATTAGGTTTTCCATGGCTACGCCACCTACGTGTTCAACTTCTGGTAAAATTGTGCATAATCCCATCCCTGATAAACAGATCAACAAAAATCTATTATACCCAATCTTCAATCATTGGTTCTGACTGCTTAGATGTTGAAAGCAACTTAATATCTTCTTTGCATTTGCCTTCTGAAGTTCTCCTACCATCTAGAAAATACTCAACAAGAAAATCTTATAACTTCAAATGTAAAAGGCTCACTGACTTGAACTCTACTTTTCAACAAGAGCTTTTTATATATCCTGTTTCCCTGATAACTCAATACATGTTAAGCCTTTCTCAATCAGGATTGAAGACTGTCAAAGTTCTTCTCAGTGATGCAGCAGCACACCATGAAAATTTAAAGAGCCTTCCTATTTCTCATCAACCTACAGTTGCCAGATTCATGAAAAGGCCTACATCATCTTAAACCTCTGATTTGAAGATCATCCTATATCCTGGGATCTGAATGTAGTTCCTACCGTAATTCATGAAACTGCCATTTGAACTTTTGGCAAGGGCAGAACTAAACTTTGTTTCTTGGAAAGTTTTATTTTTAATAGCAGCTACATCTTCCTGGAGTGTAAGTGAGCCTCAAGCCTGTTATAATCAGTCAGTACAGCATTTCAAAATAAAGTGAAAGCTCATCATATTACGCCTATAGCAGCTTCTCTGGCACGTCTGCTCTACCTCCATTGAAGATATATACAAAACTTGATCTGCCATCTCCGTACCTTTACTGCTCATTACTGCCTAGAAAATGTTTTACTGTTTTAGACAGGCAGTTCTAAAGAGCATGCCCACTTACAGGCCAATTCAGTAAAGTCCGCGGAAGAGCGGGCGAACTCCCAGCGCGCGTCTAAGCCACTCTCCTGTGCGTGCGATTCAGTATGCTAATTAGGCCCGGTGGTAAAACCAGGTAAAAGGAGGCACTAGGGACACTAGCGCGTCCCTAGCGCCTCCTTTTGGACCGGAGCGGCGGCTGTCAGCGGGTTTGACAGCCGACGCTCAATTTTGCCGGTGTCTGTTCTCGAGCCCGCTGACAGCCATGGGCTCAGAAACGGGACGCCGGCAAAAGTGAGCACCCAGTTTTCGACCTGACAGCCGTGGGCCAACTTCAAATTTTTTTATTTTTTACTTTTGGAAAGTTTTGGGATCTCCGACTTAATATCGCCATGATATTAAGTCGGAGAGTGCACAGAAAAGCAGTTTTTACTACTTTTCTGTGCACATTCCCGGTGCCTGAAGAAATTAGCGCCTACCTTTGGGTAAGCGCTAATTTCTGAAAGCAAAATGTGCGGCTTGGCTGCACATTTTGTTTTCTGAATCGCGCGGGAATACCTAATACCTAATTTGCATGTTGCGGGCGCTATTAGGTTCGGGGGATTGGACGCGTGTTTTCGGCCCCTTACTGGATAAGGGAAAACGCGCGTCACTGTACTGTATTGGCCCGATAGATTGTAAGATCTTTGGGGCAGGGAATGATATCTGATTTCGTAGCATCCAGTCAGATGAATCCAGAACAAGTAGGTTATGTATCTCTACCAGCAATGGAGATGGAGCAAACTGATATCACAGTATATATACCTCTGCAGTGACAGCCTGCCAGTATTCTCCGTCTTCAGTAGATGGTAGAGATGCATCTCCCTACTGGGGATTGCGTCAATTTGAAAAAGGAGAAATAAGGAAAGTAAATTTGCCTCACTTTCCTGCAGTGATACCAGTTGGTCTCTCCCCCAGTTGAGAATTCCTGAGATGATTTTCTTATTCCCTTGGTCCGTTAGCTGATTTTCAGCTGGCATGGACTTAGCTGCTTGAGCAACTGAAATGCAGCAAGTTTAAGAATCCGTGCAGCAGTTACGGCAGATGCCCTCTCTCCCCGCAGCTGGAGACCATCTCTGTACGCAGCCAAGTAAGGCTGAGCTCCGATAAGTTTAAAAAAAAAAAAAAAAAATTTTACAGACTTACAAGGAGGTTTTGGGATGTGTAGGGCTTCCTCCCCAAGTCTCCATGCTTGACGCACCAGTCCGACATTCATCCCGCTCCATGGGAGGTCAAGGGATGTGGGTAGCCTGGTGGGTTGAGCAGCCTCCTTAGGCTAGGCCCTGCTCTGAGGCGTTTCGCTGCATGCCGCATGGTAGTCCGCAACACTCTTCTCGCACTTCCTGAGGCTGCCCTTTACAGGATTGTCGGTCCAGCATGTGCATCTAGCTGCATGTCCAGGATGTGTGCTCAGTTTTGGGTGCACTATCAGGCCTTGTAGTCTGTGTGCCCACATTAAGCGCCATTTGCCTCTGCACAAGTAGTACTGGTGCCTATGTTTTTATGTGCTTAATTTTTTTTGGCTGCCTAGGTAAGTGCGGGTCTAAGTTTTGGAAGCATAACTTTTGAGCGCTTGGTTGAGTGCATATATTTAAAAAAAAAAAAAAAAGTAAAATAGCTAGACGTATGCCTCCGGCCACCGCTCAGCGCACTGTTGGCTATTATGGCACCTGTAACTAAGAAGTGTAAGCGTCTCTTGCTTTGTACTGCTTGTCATATTCGGGCGTCTCAGCCTGGAGTGTCTGCTGATTTATTTATTTTATTTTATTTATTTATTTGTTAGGTTTTTTTATACCGGTGTTTGTAGGAACCGTCACATCGGTTTACAGCAATTATGTTAACTATAAAATGACAATAAATACAGGAATAATAAAAGATCAATTACATAAAATTCAAATATAAAACTCAGTATTTTAACTTTGCAATCTTAAATAACACTAAACAAAATAAAATAAATCTAAAACTACATTAAAGACTTAAAAATCCAGTTTGTTATAGCACAGGTCTGGGGTTTGTAGAATGCGTGGGAAAAGATTATACTAGGTTCAGTTTGTGCCAGTGCTGTTTGGAGGCTTAGAGAGAATTGTCTTCCTCTAATTTCACTTAGCTTGGTTCTTCCCAGGCAGATGTTGGGTCTGGGTAAAGATGACTCAGGTGGGGTGTCTGATTTCGCAATGCCCCTAACTGGTTCCTCAGCAAGGGAAGGTAGCTCAGTGAGTACTCCTTGGGTACTTCCTGGTCTGGATGCTTCTATCTTTTCCTGGGTAGAATTTTTCCAGGGGTTGCAATCTTTTATTCAGGCGCAGAAACTGATCCTGACTTTCTTGAGGATGGTGAAATTCTCCCTAAATTAGAACCGTATAGAACTATGTTTATAGTTCTTTCATAGAGATGAACTGCCAGCTCTGATTTCCCAGACGTTGAAAGTGCTTGGAGTACCTGGGACAGATTCGCAGTCTGAGCCAAAGAAAAAAATCCCACTTTGGTTTCTTTGCATAAAGCCTCTTGTTTTTTTTTCCTCCTGATGGAGGCCATTCAAGAATTGATTGATCTTGAGTGGGGTGCTCCAGAGGCTAATTTCAAAAGAGGTCAGGTTTTGGAGGGCCGGTACCCTCTGGATCCAGTGGTGAGAGAGCACTTACATTTTCCAAAGGTAGGTGCACTTGTGTGTGCAGTCTCCAAGTGGACCACTTGGAGACTGCACACACAAGGCTGCTCCTCCTTCCTGTGGAAGGAGGAGCAGCCTTGAAGGATGCTCATGATAAAAAGATTGAGTCTATCCTTAAGCATGCATTTGAAGCAGTAGTGATGTCCTTGAAGATTGCTTCTTGTTGTTCCTTGGTGGCTCGCCCTTGTTTGCATCTCTCTCAGGTGGTCAGCAACTCTGGAGTGAACTCCAGGGCAGTTTTGGAACCAGCTGATGCCTTCTGGGCAGATGCGGGCTGTGATTTTGTATGCACTTCAGTCATAGTCATGGCTTCAATAGTAGCGGCCAGGCATCAGTTATGGTTGAGAAATTGGTCAGCAGATGCGACCTCCAAGGCTAACCTCACCAAATTTCCCTTTAAAGGCTCGCTTTTGTTTGGCAGCGAGTTGGAGAAGCTAGCCAGTAAGTGGGGCGAATCTCCGGTTCCTCGTTTGCCAAAGGATAGAAAGCAGGCACAGCGTTTCCTCAATATGATAGGTCATGCTAGAGGATCTAAGGTTTTCGACCCTATAGAGGAGCGACTTCTCAGAGGACTCAACCTTTTGGTAGGTCTCAGTCCTTTCATCCCAGACAACCCAGAAGGGGTGCAGGCTCAGGTAGTGGAACCTCCCAAGCCTCCCAATGAAGGTTTGCTGACCCATCCCTGGGAACAGGAGATAGGGGAACATCTCTCTATCAGAGGTGAGTTGAAATCACATCAGATCAGTGGGTCTTGGAGGTGATACGAGAAGGATAGATGATGGAGTTTCGCAGTGTTCTTTGGGATGTGTTCATGGAGTCTCTGTGCCACTCCCCGCAGAAGAAGCAGTCAGTGGAGGGTACATTGGCAAGGCTACTCAGTCTGAGGGCTGTGGTCCCAGTGCCCACATCTCAAGAAAATATGGGGCAATATTCCATTTATTTTGTTGTGCCAAAGAAGGAGGGCTCCTTTCGTCCCATCCTGGACCTTGAAGGTGTCAAGTCATCTGCCAGTGAAGCATTTTCGCATGGAAACATTGCGCTTAGTGATAATGGCTGTGCAGTCGTGGGAATTTCTGACCTTTCTAGCTCTGTCCGAGGCATATCTCCACATTCCCATCTGACTATAACATCAATGCTTCCTGTGGTTTGCAGTTCTGGAGCACCACCTTTGATTTCGAGTGCTGCTCTTTAGTATGGCCACCTCTCCCAGAACCTTTTCCAAGGTAATGGTCGTAGTTGCAGCAGAGTTGAGAAAAGATGGAATTCTAGTACACCAGTATTTGGATGACTGGCTGATTCGTAGCAAGTCGCTGGAGGAGAGCCGTCTGGTGACTCGCTGGGTGATTTCCCTGTTGCGGGAGCTCAGCTCGGAGATGAACCTAGCCAAGAGCAGTCTTCAGCCTACTCTGTCGCTGGAATACCTGGAAGTTTGGTTCGACACAAAGCAGGACAAGGTGTTCCTGCTGGAAGCTCAAATTCAGAAGTTGCTAGCTCAGCTCCATCTATTGTTGAACACACTGCGCCCGATCGTATGGTCTTATCTGCAAGTTCTTGACTTAATGGCGGCAACCCTAGAAGTGGTACTGTGGGTGAGGGCGCATATGCGTCCTCTTCAGTGCTCACTGCTGTCTTGTTGGACAGGACTATTCGATTTGGATCCACCTGCCAATGGAGGTTTCCTCCTTGCTGCAGTGGAAGGGGAGTTTCCCTGTCCCCACAGGACTGGCTAGTACTGGCAAAGGATGTGAGTCTCCGTGGTTAGGGAGCTCATTGTCATGTTGACAGCGCAAGGGCGCTGGAGTGCAGAAAAATCGCTCTGGAACATCAATCTGCTAGAAGCCAAGCCAGTCCGGCTGGCATGTTTACAGTTCAACAGGGTCGATCAGTCCATATAATCTTGGACAATGCAACTACTGTGGCTTCCATCAACTGGCAGGGAGGCATCAAGAGCCAACAAGTGTCACAGGAGATAGATCAACTTGTGAAATGGGCAGAGGTGCATCTACAGATGATCTCAGCCTCACACATTGCAGGCAGAGACAGCGTAAGAGCAGACTTTCTCAGCAGGGAGAGTCTGGACCCTGGAGAGTGCGTGTTAGAAGAGGCGTTTCAGCTGATTCTGGATCGCTGGTGTTTCCCATTCCTAGATCTGCTGGCGACATCTCGCAATGCGAAACTTCCAAGATTCTTCAACCACAGGAGAGATCAGAAGTCATTGAGTATCGATGCCCTAGTACAGGAGTGGTCGGAGGCCAAGTTGCTGTATTCCTTTCCTCCATGGCCCATGTTAGGGAGATTGATTTGAAGGATCAAACGCCACAGAAGGTTGGTGCTCTTTTTCGCCCCAGATTGGCCCAGGAGGCCATGGTATGTTGATCTGCAGAGGCTCCTGGTGGATTCACCTCTTCAACTCCCAGTGCACAGGAACCTATTATAGCAGGAACCTGTCCTTCATGAAGATCCTGAGGACTCGATTGCTGAAAATAGGTACTTAGTGGCAATAGTTTCCACCTTGCTTAGGGCTAGAAAGTTCTCCACTTCCTTGGCCTATGTGCGAGTTTGGCGAGTGTTTGAGGCCTGGTGTGAGAATCGGAAGATCCCGCTCATTTTGGAATTTTTGCAGGATGGCTTGAATAAAGGTTGGCCTTTAATTCTTTAAAGGTGCAAGTAGCAGCTCTTGCCTACTTCAGGGGTCAGGTGAATGGTGGATCCTTGTCTGTTCATCCTGATGTGGCCCATTTCCAGAAAGGAGTGAAACGTACTCTTTCTCCCTTGTGATTTCCAGTACTTGTATGGAGTCTGAATTTGGTCTTGGATTTCTTAGTGGATCCTACGTTTAGGCTGATGCGTAGCCTGCCTTTGCGGTTATGACCTTGAAAATGGTATTTTTTGTGGTTATTTGTTCTGCATGGAGAGTTTCTGAGCTGCAGGCCTTGTCTTGCTGGGAGCCCTTTCTCCGGATTACTCCAGGGGGCGATACAACTGCATATTATTCCTTCCTTTTTACCAAAGGTGGTCCCTGAGTTTCACTTGAATCAGTCCATCTCTCTGCCATCCCTGGACAAAGAGAAAGCCGCAGAGAAGTATATTGTCTTTTGCGACCCCTGGATTTCAAGATACATTTCATCTAGTATCTGAAGGTTACCGAGCTGTTACGGAAAACAGATCACCTATTTATTCTTCACGGTGGTACTAGACAAGGAGAATTGGCCTCGCAGGCTAAATCGCTCACTGGATTAAGGAGGTAGTCATGCAACATACATTGATGCTGGCAAGCAGTTACCTAGTCAGGTTAAGGCTCATTTCACTAGGGCTCAGACGGTGTCATGGGCAGAAGTTAGATTGCTGTCTCCTGTCGACATTTGCCGAGCTGCAACGTGGACATCCTTACACACCTTTTCCAAGTAATATTGTCTGGATGTGCAGGCCCGGGAGGACGCAGCCTTTGCACATCCGGTTTTGACAGGCCATGGGCAGCATCCCGCCCTATTTGGGAGTAGCTTGAGTATATCCCACTTGTTCTGGATTCATCTGACTGGATGCTATGAAATGAGAAATTATTACTTACCTGATAATTTCCTTTTCATTAGGACAGTCAGACGAATTCAACTTCCCTCCCCTTGATGCCAGATGATTGTTGTATGGGCCTCCTGTGTGACTACGTATGACAGGGATTACTGGTAAGTGTTACTCCAGTCCATATATATATATATATATATATATATAAACCCCTGCAGTGACATCACTTTGCTCCATCTCTTATCTGCTGGTTAGAGGCACATAACCCATTTGTTCTGGATTCCTCTGACTGTCCTAAAGAAAAGGAAATGATCAGGCAAGTAGTAATTTCTCAATACTTAACACTATTTTAGCACTATAAATATAATTACTACTTCATACTTAACTACCTGTTAGCTCTTTTTCCCCCTGCCAGGTTTGACCTCCCACCCAGCCTTCTCTCTTCTCCCCCAGGCTTTATTCCCAGCTTTCCCTTCCCCAGATCTGATTTTTCCCTGCCTCCCCTCATCTGGGGCCCTTGTCTCTCCCCCCTCCCTAATCTCTGCCAGATTTAGTCCCCTCCCCCATCAGCTCTTTCTGTTCCCAAGGGTTTAACCCCACACCCCCTCCTCCCAAGGCTCTGTTGTCCCTCAGGTCTTTCTCCACCAGGTCAGCCTTTCCACACTGCCACCTCCCCCAAGGCTGCATTCCCACCACTCCCTCCTCTCACAGCCTGCATGGGCTGAGGCAGCTGCCAATGCCATTCTAGTTTTTGCGAGCTGAGGCCACCTCCTTTTGGTCCACATGGGTTGATGTCTCGTTCCCCTTCCAGCTCATATGGACTGGCACAGCTATTATTGCCTCCTGGTCCGCGCACCAGTTTCTCTAGGGGAAAATAGCAGTTGCACAAAAATTCCCCAGGAGCATTACTTGAAGCAGTTGTAACATAGAATGGCTACTTTTGTTTCAACCTGAACCTTTCATACTTATATATTACTCTGATAATAAGTTACTGTAAAAACTGCTAATCATATCCACATGTATAATACCAAATAATTGTTTAAAGCATCAAACATTTTTCTTGTTTTCTCAACTAATTAAAAACCAGCGTCCAATGTTGTAATATGAAAAAGAAACAATTTAGCAAGGTTGTGTTCTTGCAAATGAAAAATAAAATAGAGAAGGCTCAAAGTACAAATCTTTGTATAATCTGAGCACGGTTAAGTAGATTACTTTTATCTGATACAAGATTGCATTCTGCTAAAATTGGGAGCCATTAATGTGATCCCTTATTTTATCAGGGACTTCACTGTTTATACCTAGATTTTATCACGTTGTCTATCTAGGCTTTGATTGTGATCCAGTTAACTCTACCATATGGGAAATAGCCAGGTTTTCTACTGTAGTCTGAATTTTTCATTTATAGAGTTAACAAAGCAAAGCTATTTTTAAAATGGAGCCCACTTTAGAGGAGCTTAATGAAATACTGATGAAAAGATTTGAAAAATAAGGTGCTTTTTTTCTCATTTTCTTTTAAACAGAGTTCTTATTTAATGCTGGTCATAAAAAAAAGCAGAAAAAAGTATTAATTTTAATAGGTCTTTATTCACCCAAATTTTGGTCTTAGAAATATTAAACAAAAGTATTCAAATCATGTGTTATAAAATGTAGCTCAAAAACACTGCGTGTCTCAGGAAAAGCAAATAAACCCTCACTGTGCAAGTTTTTAAACTTGCCACTGTTCTAAAACAAAAGTAAAATAAATTAATAATTTCACTACATCATCAATTAGCTTCATCCTTTTGAGATCTACTGAATACTTGTGACCTTAATTGGTCATTATCTGACAGAATGCTTTGGTCTGACTCAGCATGGCATATCTCATGGTCTTGTGTTCGTTTTGAATATGCAGCAACTTTCCTGATGTCACCACCATCTGCAATTGGATGAAGGAAGAGCTTTGAGTGTATTCTAACTATGATCTTGGTTTAGGGCACAAATTTAAAAATACTTGCCCACATCAGTCACAATACATATAAATCTTCTGTTTATTGCATAAAATGAGCTTCCAAAGAAGATTAGGGTAAACCCAAAATTCAATGAGCATGGGAAGGCTGAATATATTTGGACAGTGACTTCACTAATTTTGGTAGCTATGTGGATTATTAGAAAATGTGGTAATAAGATAGGTTAGGGGACTTGGGTGTTGGATTTAATGTTGATCTTGTAAGCATCATAGAGGAAGATGGCAGGGCCTGAAGTGGTATACTGGGTAGAGATGGAGGCCAGTGCTTTGAGATTCTGGGTATGCTTAGGATGAATATGGAGAATGATATGGGGAAAAGGTTTGCGAGATCAGATTTAAAAAAAAAAAAAAAATAGGGGAGGGGCTAATTTATATATGCTTCTACCCTTAATAGAAGGATCTCATCTGGGCAGACTGGATGAGGTAATGCTTTCTTTTTGTGCCATCATTTACAATGCTACCATGTAAAATAATTTTCATTTACAAGGAAACAAAGAGTTTTGTACAGAAATTAGGAAAATGTCTTAAGTATTTTGGCAAGAGTCAGCAACAGCCAGCAATGCGGTTCACAGAGTGAAAGTGGGTTTTCAGGAGGCCACACATGCATTTAATATCTACTCTAGTAGACAAATGAGCACTATTATAGTGCTCTTTTAAGCCAGCAATTGAGTGTGGAAACTGAGAAACATAGCTACCAAAACCATCATCAGATCTATGTGTTACGAAGGAAGGTGTGAGTTATAAATGTGGTACCTTGTATGATTGAAAAATGACTATAAAGTGCTGCTAGTGTTGAAAAGTAGACTATATAAAGTAGTCCTGATTGCCATTTTAGCTTTGCAGCCTGTCAGTACTTTTAATATTTCTACACTCCTGGGAATCCACAGTTTCACAGATATATACTGTATGTTTGAATAGGTGAGATGTAGACAAAGAAAGTAGAAAATATGTGGAGTTCAACTGTAGAGAAATGGTTTAAAGCTGTGAATGGAAGTAAAACTAGGCTAGAATTAAGATGAGTTATAATTATGCGTATTCCACGTTTTAAAAAGTAAGTGATATTTTAGTGAGGAAAATGGCTCTGGCCTTTTAACAGGTGTATTTGCATAGTAAAATTGAGCCAATGTTTAAAAATAGAGGAAGGTTGCTATAGAATTTGGGGGCATTATTGAGCAAAAGGAAGTGGTTTGTTGCAACTAGCTGTTCATTCCCATGGATAGAGAAGTTGTGCAATTGCAGGAGTAATCCAACCTGGACTTACACCAGCCTCGAGCAGCATTGCATACTGTATG
Organism: Rhinatrema bivittatum; assembly: GCF_901001135.1. Taxonomy (NCBI): domain Eukaryota; kingdom Metazoa; phylum Chordata; class Amphibia; order Gymnophiona; family Rhinatrematidae; genus Rhinatrema; species Rhinatrema bivittatum. The sequence goes on from NC_042615.1 coordinate 697,966,393, forward strand.
TTTGGGTGTAAATGTTGGAGGCAAATAAGATGTGCATGTCAGGCAAGTCCATGGTTCAGGCTGCAGAATTGTGCTGTAGGGGATTTGGATCCCCTTGTATGATGGGGTTTGTTGGACTTGGGCACAGTGACAAATGAAGTACAGCTTTCACTATACTACCAGTGAGCCAATGCACTAAGAGTGTACCTTGGAGGAGGCAGCCCTTCTGCCCCAATGCTGGAGCCACCCAGGCAGAACTGTCTGAGGAAACATAGCAGAGTGCTGAGGGACTACAAGGGGGTAAATGCATATTTAGGTGAATAGGTATTTTTAGACATTTCTATTTGTTTATTTTCTGTATATCTACATTTACAATTGCTTTTCACATTTTTTTTCAAGGTTTACCCTCCAGAAGGCTGAAACATTATTGGTGGATCAAGTCCCATATTCCCAAAACTACTCATTAGTGTGGGTTCCCTGTGCTTTCTGTTTGAGGGCCTGACTGATCAATGTTTTTTCTGTTAGTGCTTAGAACATAAGTTCTTAATGGATTGTCTTCAGTAGTAGTAACAATAGTAAGGAAAGCAAAAGCATTATAAAAATGGCAGACTTTATTTTGTAGATTTAGAAAGCCTCTTGAACACTATAATGGTAATATATTTATGCACTTGTGTGAGATGGCATTTGATATGCTAGCTAACTCATGCACACAGCAATTTCATTTCATGAAAAATACAAAAATTAAGCATTCACAGCAATGGTATTTTGACCAGGGATGAGGAGAGCAAAGCATTCTTTAACATCTCTCTCACAATGTTCCATGATATACTTAAGAATTACTTTATAAGCTTATATTTTCTTGCAGAAAGATTTTTATTTTAATGTAGATGTTAGTGTTTTTTTTAGCAGTGTGTACGTTTGTGTGTGTTTCTAAACGACATCAATACAGCTATCATTTAAACTTGGAGCATTGTGCATTTGTACCTTCTCATAATTGCATCACCAATTTGAAAAGGATTATTTTTGTCTGACTATTGTTTTTCATATGCTGATCTTAAAACCTGAAGGAGAGACATCATTTAATATGCCATTGGATGAACAGGAGCAGGAGTTTTCATTTGTGATTGTTACCTATATTAATATTGCTGCACTGAACCTGAGTAATGTAAAATAAGGATTATGTGAATTGCTGAGCATATTTTATTTAAACTTCAGTGATTATATATTCAATCTATATTATTTTTGCTAATGGGCTTTGGCAAGAAACAGAGTGAACAATTTCTGCACATGTTTCAAAAATCAAAATGTAGCAAGCCATGCTTCTTCTTAAAAAAAAAAAAAAAATAGCGATGAAATATAAAGACCATCTTGGAAGAGTATGGTGCATTTATGGAATGGTCCATTGACTGGCACATCTAATTCGATCTGAATTTAATAGTAGAGTGAAGCCCACTGACTATCATGTTCACTCATGTGCTGTATAAGATGCAGCCATTGTCTTAAACATACCTTAATAAAGATATTCATATAATCTATTTTATTCCAGCCTATGATGGCATGTGCTTAAACATCAGTTTCTTCATTTGTTTGTTTTAGGGGGGGTGTTGCCAATTTAGACACGCTCTTCTGAGCTGTTATATTTTTTGCACTGCCCATTCAGTTATTAAAGGAATAATGATGCTGACCTATATTTTTTTGTCTGTTTTCTATAGATGACAAATTGTCTAATGAAGCAATGATTGACCCTTGACTAGCTTTGTGCAATATTTTAAGAATAGAAACAGGAATACTAAGCACATTGTGCTAGACTTTAAAATAAATTTTTGACCGTTATATTTAAGTAAACATTTAAATGCACATGGTATTGTAAATGACCACTGCAAGTTTACAGTGCCCGATTATGCTCAATTAATATTCTAAAGTATTTATTAAGCAACAAAGTATACTTTTTTTAACTAAGCAAGCATTTATAGCAATGCTATAAAATGTAAAAAAAAAAAATATTTTTGACTATTTGCTTTTTTCTGCCTTTTTGTTAACACAAATTTTCAGCATTGTAATTGTATTGCTTTGATTTCATGGGCTTTTTTTTTTTTTACACTATCATGACTTAAAAACCTTGTACACAAGTTCTTTAATCACCTTTCTCTTGCACATGCAATATAACATACTCACAGTTTTGGTGCTTACAAGTATTCTTATGTTTTCTTTAATAAAAAATATTTATTTCAACCTAAATTGTCTGGTCTTCATGATTCATGAGTGATATTTGGTAATGTATTTAGGAAAAAAACGAGACTAGGGAGGCCTTGGATACAATTTTGGGATAATTTTTGTTAAAGAGGATTTAAAATAGAATGCTCAAGAATGAGTTATTTCGTAGGGAGGAGTTTGCCTAAAAATCATGAGTAGGTGATGTAAATTCATTTTTACCCTTTTTTAAAATGTCCACATTTGTTTGGGCTTTTTTTTTTTCCAGAATTTTACATAAAATGAGTTTCAGTTTTCTCTGATTATTTGTATATAAATCAGAAATAGCTAAGTTGCTCCATTTCTGTAGAAGGCCTCTGTAGAAGAGAGATGACATGCACAAGAACCACCCAGCCTGTGAATCCAAGTAGAATGGTTGTAGTTGTATAAAGGAAGAGCGGTAAATGGAGCATTTGTATTAATTTTGAGAATTGCCTTTTCACATGAGGTGCTGGAGGCAGAGAGAGATGTGACTTGTTTTAAGTTATAGAGGGAGTCCTAAACTCCCTTTCCAAGATGACTGCCTCCTGAGGCGGTCTAGTGCTGTAAATACTAGACAACAGGTCAGATGTCTGTGTCCTGATCCCTGCCTCTGGTGAGGAATCCTCCTGTAACCGAAGGCATATTGCCTGTTACGCATATTGCATGCTCTCCAGTACTGGCACCGCATTTTCCAAACTTGCAGTCTAGCTCTGCTAATCTTGTACATCATGTGATTAGCATAGCCAACTTACTAATTTTGATAAATTGCTGATTGTAGTACTGGCATTGCAGAGGGAGCATTGGGTTAGGAAGGAAGGTCTTTGCTTACTACAGTAGGGCATGCAACGTCAACAATTGCTCCCTGCTTTGAAGGAGGAGGGTGAGGGCTGAAAGGAAAGAGAAATTTGGATTCAGGGACAACCAACAAGACAAATAAATAAATAAAATTAATTAATGAACATCTTTCTTCTTATACCTTAAATGTAATAATACACTGACGAACATTCATTTACATTAGCATTCACAGAGGTAGATGTAATAAGGTGCACTTTTTTATTTGTTTTACACATATTTTCGTGAGTTAAACTTTATTCACAATGGGGTAGATTTTATAAAACTACGCCCGTGCGTACTTTTGTTCACGCACCAGGCGCAAACAAAAGTACGCAGGATTTTATAAGATATGCACATAGCCGCGCATATCTTATAAAATCCGGGGTCGGCGCGCACAAAGGGGTGCACAGTTGTGCTTCGTGCACCTTGCGCGCACTGATCCCTGTGCGCGCTGCCCGTTCCCTCTGAGGCCGCTCCGAAATCAGAGCGGCCTCGGAGAGAACTTTCCTTCGGCCTCCCCCCACTTTCCCCTCCCTTCCCCTCCCTAACACACCCCCATCTACACCCCCCTACCTTTATTACAAAAGTTACACCTGCCCGCTGGCCGGCCGCCGTGCGATTTCCGAGGCCTCGTCCATGCCCCCAAAACACCCCCGGGCCAGAACCACACCCACGGCCACGCTCCCAGAACGCCCCCGAATGGCGCGCTGCTGCGACATGCCCCCACCAAGCCCCCCCCAGGAAAGCCACGGGGCTTACGCGCGCCGCCGAGCCTATGCAAAATAGGCTCGGCGCGTGCAGGGGAGGTTTTGAAAGGGTTACGCGCATAACTTATGCGCGTAACCCTTTTAAAATCTACCCCAATAAGGAGTAGATTTTTAAACATACGCATATGCGTCAATGTGCGCGCGCTACCAGGCGTGAGCACATAGATGTGTGATTTTATAACATGCACGTGCTGGCGTGCATGCATGTTATAAAATCTGGGACAGCGCAAGCAAGGGGGGGTTGGATAATGCAATTTTCGTGCAGCAAAATTAAGGAGCAGACTGGGAGGGAACTTCCCTACCCCATACTCCGTCCTCTTCCTCTGTCCTCCCCAACCCCTTAAAAGGCCCTACCTTTTTTTTTTTCTTTGTTTTCAAACGTCCAGCTACTTAGCTGGCGTAGGTTGCGCGCGCCGGCAAGCGATCCCCCCGCACAGCAGCAAATGGCCACTGTACCAATCGCCTCCAGCTTCTCCCTGCCCGCCTTACCGCCCCTTTTCTTTGGCCCTGCTCTTGTGCGCGTAAAGAAGGTTATGCGCATGGCCGGGCCTCTTCTAAAATGCATGCAGCGTGAGCAAGGCCTGGCCACACACGTAACCCCCGTATTTTACGCGTGTGGGTGATGTAAAATTCGCACTCAAAAAATATGCTCTAAAATGTAAAAATATGCACTAAAGTTAGTGTACCTTCATTTAAAGGAAAGGATTAGCTATTACTCCACAATACAAGGTGGTGCATTAAAGTAAAGCCCTGATGGCTTAATTTGCATTTTGTTTAACCCTGGAAAATGAACTCCTAGATCAGAGATGGAATAAAGTTAACTCACGTTTCTGGGGCTAGTGTTAGTCTATGGTGCTAAACCAGTGTGGTTCCAGGGTGTCCTGGACTTGGGTGTCTGGGGTAAGATCTCTACATCTGGGAATCCCAGATTCAGGGATCATACTATCACTGCACCTTAAACTAATTCTAGCCCTAGAAATGTGAGTTAACGTCATTCCATCTCAGACCGAGGAGTTAAATTTCCAGTGTAAAAACACCCAAACAAACCAACCTGGGCTAAGTACTCAGGCCCCTGAAGACACTAATCCTCAGCCCCAGGACCGGGACTGACTAGGAACCAGAAAGCCCCTCCCCCACACAAACTCACTATTCCATTTCTCATCTGCTCACTAACCTCCCTCTCCCACCCTACGAGCCCATTCTTGCCACCTCCTTTCTTTCCAAAAACAGCATGGGTTCAGCTAAGGACACGGACTTCAGCTGCACCAGCCAATGAGTGGTTTAGTGGCTGGGTGGAGGGCACTCTGGTTCCATAGCAGAGAGACTGCTTCTGAGATCCCAGAGCAGAGAGCCTCTGCTTGGGGGGGGGGGGGGGGGCAGGCTAGACCACAGCGCCTCCAGTTTTTTTTAAGTTAAAAATGGTAGTAAAGTTCATGCATTTTAAAACTTTATTACTGTTTTTAGTGCTGATGTAAAATGATGCACAAAGCTAAGCACACATTTTTACTCCAGTTTTAGTGCACGTTGTGCCTAAGCATACTTTTATTAAATCAACGATGCATTTGCATACCATTTTGAGTTTAAAAAAAAAAAAAGGGGTTACTGTATTGGGAGTTAACCCATTTTATTACATCAGCATCATGGTAAGTAATGGTGCTCAAACTGTCAGTGGTGCACATTCCATTTGTTGTACAACACTAGAGCAGTTTGTGTCATGGGCATGTTCAAGATAGCCCCATCAGCACCCAACATCTGCATGGAAATCTTAGCAAGTCAGAACCACCAGATTGTCAATGGTGGTTCTGACTGGTGAAAGAGTCACCTATGGTCATGCATTGCTCATTTTGGAGCAGGGGCCTGTCCAATCGTATTCTGAGAAATTCTATAGTAATGATAAAACTATTATGGCATTTGAGTCAGAGAGTAGCATTCTTGTGCTGGTAGAGTAATTGCTGTGAAGCTGTGGTCTAGTAAGATCCAAATGTGCCTTAACAAAATTTCATATGATGACTAATCCCCTGATGTTGTAATAGAGGTAAACCAGTCACCAAACTCACCAGGAAATGTAAAAAATCCAAACTCCAAAACAAATGTTCAAAATTTAGAAATGGACCATTTTACTAAGGAAATTATTGGAAAAGAAAGTTTAAGGAAAAGGTTGGAAGTTTCATATAATCTTAGTACCATTGCCACTAAGGTAAGCTGTATCTATAATCATAAACTAGCAATCTCCTTCCACCCTATAATTATTTTATTATTTTTCTGTATTCAAAAATTATTTTATATAGCAAGAAGAGCTTTAACATTGGTACAGGAGACAGCTTTTATGCTGGCACATTCAAGAGATAAGGAATTTGTTTGAAACGGGGCCTCAGGCAGACAGTAAGCAGCTGCGTAATATGTATCAATGCTGTGGATTTTGCATATAAGCGTGTTTTCTGCACTAACTAGACTTTTTAAACATTTGATGCACAAGGATATAGTTCTACAGAATTGTTGAGTATTTTTTTTAAAAAAGCAAAAAAAAATGTTCTATATAAAAATTTTTGAATATAGAAAAATAAGTTATAGGGTGGAAGGAGGTTGCTAGTTTATGATTATAGATACAGCATAATGACAATCCTTTCCTTAACAATTTTTTTCCAATAATTTACTTAGTAATAGAGGTAAAAACATTTCAGTAGGCAGCCGCCATATCATTTGAAGACATCAGCTCCACAATTATTCTGTAAGCAAGTTCATACAAATTGCGCTGTGAATTAAAAAGTGAAAAAAGCATAGATACACATTCCTGTAGTGTCATGAAGTGGCCCAAATTAAGTGTCTGAAGGCATTGTCCAGTTTTGTCTTTAGAGCCAGTCATCAGTTCCTCCTCCTCCTCCTCGTAGTAATCTTAGCTGTACATCTTAGCTCCCCAAATCATCAAACAGGGCCGTCAGGCCATCTATAATGTGAAAATGGTTATGTGCATCTTCAATTCACATAACAGCGTCCCACAAGGAAAATCTCTTTTGCCCAAATCTTACAAGAAAACCAACAAATCCATTTCAAGTAAGAGACATATAGGGGTTATATTTTATCTTCCCCCCCCCCCCCCCCCCATTGTCCCCACAGCAACTCCATCCACAGCAATAATTGTTCCAGATCCCTCTCTCTTGGTCTAGGTGAGAGGGCAGTTTTAAGTCTGACTGCGTAAATGTAAAGTCTGTGGCCTGTTTTTTTAAGCACAGACTTTGCACATAACTTCACTTTGAAAATTATTTAAGGAAAAGTACGGGTATGTTTTCCAGCACAAACTACACCCCCCAGCAATGCCTCTCCCTACCATGGGTAAAAGTAGCAGGCATGTAGTGGACCTACTTATGACCTAAGAGAACCTTGTAATACAAGGTGCAGATCAAATGCTTCTAGCTAATTTGCAAACATAAAGGGATGATTTAAAATCTCAGCTGGATAGCAGTCAGGATCAACGTAATCATAAACTGATGCATAACATTTTGTTAAAGTAAGAGCATGATAAACTACAGGCTGGCTTTACAGTTGTCCATGATTAAATTAGAACAGGCTCACTTCTCACTGTGTCTTACTCTGAGAGCAGAGAGTTTTGTAGAGAAAGCTAATTTTCCAGAGACAAAGGGTATTCAAATTATCTGTAAAATTTCAGTCCCAAGTCTGTGGGTTCTCATTTTTGTCCAAACTCTAGCGAGACCTCCTGCTACAAGAGTATGTAGTGACAGTGCTATGGCTTCCTTCCCTAAAATCCGTAAAGGGAGGGGAAGGTGATTCTCCTAAACCTGATGGCTTCTACCACTAGAGGGGGCAGGGATACAAAGAAAGTTTTATGTCTCGCAAGTACAAAGGGAGGGGAAGCTGCACTTAAAGAATTCCTTCTCCCATGAATTCAGTTATTCAGCGTTGATAATCCCCTTGGATAAGGAGAAGGACCTGACTATTGCTGAACATTTTAAAAATGTCTCCAATGTTTTCCACATTTCAGGAGCTTATAAAAAGAAGGATATGAGTGAAATGATCCGGACAATCTGATAGCTGCAAATGATTTATTATGGCTATGACCAAGGAAACAAAGCATAGGCTGGAGACTTGAACTTACTTTGAGCATACTTTAAGGTCTACATGCCAGGCAAGCTAGATTCAGCAGGACCTGACCATGTGATCAGAGCCCTAGAGGATATCAAGTTTATTTTCAAAGGGCTGCGTGCGTAAAATCCGGGTTACGTGTGTGGCTGGGCCTTGCGTGTGCTGCGTGCATTTTAGAACAGCCCTGGCCACCCATGTAACCTCCGTTAAGCGCAGAAGTGCTGGGCCTTGAGAAAGGAGTTGGCCGGGGGGTGGCATGCTCTGGGTGGAGAGGGGAGGAGCGGAACTGCAACTTATATACAAGCCGATGCAATTCTGATGCATTAAAAACGTGCATTCAAACTGGAAGCGCTTTGTGCATATGTTTAAAAAAAAAAACAAAAATCACCTCTCCTGGGCGCTCGATGCAATCGGCAAATGAACCGCCGTGCTAAAAAGGATACGCTAGGGATAAATTGTGCATCCCTAGTGCATCCATGACATCAGGTGCTCAGGAGAAGTGACGGTGGGCGGGTTAGGAAAATGAATGCTCTGTTTTACGAGTGTCCATTTTCCTAACCTCTGCACAGCCACAGGTTAGGAAGACAGACGCTCGTTAATTGAGTATCTGTTTTCTTAACCTTACCGCCGAAAAGACATTTATTTTTTTGTATTTACTTTTTTTTTTTTTTACGTTGCTTCTTTTTTGGTTCCTCCAACTTAATATTGCAATGATATCAAGTCAGAGGAACTACAGAAAAGCAGTATTTTCTGCTTTTCCGTTAATTTTTGGGGCTCCTCAAGACTTATCGCCAGCTCCAGGGCTGGTGTTAATTTTTGAGGGTAAAAATGTGCGCATTGGGCGCACATTTATTTTTTACATAAGGGGTAACAGCTAATAGCCTCATCAACATGGCATGTACATGTGATGAGAGCTATTAGCTACATGTATTTTGGACACATTAATCCCCTTATTGCATAAGGGGAAATGGCAGTAGCATAGCCAGAACTCATATTTTGGCAGGGCCTGAAGTTAACTTGGGTGGGCACTAGGCATACAAATGTGCAAGTATTACACAATTGTCCACAAACCAAACCCCTGGCCCTTTCACTCTCTCTCAATGCCCCTCCTTCCTATGACGTGAGAGGCTGGTGGAGGAGGGGCACTGAAAGAGAGCAAGACTGCTGGGGACAGGATGGATAACAGGGGGATGGGTCTCTCCTCAAGTCCCTCTCCACATCTCTCCCATCACTAGTAGTCTCAAATCTCAGTCCCCTCCCATCCCCAGCAGCGTCTATCTCGAACCCGATTCTCTCCTGCATCTCTCTTGATTGAACACGCCACCAAGTCCTCCCAGAAGCAATGCTAGCTATGTAAATGCAAGACCAAATTTTGGCAATGGAACCAATCACGATTTCCATTCTTCCTCCCCTGAGAACAAGCCTATAAAAACACAATCGTGCATCATACTTTTATATTTTAAACTATAAATTAATATTCAAATTCTAGTGACACTTTAGTAGCAGCAAAACTAACTTTCTGCACTGCCAGGCATATTGAAATAGCACAAAACATAAGAATATAAGATGTGTCACGCTGGGTCAGACTAAAGGTTCATCGAGCCCAGACTCCTGTCTCAAACAATGGCCAATCTGGGCTACTTGGAGGTACCTGGCAGATCCCAAAGAGTAGATAAGTTCCTTTTGCTCATTCCCAGGGATAAGCAGTGGCTTTCCAAAGTCTACCTGGTCAATAATGGTTTATGAACTTTTCCTTCAAGAACCTGTCAAACCTCATTATGCTAGATGCCTTGACCATATCCTCCATCAACAAATTCCACAACTTAATTGTGCATTGAGTGAAAAAATAATTTCTCCAATTTGTTTTAAAGCTGTTACCCTACAAAAGTGACTTAGGATCTACAAAACAAACCTATAAAAGCACTAACTCCCAGAATGCACACAGCAAGGAAATATTGCACCAGGTTCTAGAACTCTAATAAACCTTCAAATTGGAAAACAGGACAAGCTGAACTTCTACAGATCTCTGCACAGAACAGACTGAACTTTACCTAATATAGAATAAGTGACCCCAAACTAGAAACAGAAATATGTAGATAAAAATCAAACTTGAAACCCCTTGAAGCCATCTCCACATGAAATAGAACAGTGGAAAAATAGAAGCAGAAATGCATTTCTTCCTATACTGAACAAATATAAATGTGTCAGAGATGCACATTCCCAAAATTAGCATATTTCAGTCTTTACATTGAAAATAAAATAATTTTGTTTCTACCCTTGCTGTCCGGGCATCTTATTTTTATTATTTCTCTCCTACTTTCCTCTATCTTCTCTTAACTCTTCTTTCTAGATTCCATTTCTTTTCTCGCCTCCTGTCTTCTTCAACATCTATTTCTGTCATTGATCTTTCATGTCTTTTAACCATTTTCTCTTCTTTATATCTCTATCCACTCATTATTCCAGTCCTTAATATCCCTCTTTTCACCTCTCACCTATCTACCAGACTTATCTACCTATTTCAGCCCTTCTCATCCACCCTCCCATTTCCCCTTTGTCTCTCACTCCTTCCCTAGTCTCTTATTCCCCCTGTCTTTCACCCATTCCCTAGTTGCCCAATTTTAGTCTGTTCTCACCCTTTTCCCAGCCCTCATCTATTTTTCTCTGCCTTACATCTTCTCACCAGCCCAACTTACATGTTGCTAATTACCTGCCTCCAACCCCTTTCATCTACCTCTCATCCCCTATGTAGTCTCCTATTGCAACCTTTTCGCCTCCCTCCTAACTCCATTTCCATTATCTCTCACTCCTTTCACAGACATATCTTTCCTCTCACCGCTCTTCCCATCCTTTTCCAATGTCTTTAAGCCCAGGTCATTCACTCACCTCTCAACTCCTCCCCATCTTTAAACCCCCTTCTCTTACACCCATCTCACATACATAGCCCTCATTTCAAATCCCCCACTGCTTTCCCAACCCAACAACCCCATCTCATAAGCCTCCTTCCAAATGCCAAGTCCACATTATCTTCCCAAACCCCACTCTCAGTCTCTTATTCCTGCTCTTTCCCCCATCCAGAGCCCCTAATTCCCCACCACTCTCTTCTTGGTCCCTTTTCAATCTCTTGTTCCCACTCTCTCTCCAATCCATACCCAATCCCTCAGCTCTCAGTGACCTCCCATTCTCCCACCCAACTATCATTGTCTCCCAAGTCTTCACTCAGTCCCCACTCCTCCCACCAAACCTCACCCAAGCCATGTCCCCACTCTCATTCCAATCCACACCCAATCCCTGAGCCCTCATTAAATTTACCCTCAAGTTCCCAGTCTCCCCCTCCCCCAAAGTCACCCAATTCAGATCTCCACTTTCACACCATTCCCCACTGCCTCCAATTAAAATTAATAAGGATGGAAAATCCCCTGCTCTCTGTACCTGAAAAAACTTTTGATATCTAGTCACCCTGACATTATCATGGATTAATGGGGATAGCACAAACTGTCTTCATGATCAACCCAGTCAGGTTCCCATTCACACTCATGCACAAACTAGGTAGACCTCCATTTATACAAACACAGCCCAACTAGGAAGGCTCCCACTCTCTCTCACACACACACATACATGCATGCAAGCTGAAACAGGACACTGGCACAATATTACTTCTGTTCCTCTTCTTACCGGGCTCCTCGCCTGTCCAAAGCATCTCTTGTTTTCGTTTCCTTTCAGCCAGTCCTCATGTACTTCAAGCTCTTCCAGCAGATCCTTGCCCTGAAGGCAATTTAGCCTCCTCAGTCATTGGCTGTGGGGTGGGGTAGGGTAGGCCAGCACCGGCACACAACAGATGCTCTGAGGGTTCCAAGCTCCTGCTAGATGCAGCAGCTGTGGCTCAGGGGAGCTCAGGAGGAAATCTTTAAAAAATAAATACTGCCTTCAACAGCCGGCAGCGGAGGGGGTGAGAGAAAGTGGCGTGCATGCATGTGCGCCCAGGATTCTGTCTGCTACTGCCGCCCTACATAAATATACATGGGCTTGTGGCTGTGCCAGGCCTGCTCGCATGGCCAATCAGACACAGCAATTGGGTGGGTCTGGCTTCAAAATGGGTGGGCCATGGCCCACCCGTGTCTATGCCACAGGGTTATGGACGCTCGGCCAACCACGTGTTAACCTGTGCGCTAGCCCAAGTGCACAGTATTGCATCTTGCTAGTTGTCTTTGAGCCAGGCACCTGTTTGATTCAGAGTTTGCAAGCCCTGAATGCTGTTAGCTCCCAGTCACATTGAGGGCCTTGGTAGAGCTTGAAGGAGAATCTAAATTAAGGAAAAGGATAAGAAGAGGATCCTCTTATAGTTACTGTCTTCCCCTTCTTTTTCCTCTCTATTTTTTCTCTCAAAACAAGTTTTTTTTTCCATCAGGAGTGAAGATTGATTGATAGCAGGCTGTATATTGGCTATTCCCATAAGAGAGCATGTTGAATCTTGAAAGCCCCTTATTTTAATAAGGTACTAATGATGGAGCAAGATTATGAGATACCTGCACTGTTTGTTTTTGGTTTGTTCACTGTAAATAAATTGCACAAAAGGGAAACAGCCAGAGTCTGCCTCATTCTTCCTGGCTGTTTCTAAGTTGCTATCACCCAACTTACCACACTCTTCCTCACCCTCCTAAAGCATTGCAGTTCTGAATCATTTTCATCATGGAATCAAGCTGCACAGAGAGAACCTATTACATCCATGGTTCAGCTGCTGCTGCAGGAAAGACATTGAAAGTTCATTTGATGGAATCCCGTGAACGTACCTTTTCGGTGGCAGGTCCTGTGTTCTGGAATTCCCTTCCTGAACAATTGCATTCATTGTCTGATACTAATATTTTTAAGAAAGCGCGAAAAATGTTTATTTTTAAGGCAGCATTTGGAGATGATATAGTTGTGGCTTCTTGATAGATGCTTCAGGCAGATATTTTATTTTTGTCTTTTATTTAAGTAACCAATATTTGTTTATCCGTTAATTATATTTTATGTGACCTATTGTTTGTGCTGTAACTTTTTTTCTTGTATCATTTGTTTTTATATTCTTTCATCTCTTGTTACTTGTTTTTAGCTTTATTTTATTAATGTTTTTATGGTATCCACTTTGATCTTATAGAATGTACTGTGATAAGATCCTAACATGATTTGATGAATGACTCCCATAGTTAGGAGCTAAGCACTGATTTTCAGAACTAGGCTCCTAACTTAAGTTAGAGGCACTTTCAGTTTTTAGAGTAGCATAACAGATTATTGACTGCAAATTTGCACTGATTTAATTCAAAACAATCACAGCTATCTACTACAAACTAAAGGTAACTTCTGGCCTCTTAATTAAAAATTGTTCTATCATCATCCTGAAGTTGAAGGAGATGGGTCACTTCTCTCTGTGAAGAAATCAGCATCTAGTCTAGAAAGCTTATCTGAGTGCAAGAATCTCCAGTCAGCAACTTTTCTTGAACACTGATGATCAGACAGGTGGCAGGCAGATTAGTAGTTTCTTCTGGTCCTGAGGGTATCTGTTTGTATTCGTTGGGAGCTCTTTGATAATCAGGCTTCCTGGCAAGCTTTTTGATGACAAGAACCCCAGTTTCTCTCTCTCACATGCTTTTATAGAAGTGAATCCACATAATGCATGCACAGTCAATGCATACGGGTGATGGCCAAGCACAGCTCTCTGATTAGAAGCTTCTTACAAGAAGAGTATGACCATCTCAAAACTCCATCAGTCTCAAGGCTTTTTGTTTCAAGCAGAGTTAAGGTAGACAGAGTGGCAGCAGTGCCAAGAATATGTTTTACAACCTGGGCATTCTTTCCTGTAGGATTGTATTTCTCAGTCCCAGCACATATAGAAGAATGTCCATAAAGGGCTGGATTTTAAAAAGGCCTGGGGACACATGTAAGTCCCAGGGCTTGCAAAAAGGGGCGGTCCAGGGCAGGGGCAGAGGCCTTCGACATAGCAGCCTTATGCTGCTGTTGGAGGATCACGTGCCAGCAGGCTGCCAGCGCATGCAACTTGCACCTGCCCAGAGGCAGGCGCAAAAGGTAAGACAAAGGTTAGGGGGGTTAGAGTAAGGCTAGGGGGGGAAAGGTTAGGGGACGGGGTGGGAAGGTCAGGCTAGGGGGAGGGAATGGGGGAATGCAGCATGGCTCGGCATGCACGAGGTGCACAATTATGCACCCCCCTTGCACGTGCCGACCCCCGATTTTATAACATGCACGCGCCTGCGCATGCATATTATAAAATCAGGCGTACATGTATGCACGCCGGGTAGCACGTGCACATGTACGCCGCACGCACCTTTTAAAATCTACCCCATTGCAAAAGTCTCATGTTCAACTAGACTCTCTGAGGTAGATTTTAAAAGGTTGCGCGCAGGCGTACATGTATGCCCGGTTTTATAACATGTGTTAAAATCCGGGATCAGAGCACGCAAAGGGGTGCACAATTGTGCACGCCGAGCCTAGCTGCCTTCCCCGATCCCTCCCCCCTAGCCTAACCTTCCCCCCCTAGCCCTACTCTAACCCCCACTCCTTTTATCTTACCTTTTGCTCCTGCCTCCGGGCAGACACAAGTTGCTCTTTAAAATAGGCCCGGCACGTGTAGGGCTTTTAAAATCCGGCCCTCTGTGTCAAGATGTCTCTGTACATGTTCAACTAAACAGGAGAAAGACTCATGCCTTCTATCAGCTAAATAGGCCTAAGTTGAGGCTGGCAGGGTTTAAAAAAAAAACACCTTAAACTGATCATGCTCCCTTCCTTCCTTGGTAGATTCTCTGATTGTCCTAAACAATTTAAGGCTCTATTAAAAACTATTTGTTCAAACAAGCTTTTGCTTGATTGTTCTAAGCCTGTCTAATATTAAATTTTAAAGTCCTTTTATTAAGAATTTATGTATGAAATTTTATTTTTATATTATTCTTGATTTTATCTGGCTCTGTTTTATTTTATTTCAAAATTTAATAATTTTTAGATTTTGAATCAGTCTGTCTGGTTTTGATATGCTGTATGATTGTGTATCTTGGCCTTATTGTTTTAATATTATTTTTATTTATTTTATTTATTTACTTTTATATACCGGTGTTCGATTTTACATATCACATCGGTTTACATTTAAACAAAATATTGTATTTTATTGTGTATGTTTATTTTGTAAGCTACTAAGGGCCTCAACATCAGCATTATATAAATACAAATAAATAAATAGACAGAATTTAATTAATTTAAATGCAAATTCACAAGGCTTCTGGTTTTTGAGACAGTTCATTCCAAATATAGCCTGTTTGGCACATATGGGATTGAAATATAGGCCATAATGTTGTTTTTTTTCAAAAGAGGCCAGGCTTTGCTGGGAATCCTCTTTTAAATGTCCAACATAACACAGACAGCTCTCAACAAACATGCATGGTATGAGTTCAATGTCATCATATTTAGCCTGAGTTCCTCAAGTCTAGAGAACATTATGGAGCTTTGTGAAAATGTCTGTGAATACTTAGCCTATCATCTGTACAGAAGGGTGAAATATGGAACTTGATTTGTTTGAAACAACGGAAGCTACCTCCTCTCAGTATTCACAGCAAAACACTATCATACGAAAGAGACTTTTTTTCTTTTTCTTTCGATATTCCCTATATCTACAAATATCAAAAACCCCAATGTTACCTCTTCAGTATCACACCTTCAAACCCACAGCTTCGATAAGAAATTTATGTTAATTTGACTTTTTTTCACAAGCTTATTACAAACAAGTTTATTTCAAGAAACCCTATTGGGAAAACTCACTATCCAATGTAAAACTCAATTCCATATATATCAACTCACCAAAGGAGTACTACTCGTCTCTAATACCTCCGGTCCGAATAATGGCGTCTCAAGTTGAAAAGAATTTCGGGGAAGCCGGTAGTTTAAATCCCCATCCTATGTAACGTAACCGGAAGTGTCCTCCATTCCTCCTGTCCATCAAACTAGAACCAAGTTCGTCCCCCACCAATCACAGTTGTAGTCAAAAATAATCTTTAATGAACAAAGCCTAAAAGACTGACCAATCTATCTCTTTATTCAGGCCATTTGGGGCCATGGTAAAATAATAGATCCATTTTTGTTTGCGTTGCAATAAGTAATTATTTTTTACTTATTTTTTTTATTTATTTATTTAAAATTTTTTTTTTTTTTTTTTTTTTTTATATACCGGCATTCATGTTGCAAACACATCATGCCGGTTTACATATAACAGGGGTGTACAGTAAACAATTCAATAACCTATTTGTGTAGAAGGAAGCAGTTACAAATAACAAGGTAATAGAACTGGGAGGAGAGAAGAAAAGAAAGAGAATAACATTAGGTATAGGTATTTACATTAGTAATAACATTTTTACATGTGGAAGTGGTAGAATCTGGCTGAATAGAATTAATCGGTGTCCGGGAAAGCTTTTTTAAACAGCCAGGTCTTAAGTCTCTTCCTGAAGGTTGGGAGGCTGGGCTCCTGTCTAAGGTCCGGTGGGATGGAGTTCCATAGAAGGGGGCCGGCTGTTGAAAAGGCCCGATCTCTCAAGGTAATGTGTTTGGTAGCTTTGGCTGGGGGCACTTGAAGAGATCCTCTGAGTGTGTCTCTTGTTGGTCTGGAGGAGTTATAAATTTGGAATGGGACTTGTAAGTCGAGTGGGGTGTGTTGATGGATGGTTTTGTATATTATGGAAAGAGATTTGTAGAGGATTCTAAAGTGAACAGGCAACCAGTGGAGATCTTTTAGGATTGGAGATATATGGTCCCTCCTCCTGGAGTTTGTCAGTAATCTTGCCGCAGCGTTTTGTAACATCTGGAGGGGTCTAGTATAGGAGGAAGGTAGGCCCAGAAGGATAGAGTTACAGTAATCGATCTTAGAAAAAATGATAGCTTGTAGAATGGTTCTGAAGTCCTGAGTGTGGAAGAGTGGTCTAATTCTTTTCAGAACTTGGAGTTTGTGGAAACAGTCCTTGGTGGTTCTGTTGATGTAAGCTTTAAGGTTCATCCGGTTATCAATTAATACTCCTAGATCTCTCACCTGTGTAGTAGTTGGGATAGTTGGAGGATTAGAGATGGCATTATTATCTGGGGAGATGAGAAGCAGTTCTGTTTTAGAGGAGTTTAAAACTAGGTTTAGGTTAGCCAGGAGATGTTTAATTTCGAAGAGACAGTTTTCCCAGTGAACCAATGTTTTGTGTAAGATTCTTTAATGGGTATCACGATCTGGATGTCGTCGGCGTAGAGGAAATGTTTGAGGTTAAGGTTGGAGAGGAGTTGGCAGATAGGTAAAAGATAAATGTTAAAGAGTGTAGGTGACAGTGAGGAGCCCTGGGGGACACCTATGGATGCGTCCATTCGTGAAGATTCTTTGTTCTGTATCTTAACCTTGAAGCCTCTGTTGGAGAGAAAAGATTTAAACCATGAGAGAGCTGTGCCTGAGATACCTATAGAAGCCAGAATGGAAGTGAGAATGGAATGATTGACCGTATCAAAGGCGGCTGATAGGTCCAGTAGAATTAAGAGGAAGGATTGGCCTTTGTCAAGGCCCATTAATATGAAGTCAGACATGGAGATGAGGAGGGATTCTGTGTTCAGTGACTTGCGAAATCCGTATTGTGATTGGAATAGGATTTTGTTTTCTTCTATGTATTCGGAGAGTTGAGTATTGACAACTTTTTCTAGAATCTTGGCTATGAATGGGAGATTGGCGATAGGACGGAAGTTGTTGGGGTCTTTAGGATCCAAGTTGGGTTTCTTGAGTAGAGGTTTGATGGAGGCCAATTTGAGGTCGTCAGGATATAGTCCTTGGGAGAGTGAGCAGTTTATGATGTCCGACAAGGTTTTAGCGATGGAGTCAGGGATGGCCAGGAGCAGTTTGGTGGGGATAGTATCCAAAGGATGGGAGGAAGGTTTCATTCTTCTTATAAGAGTTTGTATCTCTAAGATAGAGATGGGTTCAAGTGTTTCCAGACCATTGTTGTTGAGGGATGATTGTTGAAGAGACTGGTAAAGAGCAGGGTCGGTGGGATTAGAAGGCAGATGAGTTAGAAGGCTGTTGACTTTGTTGTGAAAATGAAGAGCAAGTTCTTCAGCTTTGGGTTGTGCTAGGTCGTTGGGAATCTCCTGTGGGATGATTTGGGTGAGATTGGAGACATAGGCGAAGAGGGCTTTTGCGTCGAAGATTAAGTGGTGAATCTTGGATGCATAGTAGTCCCTTTTGGATTTAGAGGTAGTTGACTTGTATTGATGGAGGGTGGCTTTGTAGATGGATCGTGTATTGGTGCTTGGGGATTTGCGCCAGTCGCTCTCTTTCTGTCTTAGATTTTGTTTTAGCTTTCTTAGTTCTTCCGTGAACCATGGTTGTCTTTTGGAGGTCTTGTTTGACCATTTTTAAAATGTCAAGCAGGAGATCACGTGATGCTGTGAAGGGGAGCGGATGTACCTTGTCCTCTCTGGCTCCCGGCTCGCCGATCTAACCCCAACCACCGCCAGTTTGGGGCCTTAGCTGAGCCCTGACACTGTAATTTGGCCTCTACAAGCTGCCAGAGTCGAGAGCTGCTAAAATGTCAACGAGGACCGCAAAGAGAGAGAATGGGACCGGGAGTGGATGCGGCCTGCTGACACGGGCTCGGATGACAACATCGGGGCTGCAGTCTCCAGTGCCAGCGAATTGGGCTGATATCAGGCCGGCAGTTGTAGAGGCCCTTGAGCCCGAATTTAAAAAGCTTTCTAATCAGCTTGGTGAACTTACCTCCTCGATCGCAGGCTACGACGCATGCTTCCTAGAGCTGGAGCAGCGAGTGGCAGAGGCGGAAGATGGCGTCCACACCATGCGGTCGGACGTGGCAGCGCTGCAAGCCACAATTGCCCAGCACACTGAGCGCTTTGAAGACCTGGAAAACTGGTCCCGGCGCTCCAATCTCCGCCTAGTTGGCCTTCCCGAAACCTTGGAGGATCGTGACCTCCCTGCTTTGCTGGAGAGCTGGCTATCCCGCGAGCTGAATCTCTCCGCGGGGCATCACGCACTTGGGTCATATACTTGACCTGGAGGGGACTCTCTTGCCCTTTGCCACCTTGCAAAGCACATATGGATTAACGGCTGCTCATATTTTTGGTTACTTGCAGCTTAGACACTATGTTATGTCCTTAAAGCTGGACACTCATAGCCCGGCCCATTTCCTGACCTTAGTCTTTTTTCCAATTAGAGCATCAGCATGCCCCTTTGTTATCTAGATATTATAAGGGGCTCTTTCAAGGTCAGTCGCGAACTACCTATATTACGTCTGTAGACTGCTGGGGGCATGATGGGGTGTTTTCTGTCTCCTTGGCGGACTTCTCTGCTTGTATGGGGGGATTGACCAAGATTACTGGAAATATGTATTACCGGGAAATGCAGTACAAATTCTTGCGGAGAGCCTTTATTTCCCCACAAATAGCTTGGCATGCACAACTAATCCCCGACGCCACTGTTCCCCGCTGCCACCTTGCAGTGGGAACACTATCTCATGGATTCTGGACCTGCCCACTTATCCAAGTATATTGGGGGAAGATTGTAAAGTATATACAGCGCTTATTGCAGGTGCATTTCCCACTTACTCTGCATTTGATTTTATTTGATTGCATTCCCCAGACAGTGGTCGGAGGGGGGGGGGGGGCAGGTCCGCGTTTATTGGTCAAGAACACCTGGCTGGTAGGGAAAAAGTTATATTATTAAATTGGAAAGAACCGACGGCGCCCTCATTTTCGACCTGGCGCATACATTTCCATCGTATGATGCAAATGGATAATCTCACTTCCAAATTATCGCAGATGCAACGTAGTGCCTTATTAAGAACCTGGGAAGTTTATCTTCAAGCGCTGCCGCATCAGGCACGGAGTCTGATTCTTAATGACTGACTGCACTGGAGCATTGGTTGGATCTGGACATGGCGAAGCTATTGCAGCTCACAGACTGGACATGACTATACCTTAATACTTTGAACTTTTATCGGGTTATCTGGAATAGACCTGGGGTTGAGGGAAGGAGGGGGTGGTTTCCTTAATGGTTGTATATGGTAGGGCGGTGGTCTTGGACTTCCACTTTCTCAGTAAGGGGGGCGATGGGGTGTATCAGAGCTTCGCATCCCAGGCCTTCCTGGGCGTGTCCGTTGCCTGGAGAGACCGCATCTCTCAGCGTTTGGAACACACGGGGGAGTCGGGTTTTATGAGATGGGTTTTCTGTAATGTGTCTGTTAATCTTTCCAGTGGTACTTCTATATGTACCAATATGTGCAATGCCTCTGGACTCACTAAGTATCCACTGTTTATCTGTTATGTATTCCGCACTCAATAAAAATTGCTTTACATAAAATGTCAAGCAGGGAGCTCTGTGACAACTGGTGCCCTTCAGTTCCTTGTTTGGTGAGAGAATCAGAGGGGGTTTTTTTTGTCCCTGAGCTCCCTTCTATGGCAGCTGGTGGTATATCTTATCAAGCTCTAGGGTATTTCCAACGCCCTTCTCATACATGGCTGAACATCCAGACTTGGGCATAGCCAGTAGCTTGGTGTCCTATTTGTCTCTAAAAAGCCTCTCACATGGACATTTTTTGGGAGCTTATTCTGACTTCCTATCACTAATCTTATATGTAATTCTCCACTTATATGTAATCATAACAATCACTGTCAATCAATATTGAGAGGTGTGGCAAAGTCCAGACCAAGTTCAGGTTGGAGGATCCAGACTTTGTTAGAACTTCTAAAGACTCTGGTGAACTAGCCCTTTCTGACAAGCCCCACCTCCTCTTTTAAAGCACTAAATTCCTCCTTCATTCTCTCTAGGGGGCCGATGCAATACAGTGCGCTCACATGAGCACACTGTTTAACCTTCTGTCGGATGCAATAGGGGGATTAGCCCCTATTAAATGCGCGTCCAGCGCGGAGTGAATGAGTTAGTGCTCAGCGCATGCAAATGCACGTGAATGAGGCTATTACTCATTCACTCCGCATTCAAAAAAATAAATGCGCATCTCAGACTCACATTTATCGCTCAGATATTAACACCTGCCTGGAGCAGCGGTTAATAGCTGAGTGCATGTAGAAGAAGTACAGAAAAGCAGAAAAAACTGCTTTTCAGTACTTCAATAAAAAAAAACAAAAAAAAAAAACCTCGGCAGATCGCCGAGTTAAGAAGACCAACGCCAGTAAACGCGCTCCTTGCTAGCGCAACCCCCTAATTTGCATATTGCATGGTGCCCCCTTGCGTGCACCATGCATGCACTAAGAAAGCAGGGGCTGAAAAGTCAGCACCTGCTTTCTGCAAAATGTATTGCATCAGCCCCTAAGTCTGCACTCAATAATGCATTACTTTCCTACACTCAGGACATGTGCATTTTGTAGCTCAAGTTCTAAGGCAGCATTGTGTAAAGCCTCATGCTGATTCAAATCCTGCCAGCCACGCCATTGCTTTCTTACATCAATTATTTCTTGCTGTAAATCACCGAAGTGTGCCTTTTCAGAGCTCTGCACGGTGGCTTGTCCTGGCAAGCTAATTGTCTCTTGATTCTTGTCCTGCATGTTTTGCTGGATAGACTCCAGACCTTGCTCTTAAGGCCTTATTCTTCACTTCATGGCCCTCAGCCATAACTATGGATAAACCAAGCCTTTGGTTCTGTTTGGCTTGGGCCTTGTTTAACTCTTTAAGCTGCAAGCAGTCATGCCTTAGCTTTAAGCAATGCTTTTCTAATTCTGAGACTTCAGCGGTCCATTCCTTTACATTTGAACAAGCCGATGACATTTGTCTGTCAATGCAGCAATCCTTTGGGCAGTTGCCATAAGACTGCATCTTTATTCTGCTCTTCACTGGCTTTGACCTCCAGTTCTTAGAGTCTACATTCTGTGGTTGCCAATTTTTCCTTGAATTTATTTTCCTTTTCTAAATCAGTAATCCTATCACATTGCAAATGCAAATTCTTTGCCAACTGCTCCTTATCCTTAAGCAACAAATATTCACTTTGTACTTTCTCCTAAAATTCTTGAGATAACTAGACAAGACACCTAGGTCTAAGTCAGTTTAGACCATATTTTTAAATACATGAAGTATCATTGTCCATTCAGATAAGCAAAAATTCCCTTCAGAAATCTTATCTGATAAGACCTTACTCAGAATGATAAACAAATTACCTTGTGCAAGCAGATCCTCAGCTCTACCAGATAAACCTGTCTTCACATCATCTAATCATTTTGGAATCTCAGACTCTGGAAAACAATGAGCAGTTACCTTATTTAAAATCTACTGCTCCAGCACAAACAATTTCTCTCTGTTCAGAGGGGACTGCATATTAAATGGAATCGCAAACAAGCCTAACTGAAACTGGAACCTAGCATTCAAAGCAACCATGCTGTTTGCTCAAAGCAGAAATTCATAGCTGTTTGTTTCCTTTGGCACTGAAAGCATTGAAGGACTCTTTCTCTTTCCTTAGTTCAGAGTAACAAATTACACTTGCTGTTTCAAACAGCCTGCATTTATGCACTACCATTATCATATTGTATCAAAAAGCACAACTTTTTTTTGTCTCTAGACAGGGAACTTCTGCTTGCTGTAAAAATGCAAACACCTTATATTTAATTACTTCTGATTTAAAACAGTCTCATGGCAAACCTCCAGACTGTAGGGAAAAGGTACAGTGCTAGATTATCTGATATTGGACAGATCAACAAATGAACTTGGGTCATAGGCTAAGGAATCAGAAATGTATACCCTTTGAAGATAGATGACTAGTTTATTAGCAGCCTATAATGGTTTCAATGGTAGATGTAATTGATTTTAAGTTTCTGGCTTAAGGGAACAAAGCACTATTGTTAGAAGTTATGAAATAGACCTTATGTTTGGCTTTAAAATCAACTTGCACTTATCAAACATGCAATATAATTAACTAACCCAAACTGAAATAGTAATAAAGCCAGTATCTCATCCTAAGTCCTCCGCAGTAGTAGAGTCACTCCTGGTAAATCAGGGATCCTGTTTTGGCTCAAGAGAATCCTTGGGCAGGTCATGCAGGTTAACTCCACAGTCTCAAGCAGGACCCCGAGTGCTTACAGATGCCACTGTAAGCTGCACATGCAGGAATGGGTTGAAGCGTTTAACTTGCCAGGGCTTGGGCTAGCTCCAGACTGGCAAGCATGCCATAGTTATGGAGCAAAGCTGGGCTGAGCTTTGAACCCAGGTTTGGTGCCAAATTCACCTGAGTGGCAACAATGGAATAGGAAATCCAAGTTCTGTAATCTGTAACATCCAAAGTCTTTTTCTTTGCACCGAACTCCTCATGTATTCAGATACATATGATCCAAATGTTGATCTTGATTGGATGTTACCACCATATACAGACATGAGCCTGGTGGCATCTGATTTGGCTTTATCTGAGTCAGGACATGCATGCATATTCACACATTAGTAATTAAGTGCATCAGTAGTCATTTGCTGAACATTGCCTGCTTTATGGTTAGCTTCATGGCTGGATATAAATTCTGTGAAAGCCACAGCTTAGCAGTCTGTGTTCTGGCAGTATTAGCTAAATTATAAGGAAACTTTGACGGCACCTGTTAGAATGTACTATAGTACACTTTTACCTACATTAAAATATGTGCCTACATGTAAACCGTTGCAATGGTATTTAACTTAGCAACGGTATAGAAAAGTTTTAAAATAAATAAATAAAGTGCAGACAGATGTCTGATAAAAAGGACAATAGCAGTCCCTTCTCGCTGAGTAGTTCCCAGGTATTGATGCTGCAGGGCCATCACATGGCTTAGACTCCATTTTGTGTTGTTCAGGCCTGCACTTTGGCTAAGGCTGTTTCCATGTCTGGAGGTCCTGATTCAGTTGCACACATCTGGCTTATGCCCTACAGTCCCCATCTAGGGAAGGTTCTGGCCACATGGACACATACAGGCCTGTGCCTAGGGCAGCAGGCTAGCTGAAGATTTGCTGTCTTTATATAAATTATGCAAATATAGTATAAAACTACTTTAGTTTCATAATGTAATATAAAAGATGGAAATGTTTGCCAAATTGCTTCAGAATTTTTACATTTTGCCACAGGATCTACCCCTGAGCTGCCACAGAAGGCTAGGAGGGACTGTGCCTTAGACCTTCTGCCCCTTGTTGTCTAACCTTGGGAAGGAAGGGGGAAGGGAAGAGGGGGATGACAGGGGCAACAGCACCAAGAATACCTAGGACACCAAAATACTAAATCCGTCATTAGGCACAGAGGGAAAATGGACCTCCTAGTGCCTCATAACTTCCTTGGATTTCAGCACAATGAAGAAAACATGAGTATATTTCGTTCAAAGTTAGGAAAACAGAGAGTAGGATTAAATGGTTAGTTTTCTCAGTGGAGAAATGTAAACAGTGGAATGCCTCAGGGATCTCTACTTGAATCAGCGGTTTCTAATATATTTATAAATGATCTGGACAAGGTAACAATGCGTGAGGTGATGAAATTTGCAGATGACAAAATTATTCAGAGTTGTTAAATCATAAGTGGCTTGTGATAAATTGTAGGAGGATCCTGCAAAACTGGGCATTTAGATGGCAGATAAAATTTAATGTGGACAAGTGCAAATAATGCACATAGGGCAAAATAACCCACCCCGTAGTTACATATCTGGAGTTACCACCCAGGAAAAAGATCTAGGCTTCATAGTGGACAATACATTGAAATCATCGGATTGGTGTGCTGCAGCAGTCAAAAAAAGCAAGCAATGTTAGGAATTATTAGGAAAGGAATGGTAAATAAAATGAAAAATGTTATAAAGCCTCTGTATCACTCCATCGTGAGACCACACCTTGAAAACTGTGTGCAATTCTTGTCACTTCATCTCAATAAAGATATAATTGCACTAGAAAAGGTAAAGAAAAGGGCAACCAAATGATAAGGGGATGGAATGGTTCCCCATTGAGGAAAGGCTAAAAAAGTGAGGGCTGGTGAGTTTCAAGAAGAGTTGGCGCTGGGGGTATATGATAGAGGTCTATAAAAACATGAGGACTTGAACGGGTAAATGTGAATCATTTATTTACTCTTTCAGATAATATAAGGACTAGGGGACACTCCGTGACGTTAACAAGTAGCACATTTAAAAGAAATTGGAGAAAATTCTTTTTCATTCAGTGCACAATTAAGCTCTGGAATTCCTTGCCAGATGATGCAGTATAAGCATTAGTGTAACTAAGTTTATAAACCACTTGGACAATTTCCTGGAGGATAAGTCTATAAACTATTAATCAAGTTGACTTAGGGAATAGCCACTGCTCATTACCAACATTAGTAGCATGGGATTTATTTAATGTTTGGGCACTTGCTGGGTGTTTGTATCCTGGATTGACCACAATTGGAAACAGGATGCTGAGCTTGATGGACCCCCGATGTGATCTATTATGGCAACTTATGTTCTTAGAGGGAGATGCTACATAGGATATCCCCTTGCCCCCCAACAACCCCATACTACACGATGCCCTCTTGGATTCATCCACAACAAGACCTCACAGCACCCCCACCCTGGATGGCAACTTCCCAAGGCTGGGTCCCACCTTCTCTGTGGGCTGCTCCCATTCCTCCAGCACAACCCATTGTGCATCAGTCTCCATATCTGCCACCAATACCACCAGAAGGAGATGCTCCCCACTTTCACAGATATAGGTGGCTGAGGAAGATAAGTGCAGCTCTCTCAGAGCCCCACAGGCCCCTCTAGCAACTATGAGGATGAGTCATTGCTTCCACATCTTGGTCCCTCTGAAGGCAGCATTAGCTGCAACCAAACCTCACTGAGGAAAAGTACAAGACTTGGGCAAACTTAGGCACTAGAGCTTCCCCCACCCTGAAAAAGATGCCACTCAAGGAGCCCCAGCAAAAATTGCATTTATTATCAACAGATTGAGCAAACCATGTAAATGAATTCATCTTCATCTTCTATATAGAACATAAGGACATGCCATACTGGGTCAGACGAAGGTTCCATCAAGCCCAGCATCCTGTTTCCAACAGTGGCCAATCCAGGCCATAAGAACCTGGCACGTACCCAAAAACAGTCTATTCCATGTTACTGTTGCTAGTAATAGCAGTAGCTATTTTTTAAGTCAACTTAATTAATAGCAGGTAATGGACTTCTCCTCCAAGAACTTATCCAATCCTTTTTTAAACACAGCTATACTAACTGCACTAACCACATCCTCTGGCAACAAATTCCAGAGTTTAATTATGCGTTGAGTGAAAAAGAACTTTCTCCGATTAGTTTTAAATGTGCCACATGCTAACTTCATGGAGTGCCCCCTAGTCTATTATCTGAAAGAGTAAATAACCGATCCACATCTACCCGTTCTAGACCTCTCATTATTTTAAACACCTGTATCATATCCCCCTCCCCCCTCAGCCATCTCTTCTCCAAGCTGAAAAGTTCTAACCTCTTTAGTCTTTCCTCATAGGGGAGCTGTTCCATTCCCCTTATCATTTTGGTTGCCTTCTCTGTACCTTTTTTGAGATGCAGCGACCAGAATTGTACACAGTATTCAAGGTGTGGTCTCACCATGGAGCAATACAAAGGCATTATGACATTTTCCATTTTATTCACCATTCCCTTTCTAATAATTCCCAACATTCTGTTTGCTTTTTTGACTGCCGCAGCACACTGCACCGACGATTTCAATGTGTTATCCACTATGACACCTAGATCTCTTTCTTGGGTTGTAGCACCTAATATGGAACCCAACATTGTGTAATTATAGCATGGGTTATTTTTCCCTATATGCATCATCTTGCACTTATCCACATTAAATTTCATCTGCCATTTTGATGCCCAATTTTCCAGTCTCACAAGGTCTTCCTGCAATTTATCACACTCTGCTTGTAATTTAACTACTCTGAAAAATTTTGTATCATCTGCAAATTTGATTACCTCACTTGTCGTATTTTTTCCAGATCATTTATAAATATACAAGCCGTTAAGCCCGTCACAACAGGCTACATTACATTTTTGTTTTCGGTCCATTTTCGAAAACAGCACCCTCCTACACTTTTTCTCCCTCATTCCCCCTTCCCCTCAGTCACTCACCCCGTTTCCCACCCCTCAGTCTTACTCACTCTCTGTCTCCCACTGCCTCCTTCCCCTCACTCTCACCTCCCTCCCCTTCCCTCAGTCACTCCCCACCCTGTCTCAATCCCATCCCCTCTCCCTCAGCCCTCCTCCACTCCTTTTCTCTGCTCCACAACTTCTTACCCTTCCACTTACTCACATCCCTGTCTCTCACCTCTCCCTCATTCTCCCTCTCCCCTCACTCTTCCCCCCATCTCAGTCCCTCCCCCTCCCTCCCTCAGTCCCTCCCTCCCACTCAGTCCCTCCCCCTCACTCAGTCCCTCCCTCCCTCCTCACTCAGTCCCTCCCCCTCACTCAATCCCTCCCTCTCACTCAGTCCCTCCCTCCCTCCCACTCAGTCCCTCCCTCTCCCTCCCTCAGTCCCTCCCTCCCACTCAGTCCCTCCCCCTCACTCAATCCCTCCCTCCCTCTCACTCAGTCCGTCCCTCCCTCTCTCTCTCTCTCTCCTCCCTCTCTCTCTCTCCTCCCTCCCTCGCTACTGGCCGCCGCTGCTCCTCGTCTTCGTTCGCTGACGCCGCCGCCGCCGCTGCCACCCGACGCCGCCATCGCCGCTGCCACCCGACGCCATGTTTTTTTTTTTTTTTTACGCTGGCTAAGACCGACGTCCTTGCCCGCACATGCGCAGTAGAGCTGTGCTCTACTGCGCATTTGCGGGCCGTCGGTCATGGCCCATTTATAAGGTAGATTGAAAAGTAAGGATCAATACAGATCCCTGAGGCACTCCACTGCCCACTCCCTTCCACTGAGAAAATTGTCCATTTAATCTTACTCTGTTTCCTGTCTTTTAGCCAGTTTGTAATTCACGAAAGGACATCGCCACCTATCCCATGACTTTTTACTTTTCCTAGAAGCCTCTCATGAGGAACTTTGTCAAACGCCTTCTGAAAATCCAAATACACTATATCTACCGGTTCACCTTTATCCACATGTTTAACAACTCCTTCAAAAAAGTGAAGCAGATTTGTGAGGCAAGACTTGCCCTGGGTAAAGCCATGCTGACTTTGTTCCATTAAACCATGTCTTTCTATATGTTCTGTGATTTTGATATTTAGAACACTTTCCACTATTTTTCCTGGCACTGAAGTCAGGCTAATCGGTCTGTAGTTTCCCGGATCGCCCCTGGAGCCCTTTTTAAATATTGGGGTTACATTTGCTATCCTCCAGTCTTCAGGTACAATGGATGATTTTAATGATAGGTTACAAATTTTTACTAATAGATCTGAAATTTCATTTTTTAGTTCCTTCAGAGCCCTGGGGTATATACCATCCGGTCTTTGCAAATGCTGGGATTTTGAGTGGTACAGCTGCCTCACCAATCAGCGATGTGGAGTCAGTGCTAAAGTATATGAAGAAAACAAATTCAGATAAATAATTGCTCAGAGCAAGGAGCAACAGGTGGTTGTCTAGTTGCTTTCAATCAGCTCCAAGCAACAGTTGACTTCAAGGCAGCCCTACTTCACCTTTAAGCATTCATTCTTTTAATGAAGCCCCTTCTGGCAATTCCAGTGGTACTGTCCTCTTCCTCTGCTTCTGCAACAGCACCAACTTCTGGCTTGAGGCCAGCAGTGTGAGAGGTGTCAAGCAAAAGCAGCACATCAGGTCCAACCAACTCCTGGTCCAAGTTTTGATCAATCTCCAAATTTAGAACTTAATCCCTTTGATGGGGGGATAATTTGTCTCTAGCTGGAGGAGTGGTGCAAGATCATTAAGGATTACTGGGGACTCAAGATTGTGGAAACTGCCCATGTTTCCTCATTATTCATCCTTCAATTCACATCTGTCTCACTCAGCACAGCTCCACTGGAGGGTGGAATTTCTTCAAGCAGTGGGCAATAGAACCTGTCCATCTATCCAACAATTCTACTCCCACTATTTCCTTATCCCTAAGAAAGTCAGGGGAGCGAGACCCATCCTGGATTTACAAAGTCTGAACAAGAATCTATTAGGGTAGAGATTCAAGATGAACTCCCTTCTACATCATTCTGCCCTTCATTCAGACAGGAGAGTGGATATGTCCACTGGCTCTGAAAAACTCCTATGCCTATATACACATCTCTCTCGCACTGGCAATGATACTTATGCTTTGTGGTGGAATCCTCTCACTACCAGTAGCAGGTGCTCTCCTTCAGTCTTTCAATAGCAAACAGACTTTTATAAATGTCTAGTTTGTGTGTCAGATATAAAAAGCAAGTCAGAGAGTGCTAATATTTTAAAGTTTGTATTCAGTAAAAAGGTCAGTTACTGAAAAGCTGTTAGATTAATATGAATGATTTGAGTAGGTGCCAACATTTGTTAAACAGTAAGATTAGCAGTGAGTCACTCAGGCTCACTAACTAAAGTTTAAATCAGTAAAAGGATTGTGTAGTAGGAACTTGCCTTGAAGCACAAGATATATTTCAGGGAAGAGCTCAGTAACTCTCAATCCAGTGGGAGCAGTGAGAGGAGAAGGTCATCTTGCTGGTAGCTGAAGAGGATCGATATTGGTTTGGGAAATCTTAAGCCTTAAAAAAGTTTGGTGTCTCTCAACTCCCTCTGGCTTACTTTAGGTAATTCTAGTGTCTGTCTTTCTCTCCCACCTACCCCTAGCTCATAAGAGACATTTTCTTATTAAAAATCAATCAGGTTCTTATCTAAATTATACTATTGCACCAGTCCTTACTGAGAATTTAATTATTCCCTTATAGGTTACTACCAGATGTATTGGGTTGCTTTTTCAGTAAGCACTACTACTTCTTAACATTTCTATACTGCTATACAATATACTACAACCTTCACCTTGGGACTCCCCATGTATTATGGCTAATTCAGGCCTGCTTGTTGAAAGAAAAAGCAAGTTTGCTTACCATAAACAGTGTTCTCTATAGACAGCAGGATGAATTAACCATACTAAATACTCTCCCTCCAGAGTTGACTATCTAGCTCATTTTGTTCTAAAATCAACAGAGGGGCTCATGAGACAACATTGCTGTGGGAACTCCTGCACATGCTCAGTAGTTGAGAGAAGGGTCCATTTGATGTCATCAGATATCATCACCCACATGTCATACTTAATTCATCTTGCTGTCTATGAAGAACACTGTTTACATTAAGAAAACTTGCTGTTACTTTTTTTGTAATTATGACAAATGTATAACTGGAGGTTGGCAGCAGTCATATTCTCAATGTTTGTGTTGCTGTGGAAATAAAAATGAATTAAAAAAAAAACTGGGATGGATCTCAATGTGAGTATAGGCTGCTGAAATACAGTCAGTACACCAATCCTTTTCAGGTAGGAGGGGAATATAGTGCATTAGGAAAACTATTTTGAGCTTCTAACAAAATTACACCTTCCCCCTCCCCCTCAAAAAGTGCAGATATTCTAGGTCTATATTTTTTTCTGAGAGCAATCAGGTATGGTTAAGCCTAGTTAGATTGAGTATTGCTATGTCTGATTTGGTGAATTTATTCATTTAAGTTGTTTTTGAGTGATTTTTTTCTCCCCAGTGGCTCAATTTTCTAGTGAGAGTAGGGAAGTCAGGCATTGCTGAATAATAGGGTGAATTTTATTGCATATGTATTTTATTTTTTATTTAATGGTTTTGAACCATTATTAGAATTGCATTTACTTATATTTAGGAATTATTTTTATTAATTTGCAGATGGTGTCCAGTTAGTAAAGTTAGCCTGATGAACTATCTGGCTAACTTTTCTGAGATATTCAGTGATGCACGCACACTGCTGAATATACCCAGTCAAGGTTAGCCAGATGTTTATCCAGCTAAATTTAGGACTGCTGAAGAGCAGAAAATCAGAATTTATCTGACTAACTTAAATGGTTCCATTCCCACACACCCTTACCACACTTCTAAACTACCCAGATAACTGTTATCAAGCTAAAGTTATCTAGTTATCTTGGGGCTGGTGAGTGCAGTCGGATTTTCAAATCCCACATTTTGTCCAACTAAATCCGAACTTAGTCAGACAAATAGGACTGAATATAGTCATAAGAACATGCCATACTGGGTCAGACCAAGGGTCCATCAAGCCCAGCATCCAGTGTCAAAAGTGGCCAGTCCAAGTCAGAAGTACCTAGCAAGTATCCAAATTTAAATACCGTATTTTGTGGTCCATAAGATGCCCCTGACCATAGGATGCACCTAGGATTTAGAGGAAAATAAGAAAAAAATATTCTGTCCCCATGATGGGCTCTGTACGGAGCTCCCCCTGGACTGAATGTAGCATCTCTCCCTCTCGCGCACCATCCCCCTCCTCCCAACTCAGCCCAATCAGTATGGTGGCGCAGGTCAAATTATTTTCTAATATATCTAAACAAATAAGAAGAAAATGGCCTGTACTAACTTTGATGCCATGTATCATCTTTGCCAGCAGAGCTTCAGCTCCCTGCTGGTCTGCTGTTCCCGGGGTGCATTTTACTGCGAAGCTCGGGTCAAACATCAGCTATTTGAACCACGTGCGCTACGGAAGCCCCTCCAGTTCAAACAGCTCCCTGCTGGTCTGCTGTTCCCGTGGTGCATCTTACTGCAAAGGTCGGTGGCACCCCGGGAACAGCAGACCAGC
Source organism: Rhinatrema bivittatum (assembly GCF_901001135.1). NCBI lineage: Eukaryota > Metazoa > Chordata > Amphibia > Gymnophiona > Rhinatrematidae > Rhinatrema > Rhinatrema bivittatum. Next base: position 697,998,000 of record NC_042615.1, read on the forward strand.
AGGGAGCTGTTTGAACTGGAGGAGCCTCCGTAGCACACGCTTCAAACAGCTGATGCTCAAACAGCTGATGTTTGTCCTGCACCATACTGATTGCACTGAGTTGGGAGGAGGAGGAGTGGGATGGCGCACGAGAGGAAGAGACGTACATTCGCTATATAAGACACAGACATTTCTCCCCCACTTTTGGGAAAAAAAAGTGCGTCTTATGGACCGCAAAATACGGTAGATCCTAAACTACTATTCCTTATTGATTAATAGCAGTTTATGGACTGCTCCTCTAGGAATTTATCCAAATCTTTTTTAAACCCTGTTACATTAACTGCCATAACCACTGGCAATGAATTTCAGAGCTTAAATATGTATCGAGTGAAAAAAAATTCTCAGCTTTGTTTTAAATGAGCTACTTGCTAACTTCATGGAGGGCCCCTAACCCTATTACTGAGATAGTAAATAACCAACTTACATTAACCTGGTCAAGTCCTTTCATTATTTTGTAGACCTCTATCATATTCCCCCCGAGCCATCTCTTCTCTGAGCTGAACAGCTCTAATCTCTTTAAGCCTTTCTTTATAGGGGAACAGTTTCATGCCCCTTATATTGGTCACTTCTCTCTGCACTTTCTCCTCTTTCTGTATTCCTTTCGCAATGTAGAGAATGCATTAAGCAGAAGGAAATAAAGGGCTAACAGAATATGAGAGGTTCAGTTAAAAGCCTAACTGTAATAATGACTGGGCAGTAGTATAAAATCTAGTCTAAAAGTTTTTAGATTTAATTTTGGGGCAAGAATGCACCATGAAAAATGTGTAGTCAAACAAACATGCAGGGCTTTTGCATATTTTTTGTCCAAAGATTAATTTCCTACAACTCTTGAAAAGAAAATTAGAGAATTACACAAACAATATGAAATTGTATGAATATTTCATGATAAAGAGTTTTCTTCTTTACATATGATTATGACATTTGTTGAGCAAATTTCTATGTAGTAAGTATAATATTAAACATTGGAGAAGCTTTTTCCTGAAGTCAGTTGGTGACCATGGTCACTAACTAATGGCAAAGACAGCATTAAAAATGCTCTGATCTCCCTGGGATTGCAACTGAACTGACTTGCTTGTCTATAGGAAGTGAATCAGAAAAATAGATTCTTAAGTGTCTGAGGCATCAGAGGCACATGAAAAGCAGGAGCCAGGGGTCACTGAGTGTTCTACAATCTGAGGCACAGGCTTGAATAAAATTGGATGAATGGTTCAAAAGTTATTGGGGGGGGGGGGGGGGGGAAGAGGAAGCAGAGTATGGAAGACAGATAAATACAATGATCTTATAAGATCAGTTTCCTGCTTTGCAACTCGACTAAAACTTAGTGTGAAAAGCACTGTAAAACTTTGTCCATTTCTTAATTTTAGACTTTGGATTACTTATTTCACATAAGTAATCCCAAAGTTATACATGGATGCATCAAAACCTCCACTAGCACCTTAATGCTAACAATTGACTTCTTTGAGCTGATGACTCTTTAGGGGAGGGAGAAGTTGTAGCAGCTGAACAGGTGGAGAACCTGATGATCAGTGAAGTATTTGATAAATTTCAGAATTTTCTGGTCAGGCTTTAGTTTATCTTAGTGGTGGATTTGAATCTCTCAGCTCAGTTTGACATCCTTCAGCAAATCTCACCTCCAGCTGTACTGTAGCTTATTCTCGGGTAGTGATGGACAGACGTTATAAACATTGATGAGGTATATCCTACTTCTGTACTAGATGCAATCTTTGAAATCACTACTATACTACAAGCAAATGCTGAGGTAAAAAACATTTAAAAAAATCTTTAGTATTACAGAAAATATTGTAGAGTAGTGAGAAAATGCAAAAAAAATAATCACTCTACCCAAAGAACTCAGAGCTGAAAAGCAGGAGACAACTGTTAAAGCAGGAAAATTAATCAAATGCAATAATACAGAAATATAGAAATGATGGCAGAAAAGGACCAATGGTCCACCCGGCTCTGCCCAGCAAGCTCTTATGTATCAGTCAGTGCTGCTTGATGTGTTTTGCTTATGGACTTGGCCATAGAAACAGTCCTGTGTTTTGTTTTTTTTCCTGAACGTCTGTGCATCAGTAATCCAGACTGTGTAAAAAAAAAAAAAAAAAAAAGTCACGGCTTGTGTTGGTTTTCCCTGAATCCAAATTTCTTTTCCTCCTCATCCAACCTCCTTCCTTCGAAGCAGAGAACAATGTTGTAGTTGCATCAAAACTATCAAGGCTTATTTATTAAAGGTAGTAATCCATGCCTTCTGAAAGGGTAGAACTGCTGCTCTGTGCAGGTTACCCCCCATGAGTATCAGTTCCCCAGACCATAAAAGTCAGGGCCCTTGTTAGTTGTCTAAATCCAATTCCCCTTTCCTCCTGCCGTTGAAGCAGAGAGCAATGTTGGAGCTGCATCAAAAGTATCAAGGCTTATTGGTTATCGGACTAATTTTAAATCGGCCACACACGTAAAAATCACCACTTGTATGTGTGGCCGGGCACTGTGCGCATTTTCAAAAGGGCCTGGCCACGTGCGTAAGGGGCGATAGGTGCACAAGTGTTGGGCTCTGAGAAAGGGGCAGGAAGAGGCCTACCGGGACTGCGGCCATTAGCCTATGTCCCGGGGAAGCGTGCGCCAGAAGCCAGCCAGTGCGCGTAAATTACTTCTCTTGAGGAGCAGCAAGTAATAAAATAAAAAAAATTCAGGCCAAGTAGGTTAGCTTTATGGGGTGGGGAGGAAAGGGTAAGAAGAAGGAAGGTTAGGCAGGGGGTTAGGGAACTGGGGAAGGCCCGATTATGTTGCCGCATGGACTTTGCATAAATTCACACTCCCTTGCATGTGGATTATAAAATGCGGCATGCATGCACGCGCAGCCAATGGATTTTATAACATGCACGTGCCTGTGCACGCATGTTATAAAATCGGCGCCTCCATGTGCCCGCACGCATATGTTTGAAAGTCTACTCCTAAGGGTAGTAACTGCTGCACCAGCAAGTTACCCCCATACACACTTTTTTCGTTTCTTTTAGGATTTGGCCATAGCAGCAGTCCTGTGATTTTTACCTTATATCTGCATATCAGTATCCCACACCATGAAGTAGGGGCCCTCGGTTGTCTTCTGAATCCAATTTCTCTTTTCCCCCTGCCATCTAAGCAGGGAGAAATGTTGCAGTTGTATTAAAATAATCCTCCTCACCAACGATAATAATAATAATGAATGTTAAGAAGGGGGATGCGGGGAGACGCGGGGCAAGCCGTACAGATGGCGCTTGTTCCGATCGAGATGTAATTATGCAGAGGATCATCTGAACACCTGTTCTCAGAAATGACAATCTAACATCATAAATATTTCAGGTAAGACTCTTACGGAGTAACAAGTATCTGTTTTGGCCAAGGGGCTGTCTTTTGTTCCTTTTCAACACCATGATCCTCTCTCATATAGAATTGATTTATTTTGTTTTTCCTGTAAACTACAGATTGATTTATATTTTGCTTACCATCCAGCAGGCTGTGACATCTCCATCGAATTGGTTACCTCCGGGGGCCATTGATCCACATAAATCATTCATTGGTCTAGTCTTACACGATTGCGTAAGATGGAGTTACAACCTCAGAAGCCCAAATATAATCTGACTAAAGCTGAATATCTAGCATTGCAGGCCCTTTCATGTGATTCTTCACTGGTTATTAAAGGGGGCACAAATGTGGCATAATGTCATTCACAATATCTTAAGGAGATACAACTCCAACTAGCTGATTGTAAAAATTAAGTCATTTTAGATAAGGATCCCACTGTGGACATCCAACAACGGGTTGCTGACATGGTAGAAAGAGGAATGATATATATATATATATATATATATATATTTTTTTTTTAACAACAAAAGAGGCTATCTTTCTGATTTCTAAACATCCCCAGATTCCTACCTTCTATCTGGTTCCAAAGGTACATAAGGATTTGAACAATCCACCTGGTAGACCAATAGTGTCTGCAATTGGCTCGCTTTCTATTTTCGTAGACCAGTTTTTGAAACCAGTGGTTCCCTGATTAGATCATATACTCGAGATAACCCTCATATGTTAAGAATTTTGGGATCTATCACAGGTACACAGGACATGATTTTAGCCACATTGGATATTAAATCTCTTTATACCAGTATTCCTCAAGCTTTACAGATTGTTTGGGATACTTTGGAAGAGAGAGTACAACCCCACAGAATACAGACTGAATTTGTTTCGACTTTGGCATCCTTGGCTTTATGTGAGAATTATTTTTGCTTTAATAATGTTTTCTATAAACAGATACACGGGACTGTGATAGGAGCCACTATGGCCCTGAGTCTGGCAAATTTGGATATGGCTAAGTTTGAACAGTAGCATTTATATGATTCTCCTCAATTTAAAAATGTGGCTCTGTGGACCACATACATCAATGACATCTTTTTTGCTGTGGAAATCAGATGTGACACAACTTCAAGCTTTTTCCATTTGGTTGAATTCTTTGGATTCAAATTTGGAATTTTCTTTAAAAATATCACTTTCAGTCAATTAATTACTTAGATATCACCATATTTAAAAGTGGGTCCACATTGAGTACTACCAATTTTGGCAAAACGAGCAATAGGAATTCCCTATTACATTTTTCTAACTTCCATCCATATCATCAAGGGAAATCTTTCAATGGGCCAATTTTTAAGGCTTAAACACAATTGTTCTTCGTATGGATATTTACAACATTCTGAATTTTTATTTAGAAGACTTTTACAATGAGGGTAGCCATTTAAGTTCATAAAACAGGCGTTTGAGAGACAATGCTGATAGACAATGACTCCTGCTGGATCAAGTACGAGATGAAGATGACGACATATTAAAATTCACGTCCATGGCACCGGTGGTAGCTTCTCTTATTTATAAACACTGGCCCATGTTACAATTACATTCTAACTTCACCAACAAACCTTTTATAGCCTATAAGTGTGCCAAAAAATATCCAGACCGTGGGTCATTCTTGGTTTATGGACTCTGATACAGTACATGTGGAAGAAGATTTCAACTTCAAAGGTCATTGGCTGTGCATTAACAATCACTCCATTTGTGGGCAATCTATTACTGGTCTAACATGATTAGATGTTCTACGGGCATTTTATATGAAGCACGACACTATTCTGTTTGTCATCTAATGTCATTTATTTAATCATCTACCCCTGTGGGAAGAAATATGTTGGTAGGACATCACACCTGGTTCGCAAACGCTTGATTGAACATCGAAGTTGTATAACAACTCAAAAACTTCAAGCACCAATGGTGCAGCATTGCATTGAAGCTAGACATCAGTTCTTCAACTTAAAATGGCATGTGATTGAGCAGGTATTCACTAACATATGAGGAGATCTTGCTTTTCAACTTAGAGGGAACAATTTTGGATATTTCATCTCTAGTCCCTGCATTCTACTGGCCTTAACAAAAATTAATTGGTACTCATTATTGTAGATCGCTCATTTAGGGCACCTCTCAAAGTGACAGATGACTGACATGTTGTACTCTTTAAATTCATTGGTAGTCCGATGGGACTATATTTGACTATACCTCCAGTTTGACACCATGATGTATATTTAATGGTGTAGCAGCAATAATTGTGTTTTATTTTTGCATTTGCAATATCATGTGACCTGTTTTATATTTTAGACCAGAAAAAAAAAATTATTGATGAGACTATACCGAGGAAGAACCCAGGTTTGAAACATTGACCCGTGTCGGTTGGCTTGAAGAAGAGGGGCATCTTCTGAGAAGATTAACAGTTAATGTTGGCATTCTTGGCGACGATTGATCTCATATGAGATAAGTGTTGACTCATTCTTCAGTTCAATAGTAGAAGAGATTTTATTTACAAACAAAAAATATATAAATATTATAATACATTACAATGGGACATTGTGTGATGAACACTGGGATTTGTTTTTTTGAGACCGATGATTATATATAAGGCAGAAGAATGTGTAAATGTTTAAATACATTACCCTGACGCCTAGTATGAAGGTCTAATTTATTCTTAACAATCATTATTATTATCGTTGTTGAGGAGGATTATTTTGGTTATATTTCATCTTCCACTCACTTTTCACTCCGTGATTTTATTTTTGATTAGCAGCTGTATTAAAAACATCAAAGCATTAAGGTTAAAGGTAGTAATCTCCATGCCTTCTACCAAGGGTAGTAAGCGCCTTACCAGCAAATTACCCCCTGCATGCTCATCTCATTTCCATCCAGTTATTAGAACACTACTACTAAAATAGTGAAAATGCAAAGGCAGTATCAGAGGAACCAGATGAAGGTGGTAAGTCTAAGAAAGGCTTCTCCTCAATGAAGTAGTAAAAAGGAACTAAGGTGACTACTGCCCAACAGCTGTAATACCACAACGATACAAGGAAAGAAGAATGCTGTTCTCCAAAGACAGGAGGATGTCAATCTTCACACATGGGTATCATCATCAAATAAAGTCTGGCACAATTCAAAGCTTCTAGAAACTTTGAGCATACCTCACCGGATTTGTGCAGTCTTGACCATTCCACCGCATGAGATAGGACGACTAAGATTCTGTTTTCCTCAAACACCTGTTATAAGTAAACAACTTTCTCAGAGGACAGGCAGAATGGCAATCCTCACAGGTGATGAATCCAAAGCTATAGACTGTGAGATACAAAAAAGGGAAAATAACCAAGGAATAGTGCCAACGGGCCATTTTATATTTTCTAACCACCCTCCCCTTTTTTTTTTTAACCTCTAGGGCAATCTGAAACCAAAAGAACAGGGCCTAGGAGGGATGGAGTTGTGTTCTATACCTCAGACTCCACAGGAAAGACTTGGAAAATCTACTGTCACATTGGGAGTCTTTTTATCTAAGCAATATGCTATGTGAAAGTTGGAGAGAACTCCACATTGCAGCCTTGCAGATCTCCATGCAGGCTGATACTATGTGGCTATTGACACCACCATGGCTCAGACTTTCCTAGGCATAAAAAAAGGAAATGCAATCTACTAGCCAAGGAAAAACAGCATACTTAGCGACAGCAATTCCAGGTTTATTAGTAACAATCAAAACAAAAAGCTGGATGGACTTTAAAGGAGATGCAATCCACTCTAGATGGAAGGCTAAGACTTTCTTGCAATCTAGACCGGGCAACATCTATTCGCCTTTGTGGACATGTGGCCTGGAAAAATTGTTGGAAGGATGTTTGACTGATTTAAGATGGAAGTCTGATGCCACCTTAGGCAAGAACTTAGAATGCATGTGCAGAACCACCCGATTGTTGAAAAGTACAGAAGTGATTTCAAAGATTACATCTGGTGCAGATATAGGAAGTACAATATTCCCCAATGATAACATCTGCTCATTACTATAAAGTGAATAAGTCACTAGAGCCTGGAAATCACTGACTCTAAGTGCCAAAGTGATCGCCACAAAAGATACAACCTTCCAGATCATATACAACTCTTCACAGGAGTCCAGAGGCTCAAACGGAGCTTTCATCAGCTGGGTCAACACCGCAGTGGGAGACTTGATAGGAGGCTGCAATTGAAGCAAGCCTTGCATGAGACAGACAATTAAAGGTTATATAGAGATGGATTTTACCTTCTACATGTGGGTGATAAGTGTCAATTGCACTGAGATGAACTTGGAGTTGGATTTCCAAACAAGACTCAGAGGTGTAGAAGGTATTCAAGCAGTTTTAATAGGGAACCAGAGAAAGGATTAAGGGCCCTTTCCATCATCACGCAACAAACCTTCTCCACTTTAAATCATAGCATTTCCTTGTAGAATCTTTCCTGGAAGCCAGAATGCGAGACATTCTCAGAAAGATTCAGAGGTTGCAGGGCTACTTTTTCAACATCCAGGCTGTGAGGGCCAGGGACTTGATGTTAGGGTGTCATAGCAGCCCCCAATCTTGAGTGATGAGTGTTGGCAAATTCCTCTACCAGACTGAATCTTTGACATACATCTCAAGTAGGAGTGGAGACCAAATCTGTCTTAGCTAATAGGAAGATATAAGAATCATAGTCCCCCAATCCCTTTTGAGCTTCATCAAGGTTTTTGCCATCAGAGAAATCTCATAATATGCAAATAGAAAGCCTTGTCCTCAATCAAGCATCCAAGGCAGTTTGCCCTATGCCTGTCTCCTGGAGTAGTTTGTGATACTTAGTTTTAGTTTAGTTTATTAAAGATTTCTTGATCACTTTAAGCCTAAGGTCTAAGTGATTTACAAAAATAACACAATCAACAAAGCAAACATTAATAAACACCATTAAAATAGTACAACAACCCCAAGCCCAATGAGGACACAAGCCTACCAGGTACACATCACTTAAATACTTGCTTAATCAGGAAACCTTTAGAGTCGTTTTTAATTTTTTTGCACTCCACAAGTCTAAACAACACTGGTAGTGAGCTTCCTAGAATAGGAAAAGCTGCCAAAAACATAGTCTCTTGTAAATAATTACCTCACTGTTCTTATTATGGCACGGTTCAATTAAAAGCTTCCTTAATCAGGAAAGCCTTTAAAGCTGTTTTACATTTTTTTAAACACTCCTTTTGTTTAGAAGAGAGGCAAACAGATCTACATGGGTGTGACATTCTCCAAAACCTGGTATGCTATTCCCTACACAATCTATGGATCATTTGTGAGATTCCAGTACCCAACTCTTTCCATCCACTAGGCAGTCTTCTCATTCACCAGATGTGGTTCTTATGATCATTCTGTGGGAAATGGTCCAGTGCTATGACCAGATGATTTCCTGACAAAGAAGGTACAAGACTCTCCATCCTTGCTTGTTTATGTAGAACACTGCTAACTCACTATGTTTGGACAGGGACAATTTTGCTGGAAAACTGATCCCTGAAAGTCTTTAGAGCACACCTTACTGGATTTAGCTCAAGGAAATTTATCTGATGAAACCTGTTGTGAATAGACCAGAGCCTTGGGTGTGGAACCCTTTTATGTGAGCTCCCAGCCCAGGCTGGATGCATCCATAGTTAGGACAATTTGTACTAGAGAAATATGAAAGAGAATTTCATTTGCCAGATTGGACTGGATCAGCCACCAGGATACAGAGTCCCTTAGAGGCTGGCTTGTGCGGATGCTATCTTGGATATCCTAAGTGGCTTGATTCCATTGAGATCTATAGTTTATTGTTTTTTTTGCAGTTGAAGATATGCCAAAGGAGTAATGTGCACTGTTGATGCCATGAAGTCCAATAACTTGAACATGTCCCTTGCTGGAAATTGCTGGCTCATTTTCTATCCTGCCTCCAGAAGATTTAAATGTGGTAATTCTTTCTTGTGGGAAAGAGACACTTACCTGAGTTGTGTTCAGCAGAAATCTAATAATTGCACATCAGCAAGCCTATCCTGGACACCCTGAGGCAGGTCTCACAGCTAGGCAAATCTGTAGGCACTAATACCTACTGCAGAGATTTTCAAAGTCAATTCAAAACAAAAGGTTGAATGGACCATGTGTTTCCATTCTCCAGCCCTTTGTCTACTGGTGACTCTAGAGCAGCACACTGCTTTTGAAGAAGCTAACTGATAACTCCTTGACAACTTTCAGAATGTATTACATGTACAGCTGGGGGTACCAAGTAGTGGATCCTAGATCACTTGATTTTCTTGAGAGTGGATTTGACTAGTATCAGCTGGTGTGGTAGTTGCCGCTTTTTGAACTGGGGTGCCTCTTGGACATGATAAATCACATCTATCTTCTTGCTAATAGAAGCCACAGAAAGGGGAGTCTCCTGAAGGATTTCATGGACAGATGCTACTATGATATCCATGGGGGAGGAGGGGGCCACAACTAGAAGATATCAAACATCTTCATCCTAGACTCTCTCTTTGGTAACTCAAACAGAATGACATCCACCATCCTCACAAAGTTGGCGAAAGAAATTCTCTGGAGGAGAACTCCTTTTCTTTGCTAGAGAGGGATCAGAGGAGAGGATGGTTGATGTCCCCAATCAGGGAAGTCCTCAGATCCAAAACTCTATCCCCAGGATTATGGAGGCTAAGCCAGACAGGTATAATAGGGGTGTAGAACAGGATCTCACCTGGCTAGCAGAAAGACTTCAGAGAAGACGTTTGCCTGTTGGGGCCTAGACCCTAATGAAACTCCTGTGCATCAGGGAAGCTCCCCCCTACAAAGGTGTTGGAAATCAGCATTGGTGTGGTGATATCTGATGCCAATTCCCCTCTGGGAACTGACATTGAGGCCCTTTCATTCGGAGCCTTCAGCCCCTCCAGAAAGGGCTGAATGCCAGTCTGCATCATCATTGATGCCAGTGCACCAGTGGCCCTGCATTGGATGTTCCCAGGCCTCCTGGGATTATCTAATTACTCCTTGAAAATTGCCGATCCTAACATGTACTGGAAAGCAAGAGGGGAGGCCACATCATCCAGAGGCACCAGAGGTGAATCAGTGACTAACACCTGGGTCTTTGAAGACTGACATGATTCCCGGGGCTAAGGCAAAGATGAGCTCTCCTCTCCATGAGAACACTTCAGGGGATACATGGCTACTGCCAGAAAGTTCCTACTCCCAGCATCATGCATTAACAGAGAGACAGATGTTGATGCTTCTTAGTAGCTTAATGCATATAATTGGAATTTGCCTTAGTAACGCAGCAGATGCATGTCCTTCATTTGGAAGGAAGTAGATGAAGGTTAATCCCCCCATTCTTATTTCTTGATGTCGAGGACAATGTCTCCCCAATGTCTACGCACTGCCAGAAACTAGTGCAGCACCTGGATCTCTTGATTTTGATGTCTCCGATGCAGATTGGCTGGGCTTAAGTCTCCCAAAGAGCGTCTCCATGAGCTTTCATCAGAAACAATGTCCTCCAGGAGTCATGGTCTCATACAGAAGCAGGCTAAGATGACATAGTCAGCTCCCAACCAAAGCAGATATCTATAATGGTAAACCCGATGCATTCACATGGGAGCACTTATCAAAGCAACTGTGGTCTTCTCTACCTGAGGCATCAGAGAAAAAACAAGCAAGGCAAAATCAAATGACTCAATGTTGGGACAAAACCAGACTGACCACCCTCTGGGGTATCAGAACCAGTGCACTGTGGCTAATAAAAACCCCCAAAGCAAAACAAAGAACAAGTAGGCAATCTACCTAAGACAATCAGTGTGTAAAAAAACAAACCCGGGACCTAGTGATGACAGCTCCTGTGGCTCCAAAAGAAAGTTTTCCAATGCAGTAGCTGAAAGAGAGATGAACCACGACCTGAAAGTTTCACAAAAAAAGTTAAGGTCCCCACATGGAATGAGCTGCATATACCCAAGTAGGTTATGCTCAAAGCATCTAGAAGCTTTGAAATTCGACTTTCATGCCGGGCTCCATCTGATGTCACCCACAGACATCCTGCATGTCCTAATAGGAACTTCATATAAATTCTAGAGATCAAGGGAAATTCTGCTAGTCAGTATGTGTCAATTTATAGGAACCATTTCATAACACTATAAAAATAATTAATGTATAATTTTTCTTTACACAGTTATCTGCCGAAGAGATTAATGTAATAATCACTGTTTGTGAAGGAGAACTATCATCTTCCAAATACAGAAGAGAGACAATCAGGTCTAAATAATTATGAATTTTGGATGACAATTTCCAAACAATCCTCTATTGTAAATATATATTTAAGTAATCTAACAATAGAATTTTATTCATAGGTGCACTAAAGTCACCTTTTTCCACTTATGGAATGTTTGAAAATAAAAAAAATTCATCATTTAGTAAACTATTCTCTGTAAAAAATAAAATAAAAAATAAAAGATCAGCTAATATAACAGGAAAAAGATTCTTCTAAACTGATATTTTAACAGTACAGAAAAAAGTCATAAAATTGTTTGGATATCTACATTTTCTCTTGTATACATGATTATGAGTCTCCTTTTTACAGCAGGATCATAGCTTGAAAGATTCCAGTTTAGTTGCAAATATTTACATACACTATCTGGATATATTTTATTTGTAGATGTCATATGTCTCTTTCATCTATCTATCTATATTCACACACACCTAAAAGATTGACGATCAGTAATTGTAAAAGTGAATTCTTGTATGCATTTTAACCTTAGTTGAATTTTGCATTTTTGGTTGCATTAAATCAGGATCGAGTGCAACAGAAGGACTGTGTATGTTTAGACAGTTTAAAAGTTCAACCTTGAAACTCCTTTCTTTAAAAAAAAAAAAAAAAAAAATCCCTTACCAACACAAGCTTATTTTGGCAAAAATATACTCTTATCAAAATTACCACACAGTAAGCACACATATCACACTTGGCTTACCTTTCAAAGATTTTTCTTAAAATAAATATATTATATAAACAAATGAATGTTTGCCAAAAGTCTGTTAAAATTACATCAAAAAAACTTAAAAACTTGTTCATTAGGATAATAATCCATTGAGTTTACATTGTTTTTTGTTTTTTTGCTTTTTTAAACAATTAACAGTTCTGAATATTGCCTGGTGTGGTTTTGATGTTAAGACCCATTCAAAATAAACATATCTAAATTTCAGTTTGTTTTGATCACACAGCTATTAGCAACAGTCCTTTTTGTTTTGTTAAACTCAATATCAACTGTAATTTTTTTTCAAAAGTGGTATAGTCATAATATTAATTACAATATTCCAAGTTCCTACTGTCCTTTACTACATACACTGAGATGCATTGATCATTCAGTAACGTTTAGAAAACATTATTCATTATTTTTCAAAACATACCTGTACGCATTTAAATTAACAAGACCAGATAATAAATGAGCTGCTTTAGTATCTATCTGTGTACAACAAATTTAGCATAAATCAACAAGCAATTTCTCTGAGAGACTCAGCTGCCTTCATTGGTTTGTTTCAAAATGTATAATAAAATGAGATAGTATCCCAGTGTAAATAAATGGAATTAATATGGAAACATAAACCATACACTGGACAATATTATAGAACATCTGAATGAAGTTCATACAGAAATATCTTCCAGTATAAAAAAAGGAAGAACTCTATACAAGCAGTAAGATTAACTATGTATCAATTAAAGATGCATTCTCTCACTCCTGGCAAGAATAAATTGGTAATGGCGCCGTTTCTCAACAGTGCAAAATATCCTGAGAAAATAGTAAGATTACAACAAAAGACACAGGGCTGTCTTCACTAAGTTTTCACACAAAACACAATCAGATATTTTAAATTAATGAAAAAGTGGATAAAATACATTTTGTGTTCTCAACACAAAAAGTCGATGTGACCCTGACATTGCTAGTATGTCTTCAGTTTGCAAATAATCAGAAAAGGATTGCATCAAATTACTATTAAAATCTTTCAAGTTAACTATGGCCAATAATACATAAGGAGGTAATTTGTAATTCAAGTTTTATCATTTTTTTTGTCAGCTAGCTACAAAACTGGATCTAAAATTTACTCTAAAATACACTACTTAAATTTGCAAAGAGGCCCTCCTTAAGGAGTAGTTTTCTAATTTTGTGCAACTTTGATGCAGAGCCCGACATAGTTCTATGAAGGGACAGTGTATCTTTCAGAGGATTGGCACTGAAATCTCATTTTCTTTAGCTGCATTCTATTAACTTGGCCAGATTATCTCGTAATTCGGTTAGTTCAAAAATTTTTCCATCAAGAATTTCTAAAAGTGTCTTCAAGTTATTGCGAAAGGCTTCTTGTTCATTCTGACTTTTCTCCAGACGTTGCTCCAGATCAGCTAGTTGTCCTTCCAAGTCTTTGTTTCGAGTTTCTACTTCCTTTAAAAATAACAAAATGGAAGCATCATAATTAGTATTGTTGAAAGAAAACACAAATTTATCCTTCAATTTATAGAAATCAAAAACATGTCAGCAGAAGAGGACTACTCTGGTCCACCCAATCTGCCCGTTTGTTTGTACCTGCCTAGTGTGATATTACAGGTCTTATTTGATCTGTCACCTTTGCTCTCCCTCTGTCACAAAAGTTCCTTTGACGTCCATATTCAAAAGATTATGCGAGTAAAACTGGCTTTTACTTGCATAAATCTTGGCCTTTAAAACTATACCCTTCTTTGTATTTGTATCTTTGTCCACACAAATTTCTTATGCAGACAAAGTTACCTAGATAAAAGGTGCACGGGTGGATGCCTGCAGAGGTTGGATTAAAATATTTAGCCAGATATCACCATATTCAGTGTTATCAGGCTACACTTGTGCTGATAAGTCAGTCCTCAAAAATAGATGTCCTAAAGTTATCTGGGTAACTTTAATTAGATATTCAATGGAATACTTATCTAAGTAAGTTCTGCTGAGAATCCAAATAAAATTATTTGGGTAATTTATCCCCTTACCTGCTTACTGCATATGTGGACCTCTTTGTGTCTATCTCTTGCACGCTTCAATTCTGTCAGTGTTTTGGTTCCAATAATCTCCCACTAGAAATCTGTTGCAGGTGCTCGTCACCTTTTCAGTGGAAATGCATGTTCTCATAGTCCTTCTGAGTTTCCTTTCATTCAGTTTCATATATAGACCTCTTTTCCTTGAGCTTTTCATTCCAAGGAAAATGCTAGCTTCTGGTACTGAAGCTTGATATTTGACTGATTTTATCATTTCTTTCCCTTTACTTCCTTCTTTAAGAATACACCTTTATCTCCCCCAGTTTCTTTATGTATGGTATATCTATGGACCTTCGTTTTTAGTTTCTATTTTATTTTGCCTGGGAATTTCAATGTTATAACAAAAAAACAAACAACAAAAAAAGTCTGTGGAAAAATGGCAGATATGACACCACAGAAAAATCAGTGGAAAAGTCACTTTTACATTGCTTTCATTTTTGTTCTAACATTGCAGTTCCCTGGCAAAATAAAAACCAAAAAGGAAAGTCCCTAGATATATCATGCAGGTCATGCACCAACTTGATGGCCCTCCTTGATTTGCTTCTGCCTTGTTAATACCCTTTTGTACAAGTGATCTACTGATTTGAAAATAATATTCAAGACTGGGTTTCACCACAGACCTGTAAAGAAGCAACATACCTCTCTCTTTCTAATATTTGCTTTGGGGTAGATTTTCAAAGATCCACTGAGTGATGAAGTTAAGCCTGCAGATATCCAACTGCAGTGAACCAGTTACAAGTTGTGGTTGAATACTCTTTTATATCTAGCTGCACAAACCCATGTTCTTATATTTAAGGCAGATATTTGTGCAACTATATTTGCTTTACATGGACAAGTTTAGTCCATTAGTGCTGAACATTGAGTTATATCTGATAAGTCCAGCCCCTTTTTGGTCTGTCTTAATCTGGGCACATACAGGAGAATTTTAAAAGCCCGGCACGCACCAAAACCGGGAGATCCATGCACAAGTTGGGCTGGCACATAACTGAGCAGATTTCTAAAAGTTACTGGAGTACATGAGTAATTCATGCTGCGTGTACAAATAAAAAGTTCCATAAAAGGAATGGGGCAAAAGTGTCCCTGAAATTAGTGCGTAAATACTTACGCGCACAGGGTGCGCTGGGTCCCCTGCTGCGTAATTTTCCTTCTGCTATGGATGATATGCAAGTAATAAAATAAAGAAAAATAGGCAGAGAGGCGGGGTTAACAGGGGAAAAGGGAGGCAATTGAACTAGAGGGGTTTGAAAGTCCCAATTCTTACCTGGGTGAATTGGGAAAACTAGTAATGGCAACAGTCTGCATGCCTTTTAAAATTCCCCCATTTATGCGGTGGAAGTGGCATTTGTGCGCATAGGCACACTCCCACTTAGAATTGAACGACACGTGCACCCGGTCAGGCTATTTTATAACATGTACGCATATGTTATAAAATGACCGTGTCCCTGGGTGCGGGCCGACGAAGGTGCACACGTGCATCCACACACCTGTTTAAAAGTTACCGTCTCTATAATTTGTGTGGATAGATTTTAGCTAGACCCTAGTGAGTGGGAGCAGTCGGTGTTTGGATTTTTAACTGGTTACATTTATGTGGTTAAAGGCAGATTGTAACAACATAAATCTATTGAATATCGATCCCAATGTCTCTCTGACTGGCTCACTTGATATTTCAGAACTGATGACCCCATACCCAACCCTACAGGCCTCTTTCTTGTTTGATGAATGCTAGTTTTTCACCTCCAGAAAGCAATCCCCTGCTCTACTACTCTATTCTCTTCATCAAAAAAATCAATTAAGTTTGTTTGGCAAAACTTTCAATTGTGAAACCGTTTTGTCTATGATCCCACTGGGTTTCATGGTACTGCTTTTTTGAATCCTTCAGTAGTACCTTCATTACTTTTCCAATCCCTGATTACTATCACTATTTATTTCTATAGTGCTAACAGACATATGTAGTGCTGTCCAAATACACATAAAAGATAAACTCTGCTCTGTACAGCTTACAATTGATTCAAGATGGATAAACAGGATGCATAAGACACTAGGAAGTTGTATTTATTACGGAAATTAGTTAAAACCAACAAGGGTATGGTCAGGAGAACCAGGGGTTAAGTTTTAACAGCAGCCTCAGAAAGGTGAGCTTTTAGAATGGATTTGAAAGAGGACAATGCAAGTCTATTCCAGGGATATAGAGCAGCAAGGTAGAAAGCATAGAGTCTGGAGTTGGCAATGGAGGAGAAGGGCATAGATAAAGAGTCACTTGCCTGATAATTGGAGTTCAGGAGGGGTATAGGGAGAGATGATAAAGAGTGGTAATAAGTAGCTGCAGAATGAATACACTTGTAGATGAATACGAAAAGCTTGAACTGAATGCAGGAACAGATAGGAAGCCAATGTAGTCACTTGAGGAGTTATATGGATGTAGCGACATTTGCAGAAAATAAGTCATGCTGCTGAATTTTTAATTGATTGTAGTGGACAAAGATGACTCAGTGAGAGACCTGTGAGAAGCAGGTTACAATAGTCTAATTGGGAGGTGATAGGAGTTTAAATAAAGGTTTTTGAAATGTGTTCAGAAAGGAACATATTTTTGATATGTTATTGAGAAAGAAATAAGTTTATCAGTGTTTTGGATATGTATATAGATAAGAGAGAGAGCAGCCAAGGATGATTCCAAGGTAATGGATTTAGAAGACCAGGAAGACAACAGTGCTATCCACAGAAAGAGAAAAAGGGGGGGGGGGGGGGAAAGAGGGAGGCGGGAAAGATAAGATCTGTCTCGATTATATTGTTTAAAATGGCAGCAGGACATCCAGGCAGCAATGTCAGACAAGCAGATTGAGATTTGAGACTGAATTCCTGGTGAAATTTCTGGTGTAAAAAGGTAGATATGGGAGTCATCAGCATAAAGATGGTACTGAAAGCGATGGAAGAAGATCAGAGCACTGAAGAAACAACTATACCTCAATTCATAGTGGGATAACAGTGGATGAGGATCCATCAGAGTACATACTAAAAGTGTGAAGAGAAAGGTAAGTTAAGAATTAAGACAAAAAAGCGTGCAGAAATCCAAATGAGGACAGAGTACGAAAGAGAAGTCAGCGATCAACATTATTAAAAGCAATAGATAGCATAAGGAAGATGAGGACTGCATAAAGACCTGTGGATCTGGCCAGGAACAGGCTACTGGAGACTTTAGGAAATATTTTTTTTACATGGAATGTAGCGGGCAAATGCGAGATTGAAGTGAATCAGGAATGGTATGAAATGAAAAAGTGAAGAGAGCAGAAGTAAATGGCACATTCAAGTATTTTGCATGTGAAAAGGAGATGGGACAACAGTTATCAGGGCAGTGAGGGATATATTTTTGGGGGGGGGGGGGGTGGGATTGTGTGATCACAGCATGATTGAAGGCAACAGGACAGATACAGTGTAAAGTGACAGATTGAGAGGATGATGGCAAGGAAAAGAGAGCTCTGGAGCTAGGTGGAAATGGGGGCAGAGGAACAGGTAGTTAGTTTGGAGGAGAAGATGTGCAGTTTCTTTCCCTGTGATTTCAGAAAAGGAAAAACGGGTAGTAGCTCCCAAATGAAGGAACACGAATAACATGGGGGCAATGAGAGGTAAAAGTTATCTGCTAGAGAACTCAATATTAATCTTGTGAACTTTTTCATGGAAGTAGTCAGTCATAGTCCATGTAGAGTGTGATGGGGGAAGATGAGGGAGATGAGTATAGTAAAGAGACTGCAAGGTTTTGGAGGCAAGGGAGTTTGACAGATATAGTAGTCTTGCTTCTTGAGTACAATAGCAGACTGGAAGGAGATCAGCATAAATTTGAAATGCATAAAATCAGCATAGGCACAGGATTTTATCCAATAGGCACAAGAACATAGGGAGCAATTTCTGGAGGTGAGACAAGGCTGGGGTTTGATATGACTTACAGGATGCGGATGGGGGTGGGAAAGGGGAAGGGCAAGGATCCAAAGCACAGGAGAGTATATTGTTATTAGAATAAACTGCCGCGTCAACAGACTGACAACACAGTGGGAAAGGAGAGCTGAGACAGTGGTGGACAGGATGCAGCAAGGATCGATAGTCTGGATATTCCTAAATTGTGTTGGTAATGATGGGATAAGAGTGTGGGAAGGGTGTGGTTAAATGGTGAAAAAGTTAGCAGATGATGGCTAGAGGGGAAGAATTGAAATGGAGAAGTTTGAGAGCTGTTAGAAGAAAGATCTTTGTCAAGGCAGTGGCCATGCTGGTGAGTAGGAGTGATATTATAAAGTTAGAAGTCAAATGAGGTTAAAGCAAGAACGTTTGAGGCATAAAAGTCAGAGGAGTCATTGGCATTGAGGTAAATGTTCCCAAGATTGAGAAAATGGAAAGACAGTTCAAGGAAGAAGGAAAGCCAGGAATCAGTTGGTGAGAAAGGAATAGAGGGACTTATGACAACTACCTGGAGAGGAAGTGGAGTGAACAGGTAAATGGAGTAGAGCTTGAAGGCAGAAAAGTAGTGGGAATGAAATGGAAGAAGAGGTTGAAACATTCAGGAGGAGAAAGGCAGCAGCCTGATACTGCCACTGTGGCCAACCAAATGAAGTGTATGGGAGAATAGATATCCTCCATGATGGAAGGCAACAACTGAGGCAGCACCTTCAGAGGAAAGTCAAGTCTCAGACAAAGTGAGAAGATGGAGAGTAAGAGAGTTAAAGAGGTCAGGAATGTAGGTAAGCTTGTTGCAAGTACAGCAGAGGTATGCCACAAGAAGCAAGAGAAAGGAAGAGAAAAGAGAAGAAAGAGGGATAGGGATAATACTGGAGGTATTATGGTTTGATGTGTATAGATGGAGTGAGAATTGCCTTGGAAGGCCAAGATTGGCATTCATATCCCCAGCTGACAGAAGCAGGAGAATACAGACACAAAAAGAGAAGGTGTGACAAAAGTGACAAGGATGAGATGCTGTCTCAGGAGAAATGGAGATACCTGAATGAGAGAAAACAAATTTTGAAGCTCAAGAGCAGCAGACAGAGCAGAAGACTGAATGGCTAGTGAAGTGAAGAATGTAGAAAAGGCAGACAGTGAACATGATTCATAATAGACTGTGGTAGGGAAAAAGACTGGGGAGGATTACATTCAGCAAGAGAAGGTGTAGAGGAGCAATAAGATAAACAAAGAAAAATCTACTGGCATGAGGTTAGGGTATGATATGAAATGCACCTTCTTGAAAGCAAATGGAAGGAGCATGAAGTTTTGGCAGCTAAAGCAGGTTGTGGTGGTCAGGGGTCTACCACTGAGGAAGCTGTGCGAAGTATGTGGATAGGCTGCAACCTTTTCAGTCAGCTGGTAAACAGCTGGCTGCAAAAGAGGCCATTAGCAGTCCAAGAAGGATGTGATGGACTTGGAAGTCCACCACCAAGCAAGCTGGGAGAAGTATACAGATGGGCTGCAACCTCCCCAGTAACCTGGCATGTGGTTGGAAAAAACGCAAGGTGTAAGCAGACCATGCCTAGATGGGATGTGGTGGGCTCGGGATTTCTCATAGAGCAGTTCTACATTTACTTTTCTCCACTTTCCTGGAACCTCTTGTGTTTCAAGTGAGAAGTTCAACAAAACTATGAGAGGTATAGACAGCATCTCCTTTAGGTCTTTCAGTATTTTCAAATGTACTCCATTTAAGGCCCACAGCCTTGTTTACTAACCATATTATCTCCTCAGTAAATGTATTCACTCAACAGCCCCTTATGTTCTTGAGCCTTTTCCCTTTCGTCTATCATTCTTTTCCATCTAATTATTTGTGTTTGGGTAATTAGTCATTTGTAGTTCAAAGAAAGGCAAAACTTTATTTAAAAAAAACAAACAACCCTTTGGGTTGCAAAACTGTAGAACGAACTGACTTCAGATCCAGTAATATGCTACCAATTTCTTTGCCATCAAATGACAATGCCCCTCTGTATGTGAAACTTTTTTTTTCCATAAGGGAAAATTAGGTTTTTTACTTGATTATTTTCTTGTCTTGAGTCCAATCAGACCAGTTCAGCATGCATAGGTTTAACACCCATGCCAGAAGATAGAGATAGAGAACAAACATATAAGAATATATATAAGAATCTGATTTGCTAGCGTCACCTCTTGTAGGGCGAGATCTCCTGTTTATCAATGATGCACCAATTACGAATTATAATAGCCATGTATAGGCCAAATTCTGACAGGCCCCAGTCACTGTTACAGCAAGAGAAGAAATTTTGCCCAGGTGAACCTTAAACCTTGTTGCTGTGGAAAATGAAGAGGCCTTGTCCTAATACACTGAAGGATACCTTATCAGATGTGCCTGTTTGTCAGAAAGACCCTCAACCTTAGAGGAAGGGGCAGCCTGAGATGGAGAAAAACACTCTTGACACACAGCTTGGCATACAAATGTGGCCGTTCTCCCCCGAAGGAATGGGAGGGGGGGAGAACCTGCAACATGGCAGGACCCCCTCCTGAAGTAATGGGAGGGGGAAAAAGACCTGCAATGCAGCAAAAGACCCTCCACCCACCACAAGGGTATGCATGAGGTTATGCATATTCATCAGCTGGAAAGAATAAAATGGGGGGGGGGGGGGGGAGGAGGAAGGAAGAACAAACCCCCTGGAGGAGAGCAGCCCTGAAAAAAGAAAAAAAGAAGGAAAGGATTCCCTGAGAGAGTGAGCCCTGAACTAAAAGAGGAAAGCTGTGGATCCCCAGAGGAAGAGGAGGCACAAACCCTGAATGCAAACCTGGGGAGAAGGTGTCACTGGAAGCAAAAGGGGGGCCAGAGGAAAACCAGCCCTCCCAGCTACCAAGAAGGGAGAAGACTAGGCGTGGCCAGGTAAATGGAGAGAGGAGATCCCGGCTCAGGTGCGGAGAGTGACACGGAATCATAGACGAGGAAGGATGAGAACCAGCCCAGACAGCCGGCAAGCACCAGAGCCAGAAGATAGTCGCCTTCCTGCACAGCCTGCCTGCTCTGCCAGCACCAAGCCCAGGCAGCTAGACTCTCCCCTGCCCACATTCTCCAACTGGAACCTGCTTCAGAGGTGAACAGAGGTATCGCCTGAAGTTGGAATCAGGGGTAAGTAAGTTAGCCATAAGTATTAATCTCTTAAGCAAGCTAAGGTTTATGACATGTGTGAAACTACCCATGATACAGAAATTTCTCTAGGGAAAACTGGTGCTTAGTGGCTAGGATGTTAGTGACAGGAATTGATGTTATTTTCTAAATGCTGTGACATGTCAAATCTGATAAATAAAAGTCTATTTCTGAGGAGAATACACGTTTTTTTTTCCCTGACTTAGGATCGCAAGTTATGTGAGAGGGCAGCTGGCAGTGTCTTGTATCAGACAGATCACTGCACCCCTAAACCTGCTTACACTCTTATAGGGCACTATGAAGCCTAAGGCACTTTAGCATAGCTGTAACAAAGCAAACCATATCAAACTCCCCCCTGCCCCTAATGAACAGGGGAGATTCAACATGGTCCTTTAGCACTAGGGGATAGATATTAAAAATCTAACTTGTTATCTTAGATGGGATATTCAGCAGCTACTTAGGTGGACACGTCATATCCATCTAAGTTTAGACCTGCTATTGAGCAGGTCTAACTTTCCCGGATACGTTATCTGCCCAAGGCTAAATATCGCTACTTTGCTGGATAACTTATCTGGCTAAGTTGCACCACCCCGATCAGCCCACAACTTATCCAGCTATTCCAATAGTTGGATAAGTGTCTTATCTGGCTATGTAGCAGCTGCGGAACAAAATCGGATATTCAGCTGCCACTACAGAGCTGGATAAATTCTACTTATCTGGCTATCTAGCGTTTGAATATTGACCTCAACGTGCTTCAACTAAACACTTAATAAATGAATAGTCTTATCTATACAGCAGGTTGGTGGCTAATAAGAGTGAGACCTTGGACAGGTCTGGTTGGACTCAAGGAAGGAAAATGATCAAGTAAGAAACCTAATTTTCCCTTCCTTATCTTTCCCTCAGATCATTCCAGAACACATGGAATGTACCAAGCTACACTTAAACAGGTAGAGGGAGATGGACAACCCTGTTTTCAGGTCTCTGGACCGGAAGGAAGCAAACTTCCTAACATGTAGATCCAATTTGTGATGCTTTGAAAAATTATGCAAGGAAAACCACATGGCCCTGCAAATCTTCTCAGGTGACCCTTATTGTCATTCCACTCACAGTCATTTGACTTCTTGTGGAGTAAGCTCTAAGGTCCTCAGGGACCAACAAGCCCCTAGAAATTTAAACTGAACCAATATCTCTTGTAATCCATCAAGCAATAGTTGCTTTAGAGGCTCTCTCTCCTTTCTTTCGACCACCAAATAGGATAAACAAATGATCAGATCTCCTAAAAAGAGTTGGTCACCTTTAAGTGTCTGAGCAAAGATCTTTTAACATCCAACATATGCAGATCTTTAAACTCTCCTGTCAACTCATATTTCCTAACACTAGGAGATAATCCACAAACAGAAGGAGGAAGGCAGTTCTGCACGTAGTAGACAAACAAATGAAAGAGAATAGTGCAGAAAAAACTGGAAGTCCACACAAGTTTCAATGGTTTTCATAACATATTTTACTTGGTTTGGCAACTCCACTATTTCTAGAAAATATAGCATATTAAAGCAAGTCCCCCAACACGGAACCTGTGTTTTGCCACGAGGCTGCGTCGGGAGGGACAGAAATCAGCTTGTCAAGTCTGAAAATACAAATTAGAAAAAACACACAGTGTGGAACATAATAGTGATGGGTCACTTAAATAACTAAAGAAACAAAAACATACCTGTGTTATTTTCTACATGAAAGATGGCCAGGAGTGCACAGGTAAGGCAGTCATCCATTTAACGCTGAAAAAATGCCGTGAAAAGTTCTGATTGGTTGGCGCTTTTCGCGCCATTTTTTCCAGTGTTAAATGGATGACTGTTTTACCTTACCTGTGCACTCCCGGCCATCTTTCATGTAGAAAATAACACAGGTATGTTTTTGTTTCTTTAGTTATTATGTGCCATTCTGTGTGTTTTTTCTAATTTGTATTTTCAGACTTGGCAAGCTGATTTCTGTCCCTCCTAACAAAACACGGGTTCCGTGTCGGGGAACCTGCTTTAATATGATGCTATATTTTCTAGAAATAGTGGAGTTGCCGAACCAAGTAAATATCTTATGAAAACCATCAAAACTTGTGTGGACTTCCAGTTTTTTCTGCACTATTCTCTTTCATTTGTTTGTCTAACACTAGGAGATCCATGGACTGTTTTGGGTGGAACGGAGACACAACCTTTGGCAAAAGGGAAGGGACTGTCTGAATAGATACCTCTGTTTCTGAGAACTTTAGAAATGGGTCTATGCAAGAAAGAGCCTGCAATTCAGAAATACATTTCATTGAACAAATAGCCACCAGAAAAACTGTCTTAGGCAACAAGTCCTTAATTGGTTCAAAAGGAGCTGGATACAAGGCCTGAAGAACCAAATGAACTCTTTATGAAGCAGTGGATGAAAATGTTTCAATTCTCTAAGGAAACAAGAAACATTTGGCTGAGCTGTTAAGGACACTCCTTGTACTTTCCTCCATAACAGATAATTGTGGCAACTTGTGTCTTTAAGAAATTCAAATACACTGCTTTCTGTAAAATGACAGAACTATGGGAACCACAGCTTTAAAAAGAGAAACCCCAGCACTCAAACATGAAAGCTCAAAAGGTTTCCAGATTTGAATGTAAGCTAATGAAGTGGACATTCTTTGCCTGTAAGAGAGTGGTCACTATTTTGCCCATATAACCCTTGCTCCTCAACCTTTTCCTCTCAATAGCCAGGACACAAGACTAAAGGAAGCTGGATCCTATAAGACAATAGGCCTTTGATGCAACAAATCCTGAATCTGCTCTGACCTCAGAGGCCCCACCACTTTGAGCCTGGTGAGATCCACATACCAAGGTCATTTCAGTCAATCTGGAGCAACCAGAATTATCAAACCTAGATACTTTCTTATCCTCTGTATGACGTGACCTATCATGGCCATGGTGGAAACATGTACAAGTAGCTTTGACAAAACCATTGAGAGAGTGCATCTATTCCTGCTGATGCTTTTTATTTCCTTCAGTTGGAATTGCCATGCACCAGAATGCACTAGCATTCTGGTGCATGGCCATGAGATTCCAACTTGGTTCATCCCATATGCGTGGTATTTTTAAAGTTGCGTCGGTAAGTTCCAATTTTCTAAAATCTAGTGTGTGACAACAGATAATATGCTTGACTAATCTCCATTGCCATGTTGTGCGAGATCAAGAGTGCTTGAAGGTGTTTTGCGCCCATCTGAATAAAAGCTCTGTTTCTACAGCCAACAGGCATCTCTTCGAGCCTCCTCGGCAATTCATACACACCACTGGTGATGCATTATTGGAGAATACCCTTACCGATTTGCCCCGAACCACAGGACAAAACATCTGTAGATTTTTTTCTTATAGCTCATTTCCAGACTATTTATTGACCAGGATGCCTCTATGGGATTTCAGAGACCTTGTGCCAATCTGCCCTGATAATGTGCACACCAGCCACCGAGACTGCCATCCATCTTTACAATCACCCAGTCTAGGGACTCCTTCTGACAGATTCTAAGCTATGGATCTATCACATAAGGCTGGCTCTGGCTTCCAATGTTAATTTCAATCTCAACTCAAAATCTTGAGATTGTGGACTCCAACCTGATAAGACAGCCCTTGGAACCATATCTAGGGTCACTGCCATAGAATCCAGCACTTGTAAATAATCCCAAACTCCGGGAGACTTCAACAGATTCTGAACCTTTATCATAAACTTGGCTCTTCAGTCTATTGTCAAGAAAACTTTAACTTGCTGAGTATTGAAGAGAGCCCTCAAGTACTCCAGTATCTGAGAAAGTACTACTTTGCTCCTGGCAAAGTTTATCACCCATTCCAGATCTTGTAACAATTGTACCACTCTGGTTGTTGAATATCTGGCCTTCTCTTTCAATTTCACTTGTATCAACTAATCATCCAAGTAGGGATGAACCATCATGCCTTCTATGCACAAGTCCACTGCTACCACCACCACCAATACTTTAGAAAAAGTCCTTGGAGCAGTTGTCAATCCAAAGGGAAGTGCTTGAAACTGAAAATGGCCCTCCAGGACTGCAAATCTGAGATACTGCTAGTGTGAAGGATAAATTAGAATGTGGAGATACATTTCTGAAAGATGCAAAGAGGTTAGAAATTATATTTTCCTTACTGTCATCATCACAGAGCAAACAGTCTGCATTCAGAAATGCAGAGCCTTCAAAGACTCATTTACTCGCTTGACATCTAGAATGGGTCTGAACTTAACTTCCTTTTTTGGAACTACAAAATAAATGGACTACCTGCCCTAGCCCCATTCTTTCCTCATCACCGGGACTACTGTTGCCAACCAGAGATGCTGTTCCAACATTGACCTTACTGCTCTTCTCTTTTCCAGAGAGTAACAGTGAGATACTACGAAGCCTTCCTTCAAATAGTGTGCAAATTCTAAGACATAACTGTCTCTTATACTGGACAGAACCCATTGATCTATTGTTATATGCATTCACTCCCCAAAAAAATTGAGTGTGGGCCCCTTGATTCTCACTGGGAACTTTTGGGACCCCCAATGCTGGAAATGCAGTTGTCCCCAGAGATTCTTTTTCTAGAAAAAAAATAATTGTGATTTGTTGCTAAGGTGCTTTTTCTGAAAGTAGGACATCTTCCCTGGCCAGTACTGTCTCATTTTTCTAAATTTGGGTCTACTAGAACCTCCCATCTGAGATTTCCTGGATCTGATAGCTTAAGTAACTTCTTGTCCCCAAAATGCTTATCCAGCCTATGAGATCATTACCCAAAAGCAATTTCCCTTTAAAAGGTAATTTACTTAACATTGCTTTAGAAGATGTATCCACTGACTAGTTACACAGCAGCTCAAGCAGGCTGTGGTTAATGAAGGTGTACAATGCCTACCCTTTTTTTTTCCTTTTAAAACAACCCACCTCTTCCTGCCTCCCCCAGTGTACCTAGTTTGGTCATTGCAAGGATAGCCTTTCAGACAGGGGTCATGCACCAGGGATCCCTCCGAAATCCTGTAATCGTAGGCCACGAATTCTGCCACCGTGTTACCCTTGAGTGATGACCATAATCCCTCCCCCTCTGGGGGCTGTGAGTGCTACTTCTACAGCATCCCCAGCACATCCAGGGAGCAGAATGGGAACCCTTTTGCATGGCAGTGCACATCACTGCCACCGGGTTGGCTTAGGTTTACAGTATTTTTGTTTTTAAAAATCATTTGTAGAAAAAATGTCTTAATTTTTAGAAAAATAGCATCTGGTAGATACTTTTCCATCCTATCTTGGCATCCTGTAACAAAAAAAATATATAAACAAAAATAAATGTACCCTTGTAGAATATAAAAATGGAATCTGGGAAATAAGAGCAATGGGGGAAAGAACCAGAAAACAGGCAATCCAATATTTTGGGGCTCATGTGCTGCAATTTTAGCAGTGCTAAACAATTTACAAAATACATTTCTTTATATACAGTATTTATAAAGCTTTTCACATTTTCTGCTATTCTGACTGGATCGTTTATGAAGATATGGTTTAGGTTTTGGTATGTCTACACAGGTAATCCTGAAATAAGTAATTAAAAGTTTTCAGCAGTTGCAGTGCTGCCATGCAGGATCAATTCCCCTGATACCTCTCCAATTTATCAGATTAGCAGGGATTAAGAGCACTGCAGTGGCAGTGATCGCAGCCCCTTGGAAGAAATGGGGCTGAACTCTGCAAGGAGCTACAGGGCATGTTTTTTTTTGGTGAAAGAAATGCTGCTGCAATGGCTGGGCTGTTAAAAAGCTTATCTAGGCAGGATACCCCAGCCGTTGGGAATGAAGACCCAAGATGCCTTTTCTGCAGTCACTGTCCCTCATCTCCTGTCACAAATGGCAATTAGTGGGTTATAAGCAGTAGTATCAAATCTAAAATTTTCTCCCAAATACTGGGCACTTCTTCTTATAAATATGAATCAGCGCCATGCATTAGTTGCTACAGAAGGGAAATCAATAGTTGTCTTTTATCTCTAGCTGTTTAATTTTGAATACAAATTAATATGCAGGGATAGGTTACCTGTAATTTTTGGGTCAACGAATCCCTCTGTGCTTGCAGCTCTCTAGCATGTTCAATTTCTTCTTTTAATCTTTCTATTTCCTGAAAATACACACCAAAAAATATTTCAACAGAATAATGCTTGACTTTACAGGATTCCATTCATCAGCACAACTTATTTCAAAGCATCACAATGATATGTGCATCGGTACAACATAATTATACAAAATTCTTAAATACTACACTGGTGACGCTTCATTTCAAGATTGTTGGATAAAATGCTTTAAAAAGTGGCCTGCATTGACAACCTGTGAAACCATTCTGTCCATTATTATTATATATACAAGGACATAGCTATGAGAAAGAAGGGATGAAAGTCAAAATATATATATATACAGAATTAGGTTCTATTCATCTACAGTATTCATCTGACTAGACACGAGTTCACGGAAAACTTCTACAGAATGAAGTTCTCTCTTTTATGTGCTATATTCTAAATGTGTTACTTGCTAAAATTAGGTTCCCGGAGAAAACATTAGAAAAATACCTCTTCTTTTTTCTTCAATGTAGATTCTAAGTCTTGTATTGTTTGGTTTAATTCTGTTTTGTGTGTGTGGACTGCATTTGCTTGACTGCTCAGACACTCCAGTTCCGTCACCTGTACAAATAAAAGCAATGTTGAAGCTAGATTTCTCTTGTATATCCCCCCATCACTGGGAGTACTAAGTGGGAACTACTAGAATTTAACAATATACACTTACCTATTTATTTAGCCTTAAAGCTGTTTTTAAAATTAACTCAAATTATAATCAGGGCAAGTAGGTATCAATTTAAAGAATTTAGAGGTCATCTGAAAATATCACTGGTACAGATTTAATTAGAATAAACTAAGCTAAACAAAATGATGGTGCCTATGGTGTCAAGAAAAACACAGAATATAATAGCAGATGAAGATGCAAGGCCCATCTAGTTTGATCATCTTCCCTTTTTAGCAATACTACAGAATCTACTTACTACTCTTTTTTCCAAAAATAAGGATCCTCTGCTTTCTTGAATTCTAATATTTTTGCCTCTGCCATCTCCATTGGGAAGCTGTTCCATGCATCTACTTCTCTTTCTATGAATAAATATTTCCTTAACGTAGCTCCTAAATCTACCCCCTTTCAACCTCATACAATGACTACATCTGGAATTTTATTTACACTAAAAATGCTTTCCACTTATGCATTTGCATCTTTGAGGCATGTGAATGTCTCTGTCGTAACCTACCTGCCTACTCTTCGAGGGTAAATATATTTTTCTATTGACAAGCAGGATGACTAGCGACGCAAAAGGGTATTTGTGGTTGATTTACTGCACTCTTTGGAGAACACCCATCACAGATAAACAACTTAATTTTAGATCCTTCAAGTTTCACCTCAAAAAGCTTAAGGCATAGACTCTGCACTATTTTTAAGCCGTGCTCTGGAGTGCCTCAGATCTGTCTATCCAGAAGATGTGGTCTCATGAACTGGATATAATATTCTAGCAGAAAAAGTCTGTAGCAGA
Source organism: Rhinatrema bivittatum (assembly GCF_901001135.1). NCBI lineage: Eukaryota > Metazoa > Chordata > Amphibia > Gymnophiona > Rhinatrematidae > Rhinatrema > Rhinatrema bivittatum. Next base: position 698,027,144 of record NC_042615.1, read on the forward strand.
ATGAGCTGCTGAGAGTTGGATTACCATGTGGGGAGGTAAAGCTGTTAAATGTTCCCTTTTACATTATTTAATCATTTTATCATTCTATACTTCCGAAAGGAAAAAGTAGGATTCTCTTGCTTGAATTTACAAGTTAGGGTTAAAATAAGAGGTTAAGCATGCTAGCTTTAATTAAAAGTTAGGACTTGCTTTGACAGAGCTGAAACAAGTTAAACACTATATCTCAACTTGGTACTGTATGTGGCTGATTAGAGACAGCATACCTCACCCTATGTCAGAGGTTTCAAAGGGTTAATTAATCCCATTAAAAATAGGCTATAGATGGGGCTGAGGCCTATCAGAGTATAAATTCAAATCTCTCTGCAAGAGCTCTCTATTAAGGGGACTGATTCAATTTTGGTGCCAACTCCAGTATCTACAAATCCATAACTTGTTTTTAAGAATTTCTCTACCAATTAACAGAACTGAGATGCTAAGCACTAAGCCATATGAAATATAATTTTATTATCTCTGTCCGTAAAAGGAAGCAAATAATAAACAAGCTTAGGAGCAAAAAAACACAAAAACATTTTCACACAAGCCTAAATTACTAAATTAAAGCTAGCAGAGTATATTAAAGCATTACCATAATCTAAAATAGTGAAGCAACAGTATTTCTCACCTAACAGCCCTTTACCAAAAAGACGTATGGCTAAGCCTACTTTAAGGTCAAAAAAGATTTCAGCTCCTTCCATTTGGTCAGGCATCTCACTTCTCATCCCTTCATTTGGTCTGCTGTCTTTAATCCTTTCTTCATGTTCTGCTCTCTTACCACATGACTGTTTTTTTTGAGATGTGATTTAAATACCCCGTTACTTCCTGATTTCTTATTTCATCTTATCTCCTAAACCACACTCATCTTATCTTAGTTCACCATAAAACTAAAATCTTATTGGTGCAGGTGTCTTTCCAGGTACTTTTATTTTTTTAAACTGTTTATTTGCATTTTTCAAGTCACATAAATAACCATCACAAACATGTGGGAGATACATCTGCTCTGTCCCAATTCTTTGCCACTACAGCAGATAACCAGTAATATTCAAAACAAAGTATAATAAGGTTTAATACCATGTCCAGTTCTCCTGATGTCAAAATAGCCTTCAAGATCCAGAATATAGGCACCCCCACCCTCCACATTGATACACATAAGCCTCATATCGTCACAGGCTTAAATTCCCATCACTCTTAATTCCTGGATTACCTACCTGGCTCTTCCCAATACTTTCAAAAAGGCACCCAAACCTTATCATACATATTCAGACGTCTCTGGATCATGTAGGTTAACTTTTCCACCTGAGCTATTTCATGCACCGGCCTTCACCAGCAGGCTAATGTGGGAGTGGATTTCCAAAGGGTAGCTATCATGAACCTACCTTCATGTATCAAATGATCCTCTAGAGTCCTCTTTGCCATACTAAGATTATGATGTCCCCACTAGCCTAGTAAACAGAGCAATGGCGATTAATTCCATGTTCAGCATGCAGCTTCTCTCTCTGCCCTAACCTGCTGCCAAAAATACTCTACCAGAGGACGTGCCCACCATGCATGCAGGTATGTATTCACTTGCCCACATCCCCTCCAACACAGATTTGAAACACCAGCTGCAAATTTGGTTTAATAAACTGGGTATCTATATATTTAGTGAAGCAGTTTAACCATTAGCTCCACTCACTTGCTGCACATTGATGGCTAATGTGCCTTTTTCCATATGGCTGTCCAGTTTTTGGTGCTCCAATTCACTTGTAGATCTCTATTCCAATGTTCTACTATTTTAAGAGGGGGATCTTGGTTCATCTGAGATGCCAATAACTGCCTTATACAATTTTGAGATTCCTTGCTAGGCATTTTCTCCCAAACAATTACTTTCTCCACTGGGTTAAGAGCCTTCTGCTCCCATCTCTTCTCCTATATCCCTCCAGCTCCTCCACAAACCTTTGATAGGAAAGTTCAGACTCTTCTGCTATCTCATATTCATCTCTGAAGTCTTGAAACAATTTAATCTGACCAGTTTCCTCCTCCCAAAGTTGCCCCAAAAAATTAAAACCAGATTTCTACCACTCAGTTGCCTCCCTGTGCAGCACAGTGGACACTAATCACACATTACGTCATATAGGTATAATTCCCAACAAGGGCTATATAGTGAAACCTAGCTGCTGGGCACTAACTTTTAAAAAGGAGATAGAGCAGCTTTTAAACTAGAACAAGGGGGAAAGTCAACAGTCACTCAGCAGTGCATGGTTTGGAGGAATGTATCCTTGAAGGATACTAATGAAACAGGAGAGTTAAGGCATCCCAACAGAGAGGTTCCAATAAAAGCAAACATAGTCCATAAGCCTATATGTAAAAAATCGCCTGAGCTAAAGATTTACGTAAAACGTGGGAGCTATTTTCAAATAATAATGCAGCCCATGAAAGTACAGTGGTCTTATATTGGAAGACGGCTAAGGTTCTGAGAGGCGAGATCATTTTCGATGTGACTGGGAAATGTAGAGTGGTATTGAAGGAGGTATTGTTACTAGAGCGACCAAATATGGTTTACATTCGAAAATGTATCATCTTCAGAAATAGAGATATTAATTAAAAAAAAAAGAATCCCATGGCCCATCCTCATGATGTGATCCCAATTAAAGTGCTAAAATCAGCACCTAATATCATTGTTAGACCAATTGCTGACATGAATTTCCGAAAGCTCTGAGCAAAGCATGCAAAGAGCTTCCACCTTTTATTCTGCCAGGTTACAACTCCCGGGCCAGTCCCCTGATTTGTGTTTAATGACTTATTATATCCCACATGAGTAACCTTGTTTTCTTCTTGTTTGCACTATCTTTTCCTAGCTTCCTATCGTTACCCCCCATCCCAGTTGGACTTCCCTGTTACAATGTAATTTTCCAATCTTAACCTGTTTATTGTTTATTGTAAACCGACATGATGTCCACAACGAATGCCGGTATATAAAAAATGTTTAAATAAATAAATAAAATAAAATTATAAATCTATCTTTGAATCAAGGAAAATTCCCTGAAAACCTGAAATGCGCTGTGATCAGACCAATTCTTAAGAAACCGCTAACATCATTCTTAATCAATTCTTAAGAAACCGCTAACGCTAACATCAGAGACAGGACATTTTCTACCGCAGGACCCTCCATCTGGAACGCTATACCCCCGGGCCTCAGACAGGAAACCTGTCTACTAACTTTTAAAAAGAAATTGAAGACATGGCTATTCTGCCAAGCCTTCCCTACTAATAGCTCAACAGTCTGATCTAGAATTATCATGCCTCCCTCCCATTCTCCATTGTAAATAGTAATTTATTGTATATAGTAATTTATCTTCGTTCTCCCCCTCTTTTTTTCCTTCTCCCAGTTAAGGCAACCTTGTTAGAATGTAACTTTTATGCTCCTTCAAATTGTCTTGTTATATGGTTGGTTATTGTTTCTGCTTCATTCGATGTAAACCGAGTTGATTTGATCTGTATCAAGAAATTCGGTATATAAAAGCCTTAAATAAATAAATAAATAAATAAACCGAATGCAGATACAACCAATCTAAGTAATTTTAGGCCTGTGTCAAATCTCCCCTTTTAGCAAAGATAATTGGGAAAGTTGTACATAAACAACTCACAGACTATCTGGATAATAATATTATTTTATACCCTGCACAATTCGGCTTTCGTACATTTTTCAGTACGGAGACCCTGCTTGTCTCCCTCACAGTCTTTAGAGGGCTGGACTGTGGAAAATCTTCTTTTAGTTATGCTGGATTAATCATGAAATATTGATAAATAGGCTGATTGAAATTGGTATCTCAAATACAACACTCCGATGGTTTGAATCATATGAAAAATAGATTTTGCAAAGTTAAGATTGGAACATTCGAATCTGAACAAGTGGCACTCACTACTGGTATACTGCAAGGGTCCTCCCTATCTGCAACACTAACATCTATATGGTGCCCTTATGTAAACTGCTTTCAGGACTAGGATCAACTTACTACATATATGCTGATGATGTTCAAATTGTGCTTCCTATTTCTGGCTCTCTCGAGAATTCTCTAAAATTATGGGAAATATATCTTGCCTCCATTCAACAGCTACTAGCCCATATGAGTCTATCTTTAAACCAAACAAAAACGGAAATCCTTTTAATCTGCAATAAAATGGACAATAGGAGAATACTAGAGATAAAGAATATACAACCGAGACAAGCCATAGTCAATGAAGTAAGAGACTTAGGAGTTATCCTGGACAGTGAACTTAATTTAAAGATGTTCATTAATATGTTAATCAAAGATGGATTTTTTTAAACTTCAAGGTCTTAAGAAACGAAAACCTTTTTTATATACCAATGATTTTAGAACCATTTTACAAGCGCTGATTTTCTCAAAAATGGATTATTGTAATGCTCTGTTAGGCCTTCCATTATCTACTATTAGGCCCCTCCAACTCCTTAAAAATGCAGCTGCACGAATCTTAACGAATAGTAGAAAATATGATCATATAACACCCATTCTGAAGGATTTACATTGGTTGCCAATCTCATTTAGAATCCAATTTAAAGTTCTATCCCTAATCCATAAAACGCTATTTAATGATAAAGTTGAATGGTTCAATGCAGCTCTTCAATTCCATACACCTCAAAGGAATTTGCAATCCGCAAATACAGGTCTACTTACAATACCATCTCTCAGACTATCACATTTAAATAGCGTAAGAGAGATCACTTTATCTCTAGCAGGTCCCAAAGTATGATATTCACTACCATCTGAATTAAGGCTCAAGGGTAATCTGCGGACATTTAAGAAGAATTTGAAAACTTCAAATTCTTCTATTTCTGGCTATTCTGGCTATTTCAACAGGCATTCACGTGAGCAAATCTGATATCTCGATTATTCCCGAGGCCTTATACATACGGCGATGTAATAGTTTTATATTAATGTTTCTATCTTATTTTATTATTTCTATTTTTGATTTGTTTTATGTTTTCTTTATGTTAACGTATATTTTACTACTATTGATGTATTGTAACTAATTCTGTGTTACCAACATGTTGTGAATCGGTATGATGTTACCACGAATATTGGTATATAAAAACAAACAAATAAATAAATAGTGAGACAATTGAAGAAGGACAGAGTTGTATGAAAAAAAATCCCTCCCTGGTGAATAAGGTAAATTCTCAGCGACTCAGGTCGCTTTAAAAAACATTATACTAGAGAGCAAAAAAGAGCTTATAGTATCGTAAATATAAATTTTATCAATAGATTGGTTTCTGGTTGTTACCAAAAATTGGACTGGTTCCAAACTTATGTCTGCAATGTGTTCGAGCGCCGGTGCAATTGTTAACTCAGGGAAGCAGATATGTGAAATCTTTAAGGAATTTTACCAGCTCCTCTACACAGTAGAACCTTGTGGGAAGGACAAAGTTCAGACATATCTCCAGAAGGCAAATTTGCCTTAGCTGCCTCCGGAGGAACTGACCATGCTTAACACCCCTATTTAGCTGCAGGAAATTCAAAATGCTCTGTTATATAAAGCACCAGGCACAGATGGGAATACAGCTGAATTTTTATAAGTTCATGGCACTTAAAATGTGTGTGCCATTGGGGGGTAGGTTTATGCAGTGGAATCAAGATTGTTTCTTTTTGTTATCTTCAGATAAAGCACTTATTACTGTAATACCAATGCAGGGTAAAGAACTGATATCTCCAGCCTTTACAGACCAATATTTTTGTTGAACTTTGACATGAAGCTTATGGCAAAAATATTGGCGGTAAGAATGGGTACAATTTGTTCCACTCTTGGTGGACGAGAACTAAGTTGGGTTTGTAAAGGGGAAGATCTCAGTATGGAATGTGCAAAAAACTTTAGTATCTATGGCCTTCAAGTAAAAGTAATAATATTCCCTTGGTCCTAATTAGTTCAGATGCAGAAAAGGCCTTTGACAGGTTAGACTGGGGCTTTATGTTTGATACTCTAAAGGCCTTTGGTTTGGAAGGCTTTTTCATCCAGGCAATTCAAGCATTGTATAGTAATCTACTGGCCTCCGAAATGATTAGTGGGTTTCGATCTGAAGAGATTAAGTTGCAGAGCGTTACCAGGTAAGGTTGTTCCCTTTTGCCCTTACAATTTATTTTGTCACTTGAACCTCTCCTTAGAACTCTTAGAGCTAATGATGGCATAGTGGGAATTCCTATGGGTAGACTGGGGCTGCCTCCATTTAAGTTAATAGTTTTCATGGATGACCTGTTTATGCATTTAGCAGATCCGGTGTCTTTGCTGGTAGCTTTATTATCAGAGTAGGAAATTTCTGAAAGCCTAGCAGGTTTCCAGTTGAATTTAGATAAGCTGGAGGTGCTCTCTATGAGCGATGCAGTACAGGACATATGGCGTGCAAAGTTTCCTATAAGATGGGTTGTGAATTTGGTGAAATATCTGGGGATAAGACTACATAAAGATCCCTCAAAAATGAATAAACAATTTCTTTTTGCTATTAAGTTTACAAAATCTGCTATACAGTCTTGAATGGACTCTCCCTCATCTCTTTCTAGGTAAATAAACCTGTTCCAAATGATGATTTTTCCTAAATGGCTCTATATGTTTCAAACTGTATCAAAAAAGGAAATGTCAAATCAACAGGAACTTGTATTCAATCCTCGATACCCAGAGTTTAACTGGTATTTGTATAATTAATATATTCAAATTATTGTTTTTAATTGTAGTTGAACCGCATCATCAAGCCCGCATCATCAAGCCTGTGAAACCTCGGCCGTATGTTGAGCTTGATATAAACAATCTTTGATATTAGCAGTGCTATCTGGAATAGAAGACTTAATGCTTTATAGTAAATTCATATAAAAATTGAAAAAGAAAAAGAAAATATAAGTAAATAAGATTACATAAAGTTTCATTCCTGCCGCAAATGATTAGAAGTCCGGGCGGTTCTCGTTTTGAAAACACAGAGAACACGCCGTCAGGCTTGATGATGCGGTTCAACTACAATTAAAAACAATAATTTGAATTTATTAATTATACAAATACCAGTTAAACTCTGGGTATCGAGGACTGAATACAAGTTCCTGTTGATTTGACATTTCCTTTTTTGATACAGTTTGTTGTAGTGGAAATTGTCTTTTGTTCTTTTTGATACACGTCTATATGTTTCAAACCATGCTTTTCTATTTTCTTAAGCGCAATTTGTTGGCATTGGAGAGTCAAATTCATATGGAAAAAGGCTAAGCCTAGAATAACCATGTCTAGGTTACAAAGAAGAAAAGATAGAGGCAGCTTAGGTTTGGCACAATTGCATTTGTACAATTTAGCTTAGAATCTCTAACATGTAGGGAGGACTGGTTATTGGGCACAAATTTTTATACACCTATCTCTACGGAGCAGGCATTACTTTCTCCATTATATTTGAGTTTTATTCTACACACCTCTCAGACTAAATTGTCATCTCCTCTACAGGGCCATCCATTGATGTTACCAATATGAACGACCTGGAAATGGCTCATGAAGAGAATGCAGATGTGAAGTGAGATCTCTCATTCTCATCCAATGGCAGCATTGAGAGAAGATCATCTTTAAGAGTATCGGTAAGTATTGAAGAGTATCGGTAAGTATTGCTTTGGGGAATTTTATGACAAAGTTTGGGGAGAGGTGAAATAATGGGGAATATTCTTTAGAGTTTGTGTGTATCTGATATATAAAGCAAGACATTTATTTTATTTATTTATTTATAGTTTTTTATATACCGCCGCTCATCAAAGATATCACGTCGGTGTACAATGAACAGGAACTTACGCCGGAGCGTTATACATTTAACAGGATTAAATAAGCATTATACATTTAACAAAAGTAAGAATATATATATTTGAACATAAAACAAGTAGAATCTCTTAAAACAGAACTATCATTTAGGATTAACTGAGCTGAGTTAAACAGAGCTGGAAAGTAAAGGGATTTTAGGAAATTAGGTATGAGGTTAGGGACAGGTTAGGAGGAGATGGAGTTATAATTAGGAGTGATAAGAGAGGGGAGAAAGCGCTTCAGGTGCAATTAAGAGCAAAAGTATGGAATGGTATTTACAGTAAGGACATAAAAAAGGGGAAATTAGAGATAGTGTAGAGAAAGGGGGTGTTGGGTAAATAAGGCAGGGCATAAAAAGGGGAAGAAAGACATATATATTTCAGGTATAGGCATGTGTAAATAACCATGTCTTGAGTTTTTGCTTGAAAGTTTTGGGAGATGGCTCAAGGCGCAGTTCAGTGGGCAAGGTATTCCATAACAATGGGCCAGCAAAGGAAAGCGCTCGTGCTTTGGTGGAGGCATGGTTATATATTTTGGGTGAGGGGGTCTGTAATGTGGCGAGGTATTGATTTCTGGTAGGTTTAATAGAAGTTTGAAATTGCAGTGAATTATTAAACCATTTCATTTCAGGATTGTGGAGGGCTTTATGGATCAGTGTTAATGTCTTGTACTGTATGCGATATTGAATGGGGAGCCAGTGAAGGTCCTTCAAAACTGGTGTAATATGTTCCTTTGAGTTTGTGTTGGTAAGGATACGGGCTGCAGTGTTTTGCAGAATTTGTAAGGGGCGGATGGCATTTTTAGGTAGGCCTAGGAGGAGTGAATTGCAATAATCTGTTTTGGAAAACAACATGGCTTGTAAAACTGTCCGGAAATCAGATGCGTGAAGCAAGGGTTTCAATTTTTTGAGTGTATGTAATTTGAAAAAACTTTCTTTAAGGATTGCACTGATAAATTTTTTGAGGGTCATTTGGTCATCAATAATGACTCCTAGGTCTCGGACTTGGTGAGAGAATTGTATGTGCGTTGGTGTTATAGGTAAGGTAGGCGAAGTATGTAATGGAGTAGGAGGAGATATGATCATGAGTTCTGGTAATAGTTTAGAGGTAATAGTTTAGAGTTTGTATATACCTAAGTAAAAAGGTTGACAAAGATCAATTACTCAACTTGAAAAGGTGTTAAATTAGTGTGACTGATTTGAGTAGGTGCCAACATTTGATTAAACAGATAGTGAGCCTGGTGACACACTGCTAATCTAACTAAAGTTTAAATCTGCAAAACGATTGTGCAGAACTAATTTGCCTTGAAGTACAAGATATATTGCAGAGGAAAAGCTTAATAAACCTCAATCCAGTGAGAGCATTGAAAGGAGAAGATCATCTTGCTGCTGGCTGAAGAGGACTGGTAAGTATTGGTTTGGAAAATCTTCGGCCTTAAAAAAAGTGTTAAGGGATAGGTGAAAATAAGTGTGTGTGTGTGTGTGTGTGTGTGTGTGTGTGAGAGAGAGAGAGAGTGTGTGTGTGAGAGAGAGAGAGAGAGATAGGTAGAAAGCCGAAATCCAGAACTTCCAGGGTGGCATTCTCTGAAATACTTCCTGTTCCACGTGCAGGTCCCCAGAGGCAGGCAGAGCTCCAGAGTTTCAATGCGTGGATGAGACAATGGTGCAGGGAAGAGCGTTTCAGTTTTATAAGGAACTGGGGAAACTTTGGGGGAAGGGGGAGACTTTTCCAAAAGGATGGGCTCTACCTTAACCAGAGTGGAACCAAGCTGCTGGCACTAACTTTTAAAAAGAAGATAGAGCAGCTTTTAAACCAGAACAAGGGGGAAAGCCAACAGTCACTCAGCAGTGCATGGTTTGGAGGAATGTATCCTTGAAGGATACTAATGAAACAGGAGAGTTAGGGCATCCCAACAGAGAGGTTCCAATAAAAACAAATGTGGTCCATGTGCCTATATGTAAAAAATCACCTGAGCTAAAGATTTCCAGATTATCCCTATCAACTGAAAAGCAGGTTGTTAATACAAACAAAAAACACACTTTGAAATGTCTATATGCCAATGCCAGAAGCTTAAGAAGAAAGATGGGAGAGTTAAAGTGTATAGCAGTAAATGATGAGATTGACATAATTGGCATCACAGAGACCTGGTGGAAGGAGTATAAACAATGGGACAGTGCTATATCAGGGTATAAATTATATTGCAATGATAGGGAGGATCAACTTGGTGGAGGGTATAGCACTTTATGTCTGGGAGGGTATAAAGTCCAACAGGATAAAGATCATACAAGAGACTAAATGCTCAGTAGAATCCCCATGTGTGTTGGGTAAGAGTATAGTGATAGGAGTGTACTACATCCCACCTGGACAAAATGGTCAGACAGATGATGAAATGCTAAGAGAAATCAGGGAGGCTAACCAATCTGGCAGTGCAGTAATAATGGGAATTTTCAATTACCGCATAATCCAGAAAGTGCAGGTTCGTTGTCAATCCTGACAAAGTACTCACAGTAACTTTCAAAGGTCAAAGAGGTTTTTATTCATTCAATCAGGCAACTCCACTGATTTATACAGCATAAAACTTTACGGCGTCCCCCGACACGGTCCCGTGTTTCGCCTTGGGCTGCATCGGGAGGGCACGCCACCAGGAATTCATATACGAAATACTGAAATAAATAATTAAAGAATCAGGAAACAGTATAGGACTTATAACCGAACATGAGTACCAGAAAGTTAAACAATAATATTACCTGACAGCTGGTGTGCTTAAGTATAGCAGGGAGCACGCTTCCCCTTAACACTGACAGGTATTTAAAGAATGGCAGAAGGCGCCAAAACTACAGGTGAACCAATCACATGGATCAAGGGACCCCGTTCATTGGTTCCCATTCCTGTAGCTCACCCAAACAGCATTGTGCACAACCAATTTTCAATTACCCCAATATTGACTGGGTAAATGAAACATCAGGACATGCTAGAGACAAAGTTCCTGGATGTAATAAATGACTGCTTCATGGAGCAATTGGTTTAGGAACCAAAGAGAAAGGGAGCTATTTTACATTTAATTCTTAGTGGAATGCAGGATTTGGTGAGAGAGGGCCACTTGGCAATAGTGAACATAACATGATCAAATTTAAACTAATAACTGGAAGGGGGACAATAAGTAAATCTACAGCTCTAACACTAAAGTTTCAAGAGGGAAACTGATAAAATGAGGAAAATAGTTAGAAAAAACTGAAAGGTGCAGCTGCAAAGATTAAAAGCGTTCATCAGGCATGGACATTATTTAAAAATACAATCCTAGACATGCAGTTCAGATGTATTTCATGCATTAAGAAAGGTGGAAGGAAGGCAAAACGATTACAGGCATGGTTAAAAGGTGAGGTGAAAGAGGCTATTTTAGCCAAAAAAAAATCCTTCAAAAATTAGAAGAAGGATCCATCTGAAGAAAATAGGAAAAAGCATAAGCATTGTCAAGTTCAGTGTAAAACATTTATAAGACAGGTGAAGAGAGAATTTGAAATTAAGTTGGCTGTAGAGGCAAAAACTCATAATAAAAGCTTCTTAAAATATATCCAAAGAAACCTGTGAGGGAGTCAGTTGGACCATTAGATAATCGAGGGATTAAAGGGGCTCTTAGGGAAGATAAGGCCATTGCAGAAAGACTAAATGAATTATTTGCTTGTGTGTTTACTAATGAGGAATTTTGGGAGATACCAGTTCCGGAGATGGTTTTCAAGGGTGATGAGTTAGACGAACTGAACCAAATCACTGTGAACCTGGAAGATGTAGTAGGCCTGATTGACAAACTGAAGAGTAGTAAATTGCCTGGACCAGATGGTATACACCCCAGGGTTTTGAAATAACTCAAAAAATAAATTTTAGACCTATTAGTAAAAATTTGTAACCTATCATTAAAATCATCCATTGTACCTGAAGACTGGCCAAAGTAGCACCAATATTTAAAAAGGGCTCCAGGGGTGATCCGGGAAACTATAGTCCAGTGAGACTGACTTCAGTGCCGGGAAAAATAGTGGAAACTATTCTAAAGATCAAAATCAAAGAGCATATAGAAAGACATGGTTTAATGGAACACAGTCAACATGGATTTACCCAAAGGAAGTCATGCCTCACAAATCTGCTTCATTTTTTTGAAGGGGTTAATAAAAATGTGGATAAAGGTGAACAGGTAGATGGTATTTGGATTTTCAGAAGGCGTTTGACAAAGTCTCTCATGAGAGGCTTCTAAGAAAACTAAAAACTCATGGGATAGGAGACAATGCCCTTTCGCCTTACAAACTGGTTAAAAGACAGGAAACAGAGTGGGATTAAATGGCCAATTTTTTCAGTGGAAAAGGGTAAACAGTGGAATGCCTCAGGGATCTGTACGTGGACCGGTGCTTTTCAATATAGATCTGGAAAGGAATACAAAGAGTGAGGTTATCAGATTTGCAGATGATACAAAATTATTCAAAGTAGTTAAATCACAAGCGGAGTGTGATACATTGGAGGAGGACCTTACGAGACTGGAAGATTGGGCATCAAAATGGCAGATGAAATTTAATGTGGACAAATGCAAGGTGTTGCATATAGGGAAAAATAACCCTTGCTGTAATTACTTGATGTAAGGTTCCATATTAGGAGCTACCACCCAGGAAAAAGATCTAGGCATCATAGTGGATAATACTTTGAAATCGTTGACTCAGTGTTCAGTCAAAAAAGCAAACAATGTTAGGAATTAAGAAGGGAATGGTTAACAAAATGGAAAAAGTCATAATGCCTCTTTATCGCTCCATGGTGAGATCACACCTTGAATACTGTGTACAATTCTGGTCACTGCGTCTCAAAAAAGATATAGTTGCGATGGAGAAGGTACAGAGAAGGGTGACCAAAATGATGAAGGGAATGGAACAGCTCTCCCATGAGGAAAGGCTGAAGAGGTTAGGACTGTTCAGCTTGGAGAAGAGACAACTGAGGGAGGATATGATAGAGGTCTTTAAAATAATGAGAGGCCTTGAACGAGTAGTTGTGAATCGGTTATTTGCACTTTCGGATAATAGAAGTTAGGTGAACAGTAAAGTGTCTCAGGGATCTGTACTTGGGCTGGTGCTTTTCAATATATTTATAAATGATCTGGAAAGGGATATGAGGAGTGATGTATTCAAATTTGCAGACGACAATTATTTGATTATTTGGAGTAGTTAAATCGAATATAGTCTGTGATAAACTGCAGGAGACTTTATGAGACTGGAAGATTGGGTGCCCAAATGGCAGATGAAATTTAATGTGGACAAGTGCAAGGTGAAGAACAGAGGGAAAATAACCCATGCCGTAGTTACACAATGTTAGGTTCCATATTAGAAGTTACTACCCAGGATAAAGATCTAGGCATAAAAAAAACCCAAACAAACATAGATCTAGGCGTCATAATGGATAAATCATTGAAATTGTCAGCTCAGTGTGAAATTCTGGTCACTGCATCTCAAAAAAAATATAGTTGCACTGGAAAAGGTACAGAGAAGGGCGACCAAAATGATAAAAGTGATGAAACTGCTCCTCCAAGAGGAAAGGCTAAACAGGTTAAAGCTGTTCACCTTTGAAAAGAGACAGCTGAGGGGGCATATGATAGAGGTCTATAAAATCATGAGAGAACTAAAGTGGGTAAATGTGATCAGCTATTTACTCTTTCAAATAATAGGACTATGGGGCATTCCATGAAATTAGCAAGTAGCATATTTAAAACAGATTGGAGAAAATTCTTTTTCACTCAACGCACAATTAAGCTCTGGAATTCGTTGCTGGAGGATGTGGTTAGGTCAGTTAATGTAGTTTGTTTTAAAACAGGTTTTGGATAAGTCCTGGAGGAAATGTCCATAAACAGCTATTAATCAAAATGACTCTGGGAATAGCCACTGCTATTACTAGCATTAGTAGCATGGGATCTATTTAATATTAGGGTACTTGCCAGATACTTATATACTGGATTGCCCACTTTTGGAAACAGGATTCTGGGCTTGATAGACCCTCAGTCTGACCTAGTATGGCAACGTATGTTCTTACTATTTGCCATTTAAGGGGAATAAGAATTAATTCCGGGATTCCAATCAACTGTCTTTGCATTATGGGATGTGAAAGGTCTTAAGATAATTGGACAATTACTGAATGAAGAAGGTCAAGTGAAATCATTTGCGGAATTGCAAAAAGAGTGATCTGGGTAGCACACAATTTTTTGCTTACTTACAAGGCAGGCACTGTGTTAGTTCGTTACCTATTGGCAAACTGCAAAAGGATAGTAGGGAAGCACTTTTGGAAATTTTTGATTTTGAAGACCCAGATCAGCATATGATTTCTGTGCTGTATACTAAGTTACTAAATATGGAAGAGGCCTCCATTTACAACAAAATCATACAATCTTGAATTGGAAGCAGGTGTGGACTTAACCGTGCCTCAATATGCCAGTTGCTTCGCTAAGTTATAGTTGGTAACCGGTAATGTCCCTTTTCAGGAAACAGTATAATTTTCTCCTGTAAGCCTATTTTCTCAAAAATTGGCTCATTTAACTGAATTAATTCCAACAGAGTTTTGTTTAAAGTATACTAAGAGTGTGGGTACTCTAGGACATCAGTTTTATGCCTGTCCAAAAATTGCTACATTTTGAAACAAAATGATTGGATACTTTGGTGAGATATTGGGAATGGAGGTGCCAAATGATTCTAAAATTTGTTTTTTTGACAGATTATCATGCATCCAATTTCAGGACTTGTATACTAGACTGTGAGACAAAAACTGCTTGTGTTTGTGAAAAAGTCAATCCACTCTACTTCACTAGATGTCTGTTTTTGAAAAGTACGAGGAAAAGTGACAATGCAAGGCAGCGCCCTTTTTGAAAATCTGGGATTGATGCCTACAGACTATCACATAGAACATGAAGCCTGGTGTTAAACAATTTAGACTGAACAGGAGTTAAGGATTTCCAGATGATGCTGTTTGATGGCTGGACTTCACCCTACAGTGTAATATGAAGGACAATTTGGGAGAGAATGAAACTATCTGGGGAGGGATAGGATTGGTTGAAATTGGGGTATTCTGTGGATTTGAAAATAAAAGATTTTCGATTTATGTGTTTTGGAGCTAATCAGAGCAAACCAGGAACCGATGTTTTAGATGATGTGCCTTGTTTCAATTTAATAAAAATATTTGAACTAAAAAAAACCAAAAACATGTCTTCATCTACACACATTAAGGTCACAGTTCAGATTATTAATCAAAGCAAGAAGTGTCAAGGCCCCAAGGGATTTAAGTGAGGTCATAGCAAGATTATGCATTGAAACAACCATATTGCATGTTTGGAATGTTTTTTAATTGAAATTTGTTTATGAATTATTAAACATGTGTGTAAATATTTATTGCATTTTATGTACTTATGTTTTATTTTTATTATTGATGTACCACTGGAGAAATTACTTACCTGATAATTTCATTTTTCTTAGTGTAGACAGATGGACTCAAGACCAATGGGTTATGTGCTCCCCTGCTAGCAAATGGAGACAAAGTCAGATTTCAAAGCTGATGTCATCAGATATACCCCTGCAGTGACCTCAGTCCTCCAGTATTCTCTTCAAAAGCCATTGTGGACAAACCATTGAAAAATTTGATTATAAATTTGATCAAAACATGATTAAAAACTTGATTACAAATGGACACCATAAGTGTACTCAACCAAACATAAGCACTGAAACCCAGCAAGATTATAGATGCCCTGATCTAGGGATTGGGTGACAAATTACCTGTAACCCATTGGAATTAAGATTCAGCTTATGGAAAATTACTTGGCACTGTTCTTGGGCAGCCATGGGCGACATGCTGAGTCCACCTGTCTACACTAAGGCAAACAAAATTATCAGGAGACTATATTCTTGGTGGTGATATGCTCGGCTTGTCGAGTCTCTGAACTCCAGGCACTGTCGTGTCGAGAACCATTCCTCCAGATAACTCCAGGAGCCTTACAGTTTCACACCGTTGCTTCCTTCTTGCCTAAGGTTGTCTTGGAGTTTCACTTGAATCAGTCCATTTCCTTACCGTCCCTGGATGGACTCAAGGACATGGAAGACTACCGCCTCCCTCTGCCATCTTAACATCAGTAAGCTTTTAGTGCAGTATCTGGAAATCTCAGAATCAGTGCGCAAGGTGGACCACTTGTTTGTTCTTCACTGTGGAAGGAAACAAGGCAAGGCAGCTTTGTGAGCTACCATAGCTCGCTGGATCAAGGAGGTGATCCCAGGAGCTTATGTAGAGGCAGAAAGACAATAGCTTAGCTTCCGCCCAGGATACTGCCTGGGCCCTAGTGGAATGAGCTTTAACCTGAAAGGGTATTGGCTTCCCTGCTTCTACATAAGCTCCCGTGATCACCTCCTTGACAAACTCCCTCATGACATCTGCCAAGCAGCGACATGGTCTTCCCTGCACATCTTCTCCAGGTTCTATCGCCTGGATATTTGGGCCTGAGAGGACGCAGCCTTTGTAAGAGTGGTGCTAACCGGACCGCAGGCAGCCTCCCGCCCCGTTCGGGAATAGCTTTTGTACATCCCATTGGTCCTGAGTCCATCTGGCTACACGCTAGGAAATGTTATTTTTAATCCACCTTTTTCTCAAGTGACTGCTATAAAATCTAGTCTAGTTTAACCTTGAGTTCTCCCCTTGCAAAGCATGTCACCATTACACTAGAAAGAATATGGACTCTGCTGGCAACAATAAAACAGTATTTTTTTGCTTTTTAACTCCCCTTAGATATGCTCTTGAATGCAGGACTAAGAAACCAACCTAAGTGCTCAGACACACTGGATTGGGAAACTGGAGCAATATACTTACTAGTTATCAATGGTACCAATGAGTTAATTCAGAATTAAAATGCCACATCATAGGATAGAAAATTTAGAGAACTTTGAGATGCTTAAACCTACATTTCCTGAACATGCCTAAAACTCCTTTATGTTCTCTGCCGGATTTGTTCAATAAGTATTTATGTGAAATTTTGAGTGTTCAAAAAAAGGGTCTTCCCCCTGTGGCACCCCTTGGGTCACCCACTAGATGGCCCTAGGTCCCTGCTTAGAAACTACATCCCTGTGAGTCTTCCATCCTCTTCAGCCCCTCCCAACCTGGAGGACTGGATTGACTGTCACAACCTATGTACTGCAGCTAGTTTAATATTCAGTATGGTCTTTTGAGTTAGCCTCAGGAGGATGCAGTTTTTATTCTCCGTGATAAGGCCTCCCAGCCTCATCATGAACTATATTTATAAAGTCTCTCACCATGCACTCCCTGCCAGAAGGTCCCTCTCCTATTAGTTGCAGTGAGATAGAATTTTGCCGGTTTCCCTTTTGGGAACTGTCGTAAGGGGCTGAAGACCTGTGAGGCTCACTCTACTTCCTAGGTGAGACAAGCAACAGTGACAGTACTTAAAGCTTGAGATTTTTGATGGCCAACATGTATCCTGAGTTTTTGAAAAGGAACAGTTGCTTAAACCATGCACCCTTTGAAGAAGGCTTCCCTGGACACAAAGGACAAGGGCTGAAGGACTGTGAGTCCTAATCTGCTCTCTAGATGGGGCAAACACTAGTGACAGCATAGCAGCAGTCACCAAGAGATGTTTGTGGCAAATATTTGGATATTGTTTTGTTGGGAGGTTTAGTGACCCATCCCTCCCCATAAGAGTTCCAGGGTTGGAATAGCCTAGTTCCCAATTCCTAAGACTTTTCCTGCATGAGAAGTCACCAACACCAAGACTAAGGATCAAGATCTAAGGAGACCTCCCCTAGGATCTCCACCCTATGGAACCAGGACAAGCTGGATGACTGTGAATAAATTGGACTCAGGTAGGAATTTTCCATGTTTGAGGGGATCCTTTCAATAGGATTCCCATTTTAAGAGCTTTGTGCACTTAAAAATCACCATGGAAAGCTTTATCCAGATCCCTGAGTTAAAGGACACCTACCCAGAAGAAGATTACCTCTGTACATCTGTAATTGTTTAAAAATAAATCAGTAAATATTTAATTTAACACCTAATGCCTTGTCCTGCCTGGTTTTTCCCAGTATCTCACCCCTCTGGACACATCTAACACCAAAACAGGGAGTAACACATTATTGCCTGGTCCATAAGTGAGAGCTTCCTCCCACAGAAAGGATCCACCTTTGGGATAGAGTGTCATGTATGGGAGGAGTGCTAGCCAGAAGCATGCCCCGAAGAGTAAACGTTTGTATGCTTAGGATCTAAACCTCACCAAGAAAGGGTTACACCACTACTAGTAATATCTTTTTCTTCT
The DNA here is from genome assembly GCF_901001135.1 of Rhinatrema bivittatum. NCBI lineage: Eukaryota > Metazoa > Chordata > Amphibia > Gymnophiona > Rhinatrematidae > Rhinatrema > Rhinatrema bivittatum. The sequence continues at coordinate 698,045,306 of NC_042615.1, forward strand.
GCAAGCTAGGAAGAAATCTGAAATTGGAGAAGCTAGAGCAAATAAGATAGATCATTCTGTCAACAGCATGACAGGTCTTTTATTTATAAAGCTATATTCCTATTTTATCACACATATCCAGCACAGCCCTCTGCTTCAACGGCAGGGAAGCAGACTGATGTATTTCAATATATAGCCAGCATGGCTCTCTGCTTCAACGACAGGGGGGGGGGATGAAGAAAGGTGGATCTATATTCAGGCAACAATCAACAAGGACTGAATTACATAGTCCGGATAAACAGATAAGCATGGGTGTAGCTTGCTTATTGCGGTGGTTAATACCCCTAACGAATTAAGCTATTTCACTTAGATGCAGTTGCAACACTCCTTTCTACATTAATGGCGGGGGTGGAAGGGAAATAGAATAAAAAAAGTTACTAAGAGCCAAGAGTAACAGATAAGTATGAGAGAGAGAAAAAAAAAGTGTGAAAGCTTGCTGGGCAGACTGGATGGGCCGTTTGGTCTTCTTCTAGCATCATTTCTATGTTTCTATCCAAAGTTCAGAGTGGTTTACAATAAAAACCACCACAATCAGAATATTAACATATAGAAAAAAAAATAGCTATAATGCCTACCTGGGAGGTATAGACTGATTTCACAATTGAACTGCCTACCGCTCAACAGCTTGCCTATACAAATGTGCCTTCAAAGAATGTTTAAATGACTACATACAAATAACTAACCGCAAAGCCACTGGCACAGAATTCCAAAGGGCTGGGCTTGTCACCAAAAAAGCCTTTGCGCAAATCTCAGATAAACGAGCTAACTGCACTGAGGAAACCTTGAGAAAGCTGTGATCAAGAGTCCTCACTTCTCGTGAGGGAATGTACACAGGGAGAAAAATTATTTAGCAGTTTATATTTCAAAGACAGAATCTTGTACTGTACACACCACTAAATCATAAGCCAATGCAGCAAGCGAAGTACAAATGTAGTGTGTTCCCAAGCACCAGTGTTTGTCACTAACTGTGCCACCAAATTCTGCACCACTTGTAAATTCCTAACGGTGTTCTCAAGAATGCCGATGTACAATGAATTACTGTAATCAAGAGTGCATTTACTAGTGCCTGCAATACTAGTTGATGAAGAATCTAATAAGGCTACATTGCTAGTATGATTCATGTTACCTCAAGACTGGGATGTTGTCCTACTCTTCATCATTTGAAATAGGAAAGCTTTGTTTATGGGCTATAATATGTAAATGCTCCCAGATCTGTGTAAATCAACATGGAAACATAGAAACATAGAAATGACGGCAGAAGAAGACCAAACGGCCCATCCAGTCTGCCCAGCAAGCTTCACACGTTTTTTCTCTCATACTTATCTGTTTCTCTTAGCTCTTGGTTCTATTTCCCTTCCACCCCCACCATTAATGTAGAGAGCAGTGATGGAGCTGCTCTCTACATAGAAGTTTTTCAGCATTCGTCAGGAGGCTATCTCCTTGGGCACAACTTTCTTCATTGACATCCAATGTAAAATATGTAAAAATCAACACTCCAATTTTTCATAGATTAGTTGATTAATGCATGTATTTATTAATGGGTAATTCAGTTAATTTTTGTATATATATATATATATCCCTCTGTTGAGATTGCATATGAAGTATGTGGAGTTTTTTTTTTGTTTTCCTTTTTTATATTTGCATTCTCATCTACTTCTTCCTTTTCAAGCTGCACTGGATATAAGTTGGAAATTTGAAGACTATCAGTAGATACTCTAGACCATGCAGGAAGGCTGACAGTTGCTCAGGAGCACATGGTTTGGAGTGAGGTAATTTCAGAGGATTCTGTTGAAACAGGTAAATTAGAGCATCTGAAAAAGGATGTGGACATGGATAGATTCAAATTAATAATTCCAAATCAACTGCTAATTAAGCAGCAGGCTGCAAGTAGGAATAAAAATACATTTAGAAATCTATATGCAAATGCCAGAAATATAAATAAATAAATAAATAAATAAATAAATAGAAATAAGGTTGGAGCATCAGAGTGAATGGTATTAAATGAAGATATAGACAAAGAAGGCATTTTGGAGACCTGGTGAAAAGAATACCCACTGGGACACTGAAAATAGAGTATAGAATATATTGAAATGACAGAGCAGATCAATCTGATGGTGGGGTGGCATTATATGTTAAGGGTGGCACAGATTTATGAAGAACACAAGCTCTGCAGGAAGCAAACTTCACGCTGGAATCTCTATGGACAGAGATTCCACAATGGATGGGAAGGAGTTTAGCAGTGGGGTATACTGTCCACCTTACCAGGTTGGTGAAATGCTGAGATTAAACAGGCTACTAAAATTGGGAATGTGTTAATGAGAGATTTCAATGACCCTAAATATAGATTTGATGAATATCTCATCAGTGATGAGGAGGAGATACATTTTTTTTTAGATACCACAAGTAACTGCTTCATGGAACAGCCAGTTCCCCTGTCTTGTTTCCACTGAAATGATTAAGGATGTAAAATAGTTTTTGTATATTGAATATTAAAGAGGAAAGCTTTGGTCTGGACCAATTTATTTTGTAACCTGATAGATCCAAAAACAAGATAGTAGTGTCTAATAGCTGAAGAATGGAAACATCTAATTTAAGGCTCTGTATACTAAAGGATATTAACACCCTTAATGACAGCCACATTAAAAGCATGTTAATTTTTTTCACAGCTTATTAAATCAGACCATCAGTTAGACAGACTAATGTCATCTGCAATGTCATTAACATTGAATCTGCAAATTTCTAATAGCAACTGCTAAAGATTCTAGCGCTATTAGAAACAACAGTGGAGATAAGGGACATTCCTGACTAATAACTTTATCTAGACCAAAGGAATCTAAAAATAGTTTTCACCAATGACTTCAGTTACTGCCCTATACAGTATATGCATCATTTAGCAAACCAATCTAAAACCTGAAATACATATTTCTACTCTTCACAACTAAAAGTCTTGTTAGTATCTAATGAAATTACTCAAGATGAAACATCTACCTCAATTTATGCAGGATATTAGAAAATAACTTTACATTGTGCATGGCATAACAACTAGCAAATCTGATTAATGAAGATTAATCCTCATGATGTTGCTTAGTTTTTGGGCTATCTTAAACTTTACAGTCTACACTGAGATAGGTCTGTAATTTCTAATAAGCCGTGGGTCTCTACCTGGCTTCTCTAATACCATAATTATAACCTCAGCAGAGATATACTCAACCTTTACTCTGGGAAATAAAAACTTGGTATAGCTGTTGATGTTTGTGAGTCAACTTGCTATTAAATTCCACTGTGAAATCATCCATGTCCCCGGGACTTAGGAGGGGTTAGAGACTGGGACTGTAACTTTTAAACAGCCACATGGGCACACATGTGCATGCAGTTGCCAGTTCGCGCCCAGGGATGCATATATGTATGCATGTTACAAAATAGGCTGAGCACGGGCATATATGTGCACAATTTCAAGTGGGTGTGCACCTGTGTGCACAAATCCCACTTCCACCACGTAAGTGGGGAGAATTTAAAAGGGGCCTGTGTTCATGCCATTGCCAGTTTCACCAGTTTGTTCCCAGTTTGCCCAGGCAAAGGATAGGACTTCCAAACTCCCCCTAGTTTAATAGCCTCTCTTTTCCCCTGTTAATTTGACTCTTAAAACCCCAATGATCTGTTGTTTTATGATTTACACTCCATATGTAGCAGAATTAAAGTTACACGCGCTTGTGGACAAAAGTATTTATGCACTGTTTCATTGAGAAATCCAGGAACACCAATGTTCTGTCCCCTTTTTTTTTTTTTTAGAAAAAATTTTTATACATGTATTTGGGTGGCTTTTGAAATCCACTGGCTTGTGCTGGCCTGACATATTCATGCATCTCCCGGTTTTGGCATGCCCCAAGGCTTTTAAAATTTACCTTTTAATGTCTTCCTGAATTTTCTTCTTTGTAACTGAAGAGTCCAATTTATTTATTATTTATTTGATTTAAAATCTTTTAGATACCGCTTCCACAACGGAAGGTAGATTGACGTGGTTTACAATAGTGAGCATTCATAATAAAATATAAACAAAATACGATAAAACTAAACAGATCATAAAAACAATTTACTTGTCTCCTGCAGATTTAACTGGGGCTGATCCACTGAACTAAGAAATTTGCTACCCAAAGAAGTGGTACAGAGTTTAGAGGTTCAGCTGGACTCCTAGCTGCCACTGCAGAGTCAGATTTTGGCAGCTGTCTACAATACATTATTTCAGCTGCGACAAATCCAGCAGTTATGTCCATTCATAGAGAAGGACTTGGCTATGCTCATGCATTTGAGAACATAAGAGCATGCCATACTGGGTCAGACCAAGGGTCCATCAAGCCCAGCATCCTGTTTCCAGCAGTGGCCAATCCAAGCCATAAGAACCTGGCAAGTACCCAAAAACTACGTCTATTCCATGTTACTGTTGCTAATAATAGCAGCGGCTATTTTCTAAGTCAACTTAATTAATAGCAGGTAATGGACTTCTCCTCCAAGAACTTATCCAATCCTTTTTTAAACACAGCTACACTAACTGCACTAACCACATTCTCTGGCAACAAATTCCAAAGTTTGTGCGTTGAGTTATTCGCTAGTTAAAAATTGAATAGACTATTGTAATTCACTCTACCAGGGCCTTCCACTTGGCTCAATAAAATGTTTACAGTTCCATCAGAATATGGTGGCCAAGCTTTTGGCATGGGCTATGAAAAATGATCATGTCAGACCTATTCTGAAGGAGCTGCACTGGCCGCCTGTGAAATTTCAATCAAAATTTAAGATGACCTCAATCATTTTTAAATATTTGTCTATTGTGATCCCAGTATATCTGGTGGATCTATTATTACAATATGTCTAAGGTTTCGTTTTCAGTTTAAACTGATTTTTACCTATAAATTCCTGGATTTTTCTTAAGATGACAATCAGTTTAAACTGATATTCACCCTAATTTTAGGATGATTAAAAAGCTGCTCCAGAGCTGCAGGTGCATTTGAAAGCCTCCGGCCACTGCTGGAAACCAGTATGGATCAAAGCACATGCTGTGTTTCAATAAAGTCTCACCTGCTCACCCCCCTAAACAGCCAAAGTGCCGGTTGCCTAGTGCCACAAATACATTGGAAGCAGGCCTTGTCCAAACGAAATACTTCCCAGCAAGCCCCCTGGCCCTGCCCAAAAGTAGATGTGCTGTGCTCCAGAGCACATGCTGATTAAGGAGTAAGGAGAAGCCTGGAGTCACTACCAGTAAAGATAAATGCTGTTGCAGTGCGGGGCGGGGGGGAGAGAGAGAGGGCATGTTAAGTAGAGAAGGGGGGGGGGGGGTAAAGATGGGAATGCTGCTGAGAGGGAGAATCCGCCTAACAATGTTTTATTGTCCTGGCTTCTATCCACAAAAATAAATTCGATATTTATTCCGAAAAATGAGTCAATTTTTTCCAACTGATTTTCTCCTGTTTTTGCCCTTGTCATAACGAACTGGCCTTGATTTGTCAATAGGCAGACTAGGCCTGTGCCTAGGGGTAGCAGAAACCTGGGGGGGGGGGGGGGGGGGGGGGGGGGGGGGGGGCTGAAGATCTGCTGCCTTTCAGTTGTGCCAAATCTCACTCAGCAGAGAACAGCTCTCTCCTTCCTCATCCAGCGCCTCCCTTCCAGGGAACATGCAGGGAACAGGACAGCCTGCAGCAGACAGATCAAAGGGGGATCATTTTTGGGGAGACCAGAAGGGGCTGAATATAAATCATTGGAGGCTGGGAAAAGAGGCTGGGGAATGAGAGGGAGATTGGCTAGAAGGCATAGGTTTGTGTATGAGGGGAGAAGGGATTGTGTGTGTGTGTGTGAATATATATCTCATACTGGGTGGGATGTTAGCGAGGGGGATGCAAGGAGGAACAGGACTGGATCATGGTAGGAACACCTCCCTCCTCTCTTCCCCACTCACTGCAATTCAAATACTCTCTCCCTTGATCTTGGATTCTTATCCTTCACATCCTAGAACCTCCCCTTCCTTCCTTCCCAGCTATCCTCTTCAGATCCTGAAACCCACTCTCAACCCTTCCTACTCCCTCCCCTCCTCAAACCAAGATACTTCTGTCTCTCTCCTTTTACCCATCACAGATTCCTAATCTTCCCCATCTCCATCTTCCCTACTCTTTCCTTTTCACACGCCTCACCCCATCCCTGATCCCCATCCTTGTCTCCTCCTTTTACTGATACTTGAGATCACTTTTCATCACCCAATAAAAATATAAAATTATACTAATCATATTGTAAAATGACTTTATTTTTATAATGACCTATAAAAGATGGAAATGTTTGCCAGTTTGCTTCTGAACTTTTTAAAATTTTTGCCACAACAGAATCTACCCCTGAGCTGCCACAGGAAACTAGGGGACTGTGCCTTACCTGGGGTGGGGGGTGATAGGGTGCAACAGGACCAATGCTACCTAGGGGCGCCAAAACCCTAAATCTGTCACTGATGATAAACCCTGATAAATTCCTGGGAAAAATAAAGAATAAAATCTGAAAACGTAGGGCCCTAAATATGTCTTAGGTATTCACAGCTTGCTCTTTTGGATATTCTTTTTGGCATTGTGTTGCCAGTGTATTTTTACAGGGAAACTATAGACCAGTGAGCTTGACTTCAGTGCCGGGAAAAATAGTGGAAACTATTCTAAAATAAAAATTGTAGAGCATATAGAAAGACATGGTTTAATGGAACACAGTCAACATGGATTTATCCAAGAGAAGTCTTGCCTAACAAATCTGCTTCATTTTTGAAGGGGTTAATAAACATGTGGATAAAGGTGAACTGATAGTTGTAGTGTATTTGGATTTTCAGAAGGTGTTTGACAAAGTCCCTCATGAGAGGCTTCTAAGAAAATTAAAAAGTCTTGGGATAGGTGGCGATGTCCTTTTGTGGATTACAAACTGGTTAAAGACAGGAAACAGAGAGTAGGATTAAATGGTCAATTTTCTCAGTGGAAAAGGATAAGTAGTGGAGTACCTCAGGGATCTGTACTTGGACCAGTGCTTTTCAATATATTTATAAATGATCTGGAAAGGAATACGAGTGAGGTTATCAAATTTGCGGATGATACAAAATTATTCAGAGTAGTTAAATCACAAGCAGATTGTGATACATTACAGGAAGACCTTGCAAAACTGGAAGATTGGGCATCCAAATGGCAGATGAAATTTAATGTGGACAAGTGCAAAGTTTGCATATAGGGAAAAATAACCCGTGCTGTACATGTTAGGTTCCATATTAGGAGCTACCACCCAGGAAAACGATTTAGGCATCATAGTGGATAATACTTTAAAATCGTCGGCTCAGTGTGCTGCAGCAGTCAAAAAAGCAAACAAAATGTTAGGAATTATTAGGAAGGGAATGGTGAATATAACGGAAAATGTCATAATGCCTCTGTATCGCTCCTTGGTGAGACCGTATCTTGAAAACTGTGTACAATTCTGGTCTCCGCATCTCAAAAAAGATATAGTTGCAATGGAGAAGGTACCGATAAGGGGAATGGAACAACTCCCGTATGAGGAAAGGCTGAAGAGTTTAGGGCTGTCAACTTGGAAAAGAGATAGCTGAGGGGGGATATGATAGAGGTCTTTAAAATCATGAGAGGTCTTGAACGAGTAGGTGTGAATCGGTTATTTACACGTTCAGATAATAAAAGGACTAGGGGGCACTCCATGAAGTTAACAGGTAACATATTTAAGACTAATCAGAGAAAATTATTTTTCAGTCAATGCACAATTAAGCTCTGGAATTTGTTGCCAGAGAATGTGGTTAGTGCAGTTAGTGTAGCTGGGTTCAAAAAAGGTTTGGATAAGTTCTTGGAGACGAAGTCCATTAATCAAGTGGACTTAGGAAATGACCTCTGCTATTACTAGTATCAGTAGCATGGGATCTTCTTGTTGTTTGGGTACTTGCCAGGTTTTTGTGGCCTGGTTTGGCCTCTGTTGGAAACAGAATGCTGGGCTTGATGGACCATTGGTCTGACCCAGCATGGCAATTTCTTATGTTCTTACCTGTTTTGCTCCATGTTTGTGGCACAGTGTATCTCCTGTGAACAGCAGTTAAAAAACAGTTATTTATATTTATAGTTTCACAAAAAACTGAATATTTGAATCAGGCACGTGACCAGTAGATTTTAGAAGGTGTAAAATAGAGTAAAATGATTCAAATGTTTCTATACTACTACCCATTTGTTAAGAATCTGTTTACCGTTCTTACTAATGCTCAGTTACAAGATATTGTACACCTTTGTAAACCGTTATGATGGCTCAACCGAATAATGGTATATAAAACTCATCAAATAAATAAATAAATAAATAAATAAATAAAAATATGCATCTATATTAACTATTGTGGTTGTTTTCAATATTTGTATGTGATATTTTATGTCTTGATATATGGTTGCTTTTAATTGTGTTTATGATTTGTATTTAAAGTCACTGATGTGTTTGTGAAAGACAAGGCATCAAATTAAAATACAAATAAATATAATCAATAAATGTGCTCAATATTATATTGTAGTTTTTGAAATAGATTGGAACAATGCTCCATAAATTGCTGGGTATTTTCATTATTCTCTTCTTATCCCAGTTCCAGCTTCCCCTGTTTTATTGTAACTTTCTTACTTCTCTCCACCTGTTAAATGTTAGGTTTTTCTTCCCTCCCCTTGTTACTTGTAAACCGGCATGATGTGATTCTATCATGAATGCTGGTATAAAAAAAAAAGCTTTAAATAAATAAATAATTATACATTAGCTTATGTGATAATGTTACAGCTTGAATTCTCCCCCTATTCTTTCTTGTTTTAAATACTGCATTAATAAGTGACCATATTCATTACATTTTGAAAAATATCAAGCTTTCTCTGGGAGGTCATATTCAAAGACTAAGTATCTTCTGCATTTACCAAGACAAAAACAGAGATTTGAATATTTCACCTAGTTCACTGGCTAAATTTTTTTCTGGGTTAATCATTATCAAAAGAAAGAGGTGGTGCTGAGAACAATCCCAGGGCATTGTTTCGTTTTATACAAAGTTAGATGGATAAGTCAGGATGGAAAAATACCTCTCCTAAAGTTATCCAGATAACTTTCTCGGTAACTAAGCAGGTATATTCAATGAAACACTCACCTGGTTATTTCCTTCTGAACTTTATCTAAGCACATTTCCAACATACTGGTCCAGTAAATGCTGATCTCTAAATAAATTGATTTGCCCATTTGTTGACTAAATATCTTGCAAAAAAAAAATTGTTGGAGAGTATATTGTCTGTTAGTTTAAGGTTAGCATCTAATTTCAAGTTATAACTGTGAGGGCTTTTTTGGGGGAAAAACAGACTTAATTCTGTGAGTTAGTTTAAAGTTAGCATTTAATTCTATGTTTTAGAATTGTGAGTCTGCAAAGGCTAATTATTTAACAACTTTTATTGTCCAAGACTTCCAAATTGTTCAGTGTGGAATACGTTACTTGATCTGAGAAAGTGAGCGTGCTGGTACCTGGGCAAAATATCACAGTTTCATTCTTACCCTTCCCTCATCTCCCAACCACTCCAGTCACATTTTTTTTTAATACAATACATAGATTACCACCCCATTAGGAGAAAACTATTCTAAATAAGTATTGGTGATTTAGAATAAGCAATTAACTCAGATTTTAGTAACTAATTTTAGTCCTATTGCTTGACATAAACAAAGACACCTAATAATCAAATTTAAAACCCTTAGATTTAAATATACCCACTCCTTACGCAGCTTTACATCTTTAACTCACTAAAAATATAAATGCAGATTTAAGTCCAGCAGTGAGATGGGGGCCTTCCAGTCATTTGCACTGAGTGACATATATGATTAGCTACCTGTTGGTGAGAGGTTGTATGGGTGGATTCAGTACAAAGACGTTCTGACTCTCAGAGAAAAAGGTAGATCTCTGGAGACCATTGTGGCAGACCTGGAGGAGCTGAGGCATCTAGAGAGGTAGAGGAGACCTCCAGGGACATAGTGGAAAGGTCCCAATCCCAGTTAAGAACCTTTGTGCTGCTTTGGAGGAGCAAATTCACTTGGAGGGAGACCAACTTGGTGTGACAGCAAATTATCCTGTAGCTAGGACCTTCTTTTCAAGTGATGCCTTATCCTTTCACACTGAGAACGTCTCCAGGAACATATGCCAAGGGATGGATTAGGATTGCTGTTATACTTGATCTGATCATTAGGAATGTAGAAAGCTGGGTGTCTGGTGGGAGTGTCACCTACAGAAGATTTTAGAGAGTGATGTTGTGGTACATGTGAGTATCAATGACAAAGGAAGGTGTAGGAGGGAGGTTCTAGAGATTATATTGAGGCTTTTAGACAGGAAATTGAAAGCCAGAAATGCCAGGGTTGCAGTCTCAGAAATATTTCCATTCCATGTAGAGGACCGCAGAGGCAGACTGAGCTTCAGTCTTTCTATGTATGGATAAGACAGAGTATGGAAGAGATCTTTAGATTTGTTAGACATTGAGTAATATTCTGGGGAAAGGGGGAGCTTATTCAGACAAGATGGGCTCTGGCTGCTAGAATTAACATTTAAAAAGGAGATAGAGCAGCTTTTAAACCAGACCATGGGGGAAAGCCAATAGTCACTCAGAAGTGCATGGTTCGGGGGGGGGAGAAATTTCTTCCAAGGAAACTTGCAAAACAGAGAATTTAGATTATTCTAGTAGATAGGCTGTGGTTAAAGCTGAAGTACTGGTTAGAAGTAGATAAAGAGCATATAGATGAGAATGACTTTACATTTCATGTACCTTCTGCTAATAATCAATTTAACATTAGTGCATTTTTTTGGTTATAATTTTCTTTCAGCACTTCATACAATATACACATAGTCCATTGGTTGCTTTTGGAAATTATTTATATGAGACAGTGGTTTAATGTTATGTTAGATTCCAGTAATGCTGTAATACAAATAGACTGTTTATGTAGAGCTTGATACAGCAGGCATTGCTTTTTTTTTTTTTAATAATTTTTATTGGAGAAGCAGCATATTAACAGTATGCTCATTTATTTTAATGTGGATATTTTTTGAATAAAATTTTTAAAAAATTTTTTATATTAGTGCATCTTTTCCTTTTTGGAAATCTTTTTCGAACATCACTCGGAGCACTTTACTGATTGCATACATATCTCTTTCTCTCTCTGTGTATATATATACATATATATATACATATATATATATATATATATACATCTTTGCCCCTCAATACAACCATTTAGTTCTACCCTCTGTTTAACCAATTACCAATCCACAAAAGGGTACTGCCTCCTTCATAAGGTACTTTTTCAAATGCCTTCTGAAAATCCAAATACACTATATCAAGTGGCTCACCTTTACCTATGTTTATTTACACCCTCAAAACCATTTACAAGATTGGTAAAGCAATCCTTCTCTTTGCCAAAACCATGTTGATTCTTCCCCATTAAGCATGCCTCTCTATAGGTCCGCCAACCCCTGACCCCTTTGGTGATTTGAAATGTGGCCCTTTGTTTAAAAGGTTAGGGACCCCTGCAATATGAGGGAAAGTATGGTCTAGGTGTTAACTGGTCTCAGAGATTCCACCCTTTTTCCACTAATCTTAGGGTGAGCAGAATTTGGAAATTCTCTGCTATGACCACCATCCTGTCCTGGCTTACTTTTCCTTTCTGTGACTGCTACCATCTGTGCATTCAGTTCTCCAATTGGAGCAACTAGTGCATCTCTATGATAGCCCAACTTTTATAATCCATGAGTTTCTCAGGGTCTCCCTACTGTGGAAAACTTGCTGTGTGAAGTTTTTCTATGGTTTTCAGAAAGCAGTATATGTTTAGCAATTTATTTATATATACTTCAGGATACGCATTCTGACTGCGACTAACCCATCCAAAATCATTCTTCTCTAGTGCATGCATGCTCATAGAAATTCCAGGTCTGATATGATTGATGCATTTGCAATAAGTGTTAGCCATCTTTTTTTGGGGAAGAAGCTCCTTTAGCAGGACCCTTGTATATAATGAGGAAAAAAAAAAAAGCTTTGAAACCTGCATATATGTAGTATTTATTTTTGAAGTCTTCCATCGTCTTGAGTCTTCTTCATATCTATGCCCTAATAAAAAAAAATAGCCACTGAGACACCACCTCCCGCTCACTAGGGACAGACTTCCACTGACCCCCCCCTTTTTTTCCCGGCCAGCCTGCCTGCCTGTATAATTGTATAAATGTATAACTATATAATTGCATCCACCTAACCCTGGCTCAATTTGTATATAATGTACTCATACACATCTAATTAACCTTGTTACTGTTCCTCTCGCCTTCTCTCCTATCTTAGTTTTGGGGTCCCCCCTCCGACCCCCTGTTCTTAGTTCTCCCCCTCCCCTCCCCCTGTTATTTGTATTTTCTATCTATTGTTATTATGTAAACCGATATGATGTGTATTTTAATGTCGGTATAGAAAAGCTGTTAAATAAATAAAAATAAGATGATAGCACAGTTGTAATGTCACAAAGCTGAGTAGAAAGGTCACTTGTTCTTTATCCAATATGGCTGCAGCCTTGTGTCAGTGGCTACTGGGTGAGTGAAAGGATCGGGCAGCAGCACAGTAGCTCAATCCATCCATTAATGAGCAGCCTGTTTTATTTCTGCAGGTTTTACTCCTACATTTCCTATGTACTAAAACATTATTTATTACTTTTTATTGAAGTAAAGGTATGAACCTTTTATTATGGTCATACTGTAAATCTCTCCTCTCAGATCTCTTTTCAGCTGTATTCATATTTTGGGTGTCTTGGGGAGCTGCTACCTCCTCTTCTGAGGTCTCTCTTCAGATGTCTACGTTATACTCGCACTTTGGGTGGCTTAGCCAGTTAGACTTGGGGAAAGCTACCACTTATCCCTGGGATTAGGAACAAGAAATGGATCTACTCTTTGGGATTTGCCAGTACTTCCTAGAGATCTAGACTGGCCACTGTTGGAGGCAGGATGCTGGGTTCTATGGACCCTTGGTCTGACCCAGTATGGCATGTCATATGTTCTCACTCTCTGCAGAAATGGAATAGGACCTACAATGTAGTAGATATTAATCACATTGTTTTAATTTGCAATATGATTTTTAATTTGCCTTTTATTTTATAAATTTTTAATGTTAATTTGTTGAATATTTATATACATAATTTTGTTATCTGTATTGTAAATCTCTGAATTATGTTAAAAGAAGGTCTACAAATCAAATAAAGAAAATCCTTCTTGGCTATGCGTCAAGTAGTTAGAGCTCTAGGGGGCTTCTTTTTTCCTGTGTAATCTATGCAAATGCTTAATTTCTTATACCCAGGTTGTAATAGAGCAACTGAGAGCTTTTCTTGATATGAAAGAGCTCAGTGATTCTGTTGCTACAGGTGGGATAGTGGGTTTAGATATAGCTGAGAGAGGGTAAATATTTCAGACCGTGATTGCTAAACCTTTTATTATTTTCCTTTTTCTCCTGATATTTCTTCCTTTTCCTTATCTCCTCATCTTTTATGATTGAGGACTGTATATTAAGACGTCATATGACATCCTGGGGGGAATTGTGCACCACTGCATAGCACAGAATTTGTGCAGAATTTCCCTCCTGTGCAGAATTTTACAAAGATCAAGCAGGCCCTGGCGTGCTGAGGCTGTCCCATATGCAGCAAAGAAGGTGCAGGCACCGGCGTGCCACAAGCAGAGCCCATCCTGCTAGCAGCAAAGATGAAGCAGGTCATCCCGCTCGTGGCAAAGATAGAGCAGGCCCCAGTGAGAGAGAGTCTGTGTGTATAGGTGTGTAAGACTGCGAGCCTGGGGGGTGAGGGAATGAGCATGTATGAGGGTACATGGATGTGGGAGCCAGAGAGAGAGCCTATGGGAGGAGATTGTGAAGAAGTGTGTGAGGGTGCATGGATGTGGGAGCCAGAGAGAGAGAGCCTATGTGAGGAGATTGTGAGGAGATTGTGAAGAGACTGGGAGCTGGTGTGTGTGAAAAAGGGAGTGTGTGTATGAGGGTGCTTGTTTGTGAGGGAGAAGGAGCCTGTATGAGAGTGTATGTATGTGTAAGAAAGCCTGTGTGACGAGATGTGTGTGTGTGTGTGTGAGAAAGAGCCTGTGTAAAGGGATGTGTGTGTGAAAGAGGGAGCCTAGGTGTAGAGGGGGTGTGAGTGAGAGAGGGACAGGGGTGTGTGTGAGAGAGACACATAGGTAGCCTGTGTGAGGGTGTATGCAGAAGAAAGAAAGGGAGCCTGTGTGAGGGAGTGTGTGTATGCGAGAGAGAGGGATTGTGTATGAAGGTGTGTGTGTGCATGTGCGCGAGAGAGAACATGTATGAGGGGATGTGTGTGTGCGAGAGAGAGAGAGTGGGAGCGAGCGTGTGTGTGTGTGAGCTTGTGTGAGAGAGAGTACTGAGAGAGGGGTTTAACTCTGGGAGTGAAGATAGAGTGGAAGGTTGAGTCTAGAGGGGGAGGGGAGAGAGAGTGGCAGGTGGAGGAGATGGGGCCTGAAAGGGCAAATTGAAAGGAGACTGCCAGGAGAGTAGGGAGAGAGGGTGGAAGGGATACTCTTAAAGTCTATTTCTAGGGAAACTCTGCTCAAAATATTTAAAACTCTGAATCTTTAAGTAATACCTTTTTTCTGTATTACATTAAAGGCTTTCATGGATATTGTGCTATTTTGACCAATATAAAGTATGCAGAATTTTAAAATTTTGTGCGCAGAATTTTAAATTTGTTTGCGCAGAATTCCCCCAGGAGTAATATGTATTATATAGTTGAATGTATATGTCCTCATTTTATTGTTTGGCAATCATATTTCTGTAACAAGGTTATCTTGTAGATGTTTGAAAAATTATAAAAATAAAGAGTGAAAAAAACCCCACACCAAGGAGAGATCAAGTAGAACTAACAGGGTATCATTTCCTTTAACTGTGTAAGATCATCTAATAAAGCTATCAAGGTTGCTTCTATTCAATATTCTTTCCTAAAAACCGATTGATATGTATAAAAAGTGTTTTTTTTTTCCTTTCTAAAAATTCCAATTGAGTCATCACTGTTTTTTTCATTAGCTTAATCATATATGGAACTTTGGCTACAGGCTGATAATTTAATCTTTAAAATCCAAATGTGATTTTTTTTCAGCAGAGGACGTACTGCAACTGTTTAAGTTCCACTGAGAAAGCACTTACAGTACTTGTAATGAACTATTTACTAATTTGATCAAATTACTACTAATGCTTGCTCTGGAAACCCTAAGAATCCAATCTAGGCAGAGATCATGAGAATCAGCAGAAATGTTAATAGCTATAAAATAAGAACATGATACTTGCCCTACTAGGTCAGACGGGTCCATCGAGCCCAATATCCTGATTCCAACAGTGGCTAATCCAGGTCACAAGAACCTGGCAGGATCCCAAGAGATAGATTCCATGCTGTTTATTCCAGGGATAAGCAGTGGATTTCTGCAACTCCACCTTAATAATGGTTTATGGACTTTTCCTCAGGAATCTGTCCAAACCTTTTTTTTTAAACATAGCTACACATTATAGCTTTCACCACATCCTCTGGCAAGGAATTCCAGAGCTTAATTATGCATTGAGTAAAAAAATATTTTTTCTTATTGGTTTTAAATGAATCACCTAGTAACTTGTGTATCCCCTAGTCTTTGTACTCTTTGAAAGACTAAACAACTGATTAATGTTTACTCATTCCATTCCACTCATTATTTTATAGACTTATATCTCCCCTCAGCTATCTCTTCCTGAATGTGCTGATGAAAAGTATCCCATAAAGTACATCTGAGGTTTTATCATCAGAAATAGTATCCAGTATCTCAGAATGATCCAAAGAAATAATCCTCAAAGTAAATATGAGACAATATTTGAATGATGCTCTATAGCAGGGGTTGGGAACCCATGGCTCTTTTGAGGGCTGCATCTGGCTCGCAGACAAGTGTCGCCACACTTTCCCGCTGATCCAGCTGCTCCCTGGTCCTTCTCCGCCCGGGCTTAAAATGCTTCAGCCTGGGCGGAACGCGGCAGGACAGCTGGAGTCAGCGGCACCGGCGTGCTCTCTTCTTCCCGCCCCCCCCTCCCGTGGCCCGGAAGAGGAAGTGGAGAGTATCGGGTGCGTGTGCGGCAAGAAGAGGCCACGCTAGTGCGCTCGGCATCGGCCCGAAGAAAAGAAGACTGCAGCGCGGCTCGGAGGAAAATGAAGAGCTTCAACCGCGGCCGATGGGACTCCGCCTCCGCGAGGGCTGAAAATGAAGGAGGTTAGCGTTGGGAGGAGGCTGCTGCTGCCGCGAGTTCCCGGGGTGGGGGAGAGAGAGTGAATGAGCGAGCAAACACACACTTGCTCGCTCATTCACTCTCTCTCCCCCACCCCGCGGCAGCAGCAGCCTCCTCCCAACGCTAACCTCCTTCATTTTCAGCCCTCACGGAGGCGGAGTCCCATCGGCCACGGTTGAAGCTCTTCATTTTCCTCCGAGCCGCGCTGCAGTCTTCTTTTCTTCGGGCCAATGCCGAGCACACTAGCGTGGCCTCTTCTTGCCGCGCACGCACCCGATACTCTTCACTTCCTCTTCCGGGCCGCGGGGGGGTGGGGGGGGAGCCTGTGTGTGTGTGAGAGATCGCATGTATGTGAATGATTGAGAGCCTGTACATGTGAAAGAGAGTATGTCTCTGATTGAGAGCCTGCCTGTGAGAGAGAGAGCATGAATGTAAGTTTACCATTGGGAACCTGTATGTGTAAGTTTGTGATTGAAAACCTGTTTGTGTGAAAGAGTATGTGTATGATTGAGATCCTTTGTGTGTGAGAGAAATCATGTGTATGTATGATTAAGAGCCTGTGTGTATAAGTAAGAGAGAGATCATGTGTGTCTGTGTGTGATTGAGAGCTGATTTAGGTGAGGGAGCATGTGAGTATGTGATTGAGAGCCTGTGTGTAAATGAGAGAAAGAGAGGACATGTTTATAAGCATGTGAATGAGAGTCTGTGTGTGAGAGAAAAAGACAGCATGTATTTATGTGATTGAAAGCCTGTGTGTGTGTGTAAGTGTGAAAAGGTAGACAGCATGTGTGTAAATGTGTAATTAAGAGCCTATATAAGTGAGAGAGAAAAAACATGTGTATATGTGAGTACTGAGAGCATGTGTGTATAGGTGTGTCATTGGGAGCCAGTGTGAGAGAGAGCGCTGGTATGTGACTGAGAGAGGAGAAAGTTCCAAGCAAACCACCCCGCCTCCTGCTAATTCAGAACAATCTCAGGACACCTGGATATCAAACGTTCCCAGGTATGCGGAACAAAAAAATTTTTGTATCCTTATTATTTTTCATTACTGGGTCTTTGTGTCTGCTATTTTGAAATTTGTTGGTATCTGGACATGTTTTATATGAGTTTTTAATTATTGGATATTCCACTCATCAGCTGTTTCGAAATATGTTCTTTTTGTTAGTACAGTTTTACTGCTGATGATTTTATATTTCTTGATTTGTTTTATAAGGATGGGTGATGTTTCTTTTTTCCTTTGTTACACTGCATACAGAGACTCTGGCTTGTTGCAGTTTCCAATTCAGTTTTTCTGCATGCTTCTTGTTATGCGTTTTGGTCTCTTTATTCTATGTTAGGTGAGGGACAGCACGTGATTCAGGTGAGGTTTTCTGCTGGCGTGTAGTTTCTGTGTAGGACTCTATAGCAGCCTGACCTGGTCCGTTTTCCTAATAGGAGATGTATCGGTGTCTTAAGGCCTGGTGTAATATTTTCAGATACTTATTGTACTTTAAAAGTGTGATCTTACATAAAATGCACACATTTACTTGTATTTAGTTTTAAACATATTGTATGGCTCTCATGGAATTACATTTTAAAATATGTGGCGTTTATGGCTCTCTAAGCCAAAAAGGTTCCTGACCCCTGCTCTATAGATAGGAGCTCAATTTAGCTTTCTATTGATTGCCTTAGAGAGACAATTTTATCATTAAAGCATTTCAGGAAACCTTCACAATGCTCAGTTGTTCCTAATAAACTATAACCACATTTTTTTAACTTCAATTGCAATTTAACTAAGCTAAATAAATGACAGCTTGTTTAAAGCTTTTACAATTTGCTCATTTAGAAAAACTTTCCAACTTTAATTGCTTCCCTATAAGTTTGAGAGAATTTTATTTTTTAAAAGAGTTTTTGAACCTTCTATGCCATCTATATTCAGATTTCCAAGAGATTTTATCATCTCCTGGAACACAGTTATAAACGAAGATGTATTCCTCAGAGACAAACTACATACTTCTTTGTATAATACAGATATAGGGTAATATTGATTAACACTGCCATTTGAAGCTTGCCCTCTTAATGAAGAAAAAGAAGACACTTTCGTTTTGATTGTGCTAAAAAAGGGTGTGGCTGACGACAAGACTATGGTGGGGAAGAGAAAGTATATTTTGAAATCCTGGAAGGTACTTTCCCATGTGTACTTTGTACCTGCAGAAAATCAGTTGCAAAGTCTGCAGCTACTTTTGTACCTGTAGTCCCGCCAGCCAGTTTCCCTTTGAAAATTCCTATACGAGGAGTTACCCCCGTTGAAAATTAGCTTGCACATTTTGCTTTCAGTTTGCTCCCAAATTGTATAGCATTCTTGGTTTTTAATTGTTGGTTTCTTCAAGATAGAAGCAGAACATATGCACTTTACTTACAAGATGACAGGGGTAACTTCCATCGAGCAATCATGAATCAGATCCAATCATCAACAAGCATGGGGAATCTGCATGTTTTGGACAAGAATCTCAATTTTGCTACTACAAAACTCAAGAGTTAAGACACAGAAAGGGACCAGCAATGGAATGGGTAGGGACAAAGGGGAGGAAAGACCGGCTATTGGAATAAGTATTCATCTTATAAAAATCAAGGAGGAAAATGACAAGGCCTGGAGGTGCAGGAGCCCAACACTAACAGAATTTGAACATGCTTGGGATATACAGGGTGGCCCATGAAAAAGTAGCCCACCTCCAATACCAGTGCATTGGAGGCAGGCTACTTTTCCATGGGCCACCCTGTATAAAAGATGGAAGGCAGAAGTAGAAATGGAGTTGAGAGGATGGGTAAAAGGATGGGTAGGGAGATGGGGCTGGGGAAGAGCTGTTGCTGGTTTAAGTGTTCTATTATAAGAACATAAGAATTGCCATCACACCAAGGGTCACACCAAGGGTCTATCAAGCCTAGTATCTTGTTTCCAACAGTGACCAATCCAAGTCACAAGTACCTGGCAAGAACCCAAATATTAAATAAATCCCAAGCTACAATTACTTATTAATTAATAGCAGTTTATGGATTTTTCCTCTAGGAAATTATTTTAGATTTTCCTCTAGGAAATTTTCCGGTAGGAAATCATATCTTAACAACAGAAATTACAAAGTTAAAATTGGTAACAGCGAATCCAAAGCCATCAACCTATCCAGAGGAGTCCCCCAAGGCTCCTCACTCTCCTCCACACTCTTTAACATCTACATGCTCCCCCTCTGCCAACTCCTCTCAGACCTGGACCTCACCCACTTCATATACATGGATGATGTCCAAATACTCATTCCCATCACAGACGCTTTACCCAATGCCCTTAGGTCCTGGGAGAACGCTCTCTCCGCAATCAATGATCTTCTCTCCAAACTCAACCTCGCACTTAACACATCCAAAACAGAACTCATCATCTCATCCCAACACAACACTATGACCAGCTCTGACCTCAAAATCGGCCCCGCTGCAACACCAACATCGCAACAGGCACGCGATCTAGGAATCACCATAAACAATCACATAAACCTAAAAAAATTCATCAGCTCAACCATGAAAAATTGCTTTTTCAAATTAAACACTCAAGAAACTTAGATCCCTTCTACACTTCAATGATTTTCCAAACTTGACTCATGCAACGCCCTGCTTCTAGGCCTCCCCAAAGCTTCCACCAAACCACTCCAAATGCTCCAAAACTCCGCTGCAAGAATCCTCAACAACACTTACAAAACAGACCACATAACCTCCATCCTCAAAAATCTTCACTGGCTCCCAATCTCCTTTAGAATCCTCCACAAAACCCTCATGATCATCCATAAATCTCTACACAACCCGGACATACACTGGCTCAATGATTCCCTACAATTTCACACCTCCAACAGACCCACCCAATACAAATACAAAGGTATACTTAGCATTCCTGCTCCCAACCTCACTCATCTTATAGCCACCAATGCAGGGCCCGCGACATGGAATTCCATGCCCCCTGACCTGCGCCAGGAACACTGTGTTCACTAATTAAAAAAAAAAAAAGCTAAAAACCAGGCTTTTTAAACAGGCCTTGACTTAACTCCCCTGAAAGTGTCAACAATACAACCACATACATTGTACATAGGTTTCCACCTCGTATATATATATTGCCTTTTACAGTACTTAACTGTACTCTTATCCTCTTTTGAAGTTCACCAGTTAAATGTATCTCTCCTCATTGTTCGTATGTTCCATGTAAACCGATATGATGTGAAAGCGAATACTGGTATAAAAAAACTTGAAATAAATAAATAAATATTACAAAACTGGGACTTGGAGGACAAATCTGCCACCCAATTTTGCAGCCAGAGGAGATGCCACGCTGACACCAAGGACACCATACCTCTCACCGAGGTCCTCACCAGATCATAGTCATACAAAGCATCTGCAGCATAAGCGATGCCTGCTTCTAGGCGGGCGGACTGCAGAGCCCCACTGTCGCCCATACCGGCCCTGGCAACCAACTCCTGGACCCAACACAGACAGGCCCTCTGCATGGACCATTAGATGACAGAGGGGTTATAAAGGGGCTCTTAGGGAAGATAAGGCCACTGCAGAAAGACTAAATGAATTCTTTGCTTCTGTGTTTACTAATGAGGATGTTGGGAAAATACCAGTTCCGGAGATGGTTTTCAGGGGTGACGAGTCAGATGAACTGAACGAAATCACTGTGAACCTGGAAGATGTAGTAGGCCAGATTGACAAACTAAAGAGTAGCAAATCACCTGGACCGGATGGTATGCATCCTAGAGTACTGAAGGAACTAAAAAATGAAATTTCTGATCTATTAGTTAAAATTTGTAACCTATCATTAAAATCATCCATTGTACCTGAAGACTGGAGGGTGGCCAATATAACCCCAATACTTAAAAAAAAAGGCTCCAGGGGCGATCCGGGTAATTATAGACCAGTGAGCCTGACTTTAGTGCTGGGAAAAACAGTGGAAACTATTCTCAAGATCAAAATCATAGAGCATATAGAAAGATATGGTTTAATGGAACACAGTCAACATGGATTTACCCAAGGGAAGTCTTGCCTAACAAATCTGCTTCATTTTTTTGAAGGGGTTAATAAACATGTGGATAAAGGTGAACCGGTAGATGTAGTGTATTTGGATTTTCAGAAGGCGTTTGACAAAGTCCCTCATGAGAGGCTTCTAAGAAAACTAAAAAGTCACAGGATAGGAGGCAATGTCCTTTTGTGGATTACAAATTGGTTAAAAGACAGGAAACAGGGAGTAGGATTAAATGGTCAATTTTCTCAGTGGAAAAGGGTAAACAGTGGAGTGCCTCAGGGATCTGGACTTGGACCGGTGCTTTTCAATATATATATATATATATATATATATATATATATAAATGATCTGGAAAGGAATACGTCGAGTGAGGTTATCAAATTTGTGGATGATACAAAATTATTCAGAGTAGTTAAATCACAAGTGGATTGTGATACATTACAGGAGGACCTTGCAAGACCGGAAGATTGGGCATCCAAATGGCAGATGAAATTTAATGTGGACAAGTGCAAGATGTTGCATATAGGGAAAAATAACCCTTGCTGTAGTTATACAATGTTAGGTTCCATATTAGGAGCTACCACCCAGGAAAAAGATCTAGGCATATTAGTGGATAATACTTTAAAATCGTTGGCTCAGTGTGCTGCAGCAGTCAAAAAAGGAAACAATGTTAGGAATTATTAGGAAGGGAATGGTTAATAAAATGAAAAATGTCATAATGCTTCTATATCGCTCCATGGTGAGACCACATCTGGAGTACTGTGTACAATTCTGGTCGCCGCATCTCAAAAAAGTTGCGATGGAGAAGGTACAGAGAAAGGCAACCAAAATGATAAAGGGGATGGAACAGCTCCCCTATGAGGAAAGGCTGACGAGGTTAGGGCTGTTCAGCTTGGAGAAGAGACGGCTGAGGGGGGATATGATAGAGGTCTTTAAAATCATGAGAGGTCTTGAACGGGTAGATGTGAATCGGTTATTTACACTTTCGAATAATAGAAGGACTAGGGGGCATTCCATGAAGTTAGCAAGTAGCACATTTAAGACTAATCGGAGAAAATTCGTTTTCACTCAACGCACAATAAAGCTCTGGAATTTGTTGCCAGAGGATGTGGTTAGTGCAGTTAGTGTAGCTGGGTTCAAAAAAGGTTTGGATAAGTTCTTGGATGAGAAGGCCATTAACGGCTATTAATCAAATTTACTTAGGGAATAGCCACTTCTATTAATTGCATCAGTGGCATGGGATCTTCTTAGTGTTTGGGTAATTACCAGGTTCTTGTGGCCTGGTTTGGCCTCTGTTGGAAACAGGATGCTGGGCTTGATGGACCCTTGGCCTGACCCAGCATGGCAATTTCTTATGAGGCTAGCACAAACCGCCACCCGAAGGCTTAGCGCAGCAACCTCTAATGCTCGCTTCAACTGGATCTCCAGCTTGCGGTCCTGCATATCCTTAAGGGCAGCCACCCCAGCAACCGGAATAGTGGTTTTTTCATGACTGCTGAGACCGCGGCATCCACCTTTGGAATCTTCAGTAAATCCAAAACATCAGATGATAACGGGTACAGTTTCGCCATAGCTGTGCCCACCTTCAAGCTGGAATCCGGAGTCTCCCACTCCCGGGTCACTAGTTTGCTAACCTTCTTAGGCAGAGGAAAAGATGTGGGACCCCTAATGCCGCCGAGGATTGAATTGACGCCCTCGTTGTCAGAGTTCTTGAGAAACCTTAAGTCCCAGAACTTCAAGGACCTGGGGAATAACAGGTCTTAACTCATCCCGCTTGAACAAACGCACCACACTGGGGTCATCCCTCTCTGCAGTAGGGTCATCAGGCTCATCCGGATCATCAGTATCCACATCAGCCGGATCCAGCCACGGATCCGGGTCTGCCGCCCCTACTACCCCAGAAGCCGGCGTCGCCCCAGACCCTGGGATCAGATCTCGCATACCCTAGGGAGAATCCCCTGTGGGCTGAGCCTGATCAGAGAGGCGCTGATGAGGGTCCATATCCTGACCGCTTTTCTCAGATGGGTCCGAACCTGCCACCAGGAGACCGGGCCACTTTACCGCCGAGCGTTTCCTTGCCAGGAAAGCCTGGTGCATAAGGAGGACAAATTCTGGGGGCAGGTCCCCTCCCCCACTGGAGAGTCGGCTGGGGTGATATCATCAGTTCCCCCGGTGAGGTCTTCCCTCACCGGGGCTAGAACAGGTAAGAGAATCCTCTTCCCACGAAGCCAAAGGCGAGACAGACATTCCCTACCCGAGGGAGGAGGTAAGAAGCCCTGAAGATCTCTCTAACCCCAGGGAACACGCTGCATATAAGGAAGCCGTATCTAACGCCTGGCCGCATGACCCACACGACCGGCAGACCTGCGATTCTGTTTTTTGTCCCATCCGTAGCAGTGCGCCAATATGAAATAGAAAAGGGCGCAAATAAAAAAAGAAACGCTCGGAGCCGCAACGCAGAGAAAATTTCAGTCAGGCAGGACCAGAAAAACAAACTTTTCGTGCTGCGAGCTGAGACTACCGGCTGAAGAGAAAAAAGAAAAAAAAAACTGCATGCAGCTGTGCCCCGGGAAAGGAGGCTGTCTATAGTGAAATCGCAAGGCCCCCAAGCAGGGAAGCAGCGAGTAAACGAGGCACACGGAGTAAAACTCACCCTTGCCCTCAGAAAACGACCCAGAGCCCCGGGAGCTGAGGGGAACACTGCTGACAGCTTCCCCGGCCAGCCTTAAAAGACCCGGTCCCTCCTGCACCTCTCCTTACCTCAGCACTGAAGACGGTCAGTCAGCTGCTGTGAAAACAGCTTGCTTTTTTTTTTTTTTTTAAATTAAACTTTACCAAGACATAGAGAAAAGCTATTGCAGGAGACAAGGAAGCAGCTGTAGCAGAGACGGTGATGAGTAGCCAGGAGCTCCTGGTCGTCAGACACCGAACTGTGGCGGGCGAAACCCTGACAGGAATATCCAGTTCCCTGGACGCCCGGCTTTTACTGAGGTATGGCCCACGAAGGCGCCTAACACCTCAGGAAGCGACCGTAAACAAAAAAATTAAATTCAAACTAAATAAAAAATATAACTAAAGACTGCAGGTGTGCATATGTACCACCCGCTGGAGTCAGAGAAATACTGAGTGACTGCAGGTGGCACTCTCGTTATGTAGCAGTGACCAAAGGTCTAATTGTTCTCTGACTCCACCTGCTGGTAGGGATACACAACCCACTTTTCTGGACTGATCTGGGTATGTTCAGGAACGAGGAATTAAATCTCTCACAAGTCTGTACAGTTATTCCAGTTCACAAAATCAACAAAGCACTATCATGCAGAGGGCACAGTACAAACAGTTTAGTGTCAAAATCAACTGAAAGTTTGTCTATATTTGGATTTAAGATTTAATTACGCACATTTCCGAATTCAGCTCAAGATAAATTATAACCAGGTACGGTAGGTAGTTTCCTGCCCTAGAGGGCTAAATTTTATTTATAAGGCGAAAGAGGGTGAAGTGACTTGTCCAATGTCACCAAAAACATCAGTAGGAGAAACAAAATTTGAATCCTGGCTTCCTTAGTTGTCTGCTCTAACTGGTAGGATACTCCTCCACTTCAATACATTTGTTCCCTTTTGTGACATTTTCCAGTTCATCATAAAATTGTTCATCTGCAGTCTTCAAAGTGAGCGTAGGCTGACTAATGAGGAGTAATCTTTTACAGAATGGGAAGGGTGAGTTCAGGCTGGGAGAACTCCTTTTTTTATTTTGCTGATATATTTGGGAAAAAGTGCTATAATGGGTACCAATGAACAATAAAGATTTGAGATTGGTGTCATGGAATGTAGGAGCTATAAGCTCAGTCATTAAGAGGTGTAAGATACTTAATGCTCTAAAGAAAGCAATGCGAGCATTATAATGTTACAGGAGACACGCCTAGGTAATGTTCAACACAGGAAGTTGCAGGGTTGATGCGTAAGAGAGGTGTTCTCAGGTATTAAGTCGGCAGGGGTTACCATACTTAACAAGGCAATACATTTCATTTAATATACAAGCATTACTTGTGAAGAAAAGGAAGGAAAAAACAATTAAGAATACAATATGGATCATAAAGTGGAAAAAAAAAAAACCCAAACAAACCATAAATATCCTTAGACCTTCATCTAGGAGGGGGTGGAAATACAAAATTGAATAGGGAGAAAAACAAAGCAAAAGAAAAACCCACATATTAAACAGCCAAAGTATTGGAGATTCTTTTTTTTTTTTTTTTTAATCAAGGAAAAACAGTTGGTTAGGAGAAAAAAAAAGCTGTTATCTAACTCCTACATATGTAACTATACATTTGTAGGGATATCGAAGCAAAAATGTAGACACCAAAGCCAGAATTTCCTTCATTGCAAGAAACACGTTTCTTCTCTCCTGATAGATTTTTACAACATCTGGATATATCTAAATCCTCTTTCCAGAGAAAAGAGACTGGGCTTTATAAAAATAAAGTTTCAAGATCATATTTAATTCCTTTTTTTTTTTTTTTTTAATTTATTTATTTTCAATTTTTCATAATGTTACAAAAAAGAAAAACTTACAAAGAATCTCTTAAAGCAGTTACATCAATCAAATTCATAACAATCAAAAAAAAAAAGTCAAACAGAGATTCAATTATAAGTCGATATTTCTAAATCGATATGAAGAAAGATAAAAGGTATACCAATAAATCTGGAGCAAGTTCAATAAACCACTACTTTGTAAACATATAAGGAGAAGAAAAAAAAAAAGGCAGCCTATATCACTTATCCAGCTCCTGAGGGTTCGGGGAGTTTGGCTTCAGTTTTACAATTAGACAAAAAACTCTCTAATTCAGATGGTTCATAAAATATGTGAGTATTTTCCTTATACTGTGCTACACATTTACAAGGGTATCTTAAATTTGTACGAACACCAACAGATCTTGCCTCCTGGCACAAGCTTACAAACGCTTTTCTACGACTTTGAGTTTCCTTTATAATGTCAGGGTATATCCATACCTTTTGTCCATAATATAATTTGTTCCGATTACGTAGGAACAATCTCAGTATCAGATCTCTATCAGCTGGGTTAACAAATGTCACTAGTAAGGTTCCTCTATAATCAATTTGCTTTTCAATCGATGTTTCCAGAAAAGCTGTAAGATCTGTTTCTAAATTCACATTTATATTTTTATTTATTGATTCAGAAGTATTTCTTGGTACATAATAAATTTTAGATGTCATAGGAATTTTTTCAGCTGATATTAATAACACATCCATTAAGTATTTTTTAAGTTGTTCTTTAGGAGATATCACTTTTATACAGGGAAAATTTAATATTCTTAAATTTAAATAACGTGTCCTGTTTTCAATATTTTCAATTTTTCTTCTCATTAACTTATCTGAACAAATCAAATTAGTTTGTACCTTGGAAACAAAATTTAACTGATCTGATACTTCTTTTATTTTACTTTCACATTTATCAACCCTTGATCGAGTTTCTGAAACTAAGTTTTGTGAATTATTTACCACTTTTGTCAACTGTGAAATGGAACCCTCTAAAACCACTATAGCATTCCAAATTGCATCTAGAGTTATTACATCAGGTTTAACCAATTTTTTTCCCATCGTGAGGCCAATACTCTTCCCCCCATCCCTGCAGACTTCAGAGATCTTAAAGATCTCATCTACTGGGTCTCCTTCCCTCATAAGATCTTCTCCATTATGTTTACCTGCATTAGACAACTTTTCCTTTCCTACTTCCACTCCAAGTCCCTCCTCTGAATCCGGTTTAACTCCAACCAGTGGTAGGGTATCCCAGTCTGAGCCCTGGAGATTAGTAGGATATGGAGGGGAAGGAGTTTCAGGGGCTCCTGGGCTTAATGAAAGATGGTTTCCCAAAAGAGGCAGGTTTTGCTCCTCACCTGGACTCTCAGCGGGTTTATTTCCCGGGGATGAGGCTGCTATAGGTGTAAAATAGCCTTGAATTAAGGGTTGCAAGGGAGTGACTATCTCTGGAACAGAGGATTCCAAACGGAGTCTCCCCTTGCGCTTAGTATGAGGCATGCTGAGTAATTAAGAAAATATTTAACAGGCTACTTACAAACTCCTCCTTGCAATTCACAAGGTATACCTTTTAAACGGAGGCCTCTGAGACAGGAACAATTTTCTTTTACTTGCAAAGATCAATGCAAAGTCGATGCTAAGTCGCGCGCGCCTTTAGCGCGCGCGGCTTCAGCGACGCGCCGGCGGACGCGACGCGCCGGAAGAAGCGCACCTTTAAGGACCCGAGCGGTCCGCCAATGGTGACGTCAGACGGGGAGGCAACAGGGACACCGTTGGGGCCGGGAAGTCAGTCCTCACCCCCGGTAGGCCCTGAAGCACTTTCCTCTCCCTTGTTCCTTCTCCTCGGCCTCAGGGAAAAGTCAAAGTAAGTCCACTTATAAGGACCCCCAGCGGTCCGCCAATGGTGACGTCAGACGGGGAGGCAACAGGGACACCGTTGGGGCCGGGAAGTCAGTCCTCACCCCCGGTAGGCCCTGAAGCACTTTCCTCTCCCTTGTTCCTTCTCCTCGGCCTCAGGGAAAAGTCAAAGTAAGTCCACTTATAAGGACCCCAGCGGTCCGCCAATGGTGACGTCAGACGGGGAGGAAACAGGGACACCGTTGGGGCCGGGAAGTCAGTCCTCACCCCGGTAGGCCCTGAAGCACTTTCCTCTCCCTTGTTCCTTCTCCTCGGCCTCAGGGAAAAGTCAAAGTAAGTCCACTTATAAGGACCCCAGCGGTCCACCAATGGTGACGTCAGACGGGGAGGCAACAGGGACACCGTTGGGGCCAGGAAGTCAGTCCTCACCCCCGGTAGGCCCTGAAGCACTTTCCTCTCCCTTGTTCCTTCTCCTCGGCCTCAGGGAAAAGTCAAAGTAAGTCCACTTATAAGGACCCCAGCGGTCCGCCAATGGTGACGTCAGACGGGGAGGCAACAGGGACACCGTTGGGGCCGGGAAGTCAGTCCTCACCCCCGGTAGGCCCTGAAGCACTTTCCTCTCCCTTGTTCCTTCTCCTCGGCCTCAGGGAAAAGTCAAAGTAAGTCCACTTATAAGGACCCCAGCGGTCCGCCAATGGTGACGTCAGACGGGGAGGGAACAGGGACACCGTTGGGGCCGGGAAGTCAGTCCTCACCCCCGGTAGGCCCTGAAGCACTTTCCTCTCCCTTGTTCCTTCTCCTCGGCCTCCGATCATATTTAATTCCTGTTCAAATACAAAAGTGACCCTTCCTTCTACCTCTTTAATAGAAGTTTCTAGCATGGCAGAAACATCCAAGGGACCATCCGGAGCCACAAGCCCAAGTGAGAGTACACAGTAGAGCTTCTAATTCTTCTTTGAGATAGCAAATGTTGCTTACCTGTAACAGGTGTTCTCACAGGACAGCAGGAAGTTAGTCCTCACATATGGGTGACATCATCAGTATGGAGCCCAATCACGGACAACTTCTATCAAAGTTTCTAGAACTTTGACTGGCCCCTACTGGGCATGCCCAGCATGGCACCAACCCTGCAGCCAGCAGGGGTCCCCCTTCAGTCTTATTTGATAGCTACAGACAGTGCCGAAAAAATAAAACAACAAAACGTTACGAACCCAACACCGCGGGGCGGCGGGCGGGTTTCGTGAGGAGTAACATCCTGCTGTCCTGTGAGAATACCTCTTACAGGTAAGCAACATTTTCTTTCTCACAGGACAAGCAGGATGGTAGTTCTCACATATGGGTGATTACCGAGCTGAGGATGTCCGAACATGCACCAAATGTACCCAACAGCGTGCAACAGGCACAACAACTGGGGTGGAATTTGGTAGAGGGCATCCTGAACCCCACCAGGCGGGTGGAAGGGTGTAGGTATGTCACGTTGGAAATAAGTTACGCAGGACAGACTGGCCAAAGATGGAATCTTGTCTTCCGGCTTTGTCCAAGCAATAGTGGGCTGCTAAAGTATGGAGAGAACTCCAGGTGGCAGCCCTACAAATGTCAGGAAGCGGCACCGATCGTAGGTGTGCTACTGAAGTCGCCATGGCCCTCACAGAGTGTGCTTTAACACGGTCTTGAAAAGGAATGCCTGCTTGCTGATAGCAAAAAGATATGCAGTCCGCCAACCAGGAGGAGAGAGTCTGCTTACCTACAGGTTACCCTAATTTGTTGGGATGGAAAGAGACGAACAACTGAGTGCTCTTCCTGTGGGCAGCTGTACGGTCCAGGTAGAATGCTAGAGCCCGTTTACAGTCAAGGGTATGCAGAGCCTGTTCCCCTGGTCTGGAATGGGGCCTAGGAAAGAAGGTAGGTAGTATGATGGATTGATTAATGTGAAACTCCGAAACTACCTTAGGTAAAAGCTTAGGGTGAGTGCGGAGTACTGCCCGGTCCTGCAGGACTTTAGTGTAAGGTAACTAGGGCCTGTAACCCACTAACCCTGCGAGCTGAAGATAGCCAAAAGGAAAATCACTTTCCATGTGAGATATTTTAGGTCACAGGAGTGAAAAGGCTCGAATGGTGGTTTCATGAGCCGACCGAGAACCAGATTAAGGTCCCAAGAAGGGGCCGGAGGACATAAAGGTGGCTTGATATGGAGCAAGCCCTTCAAAAAGCGTGTCACGAAGGGTTGTACTGATATAGGAGCATCCCCGGCTACCGCACTGACATGCATTCTGATGGAAGAGGTCTTAAGACCTGATTCTGACAAATGCCAGAGATAGTCCAAAAACCTTGGGACTGGACAGGAAAAGGGATCAAGGGACTGTGAGGTGCACCATGATGTGTACCTTTTCAATTTATAGGAATAAGATTTTCTCGTGGAAGGCTTCCATGAAGCAATCAGGACATCTGAAAGGTTAAGCGGTTGAAGGATTAAACTTTCAAAATCCATGCCATCAGAGACAAGGCCTGAAGATGGAGGTCGCTACCGAGGGGTTGAGAGACCACTCGAGGGTTGGAAGACGCGACTCAGTGTGTCTGCCAAGACACTGTCCACTCCCGGCAAGTAGGTGGCCCTGAGGTACATCGAGTGGGAGAGCGCTTCTGCCCAAATCTGCGCAGCTTCCTGACACAGAAGGAAGGAGCCTGTGCCTCCCTGCTTGTTGATGTACCTCATGGCCACCTGGTTGTCCGTCTGAATCAGGATGACGTGAATTGACAGGCGTTCCTGAAAAGCCCTGAGAGCATATCGCATTGCTCGAAGTTCTAGGAAGTTTATTTGATGTTTGGCTTCCCCTGGAGACCAAGACCCTTGTGTCTGTAGATTGTCCACGTGGGCTCCCCACCCGAGGTTGGAAGCGTCGGTGGTGAGAATGAGTTGAGGATCTGGCACTTGAAAGGGCAGTCCCTGGAGGAGATTGTTCTGATCTCTTACCCTCCTTTCCTTTTACCATAACCTGTATATAGTCTTTTATATTATGTTGCTATTACTAGTAATCTATTTATGTTCTTTTGTAAAAAATTCTTGTTAATTGTTCTTTGTAAAGGCCTTGCCAAAATGATAGTTATGCTATCATAGTTATAAGTTATTTGTAAACCGATACGATGTGCAAACGGTTGTCGGTATATAAAAGTTTCAAATATCAAATAAATAAATAAATAAAATCTTTCCACCAGGCGAGAGACAGACGGAGTGAGTCGGTGATGTGGACAATGGTCGACAGAGGCTGAACAGCTTGAATCCATTGTGACCTCAGAGTCCAATGCATGAGTCTCATGGCCAAGCGGGCCATTGGTGTGACATGGACTGAGGACGCCATGTGTCCGAGAAGGACGAGGAATTGGCGAGCCGTTGCTGTATGTTGAGACTGCAACTGGTGAGCGAGAGACACGAGTGTTAGCGCTCGTTGTTGAGGTAGAAAGGCTTTTGCCTGCAAGGTGTCCAAGTCTGCCCCAATGAACGACAAGGTTTGAGATGGGATTAAATAGGATTTTCCGTAATTGACGAGAAATCCTAGCGAAATTTGAGTGTGTAGGGTGAAATTGAGGGACGACTGAGCAGCTTGCTGGGTTGGAGCCCTGATTAACCAGTCGACCAGATAGGGGTAGACGTGAACACCTTGTTTCCTGAGGAAAGCTGCGACAGCCACGAGGCATTTGGTGAAGACTCGTGGTGCAGACGCTAGGTCGAATGGAAGCACTCGGTATTGATAGTGCTTGGGGCCTACTAAAAACCGGAGGTATTTGCGATGAGTAGGAGTTATCGCAATGTGTGTGTATGCGTCCTGGAGGTCCAGAGAGCAGAGCCAGTCTCCTCTTTGTAGAAGAGGTAGAAGCGACCTCAAGGTTACCATCTTGAACTTTTCCCGCTGGAAGTACTTGTTGAGTGCACGTAGAGCCAGAATTGGACGAACTCCCCCGGATTTTTTGGGGATCAGAAAGTACTGGGAATAGAACCCTAGGCATTGCTGCGAGAGTGGGACCAGTTCTATTGCTTTTAACTGGAGAAGGAGGGAAACCTCCTGATCCAGAAGGATAGAGTGGTCGGATGTCTCCCACGTCCGCAGAGGTGGTGAGTCCGGTGGCAGGGAGAGAAAGTTCAGGTGGTAACCCTGAGCAATGATTGCTAGCACCCATTGGTCGGTTGTGATTGATTGCCACATGTTGTGAAAGTGGCATAATCAACCTTCTACTTGTATGCTTGGCAGAGGAATAAGGCTGCTGCTCTCCAAGTGGAAGTCAAAAACCTGAAGCAGGCCCTGACTGGGGAGCTGCTTGTGATTTTTGCTTTCGGGCTTGGCGAGGCTGAGGCTTTTGATAAGGTCTCGTAGTTCGGGACCTTCCTCGGATGGTAGAACGACTTCTTAGAGTCCTTCCTGAAGGGCTGTCTTAAGAAGAAGTCGGAAGGTATTGATGAAAGCTGTTTAAGGGTCTCATGATGGTCCTTTAATTCAGCCACCATTCGCTGGATCTGTTCACCGAACAGATTGTCTCCTACACATGGTAGGTCAGATAGCCGGTCTTGTACTTCTGGGCGAAGGTCAGAAGATTTGAGCCAGGCCCATCGTCTTGCCGAAATAGCAGCTGCAGACACTTTAGTAGAGGTGTCGAAGATATCATAAGATGTCCTAATCTCATGTTTTCCTGCCTCAAAACCCTGGTTTACAAGGGTTTGAAGCTGATCTTGGAATTGTTCAGGCAGGGTTTCAGAGAAGTCCTGTATCTGCTTGAAGATGACCCTATTATATTGGGTCATATAAAGTTGGTAAGCCGCAATTCGGGAGATGAGCATGGCCCTTTGGAACACTCATCGACCAATATTGTCTAGGAACTTCTGTTCCTTAACAAGTGGGGTAGATGAGTGTGGCTTCGACCTTTTTGCCTTCTTTTGAGCCGACTCTACCACAACTGAGTGGTGGTCGAGCTGAGATTTTTGAAAGCCAGGGGCTGACTGCACTAAATAGGTAGTGTCAGCCTTTCTGTGTACTGGAGCAATGGATCCAGGGTTCTCCCAGTTCTTTTTGAGGAGGTCAAGAAGAACTTGATGAATGGGAATAGAAGTGATTACTTTGGGGGCATCCAGGAATAGGAGCAACTCCATCATCTGGTGCCTATCATCCTGTTCCGTCTGAAGTTGAAAAGGGACCAACTCAGACATTTCCTTCACAAAATTAATGAAAGAAAGGTCCTCTGGAGGAGAACACTTTCTACTTTCAGCAGGAGAAGGAGGTGAAGGTAAGTCATCGGTGTCAGTGGAAGTATCATCACCCCAGGTGTCATAAGGATCAGCAGGCTGACCTGTAGGATGAGAAGGGGGTTGGATACCTGAAGGCCCTGGTTGAGGCTCCGAGAAAATCGGAGGAATCACCAGGGGCACCGAAGATGGTGCAGAAGGCATCGGTGCCGGCATTGACGGTATCGATGGGGCCGATGGGCGTATTGGCACCGATGGATGAATCGGTGGTGAGGGACGAATTGGCATCGATGGCTGAGGCAGAACTCCCGATGGAGGAATGCGGAACGGTGTTTCTCCTCCCGATAAAGCTGTCAACGGGGAGGGCACCAGAGCCTTCGGAGACCCAGGAACCACCGGTGGAAGGGCGGACATGAGTGCCTCCATCCGGGATAGCAGCGGTGCCAGCGCTGCTGCAATCGGGTCGGCGACCGGGTCCACTCTCTGTGCCGGAGGAACCTGGAGCCGTTGCATTGCCTTGTCGATGGCCTCCTGAACCAGCCAGTCCAGTTCTTTCGGAGACCTGGAGCAAGCAGCCACGGCTCCGGAACAGAAGAGGGAGGCAGAGGCACAGTCGGAGGGACCATCTTTACAGGCGGAATCGCGACTCCCAAACCTCAATTGGGTGAGGGTGGCCTCGGTGACCCGGTCGCAGGAATGGTCGGTGCCTTTCCTGGATGGGGCTTCTTCGATGGTGGCTCGGACGGTGGCTCGGTCGATGATTTTGCTCCCTTGATTGTCCGAGTCCTACGATGTCAATGGTGATGTTTCTCCCTGTGATCCCCTCGATCCTGAGGGGGAGTAGTGGGCATCGATGGCCGTGAAGACGTCGATGGCGGACGGTCACCGGATGGTGGACGATGCTGGTGCGACATCGACGGTGCCGGTTCCGATGACTTCGATGCGATGGACGGCGTCGGGGTCTGAGCACGAAAGAGGAGTTCCATCTTCTCTATTCTGGCTTTGCGACCTTTTGGTGTCATGAGGGCACATTTGGTGCAAGTCAGGACATCATGCTCATGGCCTAAACACATTACACAGACTCCATGAGGGTCTGTGATAGACATGGTGCAAGTACAATCCAGGCACCTACGGAACCCCGACGCCATGGCCACAGAAAAAAATCGAGCTGCGGTACGGTCGACGGCCAGTAGACCGCGAGGGCCAAACTAGACGGTAATCGACGGAAGATGGTGAAAAAAACTTACCGGAGTACCGCGGCCTGAGAAAAGTTAGAGGAGGGACCCCTGTGGGGCAATTTATGTTTAATTAATTCCATGAGGAAAATTCCTTTCAGGAATCTATTCAGAGCTCCTAAACCGCGAGGCTACTGCTGCGCGGAAAAAAGAAGACTGAAGGGGGACCCCTGCTGGCTGCAGGGTTGGTGCCATGCTGGCCATGCCCACTAGTGGCCAGTCAAAGTTCTAGAAACTTTGATAGAAGTTTTCCGTGACTGGGCTCCATCCTGATGATGTCACCCATATGTAAGGACTACCATCCTGCTTGTCCTGTGAGAAAGTAAAAATTAGACTTTACCAATAGAGGGACAACCTTCAGATGTTAAACCCAAGATCTCTGTGAAATATTTCTTAGAAGTCTCCTAACAGGTATTAGAGGAACATTTGGGAAACACAAAAATCACAGATTCAGACACCTTGCATAATTCTCAAGCTGTTCAATTTTTCTATGAACCAAATTTTTTTATCTTGAATCAAGTTGGCATTAACATTCTGAATATCTTAGACTTTGTTTTCCATTAAATCCACCTTATTCTCTAATTCTTGGAACTTTTGAGTGAACCTCACGAAAGAAAGAAACAGTTTTGACCAGAAGCTATCAGCAGTACAATTTGATCTGGCACTGTCCACCCGCACCAGTACTGACCCATAGTGAATCCAGGGAGACTTCTGCAGATCTGGTCAAAGGATCCAGAGGCTTGCTCAGGAGTCCCAAAGTGTTGTCTCCCGACTAGCCTGTTAATGGCACATTGTCTGCTGGCCTCCGTTTCTCCGAGGCTGGTGGAAACAAGCCCTGACAACTCTTCTCTGGCAGAGGCCCCTCCCATGGGAAAAAAAAACCAGTTGAGTCGTCGACCTGCGACTGCACCGGTGTCACACTGACGGGGCTTTCCCTGCTGCCTCAGAGGCAGGTGTTCAGGGGGACTCATAGATATATCCAGTTTTTAATTATTGGATATTCCATTCATCAGCTATTTTGAAATCTGTTCATTTTTTTAGTATGGTTTTACTGCTATTGATTTTATATTTCTTGATTTGTTTTGATGACTGTGAAGTTTCTCTTTCTCTTTTGTTACACTGCACACAGTCTCTCTGGCTTGTTGCAGTTTCCAGTTTTGCTTTACGGTCTCTTTATTCTTTGTTAGGTGAGGATCTGCACATGTGACTGAGGAGAGGTTTTCTGCTGGCGTGTAGTTACTATGTAGGGCTCTATAGCAGCCTGGCTTGGTCTGTTTTCCTAATAGGAGGTGAATTGATGATTTAAGGCCTGGTGTAATATTTTCAGTGTCGCCTTTTCTTAGGTAAGGTGGTTATTGTTTGAGTGCTAGAAATTGGTGTTTTGGTAAGGGATGTTAACTATTTATGCAATTTCTGTTCAGAGTACTTGTCTTTCCCTTGTGTCAGTCTTAACAATAAAAAAATAATACTGGACCTTTATTTTGTTTTTTTATTCCCGTCGTAAATTGTAATGAGCAGTGTGTCACACATGTGAGAGTGGTCTGTCAGGTGTGTCACGATGGGAAAAAGGTTGAGAACCACTGTATTCTGTTATACCAAGCCTACTTCTAGGAGAAGGACCTTCACCATGCTTATAGAGTCTTTAGCTTAGAGAAGTTATGTATGTTGACCCATAAGTTACTAAGGATAGGGACATCAGTGTGAGAATCTATATTTTCTGCATTATTTGTGAAAGATACTAATCTTCTACAGCGGAGGATCCCAGCAAACTCGTGTGTTGGCAAATTCTGAAGTCAGAGCAGCCAGCAGTGAGAAAAGCTGCTTCTGTGTAGAAGTCTTGTTTTCTGTTCTCCCTGCCCCCAATGTATTCTCTTCCAGCTGGCAGTGCTTCTTACCTACTGCTGCTTCTCCTCTGCTTTGCAGGCAGAATTATAGGGGACCCCCCTTAGTCTCATGAAACCCGCCTGCCTCTTGTGGTTTTATCTGCAGGAGAAAGCTGGCAGAGGAGGAGGCAGTGCTGCTCTTTGACTCTTACTGGTCGGAAGGGATCATACACATGGGGTTGGGGGCAGGGAAAGTGAAGGCATGAACAGGTTGGGAACCACTTTTTCCAATCTGTATAATTAAGAAAGGCTTACTCAGTCTTTTCTTTTTCTATAGGCATGGATCCAACCCAAACTCCACTTCCTTCCCCCCCTCATGACCGTTCATGGTATGAAAGACGACTCAATACCCGAAATGAGTCTTGGAGGTAAGCATTCATGGAAATGTTACTTTTGTGATTGAATGGTGTGATGACTCAGACTGGCACCGGGCATGCTGTCATATATGAGAGACATATGATAGTGCTGCGCTGTCCTTCAAACTATGTAAGATGGGATTACTTAAACATGGATATAATGTTACATGTGTGTCAACTGCATGCATTTTCAAGCTGCAGAGCAATATACTGCAGGTCCTGATGAAGGTGACAGGGAAAGGAGTTCAGTACGGTTACTGAACCAATTCCTCATATTCCTTTAATTTACATCCCTCGTTTGCTGAACAATCACTGTTCAATACAATTCCGAGGTAATGAATGAGGGATTAGAGATGTGGATCCAGATCACCATTCATGCCAACACTGCCACTGTAGCAGGAGGAGAGTTTGGAGTCCCCATAGGCCTCTAATGAGAGAATGGTTCCCTCTTTATTCAGCTCTTCACACAATCCTCCTGCATCTCTTAAGGCACTCTGAGAGGTGAAGGCATTTTTCCAGGGATGTTTTTCTCAGGGTAGTATTTCCAAATGGGTTTATTTTACACATATCATAACAGGAATGAATCTCACTTTTAAGCCAGGATTTGCTGGATATGACCTCAGTCTCTCAAAATTTACTGCTAGTGCTCTTCTTAATATCTGTGTGTTCTCCTGGAGCACATGGGGTGTAATATGTACAGGCAACATATCAAGGTACATTTGGAAGCTCTTTTTAATCATGCTGGTGGCACCTAATATAATTGGGAGTATCTCGGTATTTTTCTGACACATTTTCGTGGTCATCAATTGCACCTCTCAGTACTTGATTATTTTATTATTAGAATTTTCTGTCTTTCCATATGTAGTATAGAATAGCCACTTGGTACTGACACTTCCATTAGTAATACCTTTCTTGTGTTTTTCTCTTATCACAATGTCTGGTTTTCTAGCTTCTATCTTTTTATTAGTTCGAATGGGAACATCCTAGGTGTCCACAACTTCTTCATTTTGTACAATTCTGTCAGCATCACGATCCTATTGGTTTTCTGGTACAGCCATGTTATAGAATTTACATATTTTCCAGTATGTAAATACTATAAAATACTGAAAAGTATGGATGAATGTGAGCTGTGCCACCTTGCTCTGCCTTTCAAGTATACAGGCCTTAAGAAATCAACACATAGTAACCAGTGACAAAATATGTAAGTTTCCAACTTTGTGCTCCAGAATCTGCATTTTTTTTTGTTTCAAAGTTTTTTTTCTGCACTTGCTATGAACCACCTTGTCTGTAGTCCACTATCCTGTGCTGTAACCAACAATCTCTCATCTTTACGTAGAAATTCAACTCTTTAGCCACTCCTGTGTCAGGATGTGATCCATTTATGACAGTTGCAAGCCAATTAGAGTTTGTTGGGCAACTGCACTTCCCAAACTATTGGAATCAACGGACATGAACAGCTGAGTTGTTCGATGGTGAGGATTTATTTATTTTATTTATTTAAGGCTTTTATATACCGACTTTCTTGATACAAATCAAATCAACTCTGCTTAAAGAGGATGAATCCTCTTTAAGCAGAACGCCAGGTTCCTTTTAATGTTCAAGGAATAAAGGAGCCTTTCTTGGAGAGAATGGTAACTGCACCATAGTTTGGTTGATATAGAAAGTAGACACTACTTTCAGAAGGAATTTAGTGTCAGTACGCAGAACCAAGGTGTTAAAAAACAAACAAATAAATAAATAAAAAAAAACCCCTGCAAGTGGGGGGGGGGGTCACATAATGCTGTGAGCATGGGTAGACACTACGTAAAGGAGTTTCGGCTATAAATCGGCAAATAATAAAGTTGTTGTGGTTTATCCGAGAACCATGTCGACGCAGTTAAACAAATTAAAGAGAAAGATGAAGATGAAAGTGGTCGACAAGAACAAACAGTCTAATTTCAGTTAGTCAGCCAGAGTGACTCACTGCTCTCGATTAACAAATGTTGGTACCTATTCAAACTAAATCACACTACCTGAACACCTTTCCAAGGTGAGTAACTGAACTGAACTTTGCAACCTTTTTACTTAGGTATACACTGCTCCTAGCTTATTTCTAGCTTCTGGCTACTTTTTTTTTTTTTTGGGGGGGGGGGTTGTTTTGTTTTTAATATACAAACACTAACTGCTGCTTTCTAGCTGCCTTTCAGACTATTAAAAATAAACACTAACAACTGCTTACGGGGGGAGATCTAAATTGTATAATTGACCCAGTTTGGGACAGAACACAGAGGGGCCTGATGAGTAAAATGGGAAATAAGAAAGGGGCTCCTTTTTTATGTAAACAATTGGGGGTATTGAATATTTGAGGAGTGCTACATCCCACAGAAAGGGATTTTACTCATTATGC
Source organism: Rhinatrema bivittatum (assembly GCF_901001135.1). Classification (NCBI taxonomy): domain Eukaryota; kingdom Metazoa; phylum Chordata; class Amphibia; order Gymnophiona; family Rhinatrematidae; genus Rhinatrema; species Rhinatrema bivittatum. The sequence continues at coordinate 698,084,205 of NC_042615.1, forward strand.
TAGAGCACATCAAACTTCCACCAGAATTGATTATATTCTCCTTTCTGAATGCTTACTTCTGAGGGTAAAGAAAGCTGTGATTGAGCTCCTCCTAATTTTGGATCATTGTCTTGTCTAACTGAAATGACACAAAAGAGGTGGCCTGAGATTGTGGAGAATGGCAACAGATCCTGCCCCATGACACCAAATTTCCAGAATTCCTATCTGAAAAATGGAGTCTTTACGCTCAGGTGAATGCCCAACCAACAGAGCTAATCCATTTTTGTTTTGGGAAACTGCTAAGGCAGTTTTAAGAGTTGATATAATTAATTATGTTAAAACTAAATGGAAAAACACTCAATGCTACTATTCTATATTTAGATAAACAATTGAGAACAAATACATAACTTACTGACGAATCCCTCCAAATCTAATAGGGAATCCTTTTCTCAGATCCAAAAGGCTTTAAACAATATACTACATCAGAGAGCGTACATATCTTTGCAATTTTTTAAATACAAATGTTATTGCTATAGCAATAAGTTGGGCAAGATGCTTGCAAATCTGGTTAAACAACAATATCCCTTCAAATTCATTGATGCTATTAGAGATAAAGACAATGGGATTTTATCCAAATCAGAGGATATTTGACAATTATTTGTGGAATATTACCAGTCACTTTTTGCAGCTGAACCAGTAGTTCCTGGCAAAATCAATGAGTTTCTGAGGGATATTGATGTTCCTCAAGTTACAATAGAAGATCTCAAGAAATGAAATGCACAGGTAAATAATACTGAAGTTATGCAGGCAATTTCAAATCTTCCTCCTCATAAGTCTCCAGGTCCGGATGAACTGGACTCTTAGTCACATCTCTGAACCTTTAAAAGGTGTTTGAGGCAATGGGAAAAGGAGTAATCAGTAATTGTGTTTCTCAAGAAAGGGAGAAATCTTCTGAATATAGCCTCCTATCATCCAATACCTATACTAAATATTGATATCAAGCTTTCTGTGTCTATTCTGGCTAATAGGTTAAAATACATTCTTCCTAAGTTGATCACATCTTATCAGGCTGGATTTGTGTTTGGTCAAGGATCATCTATTAATATAAGGAAAGTATATGCGGCTTTGAGGAATTATCAGCTGGAAAGGGTTCCAGATCCTTTAATAAATTAGCTGTGATGCAGAAAAGGCCTTTGACCGCGTCTCATGGCCTTTTCTTTTTATTTACACTTTTTACATTTTTATATTCTGCAACTTCCATCAGTAAGTTCCATTGCAGATTACACAAATACATTCATAAAATCATCACAAACAATAAAATAATACAGTCAATATAAAATATATATACTTAAAAAATTTAAATATTGTTAAATGTCATCTTAAAATAATAAGCCTTGAGAGCATTTGACCTTCATGGACATATCTCTGAACTCATTACTCCTCTATATACAAATCCAAGTACGAGAATTTGCATCAATAGGTTTCCCTTTCTGACTCCTTTTCTTTTCATAGGGGTACGAGACAAGGCTGCCCTCTATCACCTCTCCATTTTGTTTGTCATTGGAACCATTTAGTAGCAGAATTCGGAGTTCCCCTAGCATAAAAAGCATTTGTGTGGGAGATGGGGCCTGTAAGTCACTTGCCGATATTCTTTTGCTGCTTTCAGAGGCCCCTGAATCCTTACCAGAAGCTTTAAGGGTTTTTTCTATCAGACTATCTCCAGATTTAAGCTGAATCTAGATAAAATAGAGACAGCAGATGTGATGGGTCATTTATGTTAGACATGGGAAGACTTTCCTATTAGATGGGCCAATTATAAATTAAAATACCTAAGGATTCAAATACACAAAATCCTCTCACTGTGGCATTCCCTGAAATAAGCACCAATGATTAAACGGTTTCAAGAGTAGTTGGAAAGCTGGAAGTGCCTTGCTTAATCATTTCTGGGAAGGATTGCGCTTCTGAAGATGATGCTGGTTCCGAGGCTTTTATATCTGATCCAGACACTTTCTATGCCCTTTTTACTGAAAGATATTCGAGAGGTCAACACATTTTTGGCTATTATTTCTGGAAAAGGAACGAGGCAAGAATCTCTTCTAAAACACTGATGGCTTCCAGATCAGATTTGGGGACAGGGGGTTCCAAACTTTTATCTGTATGTACTGGCTGCACAACTTCGAGTATTTAAGGACTGGCTATTGCAACAAAATAACTACACAGATCTTAAGGTGGATAATGCTATAGTCCACCCTTTGAATCTAAGATACTTATTATATATACAAGATAGAGAATTACCATCAGTAATCTGCTCTTCAATGCTAATATAACCAGTGAAAAAGGCATGGCAGCTAGCGTGCTTTTGTCTCTTCCTTCCTATTGTAGGCAACCCACATTTTAGAGAAATGCATTCATATATTCGAAGGAATGTGAAAGCTCTGGGAGTGAGGGGGGAAACTATCAATTTGTAGTGATGTCACCTTGCTTTCTTTCCAGGAATGCATAGATAAGAAGAGGCTTACATCAGTAGATTTTTTATTTACATATTAAGAACTTCAGTAAACTGCTAAGATCATGTCAGTTAGTGTCTTCTGCATCTTTTATTGCCCTTCATTTGCACAAAGCTCCAAAAGGTTTATTGTCTCATTTAAATAAATTGTCACATCTACATAGAAAATATCTGATATTTCATAGATTGTCAGAATCAAGGGCCACTGAAATAAATGCTGAGCTTGATCAGGAAGTCTTTGCAGAATCTCATGGGTTTATGCTGTCATATTGTAAATAATAACCTTAAAGAAACACAAATTTGGAGAGGAGGAGTAGCCTAGTGGTTAGAGCAGTGGGCTACGAACCAGGAGACCAGGGTTCAAGTCCCTCTGCTGCTCTCCTTGTGACCTTGGGCAAGTCACTTTACCCTCCATTGCCTCAGGTACAAACTTAGATTGTAAGCCATCTAGTGATAGGGAAATACCTACAGTACCTGAATGAAATCCACTTTGAAGTGCAAAAATCAAAATACGTCACAGATCTGGGCATTGTGCTTCGGCAAAGTGCATAAAATATAATATATAGTAAATATGTGAATATAGTGAGTTGCTCACTAAATTTCGGATGTAACTTTTCCTTCCTAACACTGTTGGACAGCATCTCCATGTGGTTCAATCGGCCAGGAACCCAATGAGATGGGAGACCCTCTATTGTTCCAAGGGAGAAACAAATGGTAGGAATGCAGAATAGGTCGATCCTATGTACTCCTCTTCCAATTCATGAAGAGACCCCATGGAGGGGACAAATCTACCATCTTAGGACGGGGACTTGCTCCCAGTGAATGAATCTCTGGTGGACTCCGAGTAGCCTCACTTCCATCTTGGACACAAGAGGTTCCAAACTCTCTCTCCAGACTTAAAGAGGCAAAGACATTTTTCACCAACTCTGAAAGCTGAGCTCCCACTGGCTGAGGGATCCTTTGCACTAGGGTTGGAGGAGAGACATCCTCCTCAGAACCCAGACTGGCTCATCTCATTAAGGGCTGCTAACGCTGGTTGTGCCATGTAGGAGCTTGGCACCATATGGGTTGTGGCTGTTGAAGCAGTGGGTTCTGAAGTGCTCCATGCCTGCTGCACTGGCAAGTGCTGCATTTGATCATTGACACCAGAAGGGCTTCATTTTACACCATTGCTGTACTCTCCATAGTGGAGGGACGCTTGTAATTGTGTGCTGGGTGTTCTACTCTGATGAAATTAAAGGGGCCTTAGTCTGCTACATGGGGAGGGGGGCCCTGATTGTGTCCTAGTCTTCACGCTCTGAGCTAATGAGACAGGTAGTAACCTGGTTGCTATTGGATCTGGGAAAAATAAATGACATGGCACCATGGGAGACCTTTTATTTTGGTGTAATTGACAGGTCTGCACTGGCACTGAGGCCGATGATTCTGAAGATCATCCCTCGTGCTGCTTAGGCACTCTTCTGGGCACGTTATCTGCCAGCATGGTCTTCCACATCTTGCTCAACACAGGAACTGTTGGTGGGGGTCTTTCCTCACTTGCAGGGAAAGGAAGCCTCACTTTGACTTCATGTGCTAAGAATTTGATGAAGCCTCACTCTGAGAAGTGGCTCCACTGCTGCTCTGAAGATTCAGCCTCTTATTCCCAGTCTTCTGTTGAGCTTTCATCTTCCATGCATGGTACTACTAGGCACTCTGACATTTGACTCCAGCTGTAACAGTAGCATTATGCCTGGGCCCCAGCAGTGATAGCAGTACTGTGCTTCTTCCCTAATGTCTGTGTATCAGTAACTCGGACCGTAAAAGTCAGAGCCCAGCAGTGGCTTGTCGTCTGAATCCATGCAAAGCAACTAATTGAAATAGGCTGGATTTTGTGTCAGAAGCAACTAGCGATATATCAGGAAAATTGCCATTATAGGCATTGCCACTATTTAGCTGTATAAATCGAAACTTATCCGGTTGAGCGCTGCTACTTAGCTGGATAATTCTTAACTTATCTGGATAAGGGCAGTATGTATTTCTGTGTTTTTTTCACATGCACACACATGTTGCAGGGTGCACTTTTATAACTTGCATATATAATATATGCATAGGTTAAATACAGGAGTAGATTTTTGCATGTCCAAATACACATATATGGGTGTGAACATGAATATTTAAAAGTTATCCTCCTTCAAAAAGTATTGGACACATGGTGGAAGCCTCCCAATGGGGACTGCAATATTTCCCTGAGGCAGGCTATTTGCTGGCCTTACTCTATGTCAGTCTTCTTGCATAATATTACGCCATCTTAGCTAAGGCGTCTGCAAGCAGCTGTCATCTTACGACTGCCCAATGTGTATAAGCACTCAGCTGATGAGGATGAAAGGAGGTAGACCCAGTAGTAATCTCAGTAAATATTCCACTTCAGGGAAGGTAGAGGTTAAATGGAACAGCCTCTAGGGAACAAGCACAGATGATCTCTGAGAGCAGTGGTGTAAAGCTAAATTATTTAGGGGTTGTCGAAATGGATAGTGGCCTGGTGATTTGTTGGTCTTTAGTTGACAATTTGATCTTATACACCTTCTGGTTTCTTAGTGGTTTGCATTAGTTGCTTAGAATCATCACCATCACAGATTATTTCTGTGATGGACACCTCCACAACATATTCCTCAATAAAGACAGGCAAATAATTCATATGGTTTCAGTTATTGCTTTATACTCACTGAGCACCTCTTTTACCTTGGTTTTCTAGCAGGCCAATTGATTCCCTCACAGGCGTTTGCTTTGTTAGTTCATATAAAGCATGGTGCTTGCCATGGCTTGCCTGGCAGGAGTGCTTATATCACTCGGCCTTTCTGACAATGCACTGGGGCCAAATCTTTAAAGCTGCCAATTGATTCTGTTCACCAAGTTACTTGTTGCATACAGGTAAGCTTTTGGTGTTTGCTGTGGATAACCTATGGTGGTGCTTGTCTCACTTTGCTTCTGGGAGTTCATGCATGTCAGGCTCTCTGTACAAGGCGAGATATTTAAGTCCTCGGTCATTTATTTTGTTCAGCAAGTCATTTTGGACAACTGGGCATCTGTGCCCGGCATGCAGGTACCACATGTTAGTTCTGGTGTTAGCAGGGCAGCTGGTCATAAATGATTATTCATACTCTTTTTGTGCCTCTATGCATGTCTTCTCCTGAATCCTGCACGTGTGTGGCTCTGGCATGAACAGGGTAGATGCTTATGTGATCCTCCGCAATCTCTTTGTGCCTCTATGTGTGTCCTCTGTATGATATGCTTGCTTATGCTTGGCAAAGTTAGTGTATTCCACTATTGCCCTCTGGTCACCAAGATATTTAATGCAGTTGAGCATCTGGTCTAAGTACCCATCCTACTGCTGTTGCAGTTTGAGAGCAATGTGGTCAGCTACTTTAAAGTTTTTCATCTTCTGTAGAGATCGCTGCACCCTTTGTCCATCTGTGCAGCTATTACTGAGGACAAGTTCAGCAAACTTCTGGCTTGTCAGAGGATCAAAGACAGCATGCTACCTGTGCAGGACAGGTACACTGGTACCTATATTATGGAGTCTTTTTTGTGACAGCAACTAGCTATTTCAAGATATCTTTCCACATCACAAAAAGCGATTTCCGTTTGCCAGGTTTGCTTTATCATCTGCTGTTCTCTCAGCCAATAACTGGGTGCTAGGGGCAATTACTGGCAGCTTCCAGACTGGAAATTTCATCTGCTGCTCCAACTTATAGCAGCATCATTCACTTGAGTGGCAATGGCATTACATTGTGGCTCCTGGCATCACTCCTTCAGTGATTTATTCCTGCGAGCGATTTTCAGGTATTGCTACTTCTCCTTTCCTGGTCTAGTTGCATCAATAGGTGGTCACGTTTTACAAGAACCAGACAAAGCCGCACAGTGGTACTGCAGGTCATCACCTCCTGCTGCCATGAGTGCCATCTCTCTGTGTTTCGAATGTGGCTTCAATGCTTGCATGCAGCTTCTGAGGTTCTACCTCATCCTTGCAGCTGGCTCATCCTCTTTGGAAATTCAAACATGGTTCATTCACACAGTTAGTTTAAAATCAACATGCTCATTTTGCTACAAAAGTTGAGCTACTATTCTGGATGACAAGGGCTGCCAGGCCCCAGTTTGTTGTCTTGGGATGGTTCCTCTATATTGCTCTACTTTTCTTACTATAGATATCATGGCTTGGTGTGCATCCAAGATGACGCAAGATCACTTGTGTTCAACCACTCATTCCCTGCAAATCAGTTCATGTACGAGTGTGCCTTATTGCACAGCACAAAGTGGTGGCATGAACCTGAGGGCTCAGGTCCCTTCAGGCGGAGTGATTTCTGTTCACAGTGCTACCAACAACCCTGTTTTCAAAGCCATCTTTCAAATTGGGTCATACGCACTTTCAATCTCTGTGCATGCTAGCACAATAGGGGTAAGTTCTTGCTTTGGTCACATATGGCAACACACTTCTCTCATGTTCCTTGCTAGAGGTAGCCACCGGCTCCCCACCAAATGTCTAAGGGCTATTTGCTTGGTAGTCTGGCTGAATGGAGGCTGTGGCTCTGGTTGTAAGCATATCTTCGTTAGTCTCCATTACACACACACACAGAAGCAAGGCTAGCCTCTCACTATGTTTGCAGTCTGGCATAAGGTTCAGGCCAGTTATTCTTGATTTGGCTCCTTAAGTGCCATGCTCTATCCATCAATGCTTGAGAAAGGAGCTTGGGTGATGCAGAGATAGCATATCCCCTTGATGTTTACTGCATAATAAGCCCTGTAGGTTTCTGTGGGTGCTGATGGGCTCGTGGCAGTATACAGCATACAATACCGTTCTGGATGGCACCAATCTGCAATATTCCCCTCTGGGTTTGGAGGACCTGTGCTTTCTTTACAGCAGATATGTTCACAGTAATAATATTGCTTCATCTGCTTGTACAAGGGCTTCGATGGTCTGTACAATGATAGGCAGTATTACAGATTTGAGGATATAGCTGCAGCTAGGTTAGTGGGCAGCCCACAGCAAGTGTGGTGTTGCTATCGTCAGCTAGTTGTGGAACTGACCCATGCCCTAAGGACATAAAGCAAGCGCTATGTTGAAAACAGGTCAGGCAGAGAATACCAAGTGGACATTCCTGCCACCAAGTTGCATAAGTGGATGAGGGTGTCGAAAAGTTGCCTGTCAAGTCTTTGGGCTTTTGATTACTGGGATTGGCCTGCTCACCACCCAAAAGCTATGCTGCAGTTTAAATAAGCAAGCCCTGCTCCTGCTACAGATCAGGATGTCATCTCACCACAGAGATCTTCCACCAGTAAGCAAGGATATAAAGTACAGGTTCATCAGAGTGGCAAGGCTTTCATGGCTCTGTGTTACCAGCAGCAGAATATTGCATACATATTGAGCCTTTATGAACTGCAACTCAAGTGAGGGAATAATCTCCCTATAGGAATTGAAGAATATGTCTAGGTTGAATTGGGTATATAATTGGTTAGAGAATATGTTTAATGGTTGAAATGGTTATATGAATTTGACCTATGCTGAGGCCATATCCATCAAATAAAGATCTTCATTTTGAATAATGTCACAGCAAAGAACTTCATTCATGATTTAAGTTACTAGAATTGGGGAACAGAGGTAAGAGGGTAGGGATGAAGGGGGTGGAAACGGTAATTATTTAGTTAGAGGGAGGAAGCGAGTATGCACCTGACACGGTTGTGGCTGACTCGTGACTGCTTGTAGACAGAGAATTAGCATTATCAGCATTTAGCTGAGTTGTGTGCTGTGTATGATCTGCAAAAATCTACTGCTGCAACCATACAAATACATGAGCAATGTTTGACCACGTGCGAAATCAATAGGACTGGTTTGGAAACCATTGGCATATGATTTGCTTGTTCAGAAAATATTCAGGATTAGAATCACAGGCTGGAACGTTAAAACATCTTCAGTATAATGCACCACACACATTTATGTATTTTAACCTCACACTGCCATTTTGCAAGAAAAATCACTCCTACAGCGTGCACATACAGGTTTAGCCACTATTATCCTGAAGCCCCTTAATGTTTTGCTTTTTCCAAAAGCATAGAAGCTTAATGACTCTGTACTTACCCGCTTGTGCAAACGTTCTGCTTCCTCCTGATATGCAGCAAGTTGCTGTTTCCACTGTTTCACATTGGCTGTAGACTCCAGTAGAGCTGCTGTGAGTTTGGCATTATTACCTTTGAGTGTGGCCAGTTCTGCCTCCCAGTGTTTGCTGATAGCAGAACTATAAACACAAAAAAATAACAATGCTGGAGATCATCACTGCCCTATTGTTAATGATGGCAATCTTAACGTTAGGTGAATATACCGGCCAAAACAACAAATCTACAATAAGCCATTTAAAGCAACTCTACACCATATATATCTTGAAAATTATCTATGCAAAAATTCTTACCTTCAACTATAAAGTGTAAATTACAGATTACTGAAAGTAGTGCATTCTATACTGTTGTAGACTAGTTTCTTGCTATAAACAGAAGCCTGCAGCTTCAAGAGCCATGTTGCTAGTTTCCCTTCAAGAACTCCAGATCTAGTTTCAGACCTATAAGCTGCTGAAAAGAAAAAAACCTCCTTGCTACCAACCTGCTGCTTAAAGTTTACAACTTATAATGGGAATAAGAAAAATTATTATGCTCTGCTTCTCTGTGGTCTGAAAGATACTAAATTAAACTAAAAGAATCCCAGATCCAGTTTCAGATCTGTAAGTTGTTGAAAGAAAAAGGCATCCTTGCTACCAGTTTGCGATATGAAAATTTATAAATTTAACTCATATTTGCAGAGAGCGATTAAGCAATTTGTCAGGACAAGAAGTTGAGGAGAAGAGAGAAAAGGAATAGTGTCTAATTGTGTGCGCCTACTGCACAGGATCTGAAGGCAGGAACGGAGAAAGGATTGTGTATTGGATAGCAGAAACTGAGAAGACATCTGTTGGAGCTGCTTCCTTTCCTGCAAGTTGCAAGCGTATTAACTGTATCTTTTGTTTTCTGTCTCATTGTATTGCTTAAATGTAGAGGATTATCAAAGCCTGCCATCTGGAAATTAAGGGGCTAATGGCTTTCCCCATCAGTGTGTGGTTTCTTCAGGGCCAGTGCAAGGGGATTAGGCGCCCTGGGGATATGACTGTTCCAGCGATGGGACTATCACTTGATTCATCTGCTCAGTCAGCTTGTTGGAGTTGTGGGAGAGAGTGCTGGAGTTGCATGTACCAACTGCTAAGCCGTCTTGCAAACGTTTGCCGTAATAGTCAATGGGACTTCTGTATTTGGGGCACTTAGCTCATGGAGTCTGCACAAGGCCTCTTCATTCTAAAAGCAACATAGGAGCAAGTGTGGCCTGAACTACTACCTTCGCCACCCACAGGAATGACACATGGTTCAAGGCTGTCCCCTGCAGTTTGCTTTAGATACAGATACTCCATTCAGTATCATTCTGCAAAAACTGCAGGAACAGCTCAGGCTGGAGAGGTTGTTAAAACTATAGTCAGTGCCTTTGCTTTCCTTCATTGGCCATCCAGTCTCCCTGAAAGTGGTTAAGTCTGTGAGGGACCAGGCCATCAAACTGCAGTTACCACTTCTTATCAGTTGCCTAGAAGGACTGGCCCATTTGGGAAGGAAATGGCTGCAAGCACTTAACTTGCTATATGTTGTTCACCAAATTCTGAGGGAGCATTGAGAGCAGAAGAATATTTTGCTGGTGGCTGAAGAGGATCAATGAGTATTGCTTTGCTGGGTAATTTCAGGAGAGTGAAACTGTGGGGCAAATTAACTGTGTAAAGAAAGCAGTGGCGTAGCCAGAATTGATTTTTTGGGTGGGCACAAGGTTAACATGGGTGGGCTGTAGGCATGCAGGTCTACTAGTTGTTTTTTTACTGATAAATAATGCCAAATTATGCAGCATAGCATTCACATCTACGCCTAAGTATGAGGTTTACATAATGATACAAACATAATTCACGGTGATTTGTGGTACTTTAGCCTTCTTATTATTACGATTTTATACACGGCTCCTACCTGTCCATAAATTTTGAGAGAGCGGTTGTGTTGCTTATATTTAAATTGCTAACATCTCAAAATATAGATATATATTTTTACCTTTGTTGTCTGATCTTTGTATTTTTCTAATCAGTTGGTCCTGGTCTCTTTTTCCCATTTTTTCCCTTATAGCTCATTTCCTAATTCCTTTTCAGTGTCTTTCTTCTATTACTGTCTTCTTCCCTTCCACACACACACACACACATACACGCTTTCTCTCACAGACTCCCTCTCACACACTCAAGCTGTCACTCTCATATGCTCTCCCCCCCCCCCACCCCCCCACAAGCTCACATTCAAGTTCTCACTTTCTCACCCCTCCCCAGGCTTATATTCTTATGCACACACAGACGCACATCCAGGCACCCATTCTCACCCACACACATAAACCCAGACTCCCATTCTCACCCACAAACCCGTGCTCCCAGTCTCACCCACACATATTCAAGCTCCCATTCTCATCCATACATATACACATTTAAGGTACTATTCTCACCCACACATACACACATTCAAGCACCCATTCTTATCCACATATTCAAGCTTCCATTCTCACCCACCCACACAAACCCAGGCTCTCATTCTCACCCATATATACACACATTCAAGCTCCCATTCTCACCCACCCACAAACCCAGGCTCCCATTCTCAACCACACATACACACATTCGAGCTCCCATTCACCCACATATTCAAGCTTCCATTCTCACCCACATACACACCCAGGCTCCAGTTTTCACCCACACACACTCCCATTCTCATCCACACATACACATTCAAGCACGTGCACAGCTTCCGCTTTCTCCCCCAGAGCAGGAAGATCAGCTGCCTCTCCTGCTGCCACCGGCCTCCTGCTATCTTCTTCGGGCGTCGGGCCGTACTGCCCGCCGAACTTCCTGTCGGGGGGGGGGGGAGCGGAAGCGCAGCGCACAACGTCCGCTTCCTCCCTCCCCCAAGCAGGAAGATCGGCGGGCCATACCGCCCGACGCCCGAAGAAGATAGCAGGAGGCCGGTGGCAGCAGGAGAGGCAGCTGATCTTCCTGCTTTGGGGGAGAAAGCGGAAGCTGTGCGCAGCGCTTCCGCTCCCCCAAACAGGAAGTTCGGCTCACCGTTTGACCCGAAGATAGCAGGAGAACGGGTGGCAGCAGGAGAGGCAGCTGATCTTCCTGCATTGGGGGGAGGAAGCAGAAGCTGCGCGCGCGCTTCCGCTCCCCCCCCGAACAGGAAGACCGGTTGGCCATGCGGCCGCAGCAGCGCTGCCCCACGTGTGCCGTGATGGCGCGCGAGGCGTGGGTTCTCTTGTTCGCTGTCGCGGGGATGGGATCCCGCGACAGCCTTGCAGTTCCGGTGCTAGTTGGGTGGGCCTGGGTCTAAGTTGGGTGGGCACCTGCCCACCCAGGCCCACCCGTGGCTACGCCACTGAAAGAAAGGTAGGTAATTTTAAGTGTGTCTCCCTGATAAAGAAAGGAAAGGTAGGAAACTTGCTTTGAAAAGGTGAGAGAAGTGTGATTGATTTGAGTAGGTGCCAAAGTTGTTAAAAAGGAACAACAGCAAAAGATCATGCTGGCAAACTAATTGAAATGTGAATCAAAGGAGTTTGTTAATAGTAATTTGCCTTTGAAGTTCAAACAGGCTGATGCAATATCCATGCGGGAAAAATGAGCGTTCATGATTGAGCCCCAGCTTTCCTAACGCGAGCTTATCCACCTCTCCCGGGCATGTGATGCAATAGGCAAATGAGCTGCTGCATTATAAAGGAGGTGCTAGGGCAAATCGTGTGTCCCTAGAGCCTCCTCAGCATTGGGTGCCCAGGAGACTTTTACACTGAGCACCCGTTTTCCTAACCTAACTGCCATCAAGACTTTTTTTTTTTTAATTTTTACTTTCCCATTGCTGTATTTTCTGCTTTTCAGTTCAAATTTGGGGCTTCTCAAAAAACACCAGCTCTGGGGCTGTCAATTTTTGAGGGTTAAAATGTGCATGTCAGATTTACGGTTATTTTTTTTACATCAGGGGTAATAGCTAATAGCCTCATCAACATGGCATTCACGTGTGATGAGCTCTACTAGCTTCGCCCTGGTTTAGATGTGGGTTTTGGACGCACCGATCCCTTATGGCATCAGGGGTTATATACACGCATCCGACCGGGGATTAACCTGTGCGCTAGCCTGACCACACGGTATTGCATCTGCCTGAAAGTATGTAGCAGACGAAGAGCTCAGTAATCCTCAATCCTAAAAGCATGGAGAGCAGATAAGATTTTGCTGGTGGCTGAAGAGAATATAAGAACATAAGATATGCCATACTGGGTCAGACCAAGGGTTCATCAAGCCCAATATCCTGTTTCCAGCAGTGGCCAATCCAAGTCACAAGTACCTGGCAAGTACCCAAACATTAGATCGATCACAAACTACTATTACTTATTAATTACTGTAATAGCAGTTTATGGATTGCTAAGTGTTGCTTTGTTGGATACTTTTGTGGCTTAAAGATTGCAGGACAGTGAAACTGTGGGGTAAATAAATCTTTAGTTTGTGTGCTTAATTAAAAAGAAGAGGTAGGTAATTGTAATTTTCTCTTACCCCCCAACCAAAGCATTGTCTTTGATTTATAGACTCTTATCCCATTTAAGAGGTCAAGAGACATTTTGACCCAGTCCTGATTAATAGATTATTGTCCCCTTGCAGGTAATTGCCAAATTAACATTAAATATATCACATACATTTAAAGGACTTTAGTTTACGCATCCCTCCTTCCTTAGCAACCCAAATTAACTAAGAAAACAATATTAAAAGTACTCTAGCAGCAAGATGAGGCCTTCCAGTCTTTTCGACTGAGTGCCACATGTATGATTTTCTACCATTTGGTGAGAGGTTGTATGTGTACACCTGGCACAAAAAACTCCTGGCTCTCAGGGAACGAGTTCAATTTCTGGAAGACAGAATGGCAGACCTACAATAGCTGACACAGACAGAGATATATAGAGGAGACCTTTAGGGACTTGGTAGCCAAGTCCCAACTCTAATCTAGCAGCCTCTGCGTGGCCTTGGAGGAGCAAGGTCACCTACATGGATAGCATCATCTTGGTGTAGCAGAGAGTGATCTTGCAGATAGGACCTGATTTCCAGGTGTTGCATTATCCTTTTGCACAGAGGATGAGTCTCCAAGGGTTTTGCCTAAGGAGGAAGGATTAAGCTGGCCATCATAGTTTTATTTATTTGAAATGGTCTTATAGCTGCGCCCTCCAAAGTTTGGGGTGGGTTACAAATTAAAAAATAAATACTAAAACACAAGTAGTCTAAAACATACATCAAACAAAATGAATACTCATACAGTGAAAAAGCCTGTGTAAAAACTAGGTGGAAAAGAGACTTGACTTATTCTGAGGAAAGCTGGACTGAGGCGCTAAAAGAGCCTGAAGAGAGAAATTACAACTTACTGGGTTCATTATATGCTTGATTAAATAGATGATGTTTCGGGGCTTTTTTAAAGTCCTCTGTACTAGATATGGATCTCATATGGAGTGGCATAGAGTTCCATAGAATGGGACCAGCGATGGAAAAGGTAAGCTTGCGAGTTACTAACATTCTAGTGAGTTTTGGAGAAGGTACTTTGAGAATTGGTTTTGTGATTTAAGATTACATGAGGGAACATAGAAATGAAGGATAGCATGCAGCCAAGGGCTGTCAACATTGTGTATTAAGTTGTGCATAGTAGATAGTATCTTATATGCTGGCCTCCATTGTACAGGTAGCCAATGCGAAGATTATAGAGCTCCTAAGATGTGATCATAGAAACGATGGCAGAAGACGACCAAATGGCCCATCCAGTCTGCCCAACAAGTTTTCATACTTATTTTTCTCATACTTATCTGTTACTCTGACTGCTGAGGTCAGGGCCCTTATTGGTAACTTTTTGGTTTTAATTTCCTTCCACCCCCACCAATTGATGTAGAGAGCAGTGCTGGAGATGCATCAATGTGAAGTATCAAGCCTAAATGTTTAGGGGTAGTAACCGCGGCAATAAGCAAGCTACTTCCACGCTTAGTTTGCTTGCCCAGCCTGTGCAATTTAGTCCTTGTTGGTTGCTGTCTGAATATAATTCCTCTTTTCTTCATTCCCCCCTGCCATTGAAGCAGTGTGCTGCACTGTATATGTATTCAAAGTGAAGTAACAGGCTTGACTGGTTCAGGGCAGTAACCGCCGTAACAAGCAAGCTATTCCCACGCTTATTTGTTTTTCCAGCCTGTGCAATTTAGTCCTTGTTGGTTGATTGAATATGAATCCTCTTTTCTTCATTCTCCCTGCCACTGAAGCAGAGATCTACTTGGATATGTATTGAAAGGGAAGTATCAGGCTAATTTGGTTTGGGGTAGTAACCACCGTAACAAGCAAGCTACTCCCACAATTATTTGTAAATGCAGATCCTTTCTCCCACATTTCCTCTTGCAGTTGAAGCATAGAGCAATGTTGGAGTCGCATTAACCATGTGTGTGTTTATTGAATAAAGGTAGTAGCCGTCATTCCCGTAAGCCACCCCCATGCCTCTTGTCTTCATTTCATTCACATCCTCTAGACTTTATGGATCCACGGTGTTTATCCCACGTCCTTTTGAAATCTTTCACAGTTTTGGTCCTCGCCTTTTCCTCCGGAAGGGCATTCCAGGCATCCACCACCCTCTCTGAAGAAGTACTTCCTGACATTGGTTCTGAGTCTTCCTCCCTGGTGTTTTAAATCATGACCTCTGGTTCTGCTGATTTTTTTCCAATGGAAAATGTTTGTTGTTGACTTCGGATCATTAAAACCTTTCAAGTATCTGAAAGACTATCATATCACCCCTGTTCCTCCTTTCCTCCAGGGTATACATATTTAGATTCTTCAATCTGTCCTCATAAGTCATTCAATGAAAACCCTCCACCTTTTTGGTCACCCTTCTCTGGACAGCCTCCATCCTGTCTCTGTCCCTTCTGAGATACGGTCTCCAGAACTGAACACAGTACTCCAAGGACCTGTACAAAGGGATAATCACTTTCCTTTTCTTACTTGTTATTCCTCTCTCTATGCAGCCTAGCATTCTTCTGGCTTTAGCTATCGCCTTGTCGCATTGTTTCGCCGACTTCAGATCGTTAGACACAATCACCCCAAGGTCTCTCTCCTGCTCTGTGCACATCAGCCCTTCTCCCCCAAATACATTTCTTTCGGATTTCCAAACCCCATATGCATGATTCTGCACTTCTTGGCATTGAATCTCAGCTGCCATATCTTCAACCAGTCTTCCAGCTTCCTTATATCCAGTCTCATTCTCTCCACTCCTTCCGGCGTGTCCACTCTGTTGCAGATCTTAGTATCATCCACAAATAGACAAACCTTAACCTTCTATCCCATCTGTGACGTCGCTCACGAAGATATTGAACAGGACCGGTCCCAACACCGACCCTTGAGGCAATCCGCTCATCACCGCTCTCTCTTTCGAGTAAGTTCCATTTACCATCACACATTGTCTTCTGTCCTTCAACCAGTTTGCTATCCATGCCACCACCTTGGCACTTACTTCCAAGCTTCTCGTTTTATTCACAAGCCTCCTGTGCGAGACTATATCAAAAGCTTTGCTAAAATCCAAGTAGATGACATCAAGTGCTCTTCCTTGATCCAATTCCTTAGTCACCCAATCAAAAAAGTCTATCAGATTCGTCTGACAGGACCTCTGGCCCAGCAATTCTGCTGCTTGCAAATAGTTCACTATTCTTTCCTTCAGCAACGACTAATACTTTTCCCACCACCGAGGTGAAGCTAACCGGCCTGTAGTTACCAGCCTCCTCTCTGCTTTCACTGTTATGAAGAGGGACCACCGCTCTTCTCCAATCACTCGGCACCACTCCCGTTTCCAGGGATCTATTGAACAGGTCACGCAGCGGAGCCGCCAGCACATCTCTGAGCTCCCTCAGTATCCTGGGATGAACCACATCAGGCCCCATGGTTTTGTCCACTTTCAGTTTTCCTAGCTCTTCCCATACATTCTCTTCTGTAAATGGAGTTTCATCCATTCCTCTCCCCTCTAGTTTCTTATTAACTAGTGATGGTCCTTCTCCGGGGTCTTCTTTAGTGAACACCAAACTGAAGTTTTCATTTAATATTTCTGCCATTTCTTTATCTCACTCCACCCATTGATCCTTTTCTCCTTTCAATTTCACTATACCACTTTGGACTTTTCTCCTTTCACTGATGTATCTGAAAAAAGTTTTGTCACCTCGCTTTACCTCTTTGGCAATCCTTTCTTCCGCTTGACTTTTTGCTTTCTTGATTACTTTATTCGTCTCCCTCAGTTTTATCAGATATTCTTCCTTGTGATCTTTTATATTTCTTAAATGCTGTTCTTTTATCTTTTATTTTAATCAGCCACCTCCTTTGTGAACCAGATAGGTTTCATTCTTTTCTTGCTTTTTTTTTTTACGTTTCTTACATGTATATTAGTCGCTTCAGTTATTGCTCCTTTTAGTTTGGCCCACTGTTCCACATCTCTCGTTGTGTCCCATCCTTCTAGTTCTTCCTCCAGGTACTTCCCCATTTCAATAAAGTCCGAGTTTTTGAAACACAAAACCCTGGTCTTTGTGCGACTTCTCTGTAATGTATTAGTGATATGAAACCATATCGTTTGATGATCACTGTTGCTGAGGTGGGCACCCACCCGGACATTAGAGACATTATCTCCATTAGTGAGCACTAAATCAAGCATAGCTCCGCCCCTCGTAGGCTCCATTACCATTTGTTTGAACAGAGCCACTTGCAGGGCATCAACTATCTCTCTACTACTGTTAGATTCCACAGAAGGGATTCTCCAGTTTACATCCGGTAGATTAAAATCTCCAACAATCACCACTTCACCCTTCTTACTCATCTTTTGGATGTCTTCAATCAGATCTCTGTCTAGTACTTCTATTTGATTTGGAGGCCTGTACACCACACCAGTAAAACGGATGCCCCATCATCTTTTTCTAGAACTGTCCATAAAGCTTTTTCTTTGCCCTATTTTCCTTGCAGCTCGGATGCTTGGATATTGTTTTTGACATAAAGAGCCACTCCTCCCCTTTTTCTGTCCTCTCTGTCCTTCCTTAAGTTATATCCCGGTATGGTAGTATCCCAATCATGTGAATCCGTGAACCACGTCTCCATGACAGCAACAATGTCCAAGTCCATCTCTGCCATTAGGGCTTGCAGGTCTGGGATTTTATTGCCCAAACTATGAGCATTTGTGCGCATAACTTTCCAGCTATTCTGGTACAGGTTAATGCTTTTCTTGGACTCTCTCTGTGACTTATTTAGCTGACTTTTGTTATTCACTTTGCCCTTTTTTATTGCATTTGTATTTCGGGGGTGAAATTCCAATATCTTACTGTCACTGACTGTTTGAATAGGATTTCTACTGACACTGTCACTGACTATTTGAAAAACATTTCTGCTGGCCGATGATCCTGTGAGGCTTTTAACTGTAGTGTTTCCCTCGCTTTGAGTTTCTAGATTAGTGCCTTTGATGACAGAGTCACCCAGCATAGTGAGCTTTTTCTTTTGGTTACTGGTTGTATTATGGAGTTTCGGAATGCACTGGGTTTCTTCTTTCTTTTCAGATAACACTTCAAACTCTCTCTCAAGATCTTCTTCGGTATTTAATACAGAGAAGGCGTTTTGTGCTTGTGCCACTTGATACAGCATGTATCTCCGCATCACCGGTCTTATTCTACCAGAGCCCACTGTAATCTTGTTGTTTTTTGAGTTTCTTAATGCCATGTGTGAGTGTGTGTGTGTGTGTGGGGGGGGGGGGGGTAGACTTGTGGGCCCCTCGGCTGTCAATAATGGATGTCTGTGGGTCACAGGTCTTATCCTAACTGAGCCCACTGTAAATCCAATTTTTCTTGACTTTTGTTTTTTTTGTGGCAATAGGGAATTAATTCCTGAATAATGTAAAGAGGGTGGAGCTTTCTTTATTGCAGCTAATTCAGCTTTAACTTCAGCCAGCTCCTTTTTCATGGAAGAGATTTCTGAATAAATGGGGCAAGCCCTAACTTTCCAGATTATTTCTCTCAGAATAAAGGCTCTACAACAGTTACATTGAATAGTCCTCATTTTGGTAAATTTATGTAATGGATAACATCTAAGGAAATACCAATTTACTAATTTATCTTGTTTATCTTGTTGCCAATTATACATTTAGGCAGACTATATCAGAAAAACAAACCTAGGGGTGGATGGGTAGAGGAGCAGGGTGGGAGGGAGTTAAACAGTTAACCCTTAGTCAAAACCCCTGCTGGCACTGTGAGTCAGCAGCCTCACTCTAGTTAGGGCAGGGCTGTTTCTGGAATTCTCTGTCCTTGCTTAAAGGAACTCTGAACAAATTTATGCCCAATATTAATATCTAAACAGAGATTATTAGTGACAGCTAAATCCAAAGAGATTTTATCTACTTTATAGCTAGATAGTTTTTTTTCTTGAATCTTAAAGACGACCAACAGCAATTTTAAAACAGCAATTTTACAGCAATTCTAAAACAGCAATTTTAACCACAGTTCAAATATCTAGAAAGATTCTATAAAGGCACAGACTAATATACTATTCAGAGAAGACTTCTAAAATAATTATAACTTAACATAAACTGTTTATCCTTAGCTGAACACTGGAAGCAGCCTGGCTCTTGGCAAGCGCAGTCCACAAAGGATCAGATTAACCTCTGCTGGCTCTGTGAGACCAACCCCCACTCTAGTTAGGGCAGGGCTATTTTTGGAATTCTCTGGCCTTGCTTAAAGGAACTCTGAACAAATTTATGCCCAATATTAATATCTAAACATAGATTATTAGTGTAGTTCATGTAGTTTAGTATTAGTAAGAGCAGAACAGAATTTTGAATGAGCTGAAGAGATCTGATTGTGGAAGGCCAGCATATAATAAATTACAATAATTAATACCTGTAAGAAGCAGAGATTGAAGTACAGTCCTGAAATCTGGCTCGAGCAAAGGTTTAATGTGTCTAAAAAGGAGCTTGTAATATGATGTCTGTAGCACTGACTTGATATGCGTTTTCATGTCTAATTTGGAGTCAAAGATGACTCCAATGTTACTAATGGTTTGAGAGATGTGAAGTGTGATATCTAAGGAAAAGGTGGGTAAATCTGAGAAAGCTGGATTGCAAAGTATCATTATTTCAGTTTTGGAGAGATTTAAACTGTTTATTATGAGATAGTCATTTGTTGATAGAAGGGAAATAAATTGAGATGTGGATTGCCAATTATAGTGGATAGGAAAGTAAAACAATGTAGTCTGCACAAAGCTGGTAAGAGAGTCCAGGAGGAGAAAGAAGTTTACAGAGGGTACAAGATATAATTAAACAAGGTAGCTGAAAGTGCTGAGCCTTAATGGAATACACAATTGAAAAATCCAAGAAATGTTAGACACTGAGAAAATAACCAATTTTTAAATGTCTAACGCAAATGTGGACCAAGATTGTGTAATAGCATCTGGGGGAACCTCGTATGCTAAAACAGCCGGATGATGCAGACTTTGACCGCACACTGTGCATAGAGTCCTTATTGAGATGTAGTAGTGACCATCAAAACTAAGTTCTCAAGACAGTGCTGAGGTCTGTGTACAGACATCATGCTTGTAAGTGATTCCCCGATGAAGGATTAATTTTTGAAACATTGCAGTGTCGGGATTGATACACAGTCAGCATGAAAATATTTTGATCTTGGCACTATAACAGGGAACATTACCTGCTACAAGTGATAGCTTGATAAATTACTAAAGCATCACACGCTCTGGGGATACCAATGATTATAACACATTCAACATCCACAGCTGTGGGGTTGAAGTTGTATTAGCCCACAAGGCATCATCAGCCTTTTGAAGGCTTTCATATGAGGTTCCCCCAGATGCTATTACACAATCTTGGTCCACAATTTGCGTTAGACTCATTTAAAAATTGAGCCTTATGGAATGCCAGTGCTGGTGATTCACTCATTAGGAATGTAGATAGATATGGGATTGGAGGAGATGAAGATGGCTTGGTAACTTTCCTGCCTGGTGTGAAAATGGTAGACCTCACACATCACCTGAATAGGATTTTAGACAGTGCTGGGGAGGAGACAGCTGTTGTGGTACATGTACAACATAGGAAGTTATAGGAGGGAGGTTCTGGAAGTCAAATTTAGGCTTTTAGTTAGAAATAATGATACTTGGCAATCTTATGTTCTTAAGTTGAAATCCATAACCTCCTGGGTAGTATTCTCTGAAATGCTCTCTGTTCCACATGCAGGACCTCAGAGGCAGGCAGAGCTCTAGAGTCTCAATGCATGGACGAAACGATGGTGCAGGGAAGAACATTTTGGGGAACAAATGGATGTACAACTCATCTTTTTCTGAAAGAAAGGGCTCCACGTTAACCAGGTTGGAATCAGGCTGCTGGCACTAATAAGAACATTGTAATTATACAAAAACCCCCACTGCTCACATTACACCACCTTTTGGCGACTCACTCCTTACATGACCTTCATAATAGGCATCATTGTGCGGCAACTCGTACCATTTTTTCACTCTGCCTTATTTTTAATCATCGGTCAGTCCATCTTTTTTATATTTTTCTGTGCTTAATAATTAAAGTGCTCCGTGCTCTTTCAACTGTTTCAACGAAGTAATATTCCTCATTAAATAATTAAATATCACTTAACTTATAGTTCCAGTATGTAATGCTGTTAATGCCCAAGTTACACATCCGATAATATGTAGCAACGTGATACATCTCCACATTGCTGTGTCCGTGCCCGACACTGTACGGTGTTTCGGACGGGATCGTCCTTCTTCAAGGGCAATGTTCTGCGCCATAAAAAAACTTTCATTAGACTCTGAATAGCTGTATTAACACTGTCCTAACATGCATAGCTACTTACTCAGTTTTTCCACCATTGTTACTCTCAGCGTTTTTTACGATCTTCTCTTCCGGTTTACCACTTCCCGCCACCATCTTTAAACCCCCTTGCGTCAGTGACGTAAACGCGCGTCACTCTGATATTACAACGAATACCACTCAATCATGCTATTCAAACCCATTGGGCTCACAGTACGCATCCAAAATATCCATTGTTGCTCCTTTAAATTCAGCAAAGCATTCAGGTCACCACCACGTTGCTGCGATGTGACTACTTCTAAAACTTGCCATGTCAGCTGTTGAAAACAATGCTGTTTCTCTAGGCAATGGGCCACCATTGGAGCCATGATTTTACCTGTGGCTAAGCAGCTGCGATGTTCAATCAAACGCACTCGTATTTGCCGTTTTGTACGTCCTATGTAGTACAGGTTACAGGGGCAAACAATAATGTATATCACATGAGATGTATCACAACAGGAATATTGTCGTGATTTATGTGCTTTACCATATTTATCAATCCATAATTCACCCTCAATCACCTGACTACATAAGGAACAATGTTTACATTGCCAATGCCCGATGTTTTTATTTGTACTGCTCAGATTTCTAATGGTCAAGAAAGAGTGCGTAACTAGATCCCCCACATTTTTACCTCTACTATACGCTATGATCGGAGGTTCTTTGAAGATGTCATGAGTCTTCAGAACAGGCCAATGATGATGTATCAACTTAGCTATGTTACTTGACAAATTAGAGTAGGGAACAGTACACACTATCCTTGATTCTTCACTTTCTGATGGTTTATCAAGGAGCAACCATTGGCGTTCCGCATTATATGCTCGCTTGTAGGCTTTCTTAATGTATCTCGCCGGATAGCCCCGTTCAAGCAGACGTGTTTTAAGGACGTCTGCTTGACGGACAAACTCAGCTCTTGTGCTGCAAATTCTCCGTAACCGGAGAAACTGCCCTATCGGCAGATTATTTCGTAACTGTTGGGGATGAAAGCTAGTATAATGTAAGAGGGTATTCCTCTCGCATTCTTTCCTGTATAACGTGGTAGTACAACGTCCATTGACCAAACTAATAGCAATATCTAAAAAATTGATGTCTGTTTGATGGTACATGCTAGTAAATTGTAGGTGCTCATCAAGGGTATTTAACCACTGCAGAAACTGTTGTAATTCTTGTATACCCGAATGCTAAATAAAAAATACATCGTCTATGTACCGCGTCCAATCGGAGACTGGACTAAACTGTGTGTTAGAACAGTTTAGTCCAGTCTCCGATTGGACGCGGTACATAGACGATGTATTTTTTATTTGGCATTCGGGTATACAAGAATTACAACAGTTTCTGCAGTGGTTAAATACCCTTGATGAGCACCTACAATTTACTAGCATGTACCATCAAACAGACATCAATTTTTTAGATATTGCTATTAGTTTGGTCAATGGACGTTGTACTACCACGTTATACAGGAAAGAATGCGAGAGGAATACCCTCTTACATTATACTAGCTTTCATCCCCAACAGTTACGAAATAATCTGCCGATAGGGCAGTTTCTCCGGTTACGGAGAATTTGCAGCACAAGAGCTGAGTTTGTCCGTCAAGCAGACGTCCTTAAAACACGTCTGCTTGAACGGGGCTATCCGGCGAGATACATTAAGAAAGCCTACAAGCGAGCATATAATGCGGAACGCCAATGGTTGCTCCTTGATAAACCATCAGAAAGTGAAGAATCAAGGATAGTGTGTACTGTTCCCTACTCTAATTTGTCAAGTAACATAGCTAAGTTGATACATCATCATTGGCCTGTTCTGAAGACTCATGACATCTTCAAAGAACCTCCGATCATAGCGTATAGTAGAGGTAAAAATGTGGGGGATCTAGTTACGCACTCTTTCTTGACCATTAGAAATCTGAGCAGTACAAATAAAAACATCGGGCATTGGCAATGTAAACATTGTTCCTTATGTAGTCAGGTGATTGAGGGTGAATTATGGATTGATAAATATGGTAAAGCACATAAATCACGACAATATTCCTGTTGTGATACATCTCATGTGATATACATTATTGTTTGCCCCTGTAACCTGTACTACATAGGACGTACAAAACGGCAAATACGAGTGCGTTTGATTGAACATCGCAGCTGCTTAGCCACAGGTAAAATCATGGCTCCAATGGTGGCCCATTGCCTAGAGAAACAGCATTGTTTTCAACAGCTGACATGGCGAGTTTTAGAAGTAGTCACATCGCAGCAACGTGGTGGTGACCTGAATGCTTTGCTGAATTTAAAGAAGCAACAATGGATATTTTGGATGCGTACTGTGAGCCCAATGGGTTTGAATAGCATGATTGAGTGGTATTCGTTGTAATATCAGAGTGACGCGCGTTTACGTCACTGACGCAAGGGGGTTTAAAGATGGTGGCGGGAAGTGGTAAACCGGAAGAGAAGATCGTAAAAAACGCTGAGAGTAATAATGGTGGAAAAACTGAGTAAGTAGCTATGCATGTTAGGACAGTGTTAATACAGCTATTCAGAGTCTAATGAAAGTTTTTTTATGGCGCAGAACATTGCCCTTGAAGAAGGACGATCCCGTCCGAAACACCGTACAGTGTCGGGCACGGACACAGCAATGTGGAGATGTATCACGTTGCTACATATTATCGGATGTGTAACTTGGGCATTAACAGCATTACATACTGGAACTATAAGTTAAGTGATATTTAATTATTTAATGAGGAATATTACTTCGTTGAAACAGTTGAAAGAGCACGGAGCACTTTAATTATTAAGCACAGAAAAATATAAAAAAGATGGACTGACTGATGATTAAAAATAAGGCAGAGTGAAAAAATGGTACGAGTTGCCGCACAATGATGCCTATTATGAAGGTCATGTAAGGAGTGAGTCGCCAAAAGGTGGTGTAATGAGAGCAGTGGGGGTTTTTGTATAATTACAGTGTGATGATCGATCCCTAGCTCGAATAGGAATTGTGTGTCAGTTGAAGGTCTTACGTCTGTTTACTAATAAGAACATGCCATACTGGGTCAGACCAAGGGTCCATCAAGCCCAGCATCCTGTTTCCAACACAGTGGCCAATCCAGGCCATAAGATCCTGGCAAGTACCCAAAACTAAGTCTATTCTATGTTACCATTGCTAGTAATAGCAGTGGCTATTTTCTAAGTCAACTTAATTAATAGCAGGTAATGGACTTCTCCTCCAAGAACTTATCCAATCCTTTTTTAAACACAGCTATACTAACTGCACTAACCACATCCTATGGCAACAAATTCCAGAGTTTAATTGTGCGTTGAGTAAAAAAGAACTTTCTCCGATTAGTTTTAAATGTGCCACATGCTAACTTCATGGAGTGCCCCCTAGTCTTTCTATTATCCGAAAGAGTAAATAACCGATTCACATCTACCCGTTCTAGACCTCTAGAAAGGAGTCAAAGCAGCTTTTAAATTAGAACTCAGGGAAATCTGATAGTTGCTCAGCAGTACATGGTTCAGAAGGAGGTATCTTTAAAGAATAGTAAAGAAACAGGGGAGTTAATACATCCTGACAGAGAAGTTGCAATAAAAGCAAAAGTAGATCATATGCCTATAAGTAAAGAACAGAGTGAGTTAAAAGATTTCAAATTATCCTTATTAACTGCTAGGAAATTTGTATATACAAAAAAATATATTTAAAAAATGTATGTCACCTGTAACACCGCTCTAGGTGGCTCATAATCAAGTACATACAAACAAGCAATAAAACAAAACAAGGTGCATTGACAACAAAATGCTCAGAAAAAAAACCCCAAAACCACATACCAACAATACATTACAACAGCACTAACAAAGTCCCATAATGTATCAGCAACAAACAGAATTATCCATCATCTGAAATGTTGAAACAAATATGTTTATGGAAATTCTTTTTATTAATTTCATAGGGCATAAATGCATAACATCCAAACAACCATCATTGCTATGCATCAAAACCAAACTGACAAAATTACAGAAATATTTGTCACCATCCAACAATCACATGACAGACCCTGAAACCCCAACCCTCACCCCCCTTCCTCAAAAAACCCTACACAGGGTATACAAATTTCATACTTTTAAAGAAATTATAATTATACTATGGAGTCGAGCAAGTTTAGAAATGGATGCCAGATCTTCAAAAACTGCTACTGATGTTTAACGGTACTTTTCAGCAGTCATTTTTTCCATTATCAATTTGAGCGGTTTTTTAAATGATTTGATAAAGTTAACTGGAATATTTCTGGTAATAAGTTCCAGATTATAGGACCAGTCACACACGTAGCTCTTTCTCTCATCTCAATAAGGCATATAGAATACATAGAAGGAACTTCTATAACAAGTTTCTTTGAGAGGATCTTAATGAAGAGTTGGATTGTAAACTTTCAACATGGAATTCATATCCATGGTAAGGCATCAATACTCAACATCTTATGGATAAATGCAGCCACTTCAAACTGAACTTGCCAGAAAAGTGGCAGCCAATGTAGATCTTTCAACGTAGGGGTCATATATGCCCTTCTATCCAAACCAGTAATCAGACTCACTGCAGAATTCTGCAGCAATTGTAGAGAATGCAACACATGAGCTTGTAGGCTGACCAGAGTTACAATAATCAATGTTTGGAAGAATCAAGGTTTGAACTACTGATCTTAATTCAGAATGACCTAATAAGGCTTTCAGAAGCCACAGCAGATGTACAAGGTCATTCATCAAAATGCGTCATGGTGTTAATGCACGCGATAACAAGTTAACACCATAACACATACGATAGCACTGCGCAAATGCAAATTTTGGGAAGGGGCGGGATTAGGGAGGAGTTTGGGTGGGATTTATGAAAATGAGGGGCAATATCACACTGTGCGATAGCATAACGCATGCTATTGCATGGTTTTAACACTGGAACTAACTACACCTTTTTTCTTGGCGTTAAGCTGCGCGATATGACCGAAATGGCCATAATACAATTTGCGATCAATTTTTCAAAATGCATTTCGGCCATTTCTGGGCTTGAGAGGGAGAAAAAGAGGAGAGAAGGTGAGAGAGTGAGAGAGAGAGAGAGAGAGAGAGAGAGAGAGAGAGAGAGAGCACCTCTGGGGAAGCCTTCACAGTATGCAATTATTTATATGCCTATAGGAGGGGGCAGCTAATAGCTCAAGGTGAGTTGTTGGTGGTGGTTTAGGATTTAGAGGCCAGTTTTTCATACAGAGCGAGAAGAACAAACAGCATAGTACACCTTGGTGAAGATTTGATGTCATTTGGAGTGAGGAAAGTCTCACAAAGATGAAATTTTATACTATGTTATCTCGCCCTAGCTTGATGGTACCCTGTTTTAGAGTCCATCAAGCTAGGGTGAGAGAACATAGTAGAAATGTCATCTTTATGAGACTTTCCTCACTCCAAATGACATCAAATCTTCACCAAGGTGTACTGTGCTGTTTGTACTTCTCACTCTGCATGAAAAACTGGCCCCTAAACCACCATCACCTCACCTCGAGCTATTAGCTGCCCCTCCTAAAGAGATAAATTCTTGACTACTATGAAGACCTTATAAATATAGTCTCTCTCTCTCAGCATGAGATGCAAAATAGGAAGTGTTGCGGGGTGCGAAAAGTTTACCGCACTATGCAATACTACCTATACAAAGTGTTATGTTACCGTGTGGTGCGGTAACTCTAAAAATGTCCCTAAACAGGCCCCTTTTCCTTATCATGGGCATTAGGTCTGTGATATTACAGCATTTTGATGAATCTAGGGGGTAGTTTGTAATAGCCCGATTTGACAATAGACTTCAAATGGTTACGCATTGATAATTCGTTATCAGTTAAGGCTCCCACACTGCGAGAAGAAGTTACAATAGCAATCTTGGTGATTTCAAAGACAAAGAAAGGTCTATTAGGCCTTTGATGAATCAAGACTTTAGTTTTTCTGATGTTTAAAGAATTTATTATGGTTAAGCCATTACTTTACAGCAGACAAGCAGACAGATACAATCCCAAAAATGGTTGTCTAAGAAGATGAAATTAGGACAAAGAATTGAATGTCGTCTGCATATATGCAGTATCCACTACAAAGCTCAGCCAACAGCTTGCTTATGGGAGCCATATAGATATTAAATAAGGTGGCTGATAAGATCAAGCCCTAAGGGATACCGGTTGTAACGAATTGCCAATAGGAATGAGAGGAACCAATGGATATTCTATAAGATCTATTTGAGATATTTAAACCAATCAAGTATAGTTCCTGTAATACCAGCCTCATGTAACCTGCATACCAAAATGTCATGACTGATGGCATCAAAGGCTGCAGCAATATTAAGCAAGAATAAAACAAAACGTTGTCTGGCATCCAAGCCTAGTCTAAAAACATCATTGCTAGACAGTAAAAGGACTTCCGTATTGAGGCCTTTACGAAATCCAAATAGGAACTGATCTAAAATGTGGTGATCTTAAACAAATTCATCAAGCTGTTTCAGTATCACAGTCGAAATGATTTTTGCCAGAAATGGTAATGAAGAAATCAGTTGGAAATTCTTAGGATCAGTAAGGACAAGTCCTGATTTCTTCAGCAAAGGGCATGTTTTAAATCTGACTGCAACGTTCCCTCTGCTAAAGAAAGATTAACAATTGAAGTCAGTACAAAGGATATTAGATATTTCATTCTCTTCAGTAATGATGTGTCACATGGGTTTAAATGGACACGAGGAAGACGACATAGCTGAAAGAATCTGTAAGATCTCAAGATGAAAGAGTATCAAAATGGGTCCATTGAGCAGTAGGTGGATCTTTCAGATTATTGATTCAAGAACAGTCTGAGGGAAAATTAGCACAAATGTCAGTAACTTTGTTCATGAAATCCAACTTAAATCTATCACAGATATCAGAGACTGAACTAGCATGCAAAGGTTGTGCAGAAATTATGGTTAGACCTTGACAATCCTAAATAATTATCATGGATTGCTACCCATCTCCTGCAGTTGTGTAGCATAAAAGGTTCTTTTAATGGGTGTCATATAAAACCCTAGAAATACTCAACTGAAATCTATAACCTTGTAGGGCTTTTAGAAGTATGGAAATGTCTTCAGGACTCATGTAGCTGAAGTAACCACTGTGATTCTTTCAGCTCTGAAGTGCAGCATTTTGCAACATTAGTACGATGGAACTTGAAGGCTTTAGTTGGAGCTATACTATCGAGTATATTAGAGATGGATCCCACTCAACCAGTATCAATGTTTGAGCCTAAAATTAATTAAAGCCACTGACAGTTTCTCCTTAAATATTTCAGGATCAATGTAAGCTCTTTTATTTATTGTGGGGGAAGGATTAACTAACACAGATTTACCAAACATAGGATAAAGCAGAGTTGCTTACCTACAACAGGTGTTCTCCGAGGATAGCAGGATGTTAGTCCTCACACATGGGCGACATCAAAAAATGGAGCCCGATACGGAAAACTTATGTCAAAGTTTCTAGAACTTTGACTAGGCACACTGAGCATGCCCAGCATGCCTTATACCATACGACAACGCAGGGGCCCTCTTCAGTCTCGTAACAGAATTCAACTCCGCGGTATGGCAGGTGGGTTTCATGAGGACTAACATCCTGCTGTCCTCGGAGATTACCTGTACAAGATAAGCAACTCTGCTTTATCAGAGGATAAGCAGGATAATTTTCCTCACACATGGGCAATTCCCTGGCTACAAGCTGCTCCCCAACAAAAAAAGGGGACTAACAGACACCTAACCAGGTGCCAACAGCCACAACACCAGTGCTGTTGGTAAGACAGGGGGAGACCGCCTGAACCCAAACAGGAGGCCCTAGGTTGGGACAGTTGTATTCTACACCTCAAACAGGTTCCAGAGGACAGACTAGCTGAACCCACTGTCACATCGACCATCCTTATCCAGATAGTAATGTGATGTGAATGTATGGAAAGAACTCCACGTCACAGCCTTGCAGATCTCCTCCATGGGAACTGCTCAGAAGTGGGCCACCGACACTGCCATGGCTCTAACAAAATGAACCTTGATATGACACCCAAGATGCAGTCTCATCTGGGCATAACAGAAGGAAATGCAGTCTGCTAACCAACTGGATAGTGTCTGTTTGGGAATGGCAATGCCCAACGTATTTCTATCAAAAGAAACAAAAAGATGGGTAGACAGTCTATGGGCTTCTGTCCACTCCAGACAGAAGGTTAAGGCTCGCTTGTAGTCCAAACTGTGCCATGCTTGTTCGCCTTGGTGCGAATGGGGCCTGGGAAAGAAAATTGGCAGGACGATTGACTGATTAAGATGGAAATCCATCACCACTTTAGGCAGGGACTTAGGATGTGTACGCAAGACCATGCTGTCATGATAAAACTTAATATAAGGTGGGATTAAATCACTAAGGCCTAGAGTTCACTGACCCTGTGCACTTAAGTGACTGCCACCAAAAATATGGCTTCCAGGTCAGGTACTTCATGTCACAGGTGTGCAGAGGCTCAAAAGGAGCTTTCATCTGCTGAGCCAATACCACGTTGAGCAGGAGGCCTTAGAGGAGGCTTCAACTGAAGTAGGCCCTGCATAAAACGTAAAACTATAGGCTGTACAGAGATGGGCGTAACATCTACACTGTGATGGTGTGTGCCAATTGCACTAAGTTGAACTCTAATGGAGTTGGTTTTTAAGCCAGCCTCCGATGGGTATAGAAGGTAATCAAGCAGTTTTTGTATGGGGCAAGAGAATGGATCTAGGGCCTTCTAATCATACCACATGGAAAGGCTCCTTCACTTCAGTCCATAGGACTTTCTACTGGAAGGCTTTCTAGAAGCCACCAGGACCCGAGACACATCCTCTGAAAGATGAAGTGGCTGCAGGATTAACCTCTCAACATCCAGGCTGTGAGTGACAGGGATTTTGTGTGATGAGATCTGGGGAAGTCCCCAGACTGATCGGTTTCCGGATGGACAACTCCCACAAGAGTGAGGATCATAGTCCCTCTGTCATCGCAAATTTTCAAAAAAGTGTCTTCATCACTAAGGGAACTGGAGGATATGTGTACAGAAGCCCCTTGCCCCAATGATGGGAAAGGGCGTCCGAAGCTGGTTTGCTGTCTGACCTGTACAGGGAGCAGAACAGAGACACCTTCCTGTTGTAGAGGGACGAGAACAGATCTATGTCCGAGCTCCCCTAGGGGTGAAATATCTGATTCACTACCCCTGGTCCAGGGACTACTCATAGGGTCATAAGGCTCGACTCAATCTGTCTGCTCCCACATTCTCTGTCCTGGCCAGGTAGATGACCCTGAGAACCATCCCATGGGACAGGGCTCATGACCAGATTTGGACTGCTTCCTGACACAGGAGGTACGATCCTGTACCTCCATGCTTAACATACCACACGGCTACTTGGTAGTTGTCTGGATCAGGACAACTGGACAGCCGATCTCTGAAAGCCCATTGCACATACCTGATCACCCTGAGCTCAAAGAAAATTGATGTGACAAGAACGTTCCTGAGTGGACCACAGACTCCAGGTGCCGAGCCCATCTATATGAGCTCCCCCATCCCATGGTAGATGCATCCATAGTTTTGTGCGTCTTTGTGTGGCTTTAAATCATGGTTGAAAAATTGGTGCAAGGTGGTGGTTTGGAGTATATTGATGACTGGGGTTGTAACTGGGGGGATAATCTTCCAAATGGATTGTTTTACATCCAAAAAATGGAGAAATTACTTACCTGGTAATTTTCTTTTCCTTAGTTTAGACAGATGGACTCAGGACCAGTGGGTTTATGCTCCCGTCACAGCAGATGGAGACAGAGCAAGCTGACGTCACATTATATATAACCCTGCAGTGACCCCAGCTTGCCAATACTGTCTTCAAAAACAACTGTGGACAGACTAGCAAAAAACATGATTAAAAGCAGAATTGTACTCAGCCAACCATAAACACTGAACTCACAAATGATTCTAGGTCCCCCAAGCTAGGGACTGGATGAACACTTACCAGTAATCCCTTTGGACCCAGAGCCCCACAGAAGGTCTACCGACACACTCATGCAGTAGCCAAGGGAGGGAAGATGAGTCCATCTGTCTACACTAAGGAAAACGAAATTATCAGGCAAGTAATTTCTCCATTTCTTAGCATGTGGACAAATGTACTCAGGACCAGTGGGATGTACCAAAGCTACTCCCCAACAGGGTGGGAGGCTGCCCATGGTCCAGTCAACATCACAAGTAGAAAGGTTACATCCTCCTGGGCTTGCACATCCAGACAAAAAAACCTGGAAAAAGTGCATGAGGACCACATTGCAGCTCAGCAGATATTGACGGGAGACATTGACTAACCTCCGCCCTTGAGGCTGCCTGAGCCCTAGTGGAATGAGTCTTAACCTGAGTAGGCAATGGCTTTACAGCATCCACATATGCGGCCGCGACCACCTCCTTAATCCAATGGGCTTTGGGAGCCCGCAAAGCTAGAGTGCCCTGCTCACTCCCGCCATGGAGAACAAACAGGCAATCCATCTTTAGAAAAGTCTCAGAGACCTCCAGATACCACACGACAAGATGCTTAACATCCAAGGAGTGCAAAAGGCAAAGCTCCTCTGCATCCCTGACCTTATCCAGGGATGGCAAGGAGATGGACTGATCCGAGACTACCATAGGCAAGAAAGATGGAACAGTATGCAGCTGTAACGCCCCTGGAGTCGCCCGAAGAAACGGCTCCCAGCAAGACAAGGCCTGCAGCTCAGAAATCCGATGTGCAGAACAGATAGCCACCAGAAACACAGTTTTCAAAGTCCACAACCATAAGGAAAGGGTATGCAGTGGTTGGAATGTAGGGCCCGCCAAAAAGTCCAGCACCAAATTAAGATTCCACAATGGAACCGGTAACCTCAAGGGAGACCTAAGATGCTTCACTCACTTAAAAAAAAATGGGCCACATCAGGATGAGACAAGGAAAACACCATTCACCACACCTCAAACAGGCAAGAGCCACAACTTGCACCTTCAAAGAATTAAGGGCCAAGCCTTTATTCAATCCATCTTGCAAAAAATCCAGAATGAGAGGGATCTTAACTGAACGAGGAAGAACAATCTGCTCCATACACCAGGCCTCAAAAACTCTACAAACCCGCACATAAGCCAAGGTAGTGGAAAGCTTGTGAGCGCGGAGTAAAGTGGCAATCACCACAGAGGAATAACCATGTTTTAACTGGCAAGCCCTCTCAAGGGTCAAACCATAAGACAGAATAGAGTTAGATCCTCGTGAAGAACTGGTCCCTGCTGAAGTGGAAGATGAAGGGGGCCTTCACCAGGAGTCATTGCAAATTCACATATTGTGGATGGCTGGGCCAGTCCGGCGTCTCCAGGAGTACTAGTCCCCTGTGGCCTTTGATCTTGTGAATTATCCTGCCACAGAGGAAAGGCATAAAGCAATGTGTCTTCTGGCTAAACCTGTACAAGAGAGTCTATTCCCAGGGACCACAGATCTCTCCTGTGACTGTAGAAGTGAGGAACCTTCTCATTTTGAGAAGGTCTAGGAACCGAAGGCCCCAGCGACCCACAATCAACTGAATCACCTTGGCTGACAACACCCACTCGCCTGGGTCCAGACTCTCCCTGCTGAGATAGTCCGCTCTTACGTTGTCTTTTCCTGCAATGTGAGAGGCCAAGATCATCTGCAGATGAAATTCTGCCCGTCCATCAGCTGGTCTATTTCCTGTGACATTTGCTGGCTCTTGGTTCCTCCCTGGTGATTGATATAGGCCATCATCACGTTGTCCAACAACATGCGAGCTGCTTGATTCCACAGCCTGTGGCTGAACTGCAAGCATGCCAGCCATACCACCTGGGCCTCCAGGTGATTCATGCTCCAAGCAGCACTCTCCAGCATTCCAGCGCCCCTGAGCCGTTAACTCCAGACAGTGAGCCCCCCATCCATGGAGACTCACATCTATCATGAGTACTAACCAGAGCGCACAAGGGAACTCCCTTTCTCAGATGATCCTCCTGCAACCACCACTGGAGGTAGGAGCAGATTTCCATCGGCAAGTGGAGCCGAACCACATAATTATTTATTTATTTAAAATTTTTGTATACCGACATTCGTTAAGAAAACATCACATCAGTTTCCATGTAACAAACTGGCCAACGGGGCTTTACAATGAAACTGATAAGGGAACTGGGTAGGGGGAAGAAGGGGAAAATCGAATGGAAAATACTGTACAAATAGGTAAGTGTAATAAAATGGTTAAATATAAGCAAAGAAAAATTATATACAAGTATTATATATTTGTATATAATGAAAAATTATATACAAGTAAATTATTTACAATAAAAAGTTCTGGGGAGGGAGTTTGGAAGGGGAAAGGGGGAATTGGTAGTATGCTTGGGGGGCGAGGGTGGGGGGAGATAGGTAGTATGCTTGAGGGGCGGGGGGGAGGGGTGTGGGAGAAAGGAGTGACAAGCAGGGGGGTTCATGTGTAGGCTCGTGTAAAAAGCCAAGAGACTGTGGGTTCCAACGAGATAGTCGAGAGCACTGAAGAGGACGCATATGCATCATTGCCCATAGCACCACTTCCAGGGTAGCTGCCATCAAGCCGATTACTTGTAAGTAGGACCACACCTTCAAGCGTATGGTGTTCATCAACTGACGCACTTGAGACATCAATCTCTGGATCTGAACTTCTGGTAGGAAAACTTTGTCCTGCCCCATGTTGAACCAGACCCTAGATACTTCAATGACTGGGATGGTTTAAGATTTCTCTTGGTTAGGTTCACTACCCAACTGAGCTCCTGCAATAAGGAGATCACCTTGTGTGTCACTAGGTGGCTCTCTTCCTGAGACTTGGCTCAAATCAGCCAATCGTCCAAATACAGGTGCACCAGGATTCTCTCTTTTCACAAGGCTGCTACTACCACTACCATAATCTTGGAAAAATGTTCTGGGAGCGATGGCTAGATCAAAAGGCAGCGCCCAAAACTGATAACGGCGCCCCAACACTGCAAAGCGTAGAAAGCTTGGTGTTCCAATTGGATGGGAATATGAAGGTAAGCCTCTGACAGAGGTCAGAAATTCCCCCGACTGCACCACCATTATTACAGAGCGTACGTTTTCCATTTGAAAATGAGTCAATTTCCAGTGACTGTTGACACCCTTGAGATGCAAGATGGGATGAAAGGAGCCCTCCCTTCTTGGGCAAATCACCCTACACTTTCTTGAGATGTGGGCACCAGAACCACAGCCCTCAGTCTGAGGAGTCTTTGAAGCGTGAACTCCACTGCCTGCTTCTGTGGGGAGTGGAAAGGGGACACCATGAACACGTCTCGAAGAATACTGCAAAATTCCAGTGCATACCCTTTGTGTATCACCTCCAAGACCCACTGGTCCGACGTGATGTCGACTCACCTCCAATAAAAGAGAGAGAGGTGTCACCCTATTTTCTGTTCCAGAAGGTGGGTCGGTAAAATTTCACTGGGAAGCTCAGGAAGGTCCACTACCCAAGCCACCCCTCTCTTGGGCTGCCAGGGATGAAGGCAGAGTCCGCTGAAAGGTTGTCCCTCTGCAGGGACGAAAATGCCTGGAACCCCGGAAATGACCCCTCATACCAAAGGGGTTCTGTAACTGTTTCTTATCCTCCAGCAACCGAGGCACCGGAGACTCACCCCACTTACTGGCCAGTTTCTCCAACTTGCTCCCAAACAAGACTGAGTCTTTAAAGGGGATCTTGGTAAGATTAGCTTTCGAAGCTGTGTCTGCTGACCAATTTCGCAACCAGAGTTGACGCCTGGCCGCTATCACCGAAGCCACTCCTCTGGCTGAGGTCCAGACCAAATCACAGCCTAACTCATACATCACACCATAAATTACAACTGTTAAGTCATGTAAAACCATTCTTGGAACCCAACGATTTTCGGACTATTCTACAAACACTTTTGTTTTCAACTATGGACTACTGTAATTCACTACTTATTGGTATTCCTAAATATATAATACGTCCACTACAAATCATTCAGAATACAGCTGCTCGTCTATTAACCAATATGTCCCGCGGATACTCATTAGACGATTAACCCTGCTAATGAGCAATGGAACCTTGTTCCTCCTCTAAGTACTTCATAAGCACTAGTACATCTTCCAATAACTCTTCAAGCATTAGCCCGGTTTCCGTGTTGATATTATGTTCTTAATTTATTGCCCTCTTAGGCCTTTTCTCCTTCCAGCTGCTCAAGCTTCCAAGTTTACTGCCCTTGTTAAATGTAACTTTGATCCTTTTGATTATAAAAAGTTGTTCTGTTACTGCTGTTTTCTTCTACCCCAGTTCGATGTAAACCGATCTGATATGGTATTCAACCTTGAAGGTCGGTAAAGAAAAATGCTAAATAAATAAATAAAATGTCCAGCTCTGAACACATCACACCCATTCTAAAACAATTACATTGACTACCTATATCATTTAGGATCCAATATAAACTTGGACTAATTGTTCATTCATTAGTCTTCAATTTACACTTTCCCTGGGCAAATGCTATTATGAAACTCTATTTTCCCTCCAGGTCTTTACGCTCAGCAAATCAATACCTCCTAAACTCATCCACCTTGACGAAACGTGTGAAAGAGCACTTTCCACAGCCGGACCAATATTTTGGAACATGCTGTCAAAAGAATTAAGAACCTATGAAAACTCCAAAACATTCAGAAAGGCATTAAAAACATATTTATTTAGAATTGCTTTTAATGATTTATTTTATTTTATCTTTTGTATGTATTATTGTCATCATAAAATTATGAATGTTCGTTGTAATCCACTCTGAATGAAAGAAGGGCGGAATAGAAATTATTTTAAAATAAATAAAAATAAAAAAAGGCAACAGCAGGCTCCATAACCGCTCTGGAATTCCTTCCAGACTCATCAACCTCCCGGAGAGAGAAGCAGACAAGATCTCGCCACTAGGGCACAAAAGGAAGCAATCTGTAAATTCATCACCACTGCCTCAAAGGCTTGCTTAAGAATAGCCTCAATCCTTCTATCATGTACATTCTTCAAGGCCACATCTCCCTCTACAGACATAGTTGTCTGCTTAGACATGGCAACATACCAGAGCATCCACTTTGGGAAAACGAAAAACACTGACAGCCGGATCCAGGGGATACAGGCCTTCCAATGTCTGACCCCCTTTAAAATTTATCTCTGGGGCATCCCATTCCAGATCAATCAATTACTGAATGGCATCCATCAGCAGGAAAAAAACAAGGAAAGCAAAATGAGATTCTTCCTCGGCTCTGACATAGCATCCGAGCCAGGAACATCCAGCTGTTTCAAGTTCTGGGAAATCAGGGCCGGCAGTTCATTGCTATGAAAGAACTGCAATATGGTTTGATATGGTTCCAGCCCTGAAGGAATTTCTCCATCTTCCAGGGAATCAGGATCAACCTCATCATCAGTGCCATCCGGGTTCCTGTCGGGAACACCCACAGGGAGCAGAGGCAAGCTCCAACGCTTAAGCATAGGGCTGGAAGAGGGAGGAACCACCAGCTGTGGGTCCGACTGGGCAGAAATGGGGGAAGTGGAGGACTGCGCCTGAAGAAGGGTGGAATTTTTTCAGGGCTTACAAGCCTAAAAAAAAGCAGCTGGGTCTAGACCAAATCCAGAAAGAACTGGAGCTGGCCCCACAGAACAGCCCTCGCCAGTGGAGGAGCCAGTCAAGGAAAAACCAAGATCTGGCATCCCCCCAGTCAAGGCCATGACCAACCCATCATCAGAATGGGAAGAGCCAGGCTTAGCAAAATCAGAGGAAGACAACTCTCCCTGAGCATCTGAGCAGTGCTGGCACAGGTTAGAAGCCAGTTCAGGCTGAGAAGCTCTAATATGACAAGCAACACAAATAGGAAGACGCTGAGGCTTCTTGCTTACCGGCACCATTGCTGCGGTAAATGTGCGTCAGAATGGCTCGCGCTCAAAAATGAAATGTGCTCCAAAAATAAGCGGATAGAAGAAAGCGCGGCAAGACGCACGCACAACCTGTGCACCAAGTTAAGTGTGTAAAAATGTGCGCGTAAAAAGCGTGCCCAAAAATTGAGCGCAAAATGGGTGCACAGAACCGACACTGTGCACACCAACGGCCTATAGAGGGCAATATAACATGCACAAGAGCATGTGAAAATGGCTGCTGCGGCGGCATGCAAGAAAAAAGCCTTAGTGCAAGGTTTAGACCACTGGGGGCTATTCAACCTGCCAGGCTCCCCAGTTCCCCAACCCCAATGGGAGCGGGAACCAATGTCAGCACTGTGTGCCAAGAACGGAGATTGGAAGAAGTCCTGAACCCCCCCCCCCCCCCCCCCCCGATTTAGGTAAAACTTTTTTTTTTTTTTTTAAACCTTACCAGAGCTCAGCACGGAGTACAGAGAAGGGGGGGGGGAGGGGGAAAGAAGGCATCTGTCATTACTGTCGCATTTGGTCTCCTGCACCCGCTGCCTTTCAGCTGAACTAGCAGTTAAGCCACACCGGGAAACCCAGCTACTCAACCAAGGCACACTTCTGAGGGACCACAGAAATTGCCTCAGGAATTCTCAACTTGGGGAGGAACCTTTAGGCATCATCGCAGGAGAGCATGGCTTTCTTTTCTTGAATTTAGAATTTCTCCTTTCAAAAAGCTCAAAGCAATCCCCATAGGGAGATGCATGTCCATCATCTGCTAGAGATGGGGCAGGGGAGCATAAACCTACTGGTCCTGAGTCCATCTGTCTACATGCTAGGAAATAGCACTATGGTCCTTACCCATTATTTCAAGTCCTGCTCACAACAAAATTGGAGATGCACAGACAGCTCTCCCTGACAAACAAAACAGGTAATAGCAATGGTGAAATCCTGGAATAGCCTACCAGTGGAGGTGTGGGAGGCCACCACTTATAATGGCATCTGGTCATGCTTGGGTCAGATATGAAAGACAATAGTAGCAGTATGGCTGAGAGACTCAGTAATCCTGGAAATGCAGCAGGTATTTGAGGTTGGTAAAACATGCCACAATTCCCCAGAAACCATCCAGGTCAATGCTGGCAGGTTGGTAATGGCCAGGAACGGTCTTGGTAAGACCAGGGAGACCTAGGCAAAGGAATGTTTGGGCAGTGGCCTCACTACTTTTGGGCAAGATTGAAGACAGGGTGGGGCAGGGAGATGAGAGTTAGATCGGATATGGAAATTGTATATTCAACAGCATGGAGAACTAAACAGGAAGAAAACAAAATATGATTTGGGTAAGGAGCAATATACTAAAAGCAGTCAAACTTTTGTAGCTGGCAGCTGGGATATAGATATTTATTTTAAATCACTTATATCCCACAGCCTCCAAAGTTCGGGGCAGATTACATAAAAACATTCATAATACAACATATAGTCCAAGATTCTTGTCTATAACTGTAATGATTAAGTGGTTCAGATGCCTAGAAGGTGTGAAGGAGAACCAATTGGAAAATGTCAGGTGTCCGTGTTCTGCTTTATTATGTCCTCAAGTGCCTTATCAAAAAGGAATGTCTTAAGGGTTTTCTAGAATGCCTTTGAATCATCAATGTTACATAAGTGTAGAAGTAGTGAATTCCGAAGTGTAGGGCCTGTGATGGAAAAGGTCCCTGGTGGAGTCCTTAGCAATGTGGACCAGAATAACTGGGTAGACTGGATGGGTCAGTTGGCCCTATTCTGCCATCATCTACCATGTTACCATTTAACTTCAAAGTTCATTGTCTCTCTCTCTGATAAATATGTTCAATTGGTATTATGTGGACAGCTACAATTTTAAAGTCTAACATTAGCAACCTGGTGCAGACTGATGTCTGCTAAACTCGCCTTAGCTCATACAGTACAGATACTAAGTCCAAAATTATGATAGCAGAGAGAAAAGCTATGACTTGCATCATGTCTAGAATAGGCCCTATGAACTCCAAAAGAGTAAACAAGATCAGTTTGGATATAGTATACAGTATATTCATGAAGTGTTCAGACCCCTTCACTTTTTCCACCTTTTGTTACGTTACAGCCTTATTCTAAAATGCATACTATGCATTTTT
Organism: Rhinatrema bivittatum; assembly: GCF_901001135.1. Taxonomy (NCBI): domain Eukaryota; kingdom Metazoa; phylum Chordata; class Amphibia; order Gymnophiona; family Rhinatrematidae; genus Rhinatrema; species Rhinatrema bivittatum. The sequence continues at coordinate 698,123,758 of NC_042615.1, forward strand.
TCTTCCTCAAGCTACTTCCAATACTCCATAATGACAAAGCAAAATCAGGTTTCTAGAAATTTGTGCAAATTAATAAAAAAAACCCCAAAGCTGAAATATCACATTTATGTAAGTATTCAGACCCTTTGCTATGACACTCAAAGTTGATCTCAGGTGCATCCTGTTTCCATTGATCCTCCTTGAGATGTTTCTCCAACTTGATTGGAGTCCACCTGTGGTAAATTCAATTGATTGGATATGATTTGGAAAAGTACACACCTGTCTATATAAGGTCACACAGTTGACAGTGCATGTCAGAACAAAATCAAAGCCATTAAATCAAAAGAACTGTCTATAGACCTCCAGGACAGGATTGTTTTAAAGCACAGATCTGGGAAAGGGTACAAAAAAAATTGCTGAAGCATTGACAGTCCCGAAGAACACAGTGGCCTCTATCAGTCTTAAATGGACAAAGTTTGTAACCCCCAGGACTCTTCCTAGAGTTGGCCGCCCGCCCAAACTAAGCAATCAGGGGAGAAGGGCCTTAGTCAGGGAGGTGACAAGAACCTGATGGCTACACTAATAGATCTCCAGTGTTCCACTGTGGAGATGAGAGAACCTTCCAGAAGAACAACCATCTCTGCAACACTCCACCAATCAAGCCTTAATGGTAGAGCTGCCAGAAAGAAGCCACTCCTCAGTAAAAGGCACATGACAGCCTGCTTGGAGTTTGCCAAAAGGCACTTAAAGGACTCTCAGAGCATGAGAAACAAGATTCTCTGATCTGTTGAAACCAAAATTGAACTCTTTGGCCTCAATGCCAAGTATCATGTCTGGAGGAAACAAGGCACCTCGCATCACCTAGCAAATAACATCCTTCAGATGAAGCATGGTGGAGGCAGCATTATACTGTGGGGATGTTTATCAGCTACAGGAACTGGGAGACTAGTTAGGATCGAGGGAAAAATGAAGTACAGAGAGATCCTTGATGAAAATCAGTTCCATAGCACTCTGGACCTCAGAATGGGATGACTATTCACCTTCCACCCTAAGCACATAGCCAAGACAATGCAGGAATGGCTTCTGGACAAGTCTGTGAATGTTAATGAGTGGTCCAGCCAGAGCCTGGACTTGAACCCGATCGAACATCTCTGTGGAGACCTAAAAATAGCTGTGCATCGATACTCCCCATCCATCCTGACAGAGCTTGAGAGCATCTGCAGAGAAGAATGGGAGAACATCCTCAAATCCAGGTGTGCTAAAATTGCAGCAACATACCCAATAAGACTTGAGGCTGTAAGAGCTGCAAAGGTGCCTCAACAAACTACTGAGTAAAGGGTCTGAATACTTATATAAATGTGATATTTTAATTTATTTTTAATTTGCACACATTTCTAAAACCTGATTTTACTTTGTCATTATGGGGTATTGTGCATAGACTGAGGACAGAAAAAATGCCTATTATCCATTTTAGAATAAAACTAACATAACTATGTGGGAAAAGTGAAGGGGGGGTCTGAATACTTTCTAAAAGCACTGAAATTGATGATAAACCCTACAAACTCCAGCACCCAGATTATGAATAGATTCATAACTCTTTGCTCTATACAGGCCCTTGATCAACCAAATAGTCAAGTTGTGAAACACATGAATGCCCAGTTTCTTTAAGAATACTGTGATGACAGCCCAACATTTTGTGAAAACACATGCCGCTGATGCTGGGCCAGGATGTGGCATTTCCCTACCGCACATCAGAAATGCATCCTGTGGTTCAGATGTTTCTCTGTTTGTACACTTCCTTTAAATTCAGAACATACAGGCTCCTTTGTTCAGAAGTGATAAGCAGCCTGTGGCACTGACCTTCAACTTTTCTACTACTTACTATTACTATTTATTTCTAACACACTAAAATACATACACAGTGCTGAACAAATACATTAAAGAGTTAGCCCTGCTCACTAGAGCTTACAATTTCCTCATGACAAACAAACAAGACAAAGAGAATTTGGGAGTTTTTATTAAGAAAAAGGGTTAAAATCAATGAGGCTGTGATCAGGAGAAACAGGAGTTAAAGTTTAAAAGCAGCCTCAAAATGGTGGGTTTTTAGACTGGATTTAAATAAAGCCAAAGTGAGCATAAATGCACTAACTCATTAAGTGTATTCCAAGCATAGGGCACAGCAAAGTTCAAAACGTCAATTTGGAAGCTGGTGGAGGAGAAAGACACAGATAAGAGTGGAATGCCTGAAAAATTCGCAAGGAGGGGGAGTTTAGGGAAAACAGATATGAGAGGAGAGGTAGTGGGGAGATATTGAATGAATACACTTGTGGATGAGTTACAGAAGCTTGAACTGTTTGTGGAAATGGATATAAAGGCAATGTAGTGACACTGGTAAAAGAAAAGTCACACAGCTAAACTTTATCATGAGATACTTGTTCAAACAAGAAGCTTAGTTGTAGGACAATTCAGTACCCTTCAGTCTTTTTGGGTACTAGGCAGTACCTGAAGAAAAATCCCTGCCCTTTTTTCCAGCAGCAGCATGTATTTGACCAACTTGACCTCCAAGAGGCAGGACATTTGAGCCTGAGTAAGTCCTCATGGTTCTTGAGACCCTCCCTCTCCTGGTTGGGCAATTTAAAGGGAATTCCAGTAGGTGTAATATGTAGCCCTGTGAAATTAATGAAAGACCCAGCTGTTGGAGGTTTCACTGGGCCAATGGTTTAAATAGAACCTCATCCTCCCACCTACAAGAGGTTCTTTCAGGATGAGGACTGGCGTGCTGGTTATAGTCTCTGAATTCAGACAAAACCCATCCCTGATTTTGACTGGGTAGTGATGTGGGGCTCAGAGCATTTACCTTCATAGTGGTAAAGTCTGAAGCCCTGATGGTGCCAGGGATGAGCCAAAACCTGGAAGCACGTTCTCTGCTGGAAAAAAAATGGTTGCTAGGATCCTAAAAAAGGAAGCTGGCTCAGAGAGCTGCAGAAAGAGGGGTTTCTGAGGCCTTGTTTGGCGGTCCTTCAGGCAACCTCCTTGACCTTATCTCCAAAGAGAATCCCTCCTGTACAAGGCACAATGGTGAGCCTTTCCTGCATGTCTTCCTGGAGGTCAGATTCATCTAGTTATGAGTGTCTACATTCATCTATAGCACTTTCAGAGGTCATCCATGCCATCTCCAAAGCATTACATGCTGTACATCATCATGTAAGATGCTTTTCATATGGTTTTTCTTGAGCCATCAGAGAATGGAGATCACCTAAAATGTCATAAGGGAGGCTGTTGGTGAATTCTTCACCCTTTGCAAGATGGTATGCAATAACTTGACCATGTCAATCTGGGAGGAAGCTATGTGGGACTGGAGCATCTCATTCTGATAGTGCCTTCTCTCAAAATAGTCTGTATAATCTGACACTCATCACCTTGGGTATTCACGTGTGGCTTAGCCCATTTCAAGTGGGATTTGAACACCGTAGACAGTGCAGCAATTAGGACTAGTCGAATACCTCAGTCCACCTGGATATAGTTAGTTGGTGTTCACTTTCTTAGCAACCAAGTGTACAAGATGTTGGATTTCCCATATCTTCTCATACATGTCCTGGTAGAGAGGGTGGATGGGCATTGCTACCAACTCTTTCAGGATATCCAAGTAATTAAGGAGGCCAAACAAGGATGCTTCTGCAGTCCTTTGACCCACACCTCAATTAGAATGGCCATTACCTACACAAAATCTGGAAAGGAGAGCTCCTCTAGATGACAACTGTGTCTTGCCTGTGGAGATCAGAGGTTTAAGGGGAGATTAGGTATTTTTTGTGGAACCTAACTTCTCTGATCCATAAATTGACCTCACTGATTGCTTAGAATCACTATCTATAAAAACTGAAGGTGACATTTAAGGATGTATTGATTCTAGAATTAATTGCCTTTCAGCAATGAAGGTTGACTATCAGGGACTGGGAGTCAATCATTGTCAAAGGTCTGGAAAGCCTTACTTTTGAGGTCTTTAAGCATTGATTTGGTGCACTTACACAGACACTAAATCTTGATGATGCTACTAAGACATTCAGCAACACAGGAAAAGCAGCAATTTGATGCTGGATGCTTGGCACTGTTCATGTTATTTGCTTACAAAGTTCCTCCTCAAAGATTGCTGAGTGGAACGTCGATGGGATTCATTTGATGGGTGCTTTCAGGGATTGAAACTAAAACTGGACCTCTAGAGATCGATACAACTAGTGCCCAGAATAGGAGTTAGAGCTTTCCTGCAGGTGCAACTACACTGGAGGTCAAAAACCAGTATATGCCTGCTCTTGGGGCCATGCAAAGAAGACAGTATTGACAGCTCTTATCTTTCAATGGCACCTCAAAGCCATTTCTCTACAGGGCTTCATGCTCAAGTGCTCAGAGCCCAGTTCTCAGCATGAGAAAGAAGACCAAGATCTATCTAGATCTTTGGTCCTTACCTTAGGTTTCAGCACCAAAGGAGTTGATATTTCCTTTAACTCTTCCCCTATCTCCAGCAAATGGTAAAACTCTAAAGACACTTTCATTATTTGCCCGCCCCAGACTTTGGAGGGTGTGAGCAATAAGTAATTTTAAATAAAAAAAATAAATAAAATTTGGTGGACTTTTTCTTCAGTTTTTTAAGATGAGACAGTAATCTCATCTTGTGGATCTTGATAGCTCATGGCAATATCCTAGAGAAGACATTGTAGTGAGACACATGATCCATACCCAAACTGTGGAAGGTCTTGTGGTGGTCAGTGATGTTCATTTTCTGCCTGCTGTCTGGGCAAAACTTAAAGCTCTGGGTGCCTTCTCTGTTATTCGAACAGCTGACAATATAAAATGAAAACAAGAACATTTTCCCTCAGGAAAAGATAGAGAAAAAAGGGAAACTGAATGTGGGACTGACAGGATGGCTTAAGAAAAAAGGCCTTTGATAGGAGAGGTGGAAAAAAAAAATCAAGAAAATTTATAAGAATGCTGAAAACCTAACTAGAAGTTAAGGAGAAAGAAAAAAACACTATAAACACCAAACACACACAAAAAGTACAGGGAAAAGAGAATTGTTTTGAAGAACTATATAAATCCAGTGAAAACAGCAGCTGCCAAAGGGAACATGTCTGAGGTCTACTATGAAAAACAGACTGAGACATGCTGCATGACCACAGGAGTTAATGTATATGCTCAGAGACCTCCAAAAAATTTCTGGAAAGCTCTGGAAAACTTACCAAACCCTTTCTACCAGTCACTCGTGTGTGTGATTATGGTAAACTGCTTGCTGTCAGAGAATGTGACTTCCTTTCTCTAAAGCTGTCATGGAAATCATGAAATTTAGCATAGTACTTCTATATATTCTAATACAACAAATAGTATGGAATATCAATATTTATAATTTATACAATACCAGCACAAAGCACTATATACTAATTTTGTTCCATATTTTGTATAAATTTACATCTGTAGATATTACTGATATCACTGAAGTTAAAAAAGAAATAAAAAGAAACCAGATTTAATATAGAGCACAAGTATTACTTAATCATGATGTGTGAATTGAATGAGTACCTATGCGCAAATGGCAATGCATTCTGGGTTGGTTCAGCCCTTGGTTCTGAGTTTTGTGTCACTTCTGGTGGTGTTCTTTCATCATCTGTCCCATTGATGCTTTCTGGTGTCAATGGAGATTGAATATCCCCTCCTGCTGATTCCTGAAGTGGAAAGAACAAATGTTTATATGACCTCCCTAGAAATGTTCAGAACATGTATGGCTAAACAGCTACCAGAATGCATGAGATGCTCCCCTTGCTGGCATATAAATTAATGCTGATAGTGTTCTTTTAGAGGTCAGTTTTCAAAAGTCATTTGGAAATGGGGTTAAGTCAGAGGAAGCAACACCACGTGTAGTTTTGCCTTTTCAAGGGTTCACGTCTTTTCCATGGAAAAAGCAAGTGTAAATGTATATGGGGTACTTCCCCACCCCCAGCATTTTTTAAAGGGAACATATGCTCCCTTTATAATCCAAAATTGGTATAAACCCTATGGGAAAATCACCTTTGGCCTTTGCACCTGTTCAGGTATGTTTTAAAATAATTCCATTAATTGTTAGCGCCAGGGGTCATATTATAGCTTTTTTCTTGCCCATGGAACAAAGGAATAAAAAATGCTTATTTTACCATAAAAAATGGATGCCTCTAAAGAAAGTTGTTTTCTTACCAATGGGTCATTCAATAGAAATAAGATCTATTTTAATGCATGAAAGAATTTATGGAGGCATAAAATCCTCAGCAGCTAGTTTTACAGGTCCCCTTAGGACTCAATAATGCACTTAATGGAAGGGCAAACAGCAGTATTTGATTTTATCTATCTACAATAACTAAAGGGATACTACAAGATAAAATACAATAAATGATAGGAATGTTGTATGGTAGAGCGTGAGATTGATGATAATGGACAATCGAAGAAATTAGCATAGGGGACAATGGGTACAAATGAAATGTATAGCATTAAAAGTGAGGAGATAGCCAATGGAACCACTACATAATTTTAAGGACAGTTTTGTCTGAGTATAGTGAACTAGAATATAAAGCCTGAACTTTTTCTCATAGACATAAAACAGAAGAAAAGCCTTAGTAAATTAGGTCCATAATTCTAGCATAATTATCAAATGCTATTTATAACTTTTTCTCTGCAGGACTTTCAAAGTATATAAAATATGTTTTATTGAGCTCTCTGTCTGTTATCTGTCCCTCACAAACTGATTGGGAAATGTATAGGTCAACTAGCAAGTTGAAGTTTATGTACGGTTTCTTTTCTTTTTTTTTTTTTATAAAAATGGATGGTCAATATTTTCACATGACCATGGATTTTAAACATACTGAAAACTGAACAAAAATGGAAAATTTATTTTATTGTGATATGAATTATGTCAAAAAAAGGTTAAGCCATAATTTTTAGATCTTCCATCATATCTATATATATCTGTTGCTAGGAATTAGAAAAGATATACCTTATAGCTATTTATTTGAAAAAAGATTCTATTCTCCCCTATCCTAATTCACAAGTGGTAAAATTTGTAAATCAACAGAGGAAGTGAGGTCTAATAGCTAGAACAGTGAAATATGAGGCAAGATAACTTTTCAGACTTGTAAGTAAATCCTGCTTTCCCACAGGCTGCGTAAACCTGGGAAATTTACTTTACCTTCCTGTATTTCCATCTGCCAAACTGTTATTAACCATAATGCTCCTTACGTGCTCTCTCCTTTGAAGCTTCTAACACCACAAACTGACCAGACACCAAAATCTGACAATATTTGTCAATAGCATGATGGCTCCTTCTTGAAAAGCTGTGGAATTAGAGCAAAGCTAGTTTTCACTAATGCACTTAGAAATTTTAGATTAAAATCATATACAACCAATTTTCAAAGGGGTTACAAGCGTTGAAGTGGCACACATCATAGCAATTTTCAAAAGTCTATTTATGTGGGTAAAAATTCAGCCCTAAGGAGACATATGCCCAAGAGTAGCAACTTTCAAACACCCATTCATGGGCGTAAAACACCCATTCATGGGCGTAAAACCCAGTTTTACGGATGCAAATCCTTTTGAAAATTACCTTCTTTGAAAACAGCAATGTAAAACAAATATATTCAGTACAGGAAGTAGGTTCATGGATAATAAGATGTGCAATATAACAAAAATTTAGAAACGTTAGAACATTTCTCTGTAGGAAAATAGCAGAATATCCAAATCGATTATTATGAAGCAAGGAATTAATTTAGGATTTAAAAAAAATATTTTCAGATGTCTACTGTGTTCAGACTAGAGCAGAAAATTTGAGGAACTTTGGAAAAGTTTGGAAACTAATCAAGACTCAGAAAATCTATAACCTCTCAAAGATTTTCTCCAAGCAGAAGGACCAAGCTTTACTCCAAAAAACACAGAGACACTAGAAAGTTTATGCAGGAAGATTTCACTTCTGATCACCGAAAACAAACCTTGAGAATAGAAACAAAGATAAATTTAAAGAAAATATCTCTAGATGCTTATAAAAAAAAAAATCCAAGCAATAGTGTGTTTAGAAATTATTCATTGGATAACATATGACTACAAAATTTAGCAACAAGAAATTATATCCCTTACAAAATAGCCACTCTGACATTGCTAAATGGGGAGAACATAGTAAAATTTGTGCTTTGGAAGTTTTGTAGCAGAAAAGTCAAGGTGGTCTGATGGTGGATGCTTGTAATGCATTTCCAGTGGATGTGCTGTAGACAAAAACACTAACAGAACTCAAAACAGAGGATTCCTAAAGGCAAAAGGATAGAAATGAAGCAGCGGTTCAACCCCTAGCAGGAGATAGTTGATTTCAAGAATATGCTGGGGTAGCCTACATAGAGTGGTAATTACAACCATAAACAGCAATAGTTTAAATTGGGCATCCAGGAAAGCATTAGTGTAAATCTGGAATGAGCAACAGTTATAACCATAAACAGCAGTGTTACAACAGCATTGGGCTTCTAAGAAGGGTGAGGTGATCTGCATAAAGAGATTATGGCTATGATTCTGTACATTGCTTTGGGTGATTTTCAATTAAACCTGGAAAATGATTCGTACATTTTATTAGGTAAAATACATACATAAACCTCAAAGGCATCACAATCCATCTCAGTCTATGTTGGGAAAGTAGGGATGTGCAGAGGGACCGCATACGTTGCATTCGGTATTCATATTCGTCGGGGGGGGGGGGGGCAGATACATTGCATTCGGCAAGGGGGACCCCCCGATACGTTCATGTGTTCATTCTTATTCGTTTCCTGGCTAAAATTTAATTAACTACAACCTCCCACCCTCCTGACCCTCCCAAGACTTACCAAAACTCCCTGGTGGTCCAGTGTGTGGGGGGGGGTGTCCGAGAGCCATCTACTGCACTCACGCCGTCGCCTGCCGGTATTCAAAATGGTGCCGATAGCCTTTGACCTTACAGGTGCCATTGGTCGGCCCCGGTCGGCCCCTTTGCCCTCACTAGTGAGGGCAAAGACTATTGGCGCCATTTCGAATACTGGCAGCCGACGGCCTAAGTGCAGGTCGCTCCCGGACCCCCGCTGGACACCAGAGACTTTTGGCAAGTTTTGTGGGGGTAAGGAGGCTCTCCCAAGACTTGCCAAAAATCCCTGGTGGTCCAGCGGGGGTCCAGGAGCGATCTCCTGCACTCGGGCCGTTGGCTGCCAGTATTCAAAATGGCGCCGATAGCCTTTGCCCTTACTATGTCACAGGGGCTACCGGTGCCATTGTTCAGCCCCTGAACACAAGATGGCGCCGGCCGTCCATTGCTCCTACCATGTGTCAGGGGCCGACCAATGGCACCGGTAGCCCCTGTGACATAGTAAGGTTAAAGGCTATCGGCGCCATTGAATACCGGCAGCCAATGGCGTGAGTGCAGTAGATGGTTCCCGGACCCCCCCCGCTGGACCACCAGGGAGTTTTGGTAAGTCTTGGGGGGGGGGATCAGGAGGGTGGGGGGGTTTGTTTAAATTCACTCCTTTAAACGGCCGAATAATTCGGTGAAAATTCGTTTTATTCGTGGGGAATCGCGATATGTTTCGCTTCCCCACGAATACAATGAATATGGCCCTATACGTTGCGGATTACCAATACGTTGCAAACGAATGCACACCCCTACTGGAAAGTGGACGCTTGTACTGTGGTGTGGCTGGCACTGCTGGACAAGTCAGCCCATATGGCCCACACCGACAACTGGCGGATGCTCCCCAAATGGGGCTGATAGGAGCTTTGCCTATACCAACCATCTTCCTCACAGGTTGAACTCTTGGGTTCTGATGGCCGGCAGGTTTTAGGAGGGTCCTGGGAGCAGCTTAGAGGGAATAGTGATCCTGTCCTGAGGTTGCCTTGAGACACAAGTCCTGGTGAGAAGTCAAAACTCTGAGGGGGCATTAATGAACACTGGTACCCGACACAAAGGAACTCCCTTAAGGGATCAAGCACTTTGTTAGAGACACATCACCCAAACAATTCCAATACACAACTCCAGTGAAGGGATGCCCCGCAGTGGAATCTGTAATATAGAGAGATGAAAGTAGAAGTCACTCATAAGGACAACACAAGAATCCCAAAAGAGGAAAAAAATCTTTTTGGTGGGGGGACACTCATAGGAACATGTTTTGGGGCATGAATACAAAGATAGTTAAATTCCTACTAGGATACAAAGTACATTTTTAGAATTGCGAGGAAAGAAGAAAGAGAAGCAAAGCTTAATATAAATTGTCCACCTAGGGACAATCTAAGAAGAAAATTCTAGAATGTGGGGTTGACATGAGACTGAAGATGCATACGCAGGAGTAATATAAGGAAATATTTCTTCATAGAAAGGGCTGTGAAAGCATGGAACAGCCTCCAAACGGAAACCATGAAGGCACTGTGTTAAAAACACTAACTTTCTCAAACATAGATTACTGCAATTCCCTATTACTAGGCCTTCCTACAGGACTATTAAAACCTTTAAAGTTATTACAAAATGCCTCAGCAAGTTTATAAGGGACAAAGAAATTTTTCCACATCACCCCCTCGCTCATTTCACTGCACTGGCTGCCAATACAATCCAGAATCTATTATAAAGTATTAACACTAATTTTTAACATCATTCACTCCATCAACCCCAGCCTAATAGGCGTGACACTTCAAAACATACACACCGCAGTGAATACTAAGATCACAAAATAAAGGACTATTGACTGTGCCTACAATGCAGAGTGCACATCTGATACAACTAAGAAACCAAATATTTTGCATAGCGGGACCAAAGTTGTGGAATTCTCTGAGTCGCAGCGGTGGATTCCCGATGAAGATCGGCCCAGGGATTCGCCGCCCAGGCCGGCCCAGGAAATACCACGTGGTCTGACGAGCACGGCTCAGTCACGGCCGTGCTCAGCAGACCACGTGACCGGCCCACCGGGAGGATGCCCGATCCCCCGATAGGCCAATCCGCCCCTTCTGAGTCGTTATGTTTGATATCAGAAAGAAAGAATTTCAAGCATGAGCTGAAAACCTGGCTCTTCAAAAATGCATATAATCTAACTTAAAATATCAAAATACAGAGAACTACAATATCAAGTCCAAAGATATTATTAGAATGATTAACAAGTAATGAAAGATGTAAAATATCTTAAGTCAACCCAATGACTAATGTGTGAAAAATGATTGAAATAGAACATATGGCTCACAAGCTAGTATCCTAGACCTTTAGTTAATATGTACCAGAAAATCACAGTAGACATAGATCTATATTAATCCCTGTTGTGTTGACCTATTTGTATGAATGTAATTTTTGTAAACTGTTGTGATCTTCATTCAGGGGCAGCTCAAGGCAATCTGCCACTTGAGGTAAGGGACGAGATGGCGTCCTCTCTCGCCCCGCCCCCCCCCCCCCCATCCCTTCTCCCTCCAGCTGCTGCCAACCTGGCCAGCGGGGGCAGTGGCATTTCTCCTCTCTGCCGCCGGCCTGGCCTCCGCCGGCGGCCCTCCTCCAAGCTGCCGGGCTGGCCTCCTGCGGCAGCCTGCTGCAATGACTCTCCCTCTTTTCTGCTGCTGCTGGCCAGGGTCGGCAGCCACGGCAGGGCAGGGGCAGGCAGGGTGAGGCAGAGCTACAGTGGCATTCTGAGAGGGACATTTTTTGCCGCCTCAAATTTCTGCTGCCTGAGGCGACAGTCTCACCTTGCCTCATTATAGAACCTCCCTGTCTTCATTTGGAACAACGCTATATAAAATGTCTAAATAAATAAATAAATATATTCAAGAAAGCATGGATAAAAACCACAAAGGATCTTTAGCTGTGGAAAAGTGAAGACAAATCTAGTTGGATCTGCAGTATTGCAACAGGATGGAAAATTGGTTAGACAAGATGGGTCTCACCAACCTTATCTATCATCTTCCATGTTTCTGTATACTGCTACCGCTTCAAGGCTACTTCAAGGTAACAAGGCATTAACAAAAAGAGGTATTCGTAAAGAACTCTGACACCAATTTAAAAAAAAATTAAAATTAAATGAATTAAGCATCACATGATAGAAACATGGTCTTTGCAGATGTAAGACTATCTCAAGGAAAGAAAGATATATCAAAGCACTCTTCAGACAATATGCAGACACATCATTCCTCTGATAAGCCTCTCCTAAAACTCTGAAACACCAAGTGGATAAAGCTTGAAGTTAACTAGGTATTCAGAAATGAAAATGCTCAGCCTACATATGCTTGCAGATACATCTCTGACGGAAACCTTTCTTCCATGAAGATAAAGGACACAAATTTCACCGGGAGAAAAGATATAAAAAGTGCAGTTCAGTGACCATCCCAGGAGATCCACATACAACTACATCTTCACAGGAGTCAAACAAACCCCCCCCATAAGGGAATTGCCCCCAAGCTAGAACCTAAGAAGCCTGGAGAAGAAATGGCTGAGGGAAGATATGATAGAGGTCTAAAAAGGACTAGAATGAGTAAATGTGAATCAGTTATTTACTCTTTCAGATAATACAAGGATTAGAGGGCACTCCCTGAAGTTAGCAACACATTTAAAACAAATTAGAGAAAATTATTTTTAGAAAAACTACAGACATCTCTGGTTGAGACTGGGGGGAAAAGCTGACCGATTGGAAACATTTATTTATACCGACCTTCATGAAAAATATCATATCAAATCGGTTTACAAAGAACAGTGTGACAAGAAACATTAACCTTAACAAACCTTAACAAAACAAGTTGCAGGAAAGTTACAATAAAACAGGGGTACTGGGGTAGGAAGAAGAAGATGCTAGCAGCGGAAAGAGGAACTCAGTAACAATAATGGTGCTGTAATAGTGACTTTGCTGAAGATTGTCTAGTTACCAGTCTAATATCCACGACCTATTCTATAACCTAGCTGGTGCTGGTTTAGTTACAGGAAGGCTTGACAAAATAGCCAGGTCTTGAGCTTTTTCTTGAATGTCCGCAAACAAGGTGCCTGTCTGAGGTCCGGGGGGATGGAGGTAACCTGCACGGAGCAGGAGTTGCTACCATGGGAAACTTGCTGACCAGACTGGATGAACCATTTGGTCTTTTTCTGCCGACATTATGTTACTATGACTGTTCTACAATTTCAAGAATACTCCATAAACATGCCCTGTATGGGAGGGTGGCAAGATGTAAGCCACTGCTAAAGAAAAGCTATATCATGTGCTGTATGGCATATGCAAAGAAACACTTTGGAGACACTGTACACATGTGGGAGAAGGTTTTATGTCTGATGAGATCAAAGTGCAACATTCTGATCTTAATGCTAAGTCTGTGTGACAAACACACAGCACATCACCCCTCTAACACCATCCCTAAAATAAAGCACGGTGGTGGTGGCAGCATTATTTTTGGGCCGATACAGTAAAAACCGTGGGAGAACCGGCGCTCCGAGGTGAGTGCCCGCTCTCCCGGGCGCGCGATCGAGTATTTAAATGAGGGCCCACGGTAATAAGGAGGAGCTATGGACACTAGCGAGTCCCTAGCGGCTCCTTATTGACAGAAGCAGCGGCTGTCAGCGGGTTTGACAGCAGACACTCAATTTTACCGGTGTCGGTTCTCGAAACCGCTGACAGCCACTGGTTCGGAAAACGGACGCCAGCAAAACTGAACGTCTGTCTTCCAATCTGCAGGCAGATTTTTTTTTTTTTAATATATCTTTTTTATTTTAATTGAAAATGTTTACACACAGTTTGTAAGCATAAAACCATGCTATACAGTGGGTTGGACAAATTACACCGTAAAATCTCATATACATGTCAGGTAACAATATCAACATATTTCAACAATAACAATACTGCAAAAATGACAAATGATAGCCCCCCAGTATGCATCAAGGTTGAACTGAGGAATGATTGGTCAGATGCCTGTGAAGGTGCTCATTCTGTGAATTTTAAATTGACCTGTAACAAGATAACTGTGTCCCCAGCCCCCCGCCCAATCCCTCCCTGCCTCTAGCTCTTTTATGTCAGGTGAATGTTTTATAATGTAGTCAATAAACAGAACAAACAGAATAGTTTCTTGGTATTTTCTTGAAGGTTTTTCTTGATGACTTCCTAATGTAAGGTGATTTCCTAATGTGAGATGTTTGTATGTAATTTGACTGGATTAACCCTCTGAGTGAGTCCCTTGTGGGACCAATGTAACCTAACATGTGGTAGGGAAATCAAGAAACCTTTTCCTGATTTCAGCAGGTTGTACCGCAAGGAAAGGTTCCCACACATCTCTGAACCTCGCCTTTTTATATTCTGATTCTTTGTTAACAGAAAGAAAGTCGAAAAAGGCCAGTTTAACCATCTTATTTAACCAGCATTGGTAGGTTGGTGCTTCTGCCGAAAGCCAGACTGTTAATATCGTCTGCTTTGCCAATAAAGCCGCTATGTCTATACAGCGACCTTGACCTTTCTGGAGCTTCAGCTGAGCAGGGTTTATTTTCCCAAATAGCCACAAAAGAGGGTCATCAGGTAGATCTTGCCCCACTAGGGTAGAGCACAAGGCTTGGATTGCAGACCAGAAATTGTGAATTCTTGAGCAAACCCAAAAGCAATGTAAATAATCCCCTATCAGGGTCTCGTATTTCAAACACAGCGAAGATTGACAAATTTTCAAGTTGGCAGCTGTTTTTGTAGAATAATAATATTGCCAAATAAATTTAAATTGCAACTTCATTATCTCGTTTAGGACCTTCATTATCTCGTTAGGAGTGATTGGCTTGTTTAACATTTCTATTTGTTGTGGTGTTAATTGTGGTAAGTGCAATTTTTGGAAAAATTTCCCTTCCTCCGAGTGGTCCCCTATATGGTCTTCAGTATATAACTGTGCGTAAAATGATAGTAGGATTTCCCCAATTGCAGCTTCCTTGGTGGCCCATGTGCCTTGGGATGTTTTAAGTTTTTCTATGTAAGTTCTACTTCGTTTCGCCCTTATCAAATTCGCTAATAGTTTTCCCGTCTTATTCTCGTATCGAAAGAAATTATGTTCCGCAAATTGGAAGCTTTTCATAGACCTTTTTGTAAGTAGGTTTGTAGTTGACTGAGTAGAGCGTGGTATCGTGCTATATTGGAAGATGACGGATCACAGATCATTAGTTTTTTGATCTGATGTAGTTCAGTTTCTAATTGTAAAATTTTGGAGTTCATCCGTTTATTTCTAGAGTGGAGATAGGAGATTCTCTCTCCTCGCATTACCACTTTTCTGCTTTCCCAGAAAAGAGAAGGATTATCAAGATGTTGGGCATTCATTTCCCTAAAGAGAGACCATTTATCTTGTAGAAACTGTTGAAAATCAGAATCATTTTTCATATAGGTGGGAAAACGCCACCATTTCGACAGTGAATTCTGCCCTCCAAATTGAACATCCACCCAAATTATTGCGTGGTCTGAAACACTGGCGTGACTTATATTAGCCTCTTTAATGAAAGGAAATATGGTTTGTGTCCCAAGGATGTAATCAATGCGTGATAAGTGTTTTATGTGCTTTAGAGACATGGGTATAATCTTTTTCCTCGGGGTGTAAGTTACGCCAGAAATCCGTGAGTTGCAATCTTTTACAAAATTTGGCTAAGTTAGTTAAAGGGGGGCTTGAAAAACGAGTAGGTTTGGACGCGGATTTGTCCAAAGAGGTATCCATAAGTGTATTAAAATCACTAGCTATGAGAAGCCACCCCTGTGAATGTTGCATGAGTTGACCAGTCAATTGACGAAAAAAAAAAGGGCAAAGGTGTGTTTGGACCATACAGGTTGCATATCGTAACCTCTCTACCATTAAGTTTTCCAATAACAATGGAATATCTGCCTTCGGTATCAACTATTTCCGAAGTAAATTGAAAATTCAGTGCTTTATGAATGAGAGTCGCCACCCCTGCTTTTTTATCATTGGCTGGTGAATAACATACTTGCCCTACCCAATCGCGGCATAATTTTTTGCATTCATCAGCTGTCAAGTGAGTCTCCTGTAAGCATGCGATATCAACTTTGGTTCTCCTTAAATGTTGAAGTACTTTTGCTCTCTTAACAGGGTTTCCCAGCCCTTTCACATTCAAACTAGCCAAGCGTATTGCTGAAAGAATCATGGGCCCAGAGTATTTATAATTGGTGACCAATTCTTCCAAACAAATGGCCCAGGAGCCCCCCAGCCTTGATAGCACCTGTGCACTACTGCATCCCAGACAATACATGTGTGAAATTATTATCCCTAGAGCTAGAATAATGGTACTCCCCCTCTCCCTCTTCCCTCCCCCCCCTTTTATTTTCCTCAGAACACATAATCAAAATACCTCTTGAAGGAATTTCAAAGAGGTGATTGAGAATCACATACGGCTGTGCCTAGGCACCATCCAACTCAACTTTTCAGATATACCAATAGAGCTCAGTCTGTTTTGTCCGTGACCTGAGGCTCTATACTCCATTGCAAACCGGTACTCCAGGAATTGGGCAGGTAGATTTTAAACCCAATGGGTATCAGCCATGTACTAATTTGTTGGTCTGTATTTTTCGTCTATCCATCTGGCTATTTCGGTGTTAATATGTTTATACTCCGCTTTATCAGGCAATATCAACCTTTCGTCAGCCAACGCTCCAGAGGAGGCAACAGTTAAAGGTCGAGGAAAATCTTTGGAAAAAGACAATGCATAGTAGCAGAGACGTCAGAGATTGAGTATGACATCCTATTACTGTCCCATGGGGAGAAATAAAGAGTGTAGCTGCTGAAATTAAATAGTAATACTCCTAAATTCTGGTTTTACCAAGGAGTCAACTTACTAGCCCGGACAGATCGGCGACTCCAGTCTCTGCAATTCATTTTCAAAGCATGCGAAGTCGACGCCTCTGAGTTCGTTGGCCAGGTTCGTTAGAGATATGTAATGTGGACGCCACTATCCGCCTCAGCTTCAGTGCGTTCCATAGTAATCAGTAAAGTCACGGACGTCATGATATAACTTCAAACAACCAAACTTTATTGCCCTCTGGAACTGGCAAAGAACAAGCTATGAATTCATTTATAAACAAAAAAAACTAATTCAATAGTTGTGCGGCGTTCTCATTGTTAGAGAACTACGAACTAGTTGGATGCCAAAGGTAAGCATTGCAGGTGAAACATCTGCAAACTGTCGAGACAACTAGAGTGTGAAAAAGTTTTGCATTTGGTTACTGATTCATTCACCATTAAGACCTGCGGCAAAGGCTCTGGTATCAATTATGTTGGTAAATGTATGAGCTTTCCCTTCGTGCCAGATTTTCAAAGTGGCTGGATACGCAATTGAAACCGAACACTTTTCTTGAATAATTCAGTGCACAGTGGACTAAATTGTTTTCCGTTTCTGAGTAAGTTGGCTCGAAAAGTCCTGAAATAAATGGACCGGAGCTGAATTGTATGCAAAATTCTCGTGTCCGGTATGCTTGAAGTATCCTCTGCTTTTGTGACCAGTTTAATATTCGATCTGTTATCTGTATCGTGTCTCCTTCCTAATCTGTGCACTCTCAATACGCAGGCTCCCTTCTAGATCAGTAAGAGCTAGCGCTTCTGGCAGCCATTTTTCCAAGAATAGCACCAGGTTTTGATTTTCAATAGATTCCAGGAGACCTGTGATGCGATTGTTTCTCCTTGCTCTATTTTCTAAATCATCCAGTTTAGCTACAGATTCTGTATTTGATTTTTCAAGCGCTGCAATTCTTTTATCTATTGAGGAAGTTTCATCCTCCAGAGTGGAGATTCGTGTCTCCGCTTGTTCCATATGGGAGTGCAGTTCCCCGATAGTTTTCTTCAGTACTTGGAACTGAGATGCTAAGTCTTGAAATCTTGAATCCAATGCCTTTACCACGGCTTCGATAACTTGTGCTATTATATCATTTGTAAGATTTCTCTGCACCGTGTCCGATGAGTTACTGGAAGTAGTAGGAGGAGAATCTGCGCCATCTTGTCAGTAGGTTCCTTTCCATTGTCTTTTTTCCCTCCTCTCAAGGGCATAGTAGCTTGCGATTTCAACATGAACTTGTCGATAGACATGTAATGTATTTGTGCTGTAAGTGATGAACGATTCGTTGCCCCCCGTATCGCAGATTTCAGTGGATACGTCTGTTCAGCCACACCACATCATGTGATCTCTTCCGCGGGCAGATTTTTAATTTTTTTTTACATTTTTTTAATTTTTGGGGCTTCCGAATTAACAGCCCTATGATATTAAGTCAGAGGGTGTACAAAAAAGCAGTTTTTTCTGCTTTTCTGTGCACTTTTCCGGTGCCGGCCGAAATTAACTCCTGACTTTGGGCAGGCGTTACTTTCTGTATCACACGGGAATAACTAATAGGCCCATCAACATGCATTTGCATGCTGCGGGCACTATTAGTTTCGGGGGGGGGGGGGGGCACGCGTTTTCCACGTGCTATTACCCCTTTCTGTATAAGGGGTAAAAATAGCTCGATGAAAATGTGCATCCAAACAGGGGCTAACGGTGCGCTCGGCTGAGTGCACCATACTGAATCGGCCCGTTTGTCGGGCTGTTTTGCAGCAGCAGGAATAGGGAGGCTTGTGAACATCAAGAGAAAGGCGGATGGTGCAAAGTACAAGGAAATCCTGTAGAAAAACATGTTCCAATTTGCCACAGACCTGGGAGTGGGGAGAAAATTTAACCTTCAGCAGGAGAACTATGCTTAGCACAAACAAAAACAACACTAGAGCACCTCAGCAAGAAGAAAATGAATGACATCAAGTGGCACAGTCAAAACCCAGACTCAAATCCAATAAAAAATCTGTGGCAAGTCTTGAAGGCTACAGTCCAAACAATCCTCAGCCAACTTGAAACAGCAAGTGCTATTCTGCCAAGAACAATCAGCAAAAACTGCATTATACTACTGTGCAAAGTAGTCACTTATCTCATGGCTGCCATTGCTGCAAAGGGGGCTTCCACCATATACTGAGTTGAGGGGTGTGAAGACTTATGCAACCAAGACCTTTTTTTATTTTTAAATACTTTTGAAATAAGGTATGTTGTGAAGATCAGTGAAAAACTCCTACTTTAATGATTTTTTATTTGTATTTTTTAGACAGATATATAAGAAAAATGTATAAAGGTGTGAAAGAATTTTAAAAGGCCCTGTGAGAATGATATTCAGCACTATTGGATCAGCTACTTTTGAACTTAGCAAGATAAATGGTGGGATTTGAAAGTCCTTGCTGGCTGATCGTCTCCAAGTTATCTGGCTAAATACTTAGCTAGATAAAACTTATCCATATAACTTGGAGGCATTCCAGGGGAATTTGGGGGCAGCTGAAAATGAATCCTTGTGTGTACTGTGGGAAGGGATAGACAAGTGCAGGAAAATAGCATGGATCAACAGCTCCATGAGAAGTAGGAAGCATTCGGGGTACCTGTGCACCAGCTTATTCAGGATGTAGGCACAGGTGGAATTCCACCTATCTGATGATGCATAGATTTAGTGGAGCAACAGATACCCAGTCACGACTTGTCTGTGGATGCTAAGATTGGTGTGAATCACCCCTTTGGCTGCTAGGATTGATTACACATGACACAGGTGGTACAAATCCTGAAGCCCTTCAAGGATACTATGGAAGATCTGAATTAAACAGCTATGATGGGCAAGGTCATCCCTTTAACCTGCAGAAGAAGTTACAGGGTTTCCAACATGAACATGAAGCAGCTCCAGAGGTATCGGTGCCCGGGAACTCCTTGCAACTACAAAATCTGCCTTGAAAAACAGTATATATTTGGCAGAATATGAAAATATTAATTAATGGCCACCCTGTGAGATTTATGGGTGAAAGGGAAAATTGTCCTCAAGCCCAACAATCTGACAATGAAAGAAGCTGGTGGCTAGGTTGCACGAATAGGATAGATAGAGGGGCACAGAGGGTACTACAGAGAGAAAAAAGGGTTCTTTTCACATTGTTCTTTGATGTTCTTTGAGGCAAACTCTGACTTGCTTCGTTCTTATGTAAATAAGGCTGCAGGAGCACACAATTACATATGCAAACCAGGAGGTTGAACAGTCAGTATGATGTCTCAAAATAATAGATCGATTGTTTTGAGGAATTTCCCAAACTGAGCATGTTATTGTTTGTGTATAATGGGTACAAAATCCACATGCTGGATGTCTTTGAGCTAATCCTTGCTGTGGCTGACATACTGATAAAGTTTCTGCTGTGACATTCTTTTATATTCTTTCTTCTAGAGTACACAGAAATTGGTACATTATCTTTGAACGCATCATGCCATGTTAGAATAGGCCAACGCTGTTGGATCATACTAGGCAGTCAATGAATACGATCCAAAAGCCTCAATGAACATCAGTGTTGTGCATCTACAGATAACTTGAATGCCCTATGGTACAATATTGTCAATTTTTCTAATTTAAAATGGTTATAGAACATGTTTCATAATCATGGCATGGAGGAGACAGAGAGGCGCATTTGAATTATCAAGACCAATATTGGATCTTTTCATCTAATATAGTAGCACCCAGACATCTTAACACCGAATTAGCGTGGTATTCATTGTTATAGATTTTTTTTATTTTTATATAATTTTACATAACATACACAAATATATACTTGTGACAGAAATATGAGGTTCTCTCAAAAGATATACTAATTACAACTTACAAATCTTAAATTGTACATTATAATAAGAAATTCCTCCTAATTTTTGGAAATTGAGGAGAGAGACAAGATCAGTAACATAACTGAAGCAAAATTATTATGTAATACAAAATAAAGTATCAGAGATTCAACTCCATCATCATATGCCTACCGAGAGAGTTTATAGCTGTTTATCTAGGGTGAGCATTCAAAAATACTCTTAATTGTACTGGTTCAAAAAATACAAATGTAGAATTCTGATATTTTAAAACACACTTACAGGGATAACGGCGTGTGAATTTAGAACATATTCCCAATGCTTCTATCCTCATTTAGAGGAATTTCTTCCTTCTTTCCTGAGTTATGCGTATTATATCAGGAAAAAGCCATAATTTCTGGCCATAGAACAAAAGATTTCTATTCCTAAAAAAATATCTAAGAACAGTGGGGCAGATTTTCAAAGGGGTACGCATGTAAGATACAT
Source organism: Rhinatrema bivittatum (assembly GCF_901001135.1). NCBI lineage: Eukaryota > Metazoa > Chordata > Amphibia > Gymnophiona > Rhinatrematidae > Rhinatrema > Rhinatrema bivittatum. The sequence continues at coordinate 698,144,876 of NC_042615.1, forward strand.
GCATACCCCCCAAAAACCTGCCCCAAGCGCGCACTGAGCCTATGTTGCATAGGCTGCCGGCGTGCGCAAAGCCCCGGGAAGCGCGTAAGTCCCGGGGCTTTCCTGGGGGGGGGGGGCCGGGCCGCGGGCGTGGTTCCGGCCCGGGGGCATGGCCACAGCCTCCGGACCAGCTCCCAGCCCGGAACATGGCGCGCCGGCAGCTGGCCCGGCACGCGCAAGTTTCGCCTGCCTTGGGCAGGCGTAACTTTTGGAATAAAGGTGGTGGGGGGGAATTAGTTAGGGCCGGGGGTGGGGGTAGGCGGAAGGAAAGTTCCCTCCGAGGCCGCTTCGATTTCGGAGCAGTCTCGGAGGGAACAGAGGAAGGCTACGCGGCTTGGCGCACGCAGGCTGCCGATTTTGCGCAGCCTTGCGAGCATCGACCCCGGATTTTAAAAGATACGTGCGGCTATGCACCTATCTACTAAAATCCGGTGTACTCTTGTTTGCGCCGGGCGCGCGTACTTTCCTAAAATCTGCCCCAGTATTCTTATCCTTTAAAAATGCAAAGCTCACAAGGAGTATCCCTCTCACAGATATTTCATCTTCCTGAAATAACTCTAGCATTTCTGTAATATTTAATTGAGATTCTTGTTTTTCTTTATCTTTATCTGAACCTTTATCTGTGGCATTCTGAAATAGGAAATGTGCTTTAGTTATAACAGGTATGATTTCATTTGGCATTTTTAATACTTCAGTCAGATATTTTTTAAACATATCTACTGGAGGCATTAATTTTACCACAGGAAAATTCAGAACACGAATGTTCAAATTTCTTAAAGAGTTCTCCATATATTCCATTTTCTTTGCTTGAGCTTGCTCTGATATTATCAATCTTTGCTGAGTCTTCTCTACATTTTCAAGCCTATCTTCAACTTCCTTGATCTTCAAATCTTGTTCCACGGTCTTTTTCTCCATAGCCATACACCATTTATTTGTAGCCAATACAATATTTGCTAAGTTAAGTATTGCTTTTTCAATTGAAGCCGAAGCTTCCCATAACGATTCAAGAGTTATTATAGGAGGTTTAACAAGAAAAGGCTTTAAGTTCATTTCCTGCTCACCCAGACTTTCAGCTTCTCTGTCGGCGTCCCGAATCTGTTCCACTAAGGCGGCCTCCGCAGCTGGCTGTTGAAAAGAAACTGTTTTTCTTCTGTCTGAAGAGCCAGGTTCTCACTCCATGGTTCCCTGCATCATCTGGGAAATTCTAAAGAGGTAACTTTTTCTTGTTCCCTTTTCGAACCATCAGGGGACTCAATTAATTGTAGAAAATCCGCTGCAATATACCCATGAGGAGGGGACGGAGTCTTAGGCATGCCGGGGCTAAGCGATATCTCGGCCTGTGAAGGTGGCGTTCGCTCTGCGTCACCTCCATTTGCGGCCCTCGCTCTCGGCAAAATCGGAGTTGAAGCGAAGAAGCTTGGTATTAATGACTATCCCGGAGAAGCAGTCGCTTCTGAGACCGCCAAGCTCTCCCGGAGCTTGGCTTTCCTTTTAGTGTGTGGCATTCTATCCGGTAAGCAAAAGGAAATACAAATTTCAAGCTGAAAAACAGAGCATTCTTCACGATCTCTTTCAATCACGCGCCATCTTGTCTGCTTTTTAACTTTTAAAGGCTTTTCAGCAGGTTCTGTGGCAAGTCAACCTCACATCCATTGTTATAGATTTTTATACAATCAGACAGGTTTTTTTTGTCAGAACTACAAAGAAGGAAGAGTAACACTAACATCCAATAGCTGCTTACTACGAAGTCATTAATACGTTGACTCAAATTTAAAACAATGCATGTGTCTTTTTGCCTTTTTAGAACTGCTGTTTTATTGACGTGTTTCCCTAAATACAGGAAACTACATTCTGAAACACAGACCGAGCCAGGGAAGCTATATCAAGTAAAGTGGGGGACTTCTATTTGGTTCTTAGACATTGATTTTATGTGCATAAAAAATATATATATAAAATTACTAGAGACTATGAGTTTGGACCTACAATTATAAAGTGGGCACTAAAGTGAAAAGTATGCATTTGGTTTTTCCATGTGAGCATACTGCCCTAAAGTATATGTAAGTTCCAATTTACAGCATTGCTCAAATTTGGTAGCTAGCTATACTGCCGAGTTTTTTGTTTTTTTACCATAGGAAAGCCAACCAGAAATCAAAACAGATCCTAAATTAGTTTGGCTGTACTACTTGCCATCACACCAGAAAGCAAACATCCTCCTTTGAAACTGTAAGATTGCCTGGTAGACTCCTTTCTTGATGCCTGAATGATTTCAGACACCTTAGCAAACAACAAATCCTTTTACATCACCCTCAACATCTAAGCTGTAAGGGCTAGAGACTGTATATTGGGGGTTGAGCAAAGCACCCTAGTTTTGCATGAATAAAACTTGGGAAATTTCTCTCTCTATTCACAGCTCTCTGGACAGCAACCTTTTGGAAGATCCTCAACATCCTAGTAAGTAATACATTACTTCCCAATCCTCTCAATTCCTCCAATCCAAGGGTTGGGAGTCAAAGAAGGTTGCCGTTTAGTGTGGACGTACAGAGCCTCGCTTTGTGGAAGATTTTTACTAAGTGCCTAATTGCTTGGAATCTTTTCCTGAAATGCCTTACACTAAATGAAAGGCAAAAGTAAAATTAAATGTTACCTCTACACCAAATTTGGATTACAGACAACAGCGAATCGAGTCGATGTTCGCCTGACCTGTGCAACAGATACCGGAGGGAGGAGATGCGGGAGATGCCAACATTGAGCAGACGCTGTGCTCCATGGCAGAAGGAATATCCCTCAGCCCCGGAGCGCAGACAACCCCAGAACCACCAATGAGGATTTTCGGAGAAGGTACTGCCGAATGGAGAGAAGAGCAAACAGCTTTGATAACATCTGTAGCCCCCGAAAAGCGAGGTGGATACTACACGCTCTTCAGAGAGCCCTATTTTACAGGGCTCCACGGGTTCTGAGCTGGTGTTGCAGTTGAGGAAGAGGGGGACCCTGTGGAGCAAGGAGAAAGTGAACCAGAGGTACAAATTATTTGTCAAACACCATTGGTTAAACCTGCAATAATAACTTTAGGCTCTATATGGAAAGTTTTGGTATCAATGGATAAATCTATAAATACCTTGACTGGTATGTTAAAGGAAAATTTAAAGAATATTAAAAAGCTTGATTTCAAGGAAATTTTGTTGGAAAACTCAGTAAGAGAGACGGAGTTGAAAATCAAAAAGGTGGAAGAAGTTCAAAATAATCTTATTAAATCAGATACTATCTGCTTTAACAGAATGGAAAAATTGGAAAATGAAAGTAGAAGAGTTAATCTGAGAATTCTTAATTTTCCAAGGATGAAAGCAGTTTCCCCAAGAGAATTGGTTAAAAGTTAAATAAATGTATTAAAATTCCCCCCCCCCCCCCCCCCGGAAGGAATTCCTGCCATATCAAGATATACTGTATACCTAGGATTAAAGAGGGAAAAAAAAAGAGGAAGTTTTGCAGCAACAACAAGGACAGGAAACATCTTTAAATATTACAGCATTGCTAGATTTAACACCAGAGACGGTTATAGAAACGAGAGATACCTTGCTGGTCTCTTTTGTGTTTGTTACAGAAAGAGACTCAGTTTTAAGAATATTCCTTCGTAACCAACAATATAATTTTCACGGATACAGAGTATGGATACACCCTGATGTGACAAAGAACACTCAAGAAAAAAAGAAAAATTTATTTTGATGAGGAATGAAATCATATCAAGGGGGGCAAAATTTCCTCTCCGTTTCCCTTGCAAATGCATTGTAATTTACCAACAGTCTAGATATATTTTCTTTGATCTTTTGCAATTAAAATTGTATTTAGATTCACACTCCTGAAATAGCACCACAGGGATGTAGCGCATAAGTGAATCATACTCTAAACGTGTTATTTATTGTTAGTATATGAATATTACCTGTGAAAGCTGCTCTATTAGTCTTGGACTCCCCCAAGTTTCCTATTATTTTTCAGATATGACATGTCAATTTTATATCTAGATGTACTGATTTTCTCTAAATAATGGTTATTTCTGAATTATCTGTTATTCTTGGAACAATTTGTTTCTGTAAGATTTTGTTTAAATTTAAATAAAAATAAAATAAAATAAAAAAACTTGGGAAATTCCGAACCTGACTGGTTTCCTCAAGGTAGAAGCACAAAAAATTGAGAAGCAACTCAGCCATGTTTCATGAGCCCTTCTGAGTTTTATTAAGATTTTGGCCAATTGACAGAAGGATATGCATACAGAAGACAAATCAACCAATGAAGGGAGAAGGCATCTTCCTACTAGTTTGCCTTCTGATCTCATTCTGGTCCAGAAGAATAATACTTTCTTGTTCTAATCTGCCATGAACTGGTCCACCTTGGATGTGCCCCACTTAAAGATCTTGTTTACAGCAACCTGATGCAGGAAATACTTGTGGAGGTTTAGATTATGAGTGTCTGCCAGAATTTTGTCACCTCCTATCTGGTATGAGGCTCTTAGGGTCACCTTGACAGTTTCCCAACACAGGAGGATGGTGCTTGTGTAGGTCTGTTTGGACTAGAACAATTTTGCTAAACACCTGATTCCTGAAAACCTTTACAACATTCAGAATTACCTGTAGCTGATGTGCAACCTCTTCTTCTGGAGTGTTGCGTCCTTCGCTGCTCAATGCCCTCAACTCCGCCCTCCTTACCACTGTGGTGACTCCCTCCGGGTCTGATGGATGGCTTGCTGCCGCGGTGTCTTCTTGCCGTCTTCCTCCGGTGTCCCTGGAGCGGCACGACACTGTGGATCCGCCATGTTACTGATGACGTAGGGCGCGCGCGCGCTCCGAATGATGTACCAGCAAGGGCGCGAACCTCGGGGGCGTCCCCCTAAATTGACGTTATCCGCTTCCAATATATAAGGTCTCAGAGATTGCTAACGGATTGAGTTAGCAAAGGGTTTTGCTACCTAGGGTTTCGCTACCTAAGCTACTCTGCCTCCTCAGACTTACTAGGGGTACCCGCTCCTCGGGGGGCCTCGATCTCTTTTCTCTATTTCAGATTGCCGATGGGAACCAGTACTCGCTTCTCGAGGGCCCATGTTCCTGAACACTCTGAAGATTCTCTACTGCCTGGAAGCTATCACAGATAAGGATAATTGTGAGTTACCATCGCTCTCTCAGAGCTCTCCCTGGAACCAGGAACTCGCTCCTCGAGGGTCTAACCCTTTCCAGCTACTGAGCCTTCTAAAGACCTTATGTGAGATCTGTCATCCTGTTCTGGCTATGAACCCAGTATACCTGTCTACTCACTATCTATAATTTCTCTACAGCTCAGCCACCCTGGGATTGTGGTTCCAGTACCTGAGGCACTTCAGCCCTGCCGGGCATAGCAGCTCACTACTGCCACCTCTGGTGGTTCTACTACCTGTCTAATAAAAGAATTCTGTGTCTGTCTCTATACTCAAGCCTAGCCGGTGGTCCCTCTCAGGATACCCTCCTGGGGGCGTTGTCATCTGCCATCAGCCCAAGGATTCACCTATCTACATTCCTCTACAGCTGAGTGTCCTCTCTAAGCACTCCGCTGATAACAGATGGCTACTCCTTTCCTACCAGGAGTCGTCAGCAACAGATTCATAACAGCTTGCTAAACCTCCTGCTGGAGCTAATACACTACAGATTGCGACTCCTAGCTCTAACCAAAGCTTTCCTACAAGAATGCTTCTCTTCCTCTCTCAGGAGTCGAAGCATAAGAGATTACTAACTCCCTAGCAGATCCATAACAGATTGCTAACTCCTATCTGATGCCTCCGCCCATCCGGCATCAGATCTACAATAGATTGCTAACTCCTCCCCTCTGGAGGAGTAGATCATATCAGATATCTAACTCCTCCCTTCAGAAGAGCTCGCTTCATACCAGAGTGCTAGCTCCTCCCCTCCAGAGGAGCTCGCACGCATTAGATTGCTAACATAAGAACATAAGAAAATGCCATACTGGGTCAGACCAAGGGTCGATCAAGCCCAGCAACCTATTTCCAACAGTGGCCAATCTAGGCCATAAGAACCTGGCAAGTACCCAAAAACTAAGTCTATTCCATGTTAACATTGCTAATGGCAGTGGCTATTCTCTAAGTGAACTTAATAGCCGGTAATTGACTTCTTCTCCAAGAACTTATCCAATCCTTTTTTAAACACAGCTATACTAACTGCACTAACCACATCCTCTGGCAACAAATTCCAGAGTTTAATTGTGCGTTGAGTAAAAAGAACTTTCTCCGATTAGTTTTAAATGTGCCCCATACTAACTTCATGGAGTGCCCCCTAGTCTTTCTACTATCCGAAAGAGTAAATAACCGATTCACATCTACCCGTTCTAGACCTCTCATGATTTTAAACATCTCTATCATATCCCCCCTCAGTCGTCTTCTCCAAGCTGAAACGTCCTAACCTCTTTAGTCTTTCCTCATAGGGGAGTTGTTCCATTCCCCTTATCGTTTTGGTAGCCCTTCTCTGTACCTTTTCCATCGCAATTATATCTTTTTTGAGATGCGGCGACCAGAATTGTACACAGTATTCAAGGTGCGGTCTCACCATGGAGCGATACAGAGGCATTATGACATTTTCCGTTTTATTCACCATTCCCTTTCTAATAATTCCCAACATTCTGTTTGCTTTTTTGACTGCCGCAACACACTGAACCGATTTCAATGTGTTATCCACTATGACACCTAGATCTCTTTCTTGGGTTGTAGCACCTAATATGGAACCCAACATTGTGTAATTATAGCATGGGTTATTTTTCCCTATATGCATCACCTTGCACTTAACCACATTAAGTTTCATCTGCCATTTGGATGCCCAATATTCCAGTCTTACAAGGTCTTCCTGCAATTTATCACAATCTGCTTGTGATTTAACTACTCTGAACAATTTTGTGTCATCTGCAAATTTGATTATCTCACTCGTCGTATTTCTTTCCAGATCATTTATAAATATATTGAAAAGTAAGGGTCCCAATACAGATCACTGAGGCACTCCACTATCCACTCCCTTCCACTGAGAAAATTGTCCATTTAATCCTACTCTCTGTTTCCTGTCTTTTAGCCAGTTTGCAATCCATGAAAGGACATCGCCACCTATCCCATGTCTTTTTACTTTTCCTAGAAGCTTCTCATGAGGAACTTTGTCAAACGCCTTCTGAAAATCCAAGTATACTATATCTACCGGTTCATCTTTATCCACATGTTTATTAACTCCTTCAAAAAAGTGAAGCAGATTTGTGAGGCAAGACTTGCCCTGGGTAAAGCCATGCTGACTTTGTTCCATTAAACCATGTCTTTCTATATGTTCCGTGATTAAGAACATAAGAAATTGCCATGCTGGGTCAGACCAAGGGTTCATCAAGCCCAGCATCCTGTTTCCAACAGAGGCCAAAACCAGGCCACAAGAACCTGGCAATTACCCAAACACTAAGAAGATTTTGATGTTTAGAACACTTTCCACTATTTTTCTGGCACTGAAGTCAGGCTAACCGGTCTGTAGTTTCCCGGATCGCCCCGAAGCCCTTTTTAAATATTGGGGTTACATTTGCTATCCTCCAGTCTTCAGGTACAATGGATGATTTTAATGCTAAGTTATAAATTTTTACTAATAGGTCTGAAATTTCATTTTTTAGTTCCTTTAGGACGCTGGGGTGTATACCATCCGGTCCAGGTGATTTACTACTCTTCAGTTTGTCAATTAGGCATACCACATCTTCTAGGTTCACCGTGATTTGATTCAGTCCGTCTGAATCATTACCCATGAAAACCTTCTCCATTACGGGTACCTCCCCAACATCCTCTTCAGTAAACACAGAAGCAAAGAAATCATTTAATCTTTCCACGATGGCCTTATCTTCTCTAAGTGTCCCTTTAACCCCTCAATCATCTAACAGTCCAACTGACTCCCTCACAGGCTTTCTGCTTCGGATATATTTAAAAAAGTTTTTACTGTGAGTTTTTGCCTCTACAGCCAACTTCTTTTCAAATTCTCTCTTAGCCTGTCTTATCAATGTCTTACATTTAACTTGCCAACATTTATGCTTTATCCTATTTTCTTCTGTTGGATCCTTCTTCCAATTTTTGAATGAAGATCTTTTGGCTAAAATAGCTTCTTTCACCTCCCCTTTTAACCATGCCAGTAATCGTTTTGCCTTCTTTCCACCTTTCTTAATGTGTGGAATACATCTGGACTGTACTTCTAGAATGGTATTTTTTAACAATGACCACGCCTCTTGGACATTTTTTTTTTTACTTTTGTAGCTGCTCCTTTCAGTTTTTTTCTAACAATTTTTCTCATTTTATCAAAGTTTCCCTTTTGAAAGTTTAGCACGAGAGCCTTGGATTTGCACACTGTTCCTCTTCCAGTCATTAAATCAAATTTGATCATATTATGATCACTATTGCCAAGCGGCCCCACCACAGTTACCTCTCTCACCAAGTCCTATGCTCCACTGAGAATTAGATCTAAAATTGCTCCCTCTCTCGTCTGTTCCTGAACCAATTGCTCCATAAAGCTATAATTTATTCCATCCAGGAACGTTCTCTCTAGAGTGACCCGATGATACATTTACCCAGTCAATATTGGGGTAATTGAAGTCTCCCATTATTACTGCACTACCAATTTGTTTAGCTTCCCTAATTTCTCTTAGCATTTCACTGTCTGTCTCACCATCTTGACCAGGTAGACTGTAGTATACCCCTATCACTATAGTCTTCCCCGACACACAAGGGATTTCTACCCATAAAGATTCAATTTTGTATTTAGTCTCATGCAGGATGTGTATCCTGTTGGATTCTATGCCATCCCGGACATAAAGCCCCACACCTCCTCCCGAGTGCTCCTCTGTCATTGCGATATAATTTGTACCCCGGTATAGCACTGTCCCATTGGTTATCCTTTTTCCACCATGTCTCTGAGATGCCAATTAAGTATGTCATCATTCACCTCTATACATTCTAATTCTCCCATCTTACTTCTTAGTCTTCTGGCATTAGCATACAAACATTTCAAAGTTTGTTTTTTACTTGTATTTTCATTCTGCTTTTTAATTGATAGGGATAAGTTAGAATTTTTTAGCTCGGGTGAGTTTTTAGTTACAGGCACTTGGACTACTTTTCTAATTATTGGAACCTCACTGTCGGGATGCCCTAATTCTATTGCATCATTAGTATCCTTTAAAGATACCTCTCTCCGAACCATGCGCTGCTGAGCGACTGTCTGCTTTCCCCTTTGTTCTAGTTTAAAAGCTGCTCTATCTCCTTTTTAAAGGTTAGCGCCAGCAGTCTGGTTCCACCCTGGTTAAGGTGGAGCCCATCCCTTTGGAAGAGACTCCCCCTTCCCCAAAAGGTTCCCCAGTTTCTAACAAAACTGAATCCCTCTTCCTTGCACCATCGTCTCATCCACGCATTGAGACTCCGGAGCTCTGCCTGCCTCTGGTGACCTGCGCATGGAACAGGGAGCATTTCAGAAAATGCTACCCTGGAGGTTCTGGATTTAAGCTTTCTACTTAAGAGCCTAAATTTGGCTTCCAGAACCTCCCTCCCACATTTTCCTATGTCGTTGGTGCCCACATGTACCACGACAGCCAGCTCCTCCCCAGCACTGTCTAAAATCCTATCTATGTGACGCGTGAGGTCCACCACCTTCTCCGCAGTCTAACCCATAACAGATTGCTAACAACGCAGTCTAATCCACAACAGATTGCTAACTCCAGAACTCCGTTCATAACATGGAGAATGAATGAGCCCTGTGTACAAAGACCTTATAGGCACACCAACACGGTTGGAAACATTTATAGTGAGAATATTTTGGTGAGAAGGAATGCAAAGGGTAAACCAATAGTCAGATTAGAACAGGAGAGCCATCAAGATAGGTTAATTTCTGTGCTCCTTTGCAACACCACTGTTCTCCTGCAGTCCATGAGTCAACTTGTATCCACTGAGATTTAGGCTCTACTGCATTTGTTTCAGAGGGAGATATGCCACTGGAGTTACATGACATGTGGAAGTGCATGAGGTTCAGGATTCTCAACATGGATTAGGCTGATGAATTTCTCTAGCTGATATCCAGGGTCCCAGGATTCCTCAAATTCTGACTCAGAGAATATTAGCTGAATGAAAATCAAGACTGTACTGAACTTGGAGCCAAGTACCTTTGGCTTGAAACACAGTTCCTTGGCCTTTCAGGCTGAGAGAGCATGAGGTACAGGAAAGACTTGTTGCTCCAAGCCTGTTCAACTCTGACGTGATACAGATGGCACCAAGACAGGCTCAGGATCCCAGACCTGTGTTTTAGGACAGACAAACTTTCTGCTCAAGGTGATGCACAGAGAAGATGTCCAAAATTCATAGTTATTTAAGTACACATGGTGCTGTTAGGCCTCAAAGTTTCTCTGTGTGGATTTTCCTTTTGAAAATTTACATGCAAACCCTGCATAAATCTTTAAAATTGCATCCTTATGTCCAGATTAAGACCTGGAGAGCTACAGTGGGTTGCTCAATGCACCACTATAGGCATCATTGAAAACAAAGGGTGGAACTTTTTTTTTCAGCCCAAAATTTTAGGAGCCAGAACAAATTTATATCTTTGGGGGGAGGTGTGGGGTTTTTTTTGTTTTACTTTTATTTTATAATTATTTTCTTTTTAGTCATTTTTTTAAATTTTGCTTTTTGTATAAATTTGTACTACCTATAAGAACCAAAATATGCTATGATGGGTCAGACCAAGATCCATCAAGCCCAGTATCCTGTCTCCAATAGTGGCTAGGCTGGGTCACAAGTCCCCATTTTTCTTGTTAAAACAATGGTTTTCCCTAATCTACCTGATTAATAATGCTTTGTGGACTTTTCCTCAAGGACTCTGTCCAAGCCTCTTAAAATCCCATTGATCTGGTCGCCTTGACCAGATCCTCTGGCAACAGATTCTACAACTTGATCAGGCATAGAGTTAAAAATATTTTCTATTTGTTTTAAAACGTTGGTTGTAAGTTTCATGGAACATCCCTCTTCTTTTAGTATTATTTGAAAGAGTGAATAACTATCCTTTATTTAGCCATTTCACCCATTTTATAAATCTCTATCATGTTCCCGCTCAGCCATCTCTTTTCTAAGCTGAAGAGCCCTAACCTGTGTAGCCCCCTCTTCATAGGAAAGCCATTCCATCACCTTAAATCAGTTTTGTTGACTCTCTCTATACCTTTTCTAGTTCTGCTATATCTTTTTTTGAGATGGGATGACCAGAACAGCACACAATATTCAAGATGTAGTCAAATCATGGATAGATATACACAATATAATATTCTCTGGTTTACTCTCCATTCCTTTTCAGTTCATTCCTAACATTCTATTTGCTTTTTCAACCACTGCTGCACACCACGTTGAGATTTCAATGTATTGTCCACAAAGACACCAAGGTCTTTTTGCCAAGTGGTGGCAGCACAGATCCCTGTGGCACTCTACTACCTACCTTTCTTCATAGGGAAAACTGACCATTTGCTCCAACCCTCCGATTCCAGTCTTATAACCAATTACCAAGCCACAATAAGACACTGCATCCTATTCCTTGACTTTTTCATTTCCTGAAGAGTTTTTCAGGGTGGACTTTGTCAATTGCATTTTGAAAATCCAAAATAATATATAAACTGGCTCACCTTTAACCACATTTTACACCTTCAAAAATATCTACTAGATTTGAAAGGTAAAATTTCCATTAGCTAAACCAAGCTGACTCTTCCCCATCAAGTGACGTCTATGTGGTAGGCAATTTTGATTATGAGAATGGATTCTACTATTTTGTCTGGTACCATCATCAGGCTCACTTTCCAGATCATCCCAAGGAGCCCTTTTTGAAAATCGATGATACATTCCTCAGGAATTGTGGCTGTTTTAAATGTTAGTTCCAGATTACTAGCAATAGATTTGCAATTTCATGTTTGAGTTCCTTTATAACTCTAGGGTGAATAGCATCTGGTCCTGGTAATTTACTACTTTGGCATTTGATCTATTATGTCTTCCATTATCACAGAGATTTGCTTTAGTAGCTCAGAATCAACACCATTAAATGTTTCCAAGCATGGGTATGTTCCAAACTTCCTCCTCAGTGAAGTTTATTTATTTATTTATTTATTTTTAGATTTTTATATACCGGTGTTCCTGTATTAAAATACAGATCACATCGGTTTACATTGAAACATAAAAATTATGCCAAGTTAGAGGCAAAGAATTGATTCCGTTTTCCTGCCATTTCCTTGTCCTCTCCAAGCACCCCTTTCACACCTTGTTGATCTAGCACCCCAAATGGCTCCCTCATGGACTTTTTGTTTCAAATGATTTGAAAAAATGATTATCAGTTTTTGTGTATGTGGCAAATTTCTTCTTAAATTATTCTTAGCCTATTTTACTACTGTTTTACATCTAACTTGCCAGTGCTTAGGTTCTTGCCCATTGTTCTCACTTGTGTCTGTTTTACAATTTTGAAAGATGCGTGTCTTTTACTGCCTCTTTCACGTCACCATTAAACCATGCTCTTAGGGGCGGATTTTCAGAGCCCTGCTCGCGTAAATCCGCCCAAAACCGGGCGGATTTACGCGAGCAGGGCCCTGCGCGCCGGGAAGCCTATTTTACATAGGCCTCCCGGCGCGCGCAGAGCCCCGGGACTCGCGTAAGTCCCGGGGTTCTCGGAGGGGGGCGTGTCGGGGGCGGGCCCGGTCGTCGCGGCGTTTCGGGGGCGTGTCGGCAGCGTTTTGGGGGCGGGTACGGGGGCGTGGCTACGGCCCGGGGGCGTGGCCGCGCCCTCCGTACCCGCCCCCAGGTCGCGGCCCGGCGTGCAGGAGTCCCGCTCGCGCGCGGGGATTTACGCCTCCCTCCGGGAGGCGTAAATCCCCCGACAAAGGTAGGATGGGGGTTTAGACAGGGCCGGGCGGGTGGGTTAGGTAGGGGAAGGGAGGGGAAGGTGAGGGGAGGGCAAAGGAAAGTTCCCTTCTAGGCCGCTCCGATTTCGGAGCGGCCTAGGAGGGAACGGGGGTAGGCTGCGCGGCTCGGCGCGCGCAGGCTATACGAAATCGATAGCCTTGCGCGCGCCGATCCAGGATTTTAGCCGATACGCGCGCCTACGCGCGTATCTACTAAAATCCAGCGTACTTTTGTTTGCGCCTGGAGCGCAAACAAAAGTAGGCTATTCGCGCTCGTCTGAAAATCTACCCCTTAGTTTGGTCTTCAATTTTTTTTTTGTTTTTTACTACTACTGCTATTTATCATTTCTATAGCACTACATGTAAGAGATAGTCCCTGCTACAAGGAGCTTACAGTCTAATCAATATATACATATATGATAAACAACAGTCTATAGAACATATATTAATTGTAAAGAAATGCTTAGAATTTGAAAGCAGCCTCAAAGATGAATTTTTGAAATGGATTTGAATAAAGCTAGAGAGGGAGTCTATTCCAGCCATATGGCACAACGAGGTGGAAAGCATGGAGTTGGGATTTGGTAGTAAAGGAGAAGGGCACCAATAAGCAGCACTTGTTTAATGAATGGAGTTCATGAGAAAGGGAACAGGGAGAGAAAAGAGAAGCTAGGTAATGAGGAACTGCAATATGAATGCATTTATAGGTGAATAATAGAAGCTTGACCTGCACGTGGAAGCAGACAGAGATCTTATATATCGACTTGAGAAGAGAGGTTACATGGTCATAACAAAGTTGTAGACAGATAAGCTGTACAGCTGAATGTTGAATAGCTTGCAGTGCAGAAAGATGGTTCAGCAGGAGGCCTGCAAAGACCAAGTTGCACCAGTCTAAGCGGGAGGTGATAGAGTGGATGAGTATTTTTGGTAGCATGCTCAGAAAGGTACAGATATTTTAAAAATGTTCACAATTATTCAATGTTAAAATTTTCATTCATAAACCTAGTTGAAAATACAGAGAATACCAAGCAATACATAATTGAACAAATAAAAAAAAATAATACACAGCAAACTGTCTTCCAGCATTCTAGCAGTCTACAATAAGGGGGGAGGCCAACTCATAATTCAGGAAGCAATAAAATAGTCAAGAATCAATCTGAAGAAAAGAAACCTGATGTAGCTTCAGGCCTTCCTAACTAAACATGAATCAGTCTCCCAAAGAAGCAGCTGCCCATTGGGTTTCTCAGAAAGGACAGATTTTAGCAATCTCATATAGGAAGAATCGATATGTATTAGCAGTGTTTTGGATGTTCCTAAAGAAGGACAAATATATTAAAGATGACCCAAAGAGAACTGGAAGGATAAAAGCATCATCCATAGAAACAGAAAAAGATGGAAGGGGGAAGCAGGCTTGGTGGGGGGAAAACAAGATGCATGGAATACATTTTATTTGGCCTTTCAAGATTTTTCTTTTTAAACACTGCTGCTTTTAGGTTTGTTTTTTTTCTACCTAATTTCTCATCCTATCATAGTATCTATCCCTTTTTAAAGTTATGGGTTACTAGATTAGTTTTACTTGCAGCCCTCCCTCATTATGATCATTATTAAGTTGCCCTACCTACAGTAACCCCTTGCACCAGGTCCTGCATTCCATTGAGGACTAGTTCTAAAGTAGCCCCCTCTCATCAGTTACAGGACCAGCTGTTCCACCCTTAGCCTCTCTCATTTCTTCTCTTCTACCTCTGTCAGCCTTTCTTCTTTTATGGTCAGCAGTAGGGGGATGACCCTGGCAGCATCAGCAGCAGGTCCAGCTTCTTGCTCCCATCCGCCTACAGCAGCTCCTCACCAGGTCCAGACACAGGCATCAGGTGCCACATTTGAAATGCTTGGTTAATCTGGTATTCTGGATTTTAGAGACCCTGGCTGTATTCAGTGTTGGAACATGATCACAGCTCTGACAAGCATTGTTTTGACTTTGTCCTAAGTGAAAACAGAGGAGTCAGAACTGGCCCATTCATCATTTAAAAGTATGATGAGTAAATGGTAATATTTTTGACTATATACCCTGATGCAGAGATCTTAGAAGACAGTCCATTTTAGATTACCATTTTGCATGAGAAGTATATTTTAATGATTAGGACTGTTTTACTTGCACTAAAAACACAGTTATAAATTAGAATTTTCAGGGACAAAGATTAAAACATAGCACTAATAAAAGTACATCATTACCCAGATATGTTTACGACTGTCGCTATATATATATTTTTATATACTGTTCCAATTTGTGTGTTGAATATTGGTGACACAAAGTTAATACAATCCTGATATTTTGGTGATATCCCTTGGTCTATCGCTCTTTGGAAAGAGAGACCAAAGTTACTATCTCTAACAGAAGACATGGGGATTACTACCCTTAACCAATTAGCATACATGATTTTGACACAACTGCAGCATTGCTCTCCGCTTCGACATTGGGGGGAGAGGGGGAGGGGAGAAGGGGGAATTGGATTCAGAAAATAACTAATGCTGGGCGCTGACTTTTACAGTCCAGGGTACCGATATGCATATATTATTTATTTAGACATTTTATATACCATCATTCCAAGTGTTTACACATTGACATTCATAATTATAACACAACCAGCAAACAGATTGGTTACAGAGGAGGTATTCACAGTCAGGAATTGATAAGAGAAATTTACTAGTACATATTAAAATTGATATAGTACATGAGGCAAAGAGTAAGGATAATTATAAACTAAATGGTAGTTTTCATATCATAGTCAGTGAGTTGTTCTGAGAATCTGCCACTCTCTTCTTTGATTGATTTATTCTTCATGATTCTATTATTTTTTTCCCTTATTTCTGTGGTTCTGTAAATTCTGATGTTTTTAAGTTAAATTATGTGTGTTTTTGAATAGCCATGTTTGTAGTTGACATTTAAATCTTTTTGTTTCTGGTAGAATGCGTAACGCCTCGGGGAGGGAATTCCAGAGCTTTGGACCTGCTATTGAAAACCCTCAATCTCTTATTTACATCAGAGGTGTGCATCTTATTATGGGAATAGACAATAGCACTTTATTTTGAGAACATAGTGTTTGTTGAGGGTTGTAAGGTTGTAGTGTCACTGAAGTGAATGATGTTGAATATTATCGTTAATACTTTATAGTAGATTCTGGATTGTACTGGTAACCAATGTAGTGTTATCAGCGAGGGAGTAATGTGATCATATTTCCTAGATCCTAATAGTCTTGCTGCAGCAATTTGTAGTAATTGTAGTGGTTTTAAGTGACCTGCTAGAAGACCTAATAGTAAGGAGTTACAGTAGTCAAGGTTTGAGAAGATTAAAGTTTGCAATATAGTACGGAAGTCTGCAAAAGTTAATAATGGTTTCAGTTGATGTGGTATACATAAGTGTAACCTGTTAATTTACTGATGTGCATTTTCATTGTGAAGTTCTCATCGAGTTGCACACCTAAATCTCATACTTGATTTGAGTGATTAATTTGAAAATTACCCAGGACAAGGGCAGGTGGTTTAAATGTTGATGAGTTTCTATTTACCCAATGATTTCAGAATTTTTAGGGTTTAATGTCAGTTTAAGTTGCTATAGTTTGTGTTGTATTGCTTTCATATAGGTAGAGAGTATTGAAGCCATGTTTTCACACAACTATATACATTATACATTAGGGAAAAAGGTCAGTACTGCTTCTACAGCCAAGTACAAAGCACAGCACGTTCAAGTAGCAGCATTGTATGAATTATCAGGAAGGCTGCTCACCCTGCAAAATTATTGTTAGCAGTTCTTTTGTTATGGGTTTGACAGCTTGCTTGGTTTTGATTTTTTAATATTACTACCCTTAACATAATGCTTGGGAATCACCTGATTGGAGCGGCAGTCACTACCATAAGAAACTTGCTGGACAGAATAGATGGACTATTTGGTCTTTTTCTGCTGTCATTACTATGTTACTATCCCCCATTAGACAGTAATGGGTTGAAAATGTATAGACTGATTCAATGTCATTAGCTATCTTAAAACCACACTGATATCCCACAGAATAGCAAGCAGCTTGATGTGGGGCTTCAAATGAAGCAAACCCTGCATAAACATTAAAACTGAAGGCTAAACAGAAACCAGTCTTCATTCTACGTTTAGTGGTGTTGCCAGCTGCACTAAGGTATACCCTGAGTTGATTTTCAGTCCAGACTCTGATTTATATAGAAGCAGTTTTCATATGGAAAAGGAGAAAGGATCTAGGGCTTTGCCATCAAACCAGACTGCAAACTTTTCCGTTTGAAATCACAAGACCTTCTAGAGGATTCCTTAATAGAAGCCAAAAGTATTTTAAGACAATCAACTGGAGAGTCCATATGAATGGATCCATACATGTTCTCAACATCCAAGCTGTGAGGGCGAGGAACTAAAGGTTGGGATATATTAACGCTCCCTAGGTCAGCAACATTAACACTGGAAAAGTGTCCATCTTGATTGGTTTGCTAAAGGATACTTCCCAAAGAATCAGAAACCAGAATCTGCCTCAGCCAAGATGGAGTTATAAGAATGAAAATCATAGGTCCCTGGTCTTGTCAAAGTTTTATTAAAGTGTTTGCTGCTAGATGTATCGGAAGATATGCACACAGAAGTCCTTTCCTCCAATGAATAGAGAAGGCATCTAACACAAGATTGCTTTATTAAGTCTTCTGGATTAGGATTCTGATACCCTTCTGTTCTGAGCTGCTGCAAAACGGAGTTATCCACTGAGAGAAGAGACTGGTTGCTACATACTGATCCAGAGACTACTCATGAGGCTCCATCTGGTGACTCAGCCTGTCTGCCAGAACATTTTAATTGCCTGTCAGAAAATATGGCTCATAGAGATGTTTGCAACCCAGACGACAAAAATGATAAAGGGGGCGGAAAAGCTTTGTTATAGAGAAAGCCTAAACATATTAGAGCTCTTTAGCTTGGAGAACAGATGAACGAGTGGGCATATGACTGAGATTAATAAAATCATGAGTGGAATGAATAAATAGGGTAAATAACCATTCCCGTTCAAAAAACACTCCATGAAACTAGCAACAAGCAGATTTAAAACATATCGTAGGAAATATTTTTTTTCACTCGGCACACATTCAAGTTATGAAATCTGTTGCCAGAGGATATGGTCAAGGCAAATAACATAATGGGGATCAAAAGAAGATTGGACAGGTTCCTAAAGGAAAAGCCCATAAACAGTTATTAGACAGGTAGACTTAGGAAAGCCGGTGTTTATCTTGGAGTGAGATACAAGAAACAGATCAACTATTTTGGATCTGATGGCTACTTGTGACCAGACTGGCCATTGTCAGAGACAATATGCTGGCCTTGATAGACCTTGGCACTTATATTTTTAAACAAGCAGCTTCCTGATACAACACAAGACATCCTGTTCTTGCCTGCTTGTTCAGGTAAAACATTGCCACCCAACTGTCTGTCTGTCTAGGACCAGTAGTGGAGCAATGATCAACTGAACCCAGATACAAGTTTTCACTTTGGCATCCCCCTCTCCTAACACACATTCATAAACCAAAGCTATCAAGGGTCACACCTATTTTAAAACAAAGCATTAATACATTTAGTGTAGTTTAGTTTGGAACACGCCTTCTTTCAGGAGAAAACTGAAATTAATGCATGTCACAAAAAATATAATACATCAATATACAATAAAAAACCTTACAGCCTTGCACCACCCTCTCTCCCAGCCCTGCCCTCCCCAAATACAATTATGCATTTATAATAGATTTTACCTGAAAAAAAGACAAAGTACAGTCTTCTGAGGTAAAATATCATTTACAACATGTATATTATATTTATAAGCAATGCTGTAGTGGCAACCATAAAACACTGCAAAGAAGCAAACTAGACACTTGGAACCATATGGTATTAGGCCTCTTTTAACATGTGTTGAGTTTGGGCTTGGCACTCAGGTCATAAGTAAAATGAATTACAATTAAAACAGAGTAAACCTTTCCTACCAAAATAGTACTAACTACCAAAATTTAAACAGCAACAATTCTACCTATGAAAAGGCAACACTACAAATATTACGACCTGTTCTAAAATATCAATATACCTTCTATTAGGAAAAAGTACAAGCAAGGCTATTATAGATCCCTACACAGAAATTACACATTAGCAAAGGTGGTCAACTCTGGTCTTCAAGAGCCACAAACGGGCCTGGTTTTCAGGATATCCACAATGAATATGCATGATCCAGATTTGCATACAATGGAGGCAGTTCATGCAAATCTAATTTGTGCATATTCATTACAGATATCCTGAAAGCCAGGCCTGTTTGTGGCTCTTACCGGAGTAGGCTACCCCTGCATTAGCATATTTCATCTCTGTCACACATGCAGACTAGCCAAACTCAGAATAAAACGACCATAAAGAATAAACAGAGATGTGTAAGCAAAAACTGAACCAGAAACCTCAATAAGCCAGACTCTACATATAGTACTACAATGGAAAAACAGAAGCACCACCATTTTTCATAAATCAAAATCAAGAAAAATAAAGCATCAATCACAATAACAAAACCTTACTAATAAAATTAATATTTCAAAACAGCTGACAAATAGAAAATCCAATAATAAAATCTCAAACATTTTTCAAACTTTACAACCACCAATAAAATTTCAAAACATCAGACATTAAATAACACCACATAATTAAAACTAACAAGGATTTTAAAAATCTTCCACTCTGCATACCTGAGAAGGTATGAGAAGGTTCCAGATGTCCTGAAATTGACATGAATTAATGAGGGGGATGGGGGATGGGTGTGGAGGCAGAGGAAAGTTGCGCATAAATGTTCTTCTCTGCCATACACACACGTGCTCTCAAACACGCATGCTCACTTAAGTCTTCTCTCCATCTGAAAAACACAAGCGGCAGCAGTCACCTCCTTCAACCTCTTTTACTGATTCGCTGTGTCGGGCTGTGTAAGGCCACGCAGAGTGGGCCCTTGCTGGTAAGGCAGCCTAGCTCACCTGTTTTGGAATTGCTTCTTTCCTTTCTTAGGGATGTGCTGTGTTTAAAACCGGATTAATGACCGCGCAGGGTTGAAGTGGCTGCAGAAACATTAAAAATCTCTTCCCAGAATGCCGCAGCTTACGGCTTAGCTCCACCTCCTGCAGTTCATTGGTTCACTCACAACAGGAGGCAGCATTAAAGTCGTAGAGTTCTAGGAAGCACTCTTTCACACTGCTGCAGCTGCTGGAACCATGTACAGCCATTATGCTCAGGGCCACCTCTAGCACAAATGGCACTCCCCTATCCTCCAATCATTCTTCCCACACACACACACACACTTCTCCCTCCCTCCCTCCCTCCAGGAATTATCTTCCTCATCTTCTCCTCTCACCAGGCAATCTCTCCTGACTCCTGGTATTCTCTCTACTCCAGACATTCCCTCCCTCCAGCATTTTTTCCCTCCATCCAGATATTCACTCCTCTCTCCCTTCAGGCATCACCTCCCTCATGGCTTTATACACCCTCTCTCCCTCTGGGTATTCACTCTGGCATTGGTCTTTTCCTTTCATCTCATTTCTCTGCCTGCCTGTTCACTCATAGCTAGATTTTACTCTTTATTTCTCCTCCAGCTTTTAACCTCCCTAATTCTCCCTTCCATTGCCCCTTCCCAGCCCTCAATATCCCCCTCACCACTCTGCAGATATCTAGTTCTGTAGTCCTTACCCCACAACTGCTGCTTCCCTTTGACTCCCTTACCCCTCACCATTCCCACGCTGATTCTACAACCATCTACCTTCAATCTCTCCTATACCAATCTCTTTTATATTTTACTCCTTGTAACTTCTAATCTTCTCGTTTTGCCTATCACCTCTACCCATTCTACCTCTTACCCCATTGTCCTTCCCAGTTCTTACAACTTCTGTTTTCATCTCTCCCTACCTACCAGCATTCTCCCAGCCTCACCCCCTCCCTATCCCTTTTCTCTTTCACCTTTCACCTTTCCCCATTCTCATTCCTTCCCCAGACTCCTGTTTCCCACCCTTTGCATTCACTCAATCCCTATGCCTCATCTACTTTCTTCTGCCTTTCATTTCCTCACCAACTCAAGCTCCTTCCCTGTTACTTACCCTCTCCCTTAGTTCCAGTCCCTTTCTATCTCAAGAACTCTCTCCCATTTCATCCTCTCATCCCTAATACTCTCTTCAGCTCCCTCCATTCCTATATCATCCCTCTCTCTCTGTTCCCCCTTCTTCTCCAGGTTTAACGTTCCCTGACCCAATCCCCTGAACACACTCAATATTCCCATCATCTAAATATGGTCTTCTGTCCCTCTCTGTTTCACCAGTCACAGTTTTCCTTCCATGGTTCTCTCTCCAATTTTCTCTCCCAGCCCATCCTGAATCCTATCCCTTTAACCTGGATTCTCTTTCCCACTTCATGCCCTCATCTCAAACTTTCCCCTCTCTTTCCCTGTCACTCACACCATTTACAGTCTTCCTGTTCCCACACAACCATTGCCACATAAGTCTCCCTGCCCCCTCAACACTCCATCTACAGTCTCTATCTCTCTCTCTGTCCCCACAACCTCAGGTATAGTATCCCTCTGCATGTCCAACAACTTGCTCTGTATCCTCAATTCTTAATATCTCCTCCCTCCCATTCCCGCAACTATATTTCCAACTCTTCTTTGCACCCCTTGTGGCTGGCAGGAGCGGCACTTAATAGCATATCCCCTTCCTCTGCTGCACAGGGCCAGTCTCACAGTTTGAGCTGCAAAATCCCATAATCTCAAGGCTTAAGATGCTAGACTGACCCAAGGTGGTAGAGAAAGTTGACATGCTATCAAGCGCCACTCTTCCAACCAGCCGGGTATGCAGGCAGACCTGGCCCATCAGCCTTTACAGGAAGCTTAGCCTCCTCAAGCCTCAACTTATACAGGCCACCTATGATCACTGCTGCTGCCTAGCCTCTGGCTGACAAGCCCAATGGATGATGCGAGAGCTCTCAAAAAGCCCCTCGTCTAAAGGAGTCTCAGTCAACCGCCCAGCTCGCCCTACCCAAAGGCCAGCCCTGATTATGCTGGTTTTAAACATAGCACGTTCCTATGAAAGGAAAGCAACATTTAATTCCAAAACAGGTGAGCTAGGCTGCTCTGGCAGTGGAGACCCACTCAGTGCAGCCTGACACTGGGTCTAAATTCACTATGATGCTGCCAGTGGCCATAAAACACCCTCTATGCATGTGCCCTGATGTAGCTGCCCCCCCCCCCCTGCCAGTTAGGATTCTTTGCGTAGCTACCTGGTAACATATCATCCATAGTGCCCAGAGGTTGATGTATAATCTCCTTTCCTGCAGGGAAAATCAATTTGAAAAAAAAATTATGTTTTGGCACCTTTAGTGGGTTGTGGGTGAATGATTGCGAAGTCTGGGGGACCTCTTGTTTTCAGGGTTTAATTTTGCTTAATTCATGACTGTGGTATATTTTGTATATTGCTGAGCATTATTTTATTATTTTTGTTATTTATTATGGCTTGAATAATGCATGATTTGTAATTGTGTGGGAATTATACTTGTTTCATTAATTCTGTTTTTAATTTTTGTATCTGCACTAAGCTTTTGCCAAGGTGGATAAATCGAAAATAACTAACTAAATGCAGGACCTCATTGGGATCCCTACGAAGGTATGACCTTGTAGAAGGGTTATGTACTTAAAGAAGGAGAGAGGAACATACCAATCATGCCATAGATACATAACATAACCATTGCAGCAGCCCCATATGTCCTGTATCTATAATCAGAAAGAGACCCTTGGAGAAGTTGTGGATTTTTAATTTAAAATTACAGAGAAGGAAGTTTTCCTTTCAGTTTTCTTAATTTTTCCAGAATAGAGTCCCAAAGCCTTGATGAGGAATCTCAGAAAATAAGAGATTAATTTCCAGCTCACACCCACTGGTTGATCAATTAACTAAGAGATTTTAGAGTAGTTTATTGTTTAAGTGATTTTTGTTGGAAGTTTTTATCCACCTTCCTATCTGTGAGACAAGAGGGCAAAGAGACGTTTCCTTTTTCAAGTCATCTTGGTGCCCCCTCTGCCCCCATCCGAGGGATTCACTTGCCTATCTGGCAAAACTGGAGGCGGTGTGGATTCTCAAGGGGTTCCGGAACCAGAGAGAAGAGGAACTGAGCCGCCATATTGGTACTTATAGTCTGCAAACAAGGCGCCCAACAAGGTACAGGAGGGAAGAAGTGGAGAAAATTGGGAAGTTCAAGAACAATAGTGGATAACAAGTATTTCAAAGGGGAATCCTTAGGAGTACCCATTTCAGTTTATCTGGGGAGACTTCACATTCTAGACAAGGATAAAGAAGAGACCCCTAGGGATAGATCAAGGACCAGAGATTTTTTGTTTTGAATCATCCTAGGGATATTATTGGAGAGAGATTTACACTAGTATCATATTTTCATGTTTTAACTATGTTTGAACACCTTCACAGTGTCTAGCTTCATTATTGACAAGAGGTGGGTGGCACACCTTATAGACTAACCAATTTAATGAGGTATGAGCTCTTGAGAACAGAAAACTGATGAAGGGGACTCTGTTCTCTAAAGCTCCTATCTCAAGAACTTGGTAGTTTATAAAGTGCCACTCTCTTCTTGTCATTTTTGCCAAACCAGACTAACTTGGTTATCACTCTAAAGATCTCAGCTTCATTACTGGCACTCTGATGAAGACTATACTATTAATGCCCAAGACCTAGGAAATGTATCCTCCCCCTCATACCCCCCCCCCCCCATGGCAAACCCTATAACTGGGGGAAAAAAGAAAAAGGAGAAAACCATAATGTTAGCAGAGACTTAGCCCAAATATTGAGTGTGCCTTGTCAACTACTCTCTGAAGATCACCCAAGTCAGGGATTACATAAATTAAATTAAACCCTAGTAACCTCAGCACCCAGACAGGACTTAACATGGATCTCTGTCTCTGCTCAAGAGGTGCCTTTGATCAGCCCATTGTCCAGGTAGGAACACACTTTGCTGCAAGCACAGCAAGGCATTCTGTGAATATCAACAGTGCGGATGCCAGAACACAACAGTGGAGGCGGTGTTCTACTATAAATCTGAGATTTTTTCAGTTACTGGGATGTATATCTATATGCTTATACCTTTCCTTTAAATCCAGAGAATATAGCAGTCAAATTTTATGTTGAAGGAATAAGAAAGGTATCCAGGGAGATACTTGTTCAAGACCCTTAGGTCTAAGATGGGACTGTATCATTCCTGTATTCTTGTGAACCAGAACTACATGGCATAAAATCCCCACCTTTTCATATAGTTTCATTGTAATTAAAACATTTTCCTTGACTGGAAACAAGGATCTTGAACATCTACCCATTTGGTAGGATCTTCAAAATTCTATACTCAGACTGGTTCTGTTCCAGTGAATTGTTTTATAATTGTAATAATTTTGGTAATATACTGTTTGTGTTGCTTGGTTTTCTTAGTGTGTATATATATATATATATATATATATATATATGCAACCATTGCCACATAGGTCTCCCTGCATTATATATAAATAAAGTATATTTCTGAAATTAATGGGTTTCAAAACAATGTTGAGCAACGACAATTTTTTCCAAATCACTCATAAAAGGAGACTCAAATGAAATCAGAAAGGGACACAGAGTAGCCAAAGAACCCACCTGTGAAGGTGTACTGGTTAGCTCCATCTTCTCCTGGGATTTCTCCTTTGCCAAACGTGCAGCTTCTTTGAATTCCTGAAATTTTTCTGCAAACTGAAATTACACATAGTAAGAGTATATTCACAAACAAAATGCACAGGAAAGGAAAACAAAACTGTTAAGAATGCCGAACATAATAGCTAATATTGTTTTTGAGGGACAAGTTTTAATGTCAGCAGCTCTATATTGGAACTGAGTAGTTTAAGGGAAACGATCAACCTATGGGATTTGCAGCAATAATAAAAGCAGAGGTACACATGTATTTTTGCTTTCATTATTACCCCCTGAAAAATTACTCACAGAGAATTGTGCCTGCTCTCTCTGCAGGTAATTTTTCAGCCAGAAACAATACATGATATTCTACCCCAGACTTCCGCAATGCCTCTGACAATGCAGGCTAAATTAACTGTTGTAGACTGTAATTTTGCCTGCATTGAGGGTGGGCAACAATCAAAGCCCCATTTCCACAGGTAGAACGTTTTACCTGCAGAAATGGCTTTCATTATTGCCTTCCCCACATGTAGAAGTAAGGGTCAACCAACAGGTCTTAGGAAATATCTTCTTTTTGAACTAACAATACATTTGTAAACAGCTTTTGGGAGCTATGCTCTCTTCATCAGGTGAGTTTAATGTGGAACTTGCTGCCATTTATGGCAGATTAATCTAAGATCAAAAATTATTTCTTACCAGGTAATCCTTTGCTTGTGAGTTCATTCCAGCAACATAGGTACTGGGCAAGCCCTTCTCTTCTCCCATTTTTGAGAGACAAGTACTAATCAAAGTTGAGAACAATCTGGATTGCCTATCTTTGAATCTACCTCTGTTCCATTAGATACATCCAAAGCTAGTATTACTCTAGCTAGCCTTCAAAATCTCTATTTAGTGTTAAATTGGGAATTTTGGCTTACCTCTGTCAATTCCTGTTATATTAGTTCTCCATACCAGTCTGAAAAGCTGGGTTATATCCTCCCCCTGTCGGGCTGAGACCAGCACACCAAGATATCACATCTTTCGAGATCTGCCTACTCCTCTCTGACATCAGGCAGCAAGGCTGCTCCTCCTTCCCAGTTGGCCAACTTCCATAGCCATAACAACTGAAAAACACTGAACAAAAATCAATATGTCACATGACACAATCTAGAAAACATTGGAATGCATGTATTAAATTCATCAAGGAGGGGATTGTCCAGATTGATGTGGAGAACTAGCAACAACTGAAGTAAGCCAAAATTCCCATTATGTGTCATTCTCCTCACCAGTCTGGAGAGCTGGATGTGAAGAAGTCCACGAGAGGTCTTCTGTAGTTCAGCTTCCTCTTTTGAAAAGATACTATGTCCACAGCAAAATTTCTCCTTGGTGATAAGCTAACTTGAGTTAACCCATCTGACAACTCTCAGGAAAAAGTCTGTTTCCCAGACAAAAATTGCAATTAATTCTTCAGGTACAGCAAAAACCTTAAAATTCAACCCACCTCCAGGCTATCAATCACAACCCCACTTTACTAAATACAGTCTTTGGGGTCGCATCACAGACAATACTGTATCTTTACATCACCACTGAATTTAAAGCCTATTTTAGTTTGCAAAGCTCACTCTGCAACAGCCTTGCAAACAGGGACACAGACTCCAGATATAGCCTCCACAACCACAGCCAAATGCTGCCTCTTCTCACATTCAATTCAGTCTCTGTAGCAAATTTCTAAATCGGTTAGAATACAGTTTAGAATACAGTTCCTACAGCTACATTCAAATGCCAGTTTCTCTCCTATAGTTCCTGCAGCCAGAGTGAAGCATTGCCCTCTCCCACAAAATTCAGTCCCTGCAGCGGCTCTGGCAAACAGAACTGCAGATGCAAGATGCAGCTTCTGCAGCTACGTTTAAAACAAGTTTTCTTCCCCACAACCTAATCTCTACATCCACAACTGTTGAAGCAAGTCCAAAAACCTCTCTCATATACCTGTAGTCAGTTTCTCCACACATTCTGCTTCTTTTTCTGGCTCTAGGCCTCTTACCCTCTCTGGAATCAGAAGGGAATCTAATTTATTTTCCCATCCAGCCTCTTTCCCAAGATGCTGGCTTTTTTTTAATCTCCCAGAGTAGGTGGTGTCCCAGTCCTCTCTTTCAAAAGGACTATTCCCCAGGCCCTATATAACTGTGCTTTCATTTTACATGATTTATGCATTTATCCCTCATTCTCTCGGGGCTGCTTAATCTCAGTCTCATTTGCTGTTCAGAATTCCATGTATCTCCTGTGTGACTGTATGTGTTCAATTTAAACTCAGTCACACTGGGAGATATTATAACTGTAGTGTAATGGGTGGATAGCTCGAATCACGTCTTTCTTCAAATGATGCATTTTGACAATGAACATAAGAACATAAAATGTGCCATGCTGGGTCAGACCAAATGGTCCATCAAGCCCAGTATCATGTTTCAGATAATGACTAAGTCAGGTCACTAGGAAGTACCTGGCAGATCCCAAAGAGTAGATCCATTCTTTGTACTCATGCCCAGAGAAAAGCGATGGCTTTCCCAAGTCTACCAGGCTAATAATAGTTTATGGAATTTTCTTCCAGGAACTTGTATAAACCCCTTTTAAATCCAGCCATGCTAGTTGCTTTAACCACATCCTATGGCAACAAATTATTTCACAGTTTGTGCGCTGAGTGGAAAAATATCCACATGTCCAGTCTATAATGAATGGAGATTGTGTGTAACACACACCCTGTAGAACTACTCTACAAACGTCCCTGCTTTCTCCACAAACAATATGGAACCTACCTTGACAAATTTCTGGTTGTTCCCTATGCACTGTTCATAGGCTTCAAATACAACACTTAAGTTTTCTACAAATGGAAGGTTTTGATGTTGGTAATTCTTATCAGAATACAAAACAACTGACTTGAAATAGTCCTTTGTTCTATATAAAAAAATTACACTCTCTTAACTTCTAGAGATTGCAACTACTTTTCTTTTGAATACTTTAGATCTAGACATATAAAACAAGTAATGAAATCTTTAAAGAGATTAAAAATTCACATAAGCTTTTGGAATAAAATTCTGAATAGTCCTTAAAAGAAAATAAATGCCATGTTGGGTCAGACCAAGGTCCACTGAACCCTGCATCCTGTCTCCACCATTCTGGGTCACAAGTACCTAGCAGATCCCAAAAACCACCTTGTTCTGGAAAATAAAATTCAAGAAACAAAGATTGATGTGGATAAGGCTTTTAATATATGCACTCTTCATGGAGAGAAACTGGCTATCAAAAACAGTATGAGTGGATGCCAGGGGTTGAAGAAGCAGCCCCATTTCATATCAGGTTCAAAGTGGGAACAGGTTTTACAAACTCTGACTGCCCTTACAAACATTACACCTGGGTGTATTACCAGGACATCCCATGTATCAGTCTTTTTATAGCAGAGATGATAAATCTATGTGCCTTTAAAGTCATCATTTATAGACTCATTTCTAACCCTTTTAATAAAAACAAATTAAATCAGTGGAAACATTCTAAAGGCCTCTTTTTTGTTTTTCAACTCTGCGCTGTTGGGAAAACATTGAAGAAAATTCACCAACTGCATGGAATAGCCTTTTTGTGTTTAGCAATAGCCTTTCTAGTTCCAGGCCATTAACTTTATCTGGGTTGTCTGGTTGACTTACAGTACCTTGCTTGAGTAGATTTTTTGAAATGGAAAGATTCAACAGAATTGTTGACAGTTCCACTAATCTGAGAAACTAGGATCATTTGAGCTAAGACTATGAACGTAATTCTTTCTGTTCCTAAAGTCTGAAGCTTGTCTAACAATTTTGGAATTATGTACCGAGGAAGAAAAATAATAAAGAAGCTGCGTCTCCCATATCTATGAAAACACATCTAGGGGGGTCTTTGGTTCTGCTGTTGAAATGACTCTGCTTCTTGTTGTGCTGAGAAACCATCATGTCCTTCTTGGGAACACAATATGATAAGATTCAGGGGAGAGCTTGTCAACTCAGTTCCCATGCACCTGGATCTAGACACTTTTGTGCATGAAATTGGCTAAAACCATTGTCCTTTGGTGGGTACAATTAATTTCTGCTGACTTCTAGTATTCTCAGACTCTCCTCCTCTTTTGTTTATATAAATCTGGATGCCAAGTTGTCAGATCTGATATTTTTCCTGATCAGATGATCTTCAAAAATAAATGGGTATAAAATATTGCTCTCATTTACAAAACGTTCATATGAAGAGAATACACTTTGCAATACTCCCTGTACAGAGTGGCAGTTACAACCCTAAACAGAAGACACAGTGGTAACTGCCCAGAGCAGCAATTATAACTCTGAACATCTTGCTGGGCAGACTGGATGAACCATTATGGTCTTTATCTGCCATCATTTACTATGTTATTATAATCCTTCTATTTCCCACTTTTGCAGAGCAGCACTCCACCCTCTTTGACTTGCATCTGTAAACATCTATGCAAACTGCATAGATCAGGGGCTTGCCCTTGCGTAACACCTCCCAGATCAACCATCAGTCTAAGATCTCTTTAAAAAAGATATGTAACTAAATTGAAAATTCCCCAGTCTTTTTGGCACTCCCCAATCTTCTGTGGAAACTAGGAAAATGTATTTTAATCTTCAACAGAGGTTAAATACTCTAACCAAAAGATGCAGCTTTCTTAAGATTCTTTGCAATTCTGGTGAAAACACCCTAACAAACTGGGAGTCATCAAAACTGAATTTTGTAAGATATTTTATATCATTTTGTCCTTTCTGGAAAGTGTCCAGGATCCAAGAAATGCAAAAGCCTCCCCTATAAGCAAACATCCTGAAAGGAACTCACATAAGTGTTCTGCTTGTTGAAAGGCTTGGTGGATGAAATCAGGCTCTGATTTCTAGATCTTCGTAGGAAAAATCTCCAAAAGGAGGGAGTTTTATTCACCCAATTGGAGATCTTTCCTCTGAATGATCTTATATATTGAAAACATTACAACAGAAGCTCTTGTTTGTTTGTGTTCCTAAAGTAAAAAGATGTTTTCATTGCCTGCCATTTCTTTTACTATCTTTTCTAAGCTATGACCATATGTATTGCACTTTCAGCAAAGCTGAAACCAAAGTCCGTGAGAGTGAAATAGTTCCTATAAAGTAAAAGTGCTAAAATTCCCATGAGTGGTCCACTGATCAGCTGTTCCCAACAATTTTGTCTATCTTATCCGCCATTCAGACAACTATTTTAAGGTCATCTTGCCATTTAGATAAGACCATGAGTATTACTAGACAGACTGCAGGAGTAGTCGAGTGGTTGGAGCAGCAGGTCAAGAAGCAGGAAAGCCAGGGTTCAAATCCCATAGATGTGAATCGATTTTTTACTCTTTCAGATAATAGAAAGACTAGGGGGCACTCCATGAAGTTAGCATGTGGCACATTTAAAACTAATCGGAGAAAGTTCTTTTTCACTCAATGCACAATTAAACTCTGGAATTTGTTGCTAGAGGATGTGGTTAGTGCAGTTAGTGTAGCTGTGTTTAAAAAAAAGGATTGGATAAGTTCTTGGAGAAGTCCATTACCTGCTATTAATTAAGTTGACTTAGAAAATAGCCACAGCTATTACTAGCAACAGTAACATGGAATAGACTTAGTTTTTGGGGCTTGCCAGGTTCTTATGGCCTGGATTGGCCACTGTTGGAAACAGGATGCTGGGCTTGAAGGACCCTTGGTCTGACCCAGTATGGCATGTTCTTATGTTCTTCCTCCTTGTGACCTTGGCTAAGTCACTTCATCCTCCATTGCCTCATTAACAAGCTTAGACTGTAAGCTCTCTGGGGACAGGGAAATACGTACAGTACCTGAATCTAACTTGCCTTGAGCTACCACTGAGATGTGAGACAGAATTCTGATTCAGACACTGAAAGAATTAAGAGAGTTACTTCAGCAGGAGAGGGAAGCAGATAAGCACTACATTCTGTGCAACAGCATCCTCTAGTATCAACACTGCTTTGCAGAGCTTTTTTTGTTCTGCATACTAGAGGCTGGTTGAAAATGGATGATAAATACTAGCAGAATGATTTTCTTTTATATAACCAATTTATTATAGGGGGCAACCCACAGGGCCCCCAAATTCATACAGTTAGCAACTCCCAAACATTAAGTACCATCTCTGATCTGCCAGCAACTTTATCATTCAGAGATCCTTATTTCCCCCCTAGATTTAACCAGCCCCTCTCTCACACAGTTAAAAATAGCTAGAAATGCTCTTCACCAGGAAGCAACCTACCAGACCTTATATAAATATATACAGTAGGAATTTTGAAAAGAAAAAAGACATAGCCTGACAATCCCACCCATGAAAAGGAGTGACTCTGCTTTACTTAGTCTTTACCCTGAACTCTCCCTGCACTAGGAAGCAGCCCAGTTTTAGTCAGTACCCTTGCAATAGGGATGGATCCAGCTAATACAGATCCTTAATAACTGATAGATCAGGGTTCTCTTTATTCTTTATTTACACAAAAATAAAATGGCTATAGGGCAGGACTGAACTACTTCTCACAGCTCTGACAGGGGGGTAAGCAGGGGTAAGCAACTCTAGTCTTCAAGTGCCATAAAAAAAACTGTTTTTAGAATATCCAAAATGAATATGATTGAGATATTTGCATGGACTGCTTCCACTGTATGCAAATATATCTCATGCATATTCATGAGTTCCCTACCCCTGTCCTATTCTATCATGTGGTTGGCAGGTATAATCCATAAATAATGTGGACAGGAAGCTAGGGACTAAGTATCTTAGCTCTCTGAACTACACTAGTCCTAGGTACTGTTTGCTGTTACAAGAAAATGTCTTGTTTTAATAATTATTCACGTAACTTTTTTTTTTTTAAACCAACTGTTTTGAAACCTGAAGTTCCCTAGCAACTCTCTCCAAGAGACAGCCGCCACTCAGAAGGACCTTCCCCCTCGAAATTGGGGGTAACCAGCCCACAAATAGCCTGTGGAAGTGTCAGAAAAGCACCCAATGCCTCAGAATAGATTAAAATAAAAGGCTACCCTCCTACCAAAACAAGACTTCCCATATTTTCTATTATGCTCATAAGGTTCTAAAAAGGCTCAACAACAACATGGAACTGGAGAGGGAAGCTGGCAAGTCAACCATCAAGCCCAACAGGAAGATTCCATGAATGCAGCGTTCAATGTAAGTCTTGACTACATAAGTAGTCTACAGCATGCATTTCTATTGCAGTTCCACAGGGATTACATACCCACTGTTTCTCACAGGCCCCTGCCCAAACTGCATAGTCCCGCAAAACTACCATGCCAAATATATCACATTTCACAAAGACAAGTCCATGGATGCCTTCCATGCTGCAGACATCCTGGATCCCACAAGAAATCCTAATAAAGAGTAGTTGAAACTCAAGATGTCTCAACCCTTGAGACTCAACAGTATATTGCAAGGAGGAGAGGCCTTGACACCTGATGACAGAGATGAGCAAGTAAAATGAGAGAAGCAAGATCATGGTGTGTTGGTCCTAGCTAAAAAAGAGAGAGCATACAGCCCCCAGCTGTCCAGACTGGTATGGAGAATGACACAATTGCATAAAATACATTTTATATTACCCCTAACTTAAAATGAGAGCCTTTATGAGTGGAATCAAATCATAGAATAGGATTACCAGGTAAAACAATATTCTTTTGATGCTTAAATGTCACTTAACACAGAGGTTGTTTTCTTGAAAGCTAAAAATTTGTGAAGGATGGAGGGAAGTAGCAGTAAGAGTTATTAGCTGTTGGAGACCATTGTTCTGAAGATGCTGCAACCAAATGCCATATCCAGAGATGCAAGTACATTCATTCAGTAAAACTCTGCATAAATGTGATAAATTTTTCAAGTAGCTGCTTTACAAAGCTCTTCTGAAACTGGTCTTTTCCTGTCAAAAAAAAAAAAAAGACACCACACCTATTATAAAACAGGATTTTAGTCTGCTAGGATAATGTTGCTCCTAACTATACCTTTAAAATCCCAGTCTCTTTAAAGAAACCACAAAAGGAATGATAATATGAAAATCAAAGCCATTCCGCCTTAGAACTTGGCTAGAGACGACCTGTTTTTCAAACAGACAGGAACAGTGAACTTGCTCACCTGTAACAGATATTCTCTGAAGGCAGAAGTTCATCAGACACACACAGGCAGGTCATGTGGCCATGCTTGATACTGAACAAAGGTTCTTCAGAGTTCTCTGGAAAGGCTTCAAAACCTTTACTGCTCTAGCAGATCTTTTCGGATCCATCAACACAGCTTTGAGGTGGGGAAAACAACTCCCAAGGAGAAGCTGGTGACTGGTGAACTGCTGTCTTCAGACAACCAATGTTACAAGTTAAACAACTTTATTTTCTCTGAAGAAAAGCAGAATAACCTAGTCAAACATGTAGTACACCCCATCTAAGAATGGTCTTCAACATTAAAAAAAAAAAAAGGGGGGGAAACAACAAAAACAAAAGTTGCTTACCCGTAACGGGTGCTCTCTGTGGATAGCAGGATGTCAATCACACGTATGGGTGATGTTTTTCGGTGGTGCAGAGATTCAAATAGGGTCCTTGGCTACAGCTAGAAAAGCTTTGAAGGCTTTTCCCGCACGTGTATGGGTGCAATCACACGGGCACCATCAGTCGCTTTCTGTTACAGAATATATCTTGAAATAAGAAAATATTTTTGAACTCCAAGGGAAAGCGTGAGCTTGTGTGTGACTGTCTTATTCTGCTGTTTACGAAGAACACCAGTTACAGTTAGAGCAACTTTCCTTTCTACATGGACCAGCAGGAAAGTCAGTCCCACATGTGGGAACTCCCAAGCTAAGGGTCCGCTTTAGCTCCATTTTTTCCAGCTCCTCCCTTGAGACAACCCACAAGAAAACAATGTTAGATGGGAAGGAACTGTACACAACTTTTAAAGCTGTTTTTAAATAGATTCTTTAATATTGACTGTATAAACTTACTATCTTGATGAGAGTCATTGTATAGAGAGGTAAATATATGTCATGAGCTCCAAGTATTAACCTTATGTAGCTTTTCTCTGAGGTATTTGCATTTGCCTTGCACCAAGAGGGGGGGAACCACCATAGAAGAAATTCAGTTTTATTATACCTGCGGATTTACACCTGGGAGAGGCGGGGGGGATGGAAAATGTTTCAAAACCCCAATCTACACCCAAGCTCCAATTAAAGGCCCCTGACCAGCCAGACTCCTCCTCCCTTTCGCAGAGACCCAACATAAAAACCACAGCAAGTAGCAGTTCAAAGATCTCCTGGCAAAGGAATATGAAATGCAAATTTGTGAGAGAAAAAAAAACTGGGAACATGAAATGAGCAATAAATAGAAACCAATAGTGTCACAAAATTCAAGCAATGTCAAGTTGCATTAACCTCAACATTTAATCATGTAATTGGAAAAATGTTAGTTAACATTATTAGTCACTTCGATCGTTTCAATCTGGCGTGCTCCAAAATCTAAGCTATGATCTGCGTGCACAAAAAAAAACAAAAAACCCCAACAACGTTGGGGCCCTTGCTGGTTTAACTTTAGGCTGGGCAAGCTACCAAATGATGGAGCATGCAACCAGGGGCTGCCTAAGTCTTGTGGCGTGTTCACGGTCCTCCTCCTTTATCTCTGGCTTGCTGGGGTTTCCCAGCCAAATAAAACTGTCTCTGAATTGTCAGTCACTGTGCAAATGGCAGTAATAATTTAAGGACCTATTTTCCTGAGTTATGCTTCCAGCTCTACAAGAGAAAGGCTAGCAACTCCCTTCTGACTCTAAATTCAATTATCTCAATATCCCTTGGTGGAAAGCTTCCCAGTTTCAGCAATCATGTCCAGTCTGATGCTGCAGCTTTGAGCTTCCAACACTACTCTTTTCTGGATCTTCAAGAAACACAGATAAACTGCTCCTGCTTTATTTTTTCCTACAGCTGATAGAGAAACAGGGACAAGCCTTTCTCCTCCTCTCTGCTCCCATGGAAGATTAAAAAGAAATTACTCCGCACTGCGTTAGCTCACAGATCCTCCAGCTCCTAATGGCTTTAGGGGTCACTGGACTCACTGCTCTCTGATCAGCCCTGCTACCCTCCCAAACTGACATCACAGCTCAGTCTGTAGAGCAGCCTCCAGAGATGCAAAACAAACTATTTTAACCCACAGCAGTTCCTGGCATCCTCTTCTCCTTAAAGCCAGGGGCAGTTAGAGGGTGAGCACCCCAAGCTCAGTAAAAAGTTAGAAACACCAGTTGAAGATCCCAGGTGGACTGCATTTCTATTTTATAGTGGCTATACAGCATAAGCTCAGGGAAACAGGAATGCAGACTTTCAAAACCTGGGTCACACTTACACATATGTATTCAACAGATACAGAACTAAGGTGAGCTGTGAAACCTGCCATGCTCTAACAATATGAGCTTTTACATGGCTTTGTAGAGATAAACCTGCCTTGCCAGAGCAAACTGACATATTTTGAGCTGTTATTTGCAATTATATGTTTTCTGACAGTCAATCCAGGCCTTTTAGGACATAAGACACAAAGCTCAGCAGATTTTCTATAGTTCTTGGTTTCTCTGTCTATGTGAAAAGAGAGAGCCCTTTTACAAACCAAGGTGTGCAAGGTTATCTCAGTCCTCTAGGTATGAGGTCTGGGAAAAAGGTTTGAAGAATAAGAGACTGATTTAAATGAAACAAGATTTTTTGGGAGAAAGTTTGGATATGTATGCAAAAATACTCTGTTATTGAAGAACTGAGTAAAATATTCAGCCAGTGCATGCATAAGTTATCTGGGTAATGTTATGCGTTCATTTTATCTGGATATTCAGTGGGTTACTCAAATAAGTCTGCTGCTGAATATACCCAGGTAAAGTTACATGTGGGTCTCCACCCTTGCCAGCAATCTAGTACTTTACAAGGCTCTTTTGCAGTTGCCTTTGTCCTTTCCAGGAGAATTTGAGGCACAGCTATTTCCAGTTCAGTCATACTTGAGCACAGAAAAGTCTGACCACTTGAGCTTGGGCGTATGCCTTGAAAGAAGGGGAAGCAAGTGGATGCTCCTAACTGCCAGCCTGCTAGAAATAAGGCAGAGGAAGGGCTCAGTGCACCTGGAAGCTGAGGAAGCACAGCAGGCTGATGAATCACCTGACTAGTGCACTACTCTCCAGAGGGACAAAGGTTAAGAGGTTTAAGAGGAAGATAATGACAGCAAATGTGGCCAGAGAGGAGTCTGTAAACAGTGCTACAGAAAAATCTGACGAAGAGCCAGTGAGCACCATTGGAACAGGCGGTGAAAGTAAAGCCAGAGTTGCAAGAATAGGCACAGCTGACTACAAGGAAAGAGAATAAAAGCCAAGTGAATGAACCTGCAGTGACTGTGGCTTATATGCAAGGGAGCTCATGGTGGAGCTTCACAGACTGGCCTGATGGAGGCAGTATAGAGAAGCTGGACAGCAGTAGTGTAGGGTGTCCAGACAGAGGTGTTGCAGGGTGGGCAGACAGTGCAGAGGAGTCAGAAGATTCCATGGTAAAACTTGGAAAAGAAGTGGAGCTTGTAACAGTGAGAGATGAAAGAATTCAATTTATAGAGCAAGTGGAAGAGAAACCACAACTGGAGAGCCCTGAGAGACAACAGAATTTTCCAGAGGAAGCAGCAGCACCTAAGTGGAAACAAGAGAGTCCTTGCAGAAAGGGTTCCAGAAACAATGGGCCCCTCATGGAGGAGGATTGGAACTTAGAGCTTCAGATGAACTCTTATAAAGGACTATGGGTGGACAATGGGCAATGAGCACAGTGGCTGGTTGGTGTAATTGGGGATTGGTTAAAGGTAATCCTAGTGAGGGGAGACAGCATGACTCTGTAGCCCCTTCCCTGAGTTTAATTGGAAAAAGGTCAGAAGAAGCATATTGGGGAGAGAAGTTATTTCACTGGAAGGAATCCAGAATGAGCAAGGACGCTCGCCCCATGTTCAAGCAGTAGGAAGGGTATGTGAAAGAGTGTCCCTGAAAACCACCCTTAACATCCGTGGGGGACCTGGCATTTAGCCTAGTCCAACTTAAAAGCCAGAGAGACTAGTAGCTCTGTAGGTGGGACCCCTGGTGAGCAGGAATAAGAATGTGGGCCCAGCTGGGAACAGATAGATCCCACGTCTCCAGGAGAAGGCAGCTCCTGACATCTCTGTCCCGAAGTAAATGCTGTGTGAGTTATACTGCTGGAGGTATGCAGATTACATTTTCTGAATGCTGTTTCCTGTTATAAATAAAGCTGGAATCTTAAAGAAGGCTGGAATCAGTTTGTCTTATGTCTCCAGGTTAAAGTTTACTCTGCTATCCCACACTCCTCTACTACCATGTAAACCTGTTATCAAAGTGTTAAGGTTGTTAATACTGACATTCTCTCCACAAAGGTTTATTTTGCCTCTACCACATATACCACCAACAATTAGCTGTCACAACTTATACTCTGACCAATGGAACAGACATTTCCTCCATGTTCTATTTCACCATGTCCACATAAAAGAAGAGTACCCTCTGGGAGCACTGAGAGGAGAGGATCACCTTGCTGGTGGCTGAAAGAAATCAGTAAGTTTTACTTGGGAAATTTTCTTTTAAATTATTGGGGCTAAGTTAACCTTTGGGGAATATTATTTAGTGTGTTTGTGTGTTAGCAAATAAACAGAAGTTAGATTGATTGTATAGGTAGAAAGCTTAAATCCAGAACCTCCAGGGTAGCAATCTCTGAAATGCTCCCTGTTCCACACACAGGTCCCCCTGAGGCAGGCAGAGCTCTGGAGTCTCAATGCGTGGATGATATGATGGGGCAAGGAAGAGGGATTCAGTTTTGTAAGAAACTGGGAAACCTTTTGGGGAAGGGGGAGTCTCTTCCGAAGGGATGGGCTCCACCTTAACCAGGGTGGAACCGGACTGCAGGCGCTAACCTTTAAAAAAGGAGATAGAGCAGCTTTTAAGGGGAAAAGCCAACAGTCGCTCAGCAAAACATGGTTCAGAGGGAGGTATCTTCTAAGGATACTAATGATGCTTTAGAATTAGGCATCCCGACAGTGAGGTTCCATTAATAAGAAAAGTTGTCCAAGTGCCTGTAACTAAAAACTCACCTGAGCTAAAAAATTCTAACTTATCCCTATCAATTAAAAAGCAGAATGAAAATACAAACTAAAAACAAACTAAAAACAAATTTTGAAATGTTTGTATGCTAATGCTAGAAGTCTAAGAAGTAAGATGGGAGAGTTAGAATGCATAGCAGTGAATGACAGACTGAATTGGCATCTCAGACACATGGTGGAAGGAGGATAAACCAATGGGACAGTGCTATACCGGGGTACAAATTATATCGCAATGACAGAGGAGCACCCGGGAGGCAATGTAGCGCTTTATGACCGGGATGGCATAGAGTCCAACAGGATAAACATCCTGCATGAGACTAAATGCACAATCAAATCTTTATGGGTAGAAATGTCTTGTGTGTTGGGGAAAGACTATAGTGATAGGAGTATACTACCGTCCTCCTGGTCAAGATGGTGAGATGGACAGTGAAATGCTAAGAGAAATTAGGAAAGGTAACCAAATTGGTAGTGCAGTAATAATGGGAGATTTCAATTACCCCAATATTGACTGGGTAAATGCATCATCGGGACATGCTAGAGAGATAAAGTTCCTGGATGGAATAAATGACAGTTTTATGGAGCAATCGGTTCAGGAACAGACGAGAGAGGGAGCAATTTTAGATCTAATTCTCAGTGGAGCACAGGATTTGATGAGAGATAACTGTGGCAGGGCCGCTTGGCAATAGTGATCATAATATGATCAAATTTGAATTGACTGGAAGGGGGACAGTAAGCAAATCCATGGCTCTCGTGCTAAACTTTGATAAAATGAGAAAAATATTTAGAAAAAAACTGAAAGGAACAGCTACAAAGGTAAAAAGTGTGCAAGAGGTGTGGTCACTGTTAAAAAATATCACCCTAGAAGCACAGACCAGATGTATTCAACACATTAAGAAAGGTGGAAGGAATGCAAAATGATTACCTGCATGGTTAAAAGGTGAGGTGAAAGAAGCTATTTTAGACAAAAGATCTTCATTCAAAAACTGGAAGAAGGATCCAACAGAAGAAAATAGGATAAAACATTTAACTTGCCAACTCTTATGCAAGTCATTATTCAGACAGGCTAAGAGAATTTGAAAAGAAGTTGGCCGTAGAGGCAAAAACTCATCCAGGTAGAATCTTCATATCCTTATATAGGAGTCCAATTAT
Source organism: Rhinatrema bivittatum (assembly GCF_901001135.1). Lineage (NCBI taxonomy): Eukaryota > Metazoa > Chordata > Amphibia > Gymnophiona > Rhinatrematidae > Rhinatrema > Rhinatrema bivittatum. Next base: position 698,183,887 of record NC_042615.1, read on the forward strand.
CCAAATTGAAATTGTATTTGAACATCTTGTGGAAGTGACTAAATAAGGGAACCATATTTTCCTAAATTTGTGTCTCACTCCATCTGCACGCTAACTCCAAGTTATGTGATCAAGACTTAATAGCTCAATAAGCAATGATGTCCAGCATTGGAATTCCAGGCCTTCAGAAGCTAGCTAAGATCACAATATTGTATTCATATGTTACAATGTTTTTTACTTCAATAGTTTAATCAATTGTTATCTTGTTAAATGTAAAATAGGGCAGATCTCGCCCTATTCAACCTGTTACCTGGAAACCGATGTGATATCTCGATCGAATGTCGGTATACAAAAGAAATAAATAATAATAATATACTATGCCTGGCCAACAACAAACATTTCAATATGAGCAACATCACAAATTGATTACAACCAGCTATATCAATTGCAGGTCCAAGAACACATAAAACAGGATCGGCGGATATCTTCACTTTTAACAAAACTGATAAAAATTTCTCCCCAGAATTTCTGAATTCTTGGGCAGTTCCATAAACCATGAAATAGTGAAGCACTCTGCATCCCACATTTTAAACACGCAGCTGAAGAGGAGAGATTAACTTTATAGGCTCTATATGCAGAAAAATATTTAACTTTCCTGTGTTCTCTTAATATTGCAGATTCAGTAGTTTTAAAAGTCATATTCAAACATACTAACAATAGATTGGTAATTTCTACATTCATGTCTCATATCCATGTATCTGCCAGCACTTTTAAGTATAATCAGTAACAGAGTATAGAAATTTATAAACGCAGAGATAGTGACTGTTTGCCCATCCTATAGATCTGTATTAACCTTTGAAAAGCTCCAGAAGTATATTGTCCCAAAGCCAACCCAAATTTAGCTTTAATATAATCTACAATCTACATATAAGCCAGGAAATCTGATTTATTCATCCTTAAGTGAATTTAACAATACTCAAATGAGTATGGTTTAAAGGATATTAAATCAATACATTTTTTTTTAAGTATGTCAATCCTATTTAAGGCCAATTTTTTTTTTAAATACTTTGCTAGAACTGACTACTTTAAAGTCTTAATTTCCTAATTTTGGCAACCAACCAGATGCATCCCAAGACAATGATGATAAACTTGATAGATCTCCAGGTACAACTCATTGTGGAGAATAATAATGAATTACGGGTCACAGCAGATAGATCTCCACTTCTAGAGTGTAGAACAAGGCGAAGATCAAGATCAGGGAACAAATATTTTTTCATATGACTGAATAGTAATTAGTCTACCTCAGTCAGTTCCCCAACGGATGCCTAAGACATGAGTGGAATTGCTGTCCAGGATCACTGTAAGCCTCCATTGTTGTAGCCTAGCAAAAGCAGAGGCGTTATTGGAAGGGCCAGGAGCAGATCACGGTAGCCTACTATCGCGATCCTGGAAAGCAACTTTAAATAAAGGTACGGGGCTGGGGGGAGGGGGGGGGGGCGGGAATTGTGCCCACAATATTGCAATTTTTACATCTAAGGGGAAGTTGGAGCAAGGGGTGGGGAGGTGTTCTCCTGGCAGACACAGATTTATTTATTTAACAATAAATGGCCCATTTTGGGGGGGTACCACTTTCAATCCTTAGGGATTTTGCAGCTCGGGTGGGAAGGAGCTGGGGGACAGGCCGCGATGTGGGTTTCTTTTTCTTTTTCTTTTTTTTTTAAAGTGTAAATTTTTGTAAGCGTAAATTTATATGGCTAACCATGGTTGAATAACTTTATTCATAATCCAATATTCAAAAGAATATCCAGTTATGTTTAAAGTTATCCAGCTATGGTTAGTCAGATAACTTTAATCAGGGATATTCAGTGAGACCTTTATCTCACTGAATATCTGGGACAAGTTATGTGGCTAATTTTAGCCAAACAACTTCTCCAGTAAACATCCTACTGAATATGAACCCCTATGTGCAATTCTGGTCATCACATCTCAAAAAAGACATAGCTGCATTGGAGAAGGTACAGAGAAGGGTGACTAAAATGATAAAGGGCATGGAATGGTTCTGATATGAGGAAAGGCTAAAGAGGTTAGGATTGTTTAGCATGAGAAGAGATGGCTGAGGAAGGATAGGATAAAGGTCTATAAAATCATGAAAGGACTTGAACTGGTAAAGATGAATCAGTTATTTACTCTTTCAGATAATACAAGGACTAGGGCGCACTCTATGAAGTTAGCAAGTACCACATTTAAAACAAATCAGAGAAAATTCCTTTTCACTCAACACACAATTAAGCACTGGAATTCATTGCCAGAGGATGTGCTTAAGGTAGTTAGCGTAGTTGGGTTTAAAAAAGGTTTGGATAATCAAGTTGACTTAGGGAATAACCACTGCTTGTTACTGGGATCTGCTTGTAGCATGGGATCTATATAATGTTTGGGTACTTGCCAGGTACTTGTAACCTGGATTGGCCATTGTTGGAAACAGGATGCTGGGCTTGATGGACCCTTGGTCTGACCCAGTAAGGCAACTTCTTATGTTCTTATCATTCCCAATAGTCCTTCTGCAATATCACTTATGAAAATGTTGAAAAAACTGGTCCAAGGACTTATTCCTGCAGCACAACACTGGTAACTCCCCTCTCCTTGGAGTGAGCTCCATTTATTCACTATCCTTTGTCATTTCCCAATCAACCAGTTTCTAAACCAGTCTCTTAGGGCCCATACCAAGGACGCTCAATTTATTTATGAGTCACCTATGCAGAATAGTATCAGAGCCCTTACTGAAATTCAAGTTCACTACATCTAGTGCTGTCCCCGCCCGCTACAACTATCTAATTACCTAGTCAAAGTAATTGATCAGATTTGTCTGACAAGACCAACCTCTGGTAAATATCATGTTCCCTCAAACCTTATAATTTATTGAATTCCAGAAACTGCACTATCCTCTGTTTTAGCAGCAATTCCATTAATTTACTCACCACTCAGGTCAGACTAACTGGCCTGTAATTCCCAGCCTCTTCCTACTTGCACTTTTGTGAAGAGGAACCATTCTGAACTCTAAAGAAGCATCGAAAAGGTCCACCAGCAGAACTGCCAGAACTTCAAGTTTCCTTAAAATTTTCAGATGCATCCTGTATAGCCCCAGTGGTGCAAAGGACCCACTAATCTATTATCTTGATCCAAAGCATTGGAAACAGAGTTAGCCTTTCCACAACCAAAAGTTGCTTTTGCTTTGAGACTGGGAAGTTGCTACCGGTCTCTGTAAGAAGTAAAAAAAAGTGGATAGGGACTCTGAAGTCACATTCAGTTTCTTTAGCTTACAGTCCCAAAGGTCTCGACCTCTACTGGTCAGTTGGGCAACAGCGTGATTGTGTAGTCTACCTTCTTTTATGATAAAATAATAGTCTTTTTTAGGCAAATGCTTGCAAGTTTCTAGTAGTTAGGAAAGTTGTCTATAGTTGCAGTAGATGTATGCAACATGAAAAAAATGGCCCACTGTTTCTTACTTTGCTCCTAAGAAGTTTTACCTCTATAGGGGGCTTTTGCCAGGCTGTCACATAGCAGAATGGGATTCTATGTGCCTGCTGCGATATCCATTTATCCTTGGGATCTGTCTCTTTCCCCAGTGAGAAATCCATCCCTTTGCAAACTCTTGTTACCATATAAGTAACATCCAAACTTTTGCAGTGTTCTGCAATATTTGGTGGCTGGGAGGCAATCTTTTGAAAGGGTTAAACAGCCTGTCGAAGAGGCCATGCTAGAGATTGCATGACTGAAGACACAGTCACCAGCCAGGGAACAAGGGGGAGAGTGCCGAGCCAGCCAGCCCCCTCTCCTCCTTCTCCACCTGCTGCTGTAGCCGCCACCAGGAGACTAGGACTTCTCCCCTGATCCTGCCCACCCCTGCTGACATCACTGCAGGTGGCTGGACCGGCCTGCCTAAGAGCCCATACTAGAGACTGCATGGCTGAAGTCCTGGCCAGCCAGGAAGCAAGGAGAACCTGTTTGACGCAGGCCCTCTAGCAGGGGGTTCATTCTAGGTTCCCCTGGGGTGCCTGAGCCCGGGATAGCCAGCTCCGACAGGCATTGAGAGACTAGGTCTGGAAGATCCTCCTTAAGAAAGAAGCATCTCATGGTTCGATATGCTCTATCCCCAAGGGAAGTTCTCCCTCCTTGGGGAGCTCGCCTTCTTCCTCAGAGTAATCTGAGTCCCCATAAGTGGGGCTTCCGGGTGGCGGGTGGCCGTACCTAGGTCTTGAGGGTCCAGGGGCAGGGTCATCCGGTACGTATGGGTCCGGTCGGGGATCAGACTGCATCTTGACAAAGGCGTGAATCCCCTTGAATAATTCCACCCAGGAGAGCGAAGCATGTTCTAGTTGTAGGGGTACCAGGTCTGTAGGGTTCCCTGGCTGCTCACCGCGGCCTGCTAGGTTCAGGGTGTTCCCTGAGGAACTGGCAGTCAATCTGGGCTGGGACCGGCCCTGGCCTGGAACTCCCAGGGCCTCCTCACATTGGGCACATAGGGAGTCTGCTTCCTCGCTCTGTGTGGCTCTGAGGTGGCATGCTGAGCAGAGGCCTAGAGCTCTTATGCCTGATTCTGGAGGTGCCGGCTCTGCGGACGCATGGGCTCTCAAACGCTCCATCGCATCTGTTATCCTCCTGTGTGCTCTCAGCCGAAGGTATGCGCCTTTCAATGTGTTCCTATGAATGAGCGCCTATCAACGTGCACCTAGCAACGTGCGCCTAGCAACGTGCGCCTAGCAACGTACGCTTAGCGACGTGCGCCTAGCAACGTGCGCCCGTCGCCCGTGCGCTTAGTCTGAGCGCTAGAGCGAGGCGGCGAACCAGGGCAGATAGTGATGGCGAGCAGGCAGGCAAATGGCGACCTCCTTGGTGGGCTGCCACACAGGCAGACCCCGCTAATCCTCGCTTCCTCGGAGACCAGCAAAGTAAAGATGTACGCCTTACCTGATCTTCGGCGCTTCCCGGCTGCGACCCGGGCGGTCTCCGGCTGCGGGGGGAGAGGGTGATTTCCGTCACCGCCGCGCTCAAGGAAGTGCACCCACTGCCTCTAGGCCGCGCCCGAACCCGTCTCGCTTGGGAGCCAAGTCCTCACCGCGAACGGATCGGGACCGAGGCTGCCTATAAGCTGCGCCCGAGCCCTTCTCACTTGGGGGCTAGGTCCCTGCCGCGATTCGGCCACCGGACCGAGGCTCGTACCTCCAAGGGACCACGGAAATCACCCCGGGAAACTCAACTGAGGGAGGGACCCGAGGGTATCACCGCAGGAGTGCGGGGCTCGTCTTCAGTAGGATTCTTCTATGAATTTAGTCGTTAGAATTTGGAAACACGCTCAGCGAGCATGTGGTAGCTCCAAACTGCTTTGGAGACGGAAATTACTGAGCTGCTGCACTTCCTGCAGGGGTATACGTACCACGTGCTGACGTCTGATCCGTCTCCAACTGCTAGCACGAGCACACTATACCCACTTGTAATGAGTCCATCTGCTACACGCTAGGAAATAAAGATTTATTTTAGTGCTGCTGATTTAAATTATTTGATTGTTATATGTGATTTAAATATTTGATTACATTTTTATTAGCTATCGTTTAGATTTCTACCTTTCTTAAGATAGATAACATGAAATCAAAACAACCTTAAAACCTATCTAAATCCTTTATCTTTTCCAGCTCGCCGGTTAATGGCTCTAGAATTTCTCCCTGGTTAATTTTCAGTTTTATTTCCAAGTTTGTCCTTCCTTGTTTAATGTAATGCATACACCTATGCTCTGTGTTCGTTCAATGTAAACCGAAGTGATTTGTAACCTGTTACAAGAATATCGGTATTAAAAAATGTAAAATAAATAAATCAGTTATTTTATGAATTATTTTAAGGTGTGTTAAATGGTGGCTACAGTTTTGTGGTGTTCTTGTTTGATAATTGCTATTTTTGTTTAAATATGTTTTCCACTTTGATCTTTTGATAGAAAACCAGATTATATTAAACTCATAATTAAAAAAGAACCCCTCTGCATAGTAACATAGTAAATGACTGTGGATAAATATCCAAATCATACATCCAATCTGCCCAGGAATGGGGTTTAAAGTTTTAACTGCTGCTCTGTGCAGGTTACCTCCATGCCTTCTGTTTCCATAGAAATACAAAAACACAATGGCAGAAAAAGACCATTATGGCCTATCCAATCTGCCCATCCATACCAGCTACTCAACGTTACAGTCCCTATCATTCTATCAGAGTTCCTCTGTTTATCCCATCTGCTCTTGAATTCAGATATTGTCCTTGACTCCACCAGCCTCACAGGAAGGCTGTTCCAGTCATCCACTACCCTCTCTGTAAAGAAATATTTCCTTAGTTTACTCCTGAGTCTACCCCCATTCCATGATTCCTTTTTCTAGAGACTCCTTTCCTTTGAAAGAGGCCTGCCTCCTCTGAATAGAAATTTGGAGGTATTTAAAAGTCTATCATATCTCCCCTCTTTCACCTTTATTCTTTTCTTTTTGTAAATGAGAGTTTTTATTGCATAAAAATATCATATGGTACAAAACATCAAAACACATTTAACCTTTTATCCATTACAATACATGGATCCCTCATTTCTTTTCATCTACATGATATACAAAGTTGACGCTTGTTCCCCACTCACAGGTATATAGTATGTAATATCCCCTTCCCCCTATTTTCCCCCCTTATTTGTTTTCTGCAAATACCAAGTTGTACATCAAGCCCAAGTGTTATCGATACACAACATGAGAAGCTTAAAAGATGCCGGATGACTGCCCTAACACCGTCTAGCAATTGTGGGGATGTAGATATCGTCCCAATTATCCAGACTCTGGACCTTTAAGTTATTGAAGAAAATCTCTTGGCGCTATCCTGTTCATGCTTTCATGTCAAATAAGGACTCCAGGTCTTCAGCGCCATCAACTGAAACAAAGAGCAAGTACGGCCTAGGCACAGAAGTATTATTTCTTTAGTAGGAATAGAAGTTAGTTTCCATTGGGCCGCTTATTCACATCGGGCTACAATATATATTTTGATCTTTGGGAAGTTCCGTAGGTAGATTGAGTAAGATACATTCTGGTGTATTGGTCAACGATACTAACAATATTTCATTTATAATGGCGGAGATTATATTCCAATACTGGGCAACTCTGGGGCATTCCCACCTCACATGAAAGAAAGTCCCCTTCCTCCCACACTCCTTCCAACACAATTCACCTTTCTGAGGGTAAGCCTTGTGAAGTTTCTCAGGTGTGAGGTGCCACCGTAGTAACACCTTCTAACAATTTTCAGAGCGCAGCTGAGAAAGAGCCCTTCTTGGTGTTGTAAAATATAGTGTCCCATTGGTCGTCTGATAATTAACATTGCAAATCTTGTTCCCACACCCTTACAAAGGATGACTTGTCCACTGAATCCGCATTCAGATATTTATATAAGCAGGATATCCTATCAACCTGATCACACCAATTTTCAAATTGTATTTTCATAAGAACATAAGAAATTGCCATGCTGGGACAGACCAAGGGTCCATCAAGCCCAGCATCCTGTTTCCAACAGAGGCCAAAAACCAGGCCACAAGAACCTGGCAATTACCCAAACACTAAGAAGAACCCATGCTACTGATGCAATTAATAGCAGTGGCTATTCCCTAAGTATAATTGATTAATAGCCATTAATGGACTTCTCCTCCAAGAACTTATCCAAACCTTTTTTGAACCCAGCTACACTAACTGCACTAACTACCTTCTCTGGCAACAAATTCCAGAGCTTTATTGTGCGTTGAGTGAAAAAGAATTTTCTCCGATTAGTCTTAAATGTGTTACTTGCTAACTTCATGGAATGCCCCCTAGTCCTTCTTTCCCTTTAGATAAGTCATTACATATATCCACGCTTAACATAAAGTGACATATTTGGAAGTATGGGAATACATCCAATGGGGTAAGGTGTGCCCTATCCCTAATTGTGGAGAAATCCTTCACTGTGCCTGCTTCCCACAGATGCCCAAGCCATGTTATCCCTTTCTCCACCCACTTGGAAAAGGACCTGTCCTCCCATCCTGGTGGAAAAGATAAGTTATGCTGGATTGAAAATATTTCCGAGATCCCACCAGTTTTGTTCTCCATCTCTGCCATAATTTCAGGGTAGTGCTAGTAGTAATAGATGATATATGTATTGGGAGCCAAGACCCTCGCGGTTGCCGTGGCATCGCCCACAAGGGCATTTTGCCAACTATGGCTTGCTTTACAACACCCACTGCTTTATTTCATACTTTCTATTCCAATCCAGGAGTGCTTTCAACTGCGCCGCCGCATAATACCAGACTAGGTACGGTATCCCCAACCCTCCCCTTAGTTTGGGCTTATACAGTCTAGTCATGCTACTCGAGGAGGTCAGCGTTTCCAAATAAATGCAAAAACTTTCTGCTGCCATTGTTTCAACATGGCTGAAGGGAGGTCTATCGGTAGAGATTGGAATTAACAGCTAATGCGAGGTAACATATTCATTTTTATGGAAGAGATTCTACCCAACCAGGTTAGAAGCAGCCCAGCCGAAGAGTCTAGATCTCCAAAAATTTTATGGATGAGGGGTTTATAATTGAATTTGTACAAGTCTTCTAGGGAGTTGCTGATATACACTCCTAAGTATTTGATCTTCCGAGATGCCCACTTAAACGAGAAGTTATGTTTCAACCGAGATGCATCAGTATGAGATAGGGATATATTTAACAGTTCTGACCTGTCCAAGTTTAACTTAAATCCCAAAGTGGCGCTGAACTCGTGCAAAATGTGCACTGCTTCTCTTAGCGACTCCTCCAGACACGTCAACATAAAAAGGACATCATTAGCGAATTGTGACATTCTGTAATCTGTCCCTCCCACTTGCATCCCCTGTACCCCCTGAGGAGCTCCGCATTCTGATAGCAATGGGCTCTAGAAATAAAGCAAAAAGTAGGGGGGAGAGTGGACATCCCTGATGGGTTCCCCGCTGGATCTCAAAAGGGTCAGAGTAGAATCCATTCACTTTCACCCTCGCCTGCGGGGCATTGTAGAGCTGTCTCAACCAATTAAGAAACAATGTCCAAAATTCATCCTCTCTAGGACTCTGAAGAGGAAGGGTCAATGAACTAGGTCAAAGGCTTTTTCTGCATCTATGGCCAGTAGGACTGCAAGGATCTTTTCCTTTTTTACCCACCATATGAGATCTATAATTTTGCGTACATTATCCACAGCCATCCGCCCTGGGATGAAGCCCGCCTGGTCCGGATGCACCAGACAGGGCATCACCTTGTTCAAACGCGTTGCTAGAATTTTTGCCAATATCTTTAAAGTAAACATTTATCAAAGAAATAGGATGGTATGACCCACAAATTTTTAAATCTCTCCCGAGTTTGCCTAAAATAGTGATCCTAGCTGTATTAGCACCTTTATAAAGAGGATTCCCCTCACGTAACGAATTATATAATACCCTCAGAGGAGTAGACAAGGATGAGATAAGTGCAAGGTGATGCATATAGGGAAAAATAACCCATGCTATAATTACACAATGTTGGGTTCCATATTAGGTGCTACAACCCAAGAAAGATCTAGGTGTCATAGTGGATAATACATTGAAATCGTCGGTTCAGTGTGCTGCGGCAATCAAAAAAGCAAACAGAATGTTGGGAATTATTAGAAAGGGAATGGTGAATAAAACGGAAAATGTCAATGTCTCTGTATCGCTCCATGGTGAGACCGCACCTTGAATACTGTGTACAATTCTGGTCACCACATCTCAAAAAAGATATAATTGCAATGGAGAAGGTACAGAGAAGGGCTACCAAAATGATAAGGGGAATGGAACAACTCCCCTATGAGGAAAGACTAAAGAGGTTAGGACTTTTCAGCTTGGAGAAGAGATGACTGAGGGGGGATATGATAGAGGGGTTTAAAATCATGAGAGGTCTAGAACGGGTAGATGTGAATTGGTTATTTACTCTTTCGGATAGTAGAAAGATTAGGGGGCACTCCATGAAGTTAGCAAGGGGCACATTTAAAACTAATCGGAGAAAGTTATTTTTTACTCAACGCACAATTAAACTCTGGAATTTGTTGCCAGAGGATGTGGTTAGTGCAGTTAGTATAGCTGTGTTTAAAAAAGGATTGGATAAGTTCTTGGAGGAGAAGTCCATTACCTGCTATTAAATTCACTTAGAGAATAGCCACTGCCATTAGCAATAGTAACATGGAATAGACTTAGTTTTTGGGTACTTGCCAGGTTCTAATGGCCTGGATTGGCCACTGTTGGAAACAGAATGCTGGGCTTGATGGACCCTTGGTCTGACCCAGTATGGCATTTTCTTATGTTCTTATGAGGCAAATTTCTTATAAAATTGGGGTGTAAATCCATCCAGGCCCGGGGCCTTACTGGCCTTCAGGTCTTTAATCACTAGTTGAATTTCCAAACTTGATATTTCTTGCTCAAAGCTTCCCTTCTCCTCATCAGTGAGTCTCGGAAGATCAATATGTTCCAGGAAAGCCAAGATGTGTGCATCAGAAATGGAAGAATCCGCACTGTACAACTCAGCATAAAATTGTTGGAATCGCTTCCTAATATCAATAGAGGAGCTTAATAAGCTTCCATTGGTTTCCTGTATCCCTGTAATCTGATTCTGTGTTATGCGCTTTTTCAGCTGCCGTGCTAACAAACAGCTAGCTCTGTTACCCCACTCAAACTGTTCTTGCTTCAACTGATTGAGCTGAAGTGCTATTCTACCCATCTCCGATTGCAGATCTGACCGTGCCTTCTGCAACTGAGTAAATACTGATTTAGAGAGTGTGTTCTTATGTTGTGCTTCCAATTTTGCTATCTCTGCCTTAAGTACCTGTTTCCTGTGCATTTTTTCTTTTTTAACATGGGTCGCCTTGGAAATCAGCTGACCCCTCAGAACAGCTTTCAAACAGTCGCATATTAAAGCTGGCTGGGCTCCGGTCCCCCTTGTGTCTAACTAGATAGTCTGTAATGGATTCCCTGAGGCGGCCACTATATTCTTCATCAGAAATAAGTGTATTGTTAAATTTCCAGAAGCTATTCCCATTATCAAGACCCCTGCATGTAAAATCCAACCATGTAGGGGCACGGTCTGCCCAGGTGATAGAGCCAATCTCTGCCCTAATAATCTTATATGCCAAAGTTGCGTCCATTAAGAAGAGGTGAATTCTAGAATAAGAATTGTGGAGGTGTGAGTAAAAGGTGTAACTCCGGGTATTGGGGGAGCACTGCCGCTACATGTCTAACAAATCCCATCTTTTTAACATAGCTTTAAGCCGCCTATGATGGGTGCCCAATCCCAATTCTCCTCCACGTGAATTGTCTACCTGGGGTGAAACTGTCACATTGAAATCCCCTGCAATTATAATAACTTCCCTCCCCCTCCTGCTCAAGCATTTGAAATATTCTATCGAAAAAGGGGTCTTGTTCAGTGTTAGGTGCATACAAGTTTACTAAGGTATAGACCTATTCCCCCAGTTCAAATTTAACTAATATATAAATTGGGGTCAATTACTGTTCGAGAAATGGAGCAATTGAAGTTCTTTAAGAACATAATCCCCACACCTGAGTATTTGGCGTCCTTAGTTGCCAGCGCAAAAAAATAAGCTAAAAATATAGACCACGCCATTACATGTTCATAGTGTTTCTTCAAATGGGTTTCTTGTACTAGCACTAGGGAGGCCCCAGAATCTGATATCTCTGAGCGCAGTAATTGTCTTTTGCGATGGGCAGTTATCCCTTTGACAGTCATAGATAATATCCTAATATGAGCCATGCAGAGTCTAAATTAAAAGGTACCTGATTATCTGCTGGAAAGGACACATCTCTTCCCACGGCATAGGTGCTGGGCATACCTACTGTTCTTCCCTCCCCACTCTCAATCTGGGCTAATATTCCTCTACCTCCCTAATGATTAGAATAGAAAGTACATCCAGTTATCCCCTTGCACCTAAGCAATACGCTAATTGTGAAAACTTCACCAGTAATAGGAACTGACTTACACTTAGTAATGTAGCTAATCCAAAACACCCCCCCCCCCCCTTTACTTCAGCCACTACTAAAACTGTTAACACAGCTGAGGACTAAAAACTTCCCCAGTCAACATACCCACCCTCCCAATTCCATCCCCTTCTCAACACTCGCTCGCTCACATCCATCCGATCTCATTCATTCCATCTGTGCATAAAGGCAATACTGCCCACCGTTAGCTGCTAAACACCCAAGCCAGTCTATGTCTGGACTCCAAGTGGAAGAAAAAAATTCTCTCGCAGGCCCTGCTTTCAGCCCAGACCTGGATTTTTCATTGGAATAGGGTCTCCAGAGTGATGGCGGAGCCAGCGTCCACCCTTCCCCACTCTTTGCCAGTGCAGAGTATCCTCCCGTAGCAGGGCTGTCTGCTTGCTGGGGGCCGGAGGAACCTTGACTGTGATCCTTTCTGTTTTCAAAATGTCCGCCGCGTCTTTAATCGTGTTCGCTTTAGATGTAATGCCTCTTATAGTAATGGCTATCCCAAAAGGGAATAGCCAGTGATATCTCAGTCCTTCCTTGCGCAAGGCGGTCGTAATTTCTTGAAATTCTTGCCATTTTTTTTTTTAATAGTGATTGGTGAAAGGTCCGCATATATTGAGAGAGACTGTGAATTCCAATTCCATGTTTACTGTCTTCTGGCAATCGCAAGTACCTCTCCTTCACTGGGAAACGATGAAAGCACGCTATTATGTTGCGTGGGCAATTGCCAACTCTCGCTCCCAGGGATCTATGTGCCCATTCAAGTTCTATGTTCTGTTGTTCCTGGTTCGTTCCAGAGGCATTGTCCTGTTCTAATATGTATAAGCAAATCTTTTTCACTACCTCATGGCAATCTCCGAATTCCTCCGATTCTGGAATGCCCCGGAATCGTAAGTTACACTGCCGATTGCGATTTTCCAAATACTCCAATTTATTGTGAAGCTCATCATCGGAGAGTTGTAATTTGTCACTTATCGATGGTAGCCTATTTATTTTCTCGGACTGGTCCTCCAGGCGTATGTTGCACTCGTCGACTCTCCGGCCTATGTCCGCCATTTCTTCTCGCATGTCAGAGATCATTTCGATTACCTCTCGCTTATTTTCTTTCATTTCTTTTTGGATTTCTCCAAACCACTGGCGAAATTCTTCTTTCGATGGTAAATCTATTTGTGGTGTTAAAGTGGGACCAGGTGTTATGTCAGAGTCCTTATCGAACACGTCTGGTCTCTCTGCGTCAGACGGCCCATCATGCTCTTCCTCCTCTGACGCTATTTTGGTATAGGAAAACTGTTGGGGTTTTTTTTGTTTTTTTTTTAGAAGTTATCGTTGGGTGTTTGGGTGGTTATTTCCAGCCAAAAATAGCCTCTTTAGAGATGGATGGATGGCGATGCAATCAATATATTGCTCAGTGGATGAGGGAGCTCAGAGCTTAGCGGCCATATTGTCCGGTGACATCAGCAGCCCCCTTCACCTTTATTCTAGGATAGGGCTTCCCATACCTGTCCTGGGACCCCACAGTCAGGTTTTCAGAATATCCACAATGAATATGCATGTGAAAAAATTTGATATTCTGAGTCTCCGTGATATACAAATTTATCTCATGCATATTCATTGTGGATATCCTGAAAACCCGACTGGCCATAGGGTCCCCAGGACAAGTTTGGGAAGCCCTTAAAATCTATCCCCATAGGCTTTATTACAAAAACAACTGACCATTTTAATAGCCATTCTGTGGACTGACTCCAACTGGATTATATCCTTTTGAAGATGTGGTCTCTAGAATTATATACATATTCCAAATGAGATCTCACCAGGGACTTGTAAAGGGGCAATTTCATTTCCTTTTTTTCTGCTGACTATTCCTCTCCCTATGTACCCGAGCATCTTTCTGGCTTTTGCTGTCAACTTATTCACTCCCATATTTGAACTTCTTACGATTCATTTATTATTTATTTATACACTATGAAATTACACTTTTTTCCAAAGTTCGTCTCAAGGTGGATTATAATAAATTTAACTGAACAAAGGGTCATCAGATACAATCAGCTTAGATCCCACTCCTTTTTTGTGCTTGAAAGAATTTCACCACCTATACTGTACTTCTCCCTTGGGGTTTTGTATCCTAAATACATAACTCTGCATTTAGTATTAGATCTCATTGCCAGACCACAGACCATTACTCGATCTTTACTAGATCCCTCCTCCTATTTTCCATACATTCCTAGTTGTTTACCCCATAACAGATTTTGGTATCAGAAAAAAAGACAAATCTTTCACGATAATCCTTCTGCAATGTTAATCATGAAAATGTTGAAAAGAACTTGTCCAAGGAACAAACCTTGCAGCACACAAGGTGTTGCAAGGTGATGCATATAGGGAAAAATAACCCATGCTATAGTTACACATAGTTAGGTTCCATATTAGGAGCTACCACCCAGGAAAGAGATCTAGGCATCATGGTGGATAATACATTGAAATTGTCGGCTCAATGTGCTGCGGCAGTCAAAAAAGCAAACAATGTTAGGAATTATTAGAAAGGGAATGGTGAATAAAACGGAAAATGTCATAAATCCTCTGTATCGCTCCATGGTGAGACCGCACCTTGAATACTGTGGACAATTCTGGTTGCCGCATCTCAAAAAAGATATAGTTGCAATGGAGAAGGTACAGAGAAGGACGACAAAAATGATAAAGGGGATGGAACAGCTCCCCTATGAGGAAAGGCTAAAGAGGTTAGGATTGTTCAGCTTGGAGAAGAGATTGCTGAGGGGGGATATGACCGAGGGGTATAAATCATGAGAGGTCTAGAACGGGTAAATGTGAATCAGTTATTTACTCTTTCGGATAACAGAAGGACTAGGAGGCACTCTATGAAGTTAGCATTAGCACATTTAAAACTAATCAGAGAAAGTTCGTTTTCACTCAATGAACAATTAAACTCTCGAATTTGTTGCCAGGGGACGTGGTTAGTGTAGATGGGTTTAAAAAAGGTTTGGATAGGGGGAATCTAAGATGGCCGCCGCCTGATGCGGAAGGTGAAGTCGCTCTCTCCTGATTTCTTTGAAAGAAATTTCTTTAATCATGCCGCATTCCAAACGAAAGGCTAAACTCAGAGAGATTACCGCCACATCATCGCCGGTTGCTGAGAATGGCCAGACAAGGATTGAGACGTTCTTCGCTACCGCGGTAGCAAGAGAAACACCGGTGGAGGGGGCCGCTGCAGAAGCTGACCTAGGGCGGATTTCGGCACTGCTGGCCAACGAGATCACGCTTAGTCCCGGCGCTCCGATTACCCCCCCATATCCCTTACCATCCGACGCTGCGGCAACTGGGGTAAGTCCTCAAAGATTATATTCTTCACTTTTTGGGACTGAAGTCGATTTGAACATTGAAAAAATGAGTGACTTACCCAAGAGCAGCGTGGAAATGGAAATAAAATCTTTAGAGGAGGTGGTGAAAGGGACCGCAGCAGGAGGGGAAAAGCTGGCCCAGAAGTTAATGCTGGAAAAGTTTATACCAATGGAGAAGCCAAAGGTTATAACGATGGACTCCTTGTGGCAAATTATGAAAGGCTTGGAAAATGCTATATTGAATCTGACTGTGATAACAGTTGAATCAAACAAAAAGTTTCAAAATATAGAGAAAGAAATTGATATTCAAACAACTAAGATGCATCAGTTGGAAAATCGTGTGGAAAAGGTGGAGACTGTTCAGACTGAGATCTTAAGGGTTGAAAATATCAACTTGAAAAAAATGGAAAATATTGAAAACCAAACAAAGTTCTTGAATCTACGTATACTGAACTTTCCCTTTATCAGGGAGATATCAGCATATGAAATGTTCAAAGACTATATGCTAAAAATATTAAAAATACCATTGGAAGGACTTCCAGTAATTTCCAGAATTTACTATCTACCAGAAAAAGGAGGGAGGCGTAAAGAAAATTTGGACCAAGTGGAGGAGAATCAAGTAAATCAAGAGAATCAAGAAAAGTAACTTAATTTGACTCAAATACTAGAATTGTCCATGGACTCTGAAGTTAAGAATAGGATGACATTATTTCTATCGTGCACTTTTCCTACTGATAGAGATATGATTATGAAGAGGTTTATGCGTAATCGCTCAGAGCTATACTATGGAAATAAGATCTGGATATTTCCAGATATTTCTCGCATAACACAAGAAAGGCGAAAGAAGTTTCTGTCCTTAAGGCCAGGAGTAATTGCGAGGGGTGCTAGTTTTAGCCTGAGGTACCCAAGTAAATGTATCATTAAACATCAGGATGCAAAGTATGTTTTTATAGAACCAACTCAATTGCAGAAATTTCTAGAGCCTGCTAACCCGTAAATACCTGTTGTGTAAAAATCAGAGTTTAATAATGACTTTTGCTACACTCATGCGACGAACCTTAATGCTTATTATATTGTTTCTTATATTGCCGCCTATATAAGATTCCCCCAAGGATTACTTGGAACAGTAGATAGCTTTAATGACTTTGTATAAATGGTTTATTTGTTGGAAATTGTTTATTGGTTCTACACACTGTATGATATTTACTTTGGTGTAAGTATTGAAAAATGAATAAAAAAAAAAATAAATAAATAAAAAAAAAAGGTTTGGATAAGTTCTTGGAGGAGAAGTCCATTAACTATTAATCAAGTTGACTGGATTAAAAAAAAAATTTATGTCAAACACTATGTGTCCTTTGTACTTGTTTGAATATTTTTTAAAACTTTTAAATTAAAAATCTTAGCTTATATGAAATGAAGCAGACGTGAAAGCAAAAAAAAAATACCTCTCAATTGCTGCTTCACTTCAACTGACATCCAAATATCGACGATGGCCAGTGTTTCGCAAAGGTTGCTTCAGGGTGGTATAGCATTCAATTTATTAAAACCAGAAAAGCGTTTCGTCAGATAATTCTCGGCACATAATTCACATTGAAAGTTTGTCTGACCAAACACTGTTCCTATTTGCATAAACTTTTCTTTTTTTAAAGTATTGAGGCGTAATTAACTTTGGTGAATATTATTTAGTATGTTTGTGCTTTTAATAGTAAGTAAGGCAGCGAATAAACAGAAGTTAGAGTGTTTGTTAAAAAATACCATTCTAGAAGCACAGTCCAGATGTATTCCACACATTAAGGTGGAAGGAAGGCAAAACGATTACCGGCATGATTAAAAGGTGAGGTGAAAGAAGCTATTTTAGACAAAAGATCTTCATTCAAAAATTGGAAGAAGGATTCAACAGAAGAAAATAGGATAATACATAAGCATTGGCAAGTTAAATCTAAGACATTAATAAGACAAGCTAAGAGAGAATTTGAAAAGAAGTTGGCCATAGAGGCAGAAACTCACAGTAAACCCTTTTTAAAATATATCCGAAGCAGAAAGTCTGTGAGGGAGTCAGTTGGACCGTTAGATGATCGAGGGGTTAAAGGGGTACTTAGAGAAGATAAGGCCATCACAGAAAGATTAAATGATTTCTTTGCTTTGGTATTTACTGAAGAGGATGTTTGGGAGATACCCGTGCCGGAGAAGGTTTTCATGGGTAATCATTCAGATGGACTGAACCAAATCACGGTGAGCCTAGAAGATGTGGTAGGCCTGATTGACAAACTGAAGAGTAGTAAATCACCTGGACCAGATGGTAATACACCCCAGAGTTCTGAAGGAACTAAAAAATGAAATTTCAGACCTATAAGTAAAAATTTGTAGCCTATCATTAAAATCATCCATTGTACCTGAAGACTGGAGGTGGCTAATGTAACCCAATATTTAAAAATGGCTCCAGGGGCAATCCGGGAAACTACAGACTGGTTAGCCTGACTTCAGTGCCAGGAAATATAGTGGAAAGTGTTCTAAACATCAAAATCACAGAACATATATAAAGACATGGTTTAAAGACACAAAGTCAGTATGGCTTTACCCAAAGCAAGTCTTGCCACACAAATCTGCTTCACTTTTTTGAAGGAGTTAATAAACATGTAGATAAAGGTGAACCGGTAGATGTAGTATACTTGGATTTTCAGAAGGCGTTTGACAAAGTTCCTCATGAGAGGCTTCTAGGAAAAGTAAAAAGTCATGGGATAGATGGCGATGTCCTTTCGTAGATTACAAACTGGCTAAAAGACAGGAAACAGAGTAGGATTAAATGGACAATTTTCTCAGTGGAAGGGTGTGGGCACTGGAGTGCCTCAGGGATCTGTATTGGGACCTGTAATTTTCAATATATTTATAAATGATCTGGAAAGAAATACGAGTGAGGTAATCAAATTTGCAGATGATACAAAATTATTCAGAGTAGTTAAATCACAAGCAGCTTGTGATAAATTGCAGGAAGACCTTGTGAAACTGGAAAATTGGGCATCCAAATGGCAGATGAAATTTAATGTGGTTAAGTGCAAAGTGATGCATATAGGGAAAAATAACCCAAGCTATAGTTACACAATCTTAGGCGTCATAGTGGATAACACATTAAAATAGTCCGTTCAGTGTGCTGTGACAGTCAGAAAAGCAAAGAGAATGTTGGTAATTATTAGAAAGTTAATGGTGAATAAAACAGAAACTGTCATAATGCCTCTGTATTGCTCTATGGTGAACCCAAAAAACAAAGAGGAAACCGATCCAATACTGCTGAGTAGCGAAGAAACAAAGAAGATCGGTGTATCAAGGGACTTTTGTTAGAACTTGCCCGACTCTGGCCAAGTTTCGCTCACACAGCATATGCCTCAGGGGCTACTGAGAATAAAATTAAAATCAAAACACATACATAAGACATATTCAACATGTATGTACATACATAGAACTGAGCTGTTATGTCATGCTTATAAAATGAAACATGCTCAATTATGTGCACATAAATCAACATAAAAGAACTGTAAATGAATCAAATGAAACAAATTTATAGAAATTTAAATACATTAATACTGTGCTAAACATGAATAATTAGTGTCAGTAAATGAATTAATTACAAATGTGTTAATCTGTGTATGCTTCTACATTTTCATCATAATGGCGCAAGGAACGTGGACAACACAGGGGTAACATGAAACTGGTGGTGAACAGACATGGTGAGACCGCCCCTTGAATACTGTGTACAATTCTGGTCTCTGCATCCTAAAATAGATATAGTTGCGATGGAGAAGGTACAGAGAAGGGCAACCAAAATGATAAAGGGGATGGAACAGTTCCCCTATGAGGAAAGGCTGAAGAGGTTAGGAATTTTCAGCTTGGGGAAGAGACGGCTGAGGGGGGATATGATAGAGGTGTTTAAAATCATGAGAGGTCTAGAACGGATAAATGTGAATCAGTTATTTACTCTTTTGGATAATAGAAGGACTAGGGGGCACTGCATGAAGTTAGCAGGTGGCACATTTAAAACTAATCGGAGAAAATTCTTTTTCACTCAACACACAAACTATGGAATTTGTTATCAGGGGATGTGGTTAGTACAGTTAGTGTAGCTGTGTTTAAAAAAGGATTGGATAAGTTCTTAGAGGAGAAGTCCCATTACCTGCGATTAATTAAGTTGACTTAGAGAATAGCCACTGCCATTAGCACTGGTTACATGGAATAGACTTAGTTTTTGGGTACTTGCCAGGTTCTTATGGCCTGGATTGGCCACTGTTGTAAACAGGATGCTGGGCTTGATGGACCCTTGGTCTGACCCAGTATGGCATGTTCTTATGAGATGTGTAGTTTAGTAGGGATGTGCACTTGTTTTGCCTGAATTAGGCAATGCCAACGAAATTGCCTAATTCAGAATGGTTCGTGAGAACCAAAAAACTATTGAATTTTTTCCGAAAAATTAATTTTTGAGTTAGCGCTTGCTAACTTCTGATAGCGCATGCTAACTCTGCCAGGTTAGTGCGTGCTAAACCAAATATTGGGGCACCTGAAAAAAAAAACCCCGAACCGTGGGAAAAAATGAAATTCCCATGGGGGGGCCCCCGAAACGAAGCCAGACATGAAATTTTTACCCGAAGCACATCTCTATAGTTTAGTGTAATTCCCTTTGTAGACTCTTCTTGCTTCGAGTATTAAAGTAAACCAAAGCAACAAGAAATAATTACCCACAAATATTTAATATGCTACCAAAAAAATCAACTCTCAGGAATTTAATTTGTTCTATTTGCTACTGACTAAATTTTACCCAAATCACTTGGTATCCATCTTCTTGGTACAAAGCAATACTTTCTCCAATTGATGACTAGCAACTTATCCTACTCTATGATCTTTATCTGTGTACATATGATTTCTAATAGATTTATTTCTTTTAATTTTGGCCAGGATTAATTTTGCATCATTTGTCTAAGATCGCTAATATATACTATTGTACACAATTATTATCCTAAACCCCATTTATTTTATAAAATGTATTTATGTATCAACTGGTTCTATAAATAATCATGTAGCCTTGGCTATTAAAGATCAGGCCAACTATAAGCAATTAACTGAAGAATTTACTATATTACTAATTGAGCTCCTCCTGAACTTTAAGCATTCTGTTTTCAATAATAACTAAGCCTATCTAAATTACTTCCAAATGTTTCTCTGCAACCAGTGTCAATTTATTCTGTATAGTCTGGATTAGTCTATATACTTAGAATAGAAGGTGGGGCAGAGTGGGGAAGGAACCTTTAGAACTTACAAAGCAATACAATAAATACAATTTAAGAAATACTGCAGCTCCATGCAGTTTAGTCTAAGCCTTCTGTTTAGGGTTGGTAATTGCCACTCTGTGAAGGTTACTTCCATGTGGAAATGTTATGCCATATGAAAAATGAAGGCCAATAGGCCTTTCAAATAGCACTGGAGAATGTGTTCATTGGATGGTGAGCATGGTTACATTGCCCACTTGTGTAACTAGATGAATCTGCTTGTCTTCAGTGAAAGATTAAATAATATTTATTCTATGTACAATGTTGCACGCTCGCCGGCCGCAGCACTCCACAGTCGGTCACACTTACCCTGCACGGGCCCAGTCGAGCCTTGACCTCTCATCAACTAGCTTCCTTGCGGCCCGGAGCCGCTGCTCATGCCGCCAACCCTCCCCCCCCAGTGTCTCCCTAGGCGTACGCGTGACTCTCCATTGATCTTAAAGGGGCTGTGGCGGGAAAACAGCATCAGCTAACAGCATCAGCCCTTCTGCCTACTTAAGCCTGTTCCTGCCTGCAGTGTCTTGCCTCAGCAACAGGTCGAGCTCCTTGGGAGTAGCTGGTTGACTGAAGCCGTCTCCTTCTGGATTGCTTCTCTGGACTTTCTTGGATCCTTTTTTGTCTGACTTCTGGTAGGTTTCTGGACTTTCTTGGATCATTTTTTGTCTGACTTCTGGTAGGTTTCTGGACTTCGCTGGGATGTCGCCTGCCCTGACTCCTGCTATGCCTTTGGACTCTATGGACCACTGCCTGCCCTGACCCTTAGAATTCTCTCTCTGCTCTTGCCTGCACCCTTTGTGGAGTTGTTCTCCAGAGACCTGCTCCTAAGTCCAGCCAGCCCTGGTACCCAAGAGCTCAACCTGTGGGGAACGAGGGCCTCCACACCGGCCAGCTCTGCCAACCGACATTGAGAACCTGCAAGGCTCCTTCATGCAGGTAGTATTAACCTCGTCTCGATCTAAGGATCCACCCTTGCAACATACAATAGCAATATGGATTTTCCTTCAGAGACTTCCTTAATAGTTGTCCAAGGAAGCCTGGAGATTTTATAAGATCTAAAATCCTCAAATTGTGTTTTACCATCATAATGCAAGTCTATTAGTTTTATTTTATTTATTTATTTAGGTTTTTTACTATACCGGCATTCATGAACAGATCACATCATGTCGGTTTACATTCGAACAGGGGGTGCATGTAACAATAAAAATATAAACTGGTGCATGAGGGTTGCAGTTACAATGAACAAGGTAATAGAAACTGGGAGAAGAAGAAGAGAGCAGTATAGGTTAACATAAGTTAATTATTTACAATGCCAGGAGGCTGCATTATTTACAGTGCCAGGAGGTTACATTGTTGGGTGGAACTGGAGGTGGTTACGAGTTGTCTGGGAAGGCTTGCTTAAATAACCAAGTCTTCAATCTTTTCCGGAACGTTGGTAGGCAGGGTTCTTGGCGCAGACTTGAGGGGATGGAGTTCCAGAGTACGGGCCCTGCGGTCGAGAAAGCCCGGTCTCTTGAAGTTATGTGCCGGGTGGATTTTGTGCTCGGTACCTGGAGGGATCCTCTGTAGGCTTCTCTAGCTGGTCTGTGAGAGACGTGTGGGCTAAATGGATATTGGAGATCCAGGGCAGTAAGGTGATGGATGGACTTGTTTATGATGGTGATAGATTTGTAGATGATTCTGAAGTGAATGGGGAGCCAGTGAAGATCTTTTAAGATTGGTGAGATGTGGTCTCTTCTTTTGGAATTTGTGAGAATTCTTGCAGTTTTAATTACAAAATCCAAATTGAGCATCTGGCCATTATTGAGATACCTTGAAAATGGAAGATGATTAAACCTCTAGCACTATCATATCTAGAGGTTTATTCAACTTTTAGCTTTTGGATAAAATGACTCCTGTAAGAAAAAAAGAGTATCATTTATATCAAGAAATACTTGATGAAGTCAGGATATGACCACTTTGGGTCTAGTACTGGGAAAAGGTGGTATATAAGCATAAAGAATAGAATATTTTATCATACAGACATTTAACAACCATAGGGACAGCAACAATCAATACATCTATATGAAATATGATTAGCCACACCAGAAGGTGCCTGTTGGGGACAGGTGGGGTATACATGCATGTATGCACACTTCTCAAGCAACTGGGGATCATACACCTATAATCTCATAAAATATCACTTTCGTATCTGAGAGTATGTGCATAGGTATGCTGCTTTCATGTGAATATTCAATACTCCCTGAGATTCAGGGGATGCTTACTGCCCTAGCCACTGGGTGATGATGGCAGCAGAACGGTGAGAAGATGATAGATGCAGGAACAAGATAGGTTCCAGGCAGCAACAGGCAGAAAAGGATTGCTGGATGCCACGGGGCCACTGGACTGGAAGGAAGCCAGGGGGCAGATGGTCTGGAATAGCGAGCCTTGGGATAGCCAGTCCAGAGGGAGCCTGAAGGGTAGGACAGGGAAAAGGGAAAGAATGTTTGGAGAGGAAGGCAGAGAATTCTGGCATTCAGCTGGGGTGGGGGGGTCAAATATCCAGGGCAGAAATAATAGGGGGATCAAAGTGTGCTGGGGTTGGGCTGGGAAGGTGACATCGGGCTGGGGGGGGGGGGGGTGGTGAGCATTGGGCTGAGGAGGGATCAGAGTGCGCTAGGGGGTGAAAGAGAGAGTGCTTGGATCAGGCTGGGGAAGGATTTCAAAGTGTGTTGGGGTCCGGCTGGAAAATTTCACCAGGTATCAGCTAGGTTTTCCCAATACAGCCCTGGCACAAATTTTGCATTTGTTCCTTTTTGGTGGCTTCTCAATGCTTTAATTACAAGCCTTGCCTGAGGAGGGAAATCATGACTTTTAGTAAGCTCAGCTACCTTCGATGGTGAAACAATCAGACAGGGCAAACAAAACTAGCATGCAACCAAAATCAGGAAAGCAGCCTGCCACATTTGAAGCTTTTCTGTCTTTCCATTTTCCTTTACACTAAGTAAAGGAAAGAAATGTCTGTCATATCAAATAGTGAAAACACTAGGAAGGTAGTATAATCCTTCCTCTGCATTCAAGAAATATACCATTTTGTCACTGTGTCAGCATGCTGATCGGCAGCTTATAACAAACAAAAGAATAAAATATTAATTGAAACAAAATAATTCAGTATTAGAAAAATCTTCTGTAGAATAACTATCACCTTTAAACATTCATTACCATCTGTTATGACCAGCACAAATCTACCAGCACATATTTTAAACTACAAATTAGTAGGCTGTTGTGATCAACTTAGCTATGCTTATTCTATACCCATGATTTAAGTACATTTCATTTTTTAATTTTAAAGAAATTTTTTTAAAAAAAAACACCTGCAGCCAAGAAAAGATAATTGCTTATTGTAATTGTCTTCTGATGAAAACAGTACAATAAGCCACACAGCAACAGGTCATGTACAGACTAAGAACTCTTCTACAGCTTTCCTAGAAAGCTTTTTAACACGTGTGGGTGTTTCCCCCTTATGCTACCAGACCCACGGCTGTTCAAATGCTTTCATAACTTAGCTAAATTAACTTGTGCAGCTGGAGTAAGAACAATCCTCAAATGGAGAGGCACAGTAGGTTGTGTGGCTCACTGTTCTGCTGTCATCTGTGAAGAACAATTACAAGGAAGCAATTATCTTGTCTCTAATGACAAGCTGCTACAACGAGCCATACTGATGGGGCTTCCTGGTTACCTAGCTGAGAGCTGTCTTAAAATAACAAATAAGGAAAGGAAGCAGAGGCATAGCATCGCTTTCCATCATAGATCTGTAGAAGATGGGTATGTGTGGGTGGTGGTGGTGGTGGTGGTGTGGATATGGTGAAATAGAGGAGGGTCTGGGGGATACATGCATGTGTTTTTGGGTAAGTAGAGGTTTGAGGAGGATGTGTGTGTATGAGTTTTGAGATGCGTTTTTTAAAATATATTTATTTTTTGGGGTATGGCTGCATGTTTGTAGGTAGTGGATGTGATTGTAAGAGAGTCTGCATGTGTTTGTGGATGGGGTTATGTATAAGGTAAACATGTGGACAAGCCCAGAATGACAACGCATGCACACCATGCATTTCTACAGGATGACACACCTGGGGGAGGGAGAGAGGGCGGAGCAGCGGCAACAGGAGAGGTCACAGGGCCACCAACAGAACCCAAACCGCCAGCAGTCGAAGGAGGAGAAAGACTGAGCCACTGGAGGAGCCCAACCCATCGGCAGCCAAAAATGAAGAGAGGCTGCAGGCTGCTGGCAGCTGAAAATCTGGAGGCTCCATGGGCAGTGTTTCCTCTAAGCTGTGTGCACAGCTTTCCTTCCCCCTATGATAGCGCAGGAAGACCAGCGGGGCCATGGTGGAGCTCATCTCACCACAGCCCGAAGTGAAAAGAAAGCCCGCAGGGCAGTGCTGGAGTTCATCCCACCATGGCCTAAAGTGAAGAGAGGGCTCCAGGGTCATGGTTTTCATCTTACCACGGCCCAAAATAAGGAGGCCACTGGTAGGAGCTGCAGTGGAGCTCATCCCACTATGGCCTGATGAGAAGGGGAGGCCAAGTGTCTGCATGCGAGCCTGTGCTCATGCATGTCTACATGCGAGCCTATGTTCTTGTGAGGAGGCTCCTGTGATAGCTTGTGTGTCATTTATAGGCTCTCACAGACGCACACAAACACACACACACAGTGTCTATGAGGGAGAGAGCACCTGCGTATGTAAGAGGGAGTGTGTTAGAGAGCATAGGCATGTATATGAGAGAGGGAGGGTGTGAGAGAATGTGTTGTGTGAGAGAGAAAAGGTCAAGTTTGTGCGACCCTATCTCACCCAATCCATGACAATCTCAGGGAGACTGGAAATCAAAAGATCCCAAGTATGGAGAGCAGGAGTTTTTTTTAATCCTTATTAGTTTTTATTATTAGGTGTAATTTTAAGTTTCTGCTGTTTTGAAATATTTTACTGTTCTTTTGGGAAATTAGAACATTTTTTTTATTCGATTTTTTTATTCATCAGATGTTTTAAAATATTTTATTGGTGTTTGGGAAATATTAGAACACATTTATGCAATTTTTTTAAGTTGTTGGATGTTTGTCAGTTATTTTGCCATTTTTATTCTTTATATTAATATGGTTTTAATATTATTCATGTTTTATATCTTTTCATTTATCTGCTTGATATTTTGCAGTGAACGATAATGATTCTGTTTTTCCATTGTTGCACTGCATAATGACAATGGGCTTGTGGTTTCCAGTATAGGTTTTGTCAGCATGTTTCTATTTATACTTTATGGTCTTTATGACTGCATGGATGTATGAGTGAAGAAACCTGTGTACATATGTGCATGAATGAAATCCTCTGGCTGGGATGTGTGAGCATGAGTCTTCCCCTCCTCTTCTTCCATTAATCCATAACAATCTCAGGGCATCTGGAAATAAAAAGTTCCCAGGTATGGAGAGAGGGATTTTTTTTAATTCTTATTTATTTTAATTATTGCTTGGTGTTTGATGTGTCTTCTGTTTTGAAATAATTTATTGGTGTTTGGCAAATTTTGGATGTTCTATTCATTAACTGGTTTGAAATATTTTTTCTTTTTATGAATATGATTTTACTAATACTTGTTTTATATTTATTGATTTTATTGTTTAATGTTTTATGAATGATAATGTTTCTATGTTTATATTGTTGTTCTGCATATAGAGGCTGGCTTGTATTCAGTTCTATTTTGTACATTTTTATTTATACTTTTTGGTTAGGGTCCATCTGTGTTCTGCATGTGTTACTGAAATGAGGCTTTTTTTGCTGGTATGTTGTTTCTGTGTAAAGATCGATAACAATATGATTTGTTTTGTTTTCCTAATAGGACGTGTACTGGTATTCTAGGGCCTGGTGTAATATGTGCAGTGTTAGCTTTTCATAAATAAGGTTGTTACTGTTTGAGTGCTGGCAGTTAGGGAGGTTTTGTTTTGGGCGGTTTAATATATTGTAATGATAATTCTGTTTATTCCTGGCTTTCTGAAGACCAAGGCTACACCCAACATACATTACAAAAAGGTACCTTTTGTTTTGTTTTTATGAACAGCAGTATCACTTAACCGGTTATATTCTTTTCAATATAGCCTAAGGATGACGTTATCTGTCTACATGAGGCTAGATGACTTTAGATCTGCTAGCAGTCATGTCTTAAGTTAGCCAAATAACTTAACTGCAAATGATGGAGTTAGCCAAGTTATTCGGCTAACAAACTAACAAGCCTTCCCGTGAACGCCCTCAGAGGGCCCCTTATTTATCTGGCTAATTTTTAGCTGGATAAAGACCTATCCAGCTAAAAATTAGCCAGATAAGTATCAGGGATATTCAAAAAACCTTTCATTCAGCCAAATCACTTGTGAGTTATTCAGCTCTAAGGCTTTGACCATTGGCCTCAATAAGAATGGCAATAGTAGATAATGGCAGAAAAAGGTCCATCTGACTAAGTCTACCCAGTTATTCTGATCCAAACTGTCAGCCATGGAAGATTAAACACTTGTAGAATATTGTGGTAGATTTTCAAACATGCGAAAGCATGTTATAAAATCGGGTGGCTGCGCGCACATGTGCGGACGGCGCGCACAAGGGGGGGATGTCAACTTTTGCAATTTCCATGCAGCAACACAATCGGGCCTTCTCTAGTTCCCTCCCAGTCCGCTCCAATTAAGGAGCGGACTGGGAGGGAACTTCCCTACCCCCTCCCACCTAAACCCTACCGATCAATTATTTTTTTGTTTTGCAACTTACTTCAGGCCCAGAGCTTAAGTAAGTTGCGAGGGCCAGCTGGCTGCCGGTGCACGAGTCATCGGTGCTATCCTGCCCCACCCCTTTGAAGAGGGCCGGCACTTGTGCGATTCCGGGGTTTACATGTGTGACCAAGCCCTTTTGAAAATTTGTGCGGCACACGCAAGGCCCACCCTGGGATTTACGCGTGCAGGCCTTTCAAAATCCGCCCCACTGTTAGGAGGTCGTTCAGCGAGGGTTCCGGCGCCTCGCTGAACGACCTCCTGCAGTCGATCTCCTGCCGGCGCCATTTTCCGTACGGAAAACGATTCGCGGCGGGAAATCGCTCCCTGACCCCTGCTGGACCTCCAGGAACTTTTGGCCAGCTTGGGGGGGCCTCCTGACCCCCACAAGACTTGCCAAAAGTCCAGCGGGGGTCCGGAAGGACCTCCTGCCGTCGAATCCTGTTGGTCTATGGCCGCCGCCATTTTTCGGCGCCATTTTGGAAAATGGCGCCGGCCGAAGACAACAAGATTCAGTAGCAGGAGCCCGTTCCGGACCGCTGCCGTTCCGGACCCCCAGGTAATTTAAGTCATTTGGGGGGGGGGATTGAAGGAGGTAGGATTTGGCAAGGAAATGTTTAAGTTATTTGGGGGGGGGGGGGTTTAGCGGGTTTTAACGATTTTAACGATATATCACGATATTTTACCCCCCCAAACGGCAACAATACGATTCCCTCCCCCTCCCAGCCGAAATCGATCGTTAAGACGATCGAGGACACGATTCACATCTCTATTAAAGAGTATCAGATAATAGGTACAAATGTAGAAATCTGGACAAATACATACATACAAATCATATTCATCAACCCTTCACAAACAGGGTTGGAACTTAATTTCCAACTGTAAGAATACTTACAATTCATGGATTTAACCCCCTTGCTAAATATCTAAATGTTGCCGATATTTCCCAAAGATAGCAGTTCTGGAAACAAAGCATTTTATACTGATGTGACCACTGAGATTCCATCAAAAGTAAAGTCAACATATTTTAATCTCTATATTTACTTTCAAAATAGTTATTAGTTTCAACAAATTAGCAGCATGAAAGATGAATGAATTAAAATGTTTATTCTGGTTTCAGAATAAAATTCACTCAACCATAAAATAACCCCAATTACAATATGTCTGGCATGTTAAACTCTGAAAAACAAAATGGTGTTCTAATTAACTAACAGAGGTGCACCCACAGTACTATATAAGTAATGAGGAATGTGATCATTATGGGGTAGATTTTTTTAAAAAGTACGCTGGATTTTATAAGAGACGCGCGTAGCCGCGCGTATCTTCTAAAATCCTGGATTGGCGCGTGCAAGGCTGCCGATTTTGGGCAGCCGGCGCGCGCCGAGCCGCGCAGCCTGTCTCCGTTCCCTCCGAGGCCACTCCGAAATCGGAGCGGCCTCGGAGGGAACTCCCTTTCGCCCTCCCCTCACCTTCCCCTCCCTTCCTCTACTTAACCCACCCCCCCCGGCCCTATCTAACCCCCCTTACCTTTGTCCATAGATTTACACCTGCGAGAAGCAGACGTAAATCTACGCGCGCCAGCGGAGTGCTGGCGCGCTGTGCTCCGACCCGGGGGCTGGTCCGAAGGCCTGGACCACGCCCCCAGGCCGGCGCCACGCCCCTGACATGCCCCCTTCCGAAAACCCCGGGACCTACGCACGTCCCGGGGTTCTGCGCGCGCCGGCGGCCTATGGAAAATAGGTGCGCCGGCGCGTAAGGCCCTGCTCGCGTAAATCCGGGCGGATTTACGCGAGCAGGGCTTTTAAAATCCGCCCGTATTTATCCTGTAGCTCTAAATTGTTTCCTACTATGGATATAAGAGCAACTATACATTCACATGGATTTAAAACAAATCAAAATGAATCCAGTAATAGTTGCTATTTCTGTTTCTACTAATATCTGGAAAACAGATGAGGGGAATGTAACAATTCAATGCCCATATATGTCCAACCAGAATTTAAACTTAAGAACGTAAGAAGGGTCAGACAAAGGGTTCATCAAGCCCAGCGTCCTGTTTCCAACAATGGCCAATCCAGGTTACAAGTACCTGGCAAGTACCCCAAAATAAATAGATCCCATGCTACTAATGCCAGTAATAAGCAGTGGTTATTCCATAATTCAACTTGATTAATAGTTTATGAACTTCTCCAAACCTTTTTTTAAGCCCAACTACATCAATTGCCCTAACCATATCCTCCGACGATTTTCAGAGCTTAACTGCGTGTTGAGTGAAAAAGAAAAACATGGCTCAATACATTTCTACCTTTCCCTAGGAAATTGATGAAAAAGTAAAACTCATGTTCTGTTTTCTTCCCATATCTTAAAGTAATGAATTGATTTAAAAATTTATACAAAAATTCAGTTCTCTTTGGATTGTGATCATTTCATCAATGTTTGGTTTTATTCTACATAAATTTAAACTACTGTTATTGAATGGAAGTCCATTATTGGTTTACTTACTTTTGTAAGATGGTGTTCAGAGGAGAATCCCAAACCGTAGACTGTATTTGCTCTGCTGTCTGCCCATTGGCCAAATTTCTGGGATGTTTTAGTAAACGTCATGTTGGGAGAGATAGTACTATTTATTATTGCCTGAAAAAATGCAAAAATAATTCATATAGATGGCTTTTTTTTTTTAAATGTGATCACAAATTTAACCTCTGTTCTATACTTAAATTATTCTATATTTAATGTCTTCATCACAAGCTTACATAAAATTATAGATAAAAAATATAACCTTCAATTAACACATACTGTTATTAAAATCATGTAAATAAGTTACACGTATTCCAGAAATGAAAGATTCTTCAAGTCAATCAATATTTCTCACCTGTCTTTCCATTACAGTACTCAAGGTGAGAAAAACAAAATAATAGAATACATAAAATACACTAAGAGGAGTAATATTCAAAGGGCTTTTCTAGCTAGCATTTGGAGTTAGCCAGATAAATCCCAATATTTGAAATCAATGTTTCCTCTATCCATTTGAGGAGTATACATTTCCTAGGTACCATTAAGATCAAGTCAATTAAGCATTTATTGTTCTTATGTACATTATCTTTCAAGACCAACAATGGTCTTGAGCCATCACTTTAAAAATTCTTCATAGTTTCCCAAAAATCTTCTGCAGAAAACACTATCATGCTACAAGAGTAGAAACTATGAATAAACATACCTTTATCAGTCTTCCATAAATCTCATCCTCTAAAGCCTACTTTTGACCATATAGGCAGAGTAAAAGGTCTTGAACTGCATCTCTCTAATACGCATATAAACTGTATGTGCTTATATATAATAAATAGGTCATCTCCTCTACCTTCATTTCAATGATTACTTTGTAATTCTGAGAATTTCATTGTTGTTACCTCTCCCTACTGCAAGAGTGTTTGCAACATTTACGGAAGCACTGTGAATTCTCTCTCTTAGAATCCATGTTTGACTATCTTTCATTCAAAATATATAATGCGTGCTTACAAGTAAGCATATAACTTATTATGCAGATCAAACCTTCCTTTCAGTTCACCAAATAACAGATAGAGATTACCTATCATATCTACTTCCCTAATATCTTGTCAGTGCCATATGTTAAAAAATTCTCTCTATCGGATTCAAACATTGGATTCCCCAATAAAATCATCAAAAGTGAATATTGTGCAAACAAAAACCATTGTTTTCTTATATAATTCCAAGCAATTTAGTGGGTTTCATCAGTGGGTATATTTTTATTTCTCTGGGTAAGGAACAAATCACCCCATAAACCACATTAATGGGCCAGTATGTCTCCATCATATCTTTTTCAATATCAAAATTATCATATTTACTCTCTTTCTTTAAGCTCCTTTATAAATTTTCAAATGTTGAATATTTATTCCCTCCTGGCTTTTTGCTCCTAAACAATTTCTTAATGCTATATGAGGTTTTTTTCCTTCTTCCACAAAAAACTGTTATGATTTCTGTTAAATTGTTCACTATCACTCTTTCATAACCAATATCATAATTATAAAACAGAGAATTCAGGAAGAGTCATTTTAAATAAAGCACTTCTACCCATCATAGGTAAAGGTAGATTCTGCCAAAGTTCTAATTATATATTTTCTCCAGCATCAGTTATATTTAGTTTATATAACACTTGCCATTTAACTGGGTCATTTAAATGTGAATATTTCCTTCCAAAATTTTTGGCAGAAGAATTAATAGCTAAGGCCTCAGATTTTGAAACTTTATCACACGACTAGCACATGCACTAAGGGGTCATTTTAAGACCCGCACACAGTTCCCAGTGCGCGCACATGGACGCATCAATTTCATAACATGTGCACACCAATGCACGCATGTTATAAAATCTGGTTCCCATGTGCACACATGCGGGCGGATGAGCTCTTATGCACTCAGAGAGGGGATTTTTTTAAATTGTGCGCGGCGACACAATTTGTCTTTATCCCAGTTCCCTCCCAGTCCGCTCTAATAAAGGGGCTACCTTTTGTTTAACAAGATGGCGCCAGCCGTCCATTGCTCCTACCATGTGACAGGGGCTGACCAATGGCACTGGTAGCCCCTGTGACATAGTAAGGGCAATGGCTATCAGCACCATCTTGAATACCGGCAGCCGACAGCCCGAGTGCAGGAGATCGCTCCAGGACCTCCGCTGGACCACCAGGGAATTTTGGCAAGTCTTGGGGGGGGTCAGGAGGGTGGGGGTTTATTCGTTAGTGATACGTTGTATTCGTGGGGGTTCGCCATACGTTTCATGACCCCCACGAATACAACGAATATGGAATATACGTTGCGGATTGCCAATACGTTGCAAACGAATGCACACCCCTGGTATAACTGGAATAGAGTTTGCTGCATCAGTGACATACAATAAGATGTCATCTGCAAAAAGATTCAATTTGCATTCTCACCTCCAGCTTCGATGCCTTTAAAAATTTCTGTTTCCCTTAGCTTGATAGCCAAAGTTCGAGATACAGTACAAATAATAAACAGGATAAAGGACATCCTTGTTTAAACTCTTTGGTGACTTCTCCATTCATTAAGATCCTAGCTATAGGATTGTGATATAAGACTTTAACATTCTAAATTCACTCTTGAAGCCAAATTTGCATAGTACCCAAAATAAATAACCTAATACTTTGTCAAAGGCTTTTTTTTTATTTAGCCTCTAATCCTGTCAAGGCCTCTGTATCACATGCAGCTACCTGATGTACTGCGACCACTACTCTTCTAAATGTATTATTTGCTTGTCTGCCTGCAAAAAAACCTACTTGAACAAAATATATTAATTTGTAAATTATAGTTTTCATTCTGTCTACTAAGATTTTTACTAATAGTTTGCTTTCTGGATTATACTGTAATAAGTACTAAATTTGAACTACAAGGTAAAAGGTCAATTCTCTAACAACTTGAAAAACAGCAGCAAAGTGGGGCACCATGTGTTGCTTCGGATGCACCATGTGTTGCTTCGGATGCTTATAAAATTCTCCCACATAAACATTTGATCATGGTATTTTGTAATTTAATAAGGACATTATAAACCTTTCCATGTCTAAGTATGTTAAAGGATTGTTAAGATGTCTTCCATAGACATTGAAACCCTGAAAGAACCTGTCTCTATTTTTCAGACCCTTCAAACCTAGCATACAGATGTTTATTAACCTCTTTGAATATTTTTTTAATTTCAATACAGAGCCTGCCTTGCAAATTTCTCATGCCAAAAATGTTTCCTCTCAGATCTATTTTTGACTAATCTAGCCCTCGTTTTCCTAGCTTTACCACATTTGTACAGTTTGGTCTTGCAGTACATTATTGAAGCTTGTACCTTGTCTTGTAATAAATAATTTCAATATATCCTGCAATAGTCTATATGCTTAAATCCCAGAGGATCGAATTTGAAAATTTTCCACATTTGCTTTAATTAGATCGCAAGGTACATTGTATACATCTCTATCATGAACTTCCCCTTCTTTGTGCCATGTAAGATCTATGTCCATCTATGTCCATGTAAGATCTATGTCCAGTTTTAGCAGTTTTCCAAAAAAGTTGGTGTAAAATTCAACAACTCATATGATTGCCATCTTTCTAGAATATAATCCTTGAAACCTGCATCCTGAAATAATACAGTTTTCAATCGCCACGAAAATGGTTGTCTCTCCCCTTTCTATATATATTAAAATTGAGTGACGCCAACAGGCAAATCGTCAGAAAATTGATTTGCTCCTAACTTTGCAGACTGGGTTTTTATCATTCAAGCTACAAGACATTAAAACAATCTCTTCTAGAAAAGTACCCATGCACATTTGATTGAAAGATGTAACCTTGATCATTTGGATGCAGTAACCTCCATATATCTAAGAGATCCAGTTTCTTCATTAAGGAATTTGCACCTTTTTTAGCATTGAATTTCCTATTAAATGAGGTGGAAAAGCATCTACTATTACATTTGGAACTATGTTGAAATCTCCTGCTAATATAACTTTATAATCTGCATATTAGGCCACTTGTATAAACATTTGTGAGAACCACCTAGGATCGTATTTCTTATTTTTAGAGGGTACACATTTCCCCAAAACATTTCCATCCTTTTCACTTGACCCTTTACCAAAATAAAACATCCTTGTAGGTCTTTTTTTTGTCAAATATATGAGAACTAACTTCTCACTGTAACTGTGTATATAGGAATAATATATACAGTTTTCAATCCAGTCAGATTTGAATTTTGCATGTTCTGCATCCATTAAATGTTTCTTGCAAAAATGCAATTTGTGTATTTAATTCCTTAAAATAGTCCAATATATTCCATCTCTTTATTGCAGAATGAATACATTTACATTCCAGAACTTAATTGTCAAATTATTAAGTAGGAGGGAGGTTCTGCAAGTCAAATTTAGGTTTTCAGGTAGAAAGTTGAAATCCAGAACTGCTATCGTAGCATTCTCAGAAATGCTCCCCGTTCCATGTGCAGGAGCCCAGAAACACACAGAGCTCTGGAGTATCAGTGCATGCATGAGACGACAGTGAGGGAAGAGGGTTTTGGGTTTGTTAGGAACTTGGAAGCATTTTGGGGGAGGGGGGACCTTTTCCAAAAAGATGGGATCCACCTTAACCAAAGTGGAAAAATAGTAGAAACTATTCTCAAGAACAAAATTGTAAAGCATATAGAAAGATATGATTTAATGGAACATAGTCAACATGGATTTACCCAAGGGAAGTCTTGCCTAACAAATCTGCTTCATTTTTTTGAAGGGGTTAATAAACATGTGGATAAAGGTGAACCGGTAGATGTAGTGTATTTGGATTTTCAGAAGGCGTTTGACAAAGTCCCTCATGCGAGGCTTCTACGAAAACTAAAAAGTCATGGGATAGGAGGCGATGTCCTTTTGTGGATTTCAAGCTGGTTAAAAGACAGGAAACAGAGAGTAGGATTAAATGGTCAATTTTCTCAGTGGAAAAGGGCAAACAGTGGAGTGCCTCAGGGATCTGTACTTGGACCGGTGCTTTTCAATATATATATAAATGATCTGGAAAGGAATACGACGAGTGAGGTTATCAAATTTGCAGATGATACAAAATTATTCAGAGTAGTTAAATCACAAGCAGACTGTGATACATTGCAGGAGGACCTTGCAAGATTTGAAGATTGGGCATCCAAATGGCAGATGAAATTTAATGTGGACAAGTGCGAGGTGTTGCATATAGGGAAAAATAACCGTTGCTGTAGTTACACGATGTTAGGTTCCATATTAGGAGCTACCACCCAGGAAAAAGATTTAGGCATCATAGTGGATAATACTTTAAAATCATCAGCTCAGTGTGCTGCAGCAGTCAAAAAAGCAAATAGAATGTTAGGAATTATTAGGAAGAGAATGGTTAATAGAACCGAAAATGTCATAATGCCTCTATATCGCTCCATGGTGAGACCACACCTTGAATACTGTGTACAATTCTGGTCGCTGCATCTCAAAAAAGATATTAGTTGCGATGGAGAAGGTACAGAGAAGGGCTACCAAAATGATAAATGGGATGGAACAGCTCCACTATGAGGAAAGGCTGAAAAGGTTAGGGCTGTTCAGCTTGGAGAAGAGACGGCTGAGGGGGGATATGATAGAGGTCTTTAAGATCATGAGAGGTCTTGAACGAGTAGATGTGACTCGGTTATTTTCACTTTCGAATAATAGAAGGACTAGGGGGCATTCCATGAAGTTAGAAAGTAGCACATTTAAGACTAATCAGAGAAAATTCTTTTTCACTCAACGCACAATAAAGCTCTGGAATTTGTTGCCAGAGGATGTGGTTAGTGCAGTTAGTGTAGCTGGGCTCAAAAAAGGTTTGGATAAGTTCTTGGAGGAGAAGTCCATTAATGGCTATTAATCAATTTTACTTAGGGAATGGCCACTGCTATTAATTGCATCAGAAGCATGGGATCTTCTTAGTGTTTGGGTAATTGCCAGGTTCTTGTGGCCTGGTTTTGGCCTCTGTTGGAAACAAGATGCTGGGCTTGATGGACCCTTGGTCTGACCGAGTATGGCAATTTCTTATGTTCTTATGGAACCAGGCTGCAGGCACTAAACTTTAAAAAAGATATAATGCAGCTTTTAAACTAGACGGAGGAAAGCCAACAGTTGCTCAGAAGTACATGATTCAGAATGACGTATTTTTGAAGGATTCTAACAGAACATGGAAATTGGGGCATCCCAGCACAGAAATTGCAAAAAAATGTTAAAATAGCCTAGGTGCCTTAAGACAGAGCAGAAAGATTCCAAAATACCTTTGTCAATTAGGGATGTGCAGAGGGACGCCGTACATTGCATTCGGGATTCGAATTCGTCGGGGGGCAGATACGTTGCATTCGGCAAGGGCCCCCCCCGATACGTATTCATCCCAGCTAAAATTAAATTAACTACAACCCCCTGACCCTTGTGGCCCCCGCCCCCCCACCAAGACTTACCAAAACTCCCTGGTGGTCCAGCGGTGGGTCTGGGAGCCATCTTCTGCACTCACACCCTGGGCTGCCGGTATTCAAAATGGCGCCGATAGCCTTTGACTTACTATGTCACGGGGCTACCAGTGCCGTTGGTCAGCCCCTGTCACATGGTAGGAGCAATGGATGGCCGGCACCATCTTGTGCCATTTTGAATACTGGCAGCCGACAGCCTTTGCCCTCACTATGTCACAGGGGCAGCCGACGGTCCGAGTGCAGGAGGTCGCTCCTAGACCCCTGCTGGACTTTTGGCAAGTCTTGTGGTGGTCAGGAGGGTCCCCCAAGACTTGCCAAAAGCCCCTGGTGGTCCAGCGGGGGTCCGGGAGCGATCTCCTGCATTTGGGCCATCGGCTGCCAATAATCAAAATGGCGCCAATAGCCTTTGCCCTTACTATGTCACAGGGGCTACCGGTGTCATTGGTCAGCCCCTGTCACATGGTAAGAGCACAAGATGGCACCAGCCATTCACTGCTCCTACCATGTGACAGGGGCTGACCAATGGCACTGGTAGCTCCTGTGACATAGTAGGCCAAAGCCTATTGGCACCATTTTGAATACCGGCAGCCCAGGGTGTGAGTGCAGGAGATGGCTCCCGGACCCCCTGCTGGACCACCAGGGAGTTTTGGTAAGTCTTGGGGGGGGGTTTAGGAGGGTGGTGGGTTTGTTTAAATTGGCTCCTTTAGACGGCCGAATAATTTGGCGAAGATTCATTGTATTCGTGGGGAATCACAATACATTTCGCTTCCCCACGAATACAACAAATATGTCCCTATACGTTGCGAATTGCCAATTCGTAGGGAAAGAATGCATACCCTATTGTCAATGATAGGCAGGTTATTAATGTAAACAAACATTTAGAAATAGCTTTATACAAATACTTGAAGTCAAAAAATTAGATGGGAGAGTTAAAATGTATAGCATTAAATGAAAAGGTAGATATAACTGGCATCTCAGAGACCTAGGAGGAGGATAACCAATGGGACAGCGTGATACCAGGGTACAAATTATATTGACATAATAGGATTGATCAAATTGGTAGAAGGGCATTGAGTTAAACAGGATAAAAGTTCTGCAGGAAACAAAATGCAATACCAAATCTTTATGGATAGAAATTCCAGGTGAAAAAGGGGAATACAATAGCAGTGGGCATGTATTACTCTCCACTTGGCCAAAATGAACAGACAGACAATGAAAAGCTAAAAGCAATTAGGGAACCTAACAAAATCAACACCACAGTAATAATGGGCGATTTCAATTGAGTGAATGTTATATCGGGACATAATAAAAAGATTTATTTATTTGTATTTAAAAAATTTCTATACCGCCTATACGTTATTTAGGTCTAGGCGGTTTACACAAGTTAACACACATAATAAAGCACTGACAACAAACAAATATGAAAGTAATAGAAAAAGTAAATGTTACAAAAATAGAAATTAAAAGGAAAACGTGCCTAAAATATGACTTTGAAAATAAAAAGCAGAAGAAAGCATAATTAAACTTGAGGTTCAGTGAAAATTAATGAACACAGATAAGATTTATCAGCCTTTTTGAATTCCTTTGCATTTGTGAGAAGTCAGATATAGTCCACAGGATAGGACCTGCCAAGGAAAAAGCGCATTTATGGGTAAGGTCTAGCCTAGCTATTTGCTGTTAGGTACCTGAAGAAAATTTTTATCAAGAGTCTTGGAGGTTGGTAAAGACACAACAAAGAACAAAACCAAACCGTTGATGGGTTATGGATCAAATTGTGAATAGTAGATAAGATCTTGTAATGGATGTGCTGTCGAATTGGTAGCCAATGGAGATGTTTTAGAAAGGGGGTAATATGCTTGTTTCATTTTCTGTTAGTGAGTAAACATGCTGCTGCACGTCTACTCATTAACACATGAAATTCCTTGATGAAATAAATGACTGCTTCATGAAGCAGCTGGTACAAGAACCAATAAGAGGGGAAACTATTTTAGACCTAGTTCTTAGTGGAACACAGGATTTGGTGTGAGAGGTAACAGTGATGGAGCCGCTTGGTGATAGTGATCACAACATGATCAAATTTGACTTAACTAGAGGGAATACACTCAAGAAATCTAGTGCAACAGAATTTAATTTTCAAAAAGGTGACTATTATAAAATGTGGAAAACAGTCGGGAGGGAATATGGTGAAGAAAATTGCCATTGTACTGTTTTTGTTCAATGGAGATGTTGTTCTTTATTAAAAACAAATATGTTTCATTAAAATGTGGAAAACGATTAGGAAAAAACTGAAAAGAGCAGCTGCAAAGTTTACATTGGGCATGGGCCTTTTTTGAAAATACAATCTTGGAAGCCCAGACCAGATGTATTCCAGGCATTAGAAAAGGCTGAAGGAAGGCTAAATGACTACTGGCATGGTTAAAAGGTGAGGTGAGTGGCTATAATAGCTAAAATAACATCTTTCAAGAAATGGAAAAGGGATCCGAATGAAAAAAACAGGAAAGAACATAAGCACTGGCAAGTTAGATGCAAAGCACGGATATGGAAGGCCAAGAGAGAATTTGAAAGAAGCTGACTATGGAAGCAAAAACTTATAATAAAACCTTTTTCAGGCAAATTCAAAGTAAAAAGCCTGCAAGGGAGTCAGCTGGACTATTAGATTATCAAGGGGTAAAAAGGGAACTTTCTTTGCTTCGATCTTCACAGAGGAAAATGTAAGAGAGATAAACCATGCCAGAAATGTTATTCAAAGGTGATGATTCAGAGAAACAAACAATCTCCGTGTCCCTGGAAGATGCAATAGGGGAAACTGACAAACTAAAGAAGAGCAAATCACCTGGACCAGATGGTATACATTCCAGAGTGCTGAAAAAACTGAAAAATGAAATTGCAGACCTGTTATTGGTAATTTATAAACTATCATTTAAATTGTCTATGGGACCAGAAGGCTGGAGGATTCCAATGTAACAAGGGATCAGCAAATCAGATGTCTCTGGTCAGGCAAACTGGTAAACGGTCATAAAGAACAACATTACTTACTTAGACTGCCATCCAAAAGGCATGAATTTGTTGGAGAAAGAATATAGGACATAGCCCAGTGGCCTCTCCTTTCTTGCTCCTAGTGGGTAATAAAGATTTCTTGCTGGGGACGGAAGGTAATATATTCAAAGAGTGGTCCCAGAACCTGGAATGTATTTTTAGTACCTCACAGCAACATAAACAGTGGTAGCTCAAATGCACAGCTCCTTTCTGAGAATATGTGCAATGAAAAGTCTAACAAGAGGAGTTGCTTTGTACACTGCAGTCTCTGCTAGCTGCATTATACAAATCAACTCCTTTTCATCAGTTATAAGGACTAAAATTCTTTAGTATGTCAATTTTATAACACTTCTGAATGTGTCTAACACCACTCACCTTAACCCCAACAAACCACCCAAAAACCCACCTTGATTAAAGTATCTCTCTTCAGTGGTACCTATATATAGAGTGTCAGACTGACCCTATACAGAGACACTCTTGCCCCCCCCCCCAAGGACCTGTAGCAAAGTTATGCAGGTAACATACGCACGTTGTCTTTGCAAGATTCGTGGTTACGTACTTCAGTCTTGGCCCAGAACACCCATGCCCTACTCCTTTTCTGCTTCCTTCTTCTAAACACGTGTACAGGCATACGCATATGTGGCTGTTTTTGCGTGAGCAATGGTTTTAAAATCTACCCCATAGCATTTTACCATTCCAGGTTATAGTGTTATTAAATGTCATAAGTCACAATACTTGGGCCCACCCATAAAGTGCACTAGTGCCTTCAGCACTTTAGACCAACCCCTGATACCCACAGTTTCATTTTAGCCCCAACAGTTCTAGTATTATATGATGATGAATCTTAAATTGTACTTCCCTCAAATTTGCTGGCTTTAAATATCTATAAAGAGCAGAAAAAGCTTCTAACACATTCTGCATGTCCAATTGAACCCCTAGATCTTCACTCTATACATAACTCATTTGCGTATGTGGATATTTTGCTACACTTCATTGATATGCATCATTCCATATTCCAATCTTGTTAAATTTCGGTGTTATATCAAAGAAAGCCTCTTCTGCATCTGTAGAAGCTATGAACCAAGTCAACTTTCGTGAAGGATAAACAAAGTCGTGATTGAAAATAGGCATAGTAATTTCCATTTGGTATCTCCCATTCTTCTTTCAGTTGCTGAAAGGAGTAAAGATGAACACAGACAAAATC
The DNA here is from genome assembly GCF_901001135.1 of Rhinatrema bivittatum. Taxonomy (NCBI): domain Eukaryota; kingdom Metazoa; phylum Chordata; class Amphibia; order Gymnophiona; family Rhinatrematidae; genus Rhinatrema; species Rhinatrema bivittatum. Next base: position 698,224,586 of record NC_042615.1, read on the forward strand.
TACTAATTGCCCTAAACAGTATAATCCCTTATTTCTCCATTCTCTAAACACTCCATAGTCTAAGCCACTAGGGAAGTCATGATTACCCGTCAAACATACAAAAGGAAACACATACGTGAGATTTTATTTATCTTCCTCCACCACTTCCATGCTTTATGGATAGCTTGAAACCAAAAACCCCATGGTTCTGAAGATACATTGTTCGCAACCTAAAAATTTAATTTATTGGGTACCAAGGTTAACCAATTCCTCCATTAAATGTTTAGATTACATTTTTCATGTAATGATATCCAATCCTGTATATAGCATATTAAAGATGCCACATTATAAGCTCTCAAATCTGGCAATGCCTGACCTCACTGTCTCTTGTCCTTACATATTATGTAATTAAATCTTGCTCTTTTCTTTTTCCATATAAAAGCTATTTGTGCTGACCTAAAGCGCAGAATTACCTTTTTTTTTTATATAATGTAATGTTTATTAGACAAAGTTAGAGCATAACAAACAACCACTGAACAATTGACAATGAACATCAATACAGTGTGATATACCCATTTGATAGATTAATAATCACAAATAAAAATGACAATGCAGCACCAATGTGTGACTTGTCCTTTGTTTTATAAACACCCCCATCACTCACCTACAACCCCCCCCCCCCCCCCCCCCGCATGACTCCCCTCTTCCCTAGTATCCTTCTGGCTCTCAATTAGAAGACAAAAATAAAATATGAACTACAGAAATGAAATACAGAAAGTACATGTGTGTGAGCAAACCATCTCTTCATGGGCTTCTTGATCAACATTAATCCAAGTTTTGGGCCTCTCGCCAACTGATGTACAACCCCCATGTCTGATGAAATCAAGATAGAGAATCATAACTATAAGCCGTGAGCTTATACATAGTATACAAAGCAACAAGCCTAAGTTGAACATAAGATTTACGGGGAACTCCTGGTTTACACCACCAAGCAGATGATTCACAACATTTTGCCACAATTATGAACTGGATCAGTCTACAATATCGCTCTGGAATCACACAGAGATCTATAAAAAGTAGCAATAATCTAGGGTTGCGGTCAAGCTTGCAGCCCGTGACCTCAAAGATGAGATCTAAACCATTTGCCAAGTAGCCAAGGCCTAAATCCAGTCTGGCAGCCCCGGTGTTGCCTTGAATCAGAAATTTAAATTACCCCAATATTGACTGGATAAATGTAACATCAGGACATGCTAGAGACAAAGTTCCTGGATGGAATAAACGACTGCTTCATGGAGCAATTGGTTCATGAACCAATGAGAGAAGGAGCTATTTTAGATAAGGATTTGGTGAGAGAGGTAAGGATGATGGGGCTACTGGGCAATAGTGATAATATCATGATCAAATTTGAACTAATGACTGGAAGGGGGACAATATTTAAGTCTGTAGTAATTTTCAAAAGCACACCCTCATGGGTCAAGGTCATTTCCATGCCTAAAACCCAGTTTTAGGCATGGAAATGCTTATGAAAATCAGGCCCTTTAAAGTATAATGCTCTTGAACTTAATTCTAAGACAGGTTTGATTTTACCAGTCCAGGGGCCAAACTACAATTCTGTAAATTAATTCATGGAATGAAGTCTATGCAAGTGACTCAAAATAAATGTATCCAAGGCAGAGCGAATAAGAATATATCATAGCTCCAAAGTGAACACTGTATCTATAATTGCAAGGATGGCTCAAAGCTAACTTGCGGCTAAAGGAATAACATCAGGACATTTCTGAAATATGTTTAACCCTCTTTCTTTCTTTAGTACATTAGCTCAAAATTCTGTACAGTCCAGAAAAAAAAAAATCAGAGTAGTTGGCAAACCTACCTACAATTCAGAACACCGGTCTCCTTGTTTCACACAAATGAGCAATTTGAAAGGAAAGAATATCTGATAGACTCCTCTCGAGATATCAGTGAACGCAAATGTCTATAAACCTATAAGGCTGAGCACAAACTATACAGTTCCTTCTCATTAAGTGATTTGAAAACCACTGACAGGATTTTGAACCTAATGCGCCAAAAGATCGGCAGCCAATGCAGGGAAGATATGCTCAGTACAGCACATTCCCATCAATGCCATGTTGCTGTATATTATAATAACCTGTAATGGTCTTAAAGTCAAAGCTAGTAGGCCAATATATAAAACAGTGGTCTAACCCTGAGAAAACAATCTATAAAACTGATCAAAATTCCCGAGTAGTAAGAAATGGCTTTAAGCACCATTGTATGCGCAATTTATAGTAGGCACACTGTGCTGATGCTTTGACTTGGGAAGAAATAAAGAAGAATCAAAGATAATATCCAAATTCCTCAATTGTGATGAAAGAGTGTAAATTACCTATTTGTAAAAATGGAGGAATGCCTGAGCATGGAAATATGGATAATATCATTAATTCAGGTTTTACAATGTTTAACATTCTTTTTTGCATGCAGCCAGTGACTTACAGCTGTAACATGTTGCCACTCTGTTCAGTATCTCAGGAACTGCTGTTGTAATAGGAACTGCCAACTGGATGTCATCCGTGTAGAGATGGTATACAACATCCAGGTCCAATAATAGTCTGCAAATAAATGTTAAACAGGACAGTAGACAAAGCAGAACCCTGAGGCACACCTGTTTCTACAGCAATCCAAGATAAAGAGACCTGACCAACTAACTTGTTGGAAATATCCTATTAGATATGATTGGAACTAGTGCAAAATAACATAAGAAATACCTGTATCAGCCATGAGAGGCAGAAAAATCTTATGGTTAATTATATCAAATGCAAATAAGTCAAGAAGCACCTGTGATCATCAAAGCCTCTCCAAAAAAAAAAAAAAAAAATCTACACTAGAGAACTGTAAAAGCCATGCCCAAAAAAACATTCTAATAGACTTTTGTATGCTTTCTGAATATGAAGTTGTAGCCCAAAGGAGTCTAGGAACTTGACCATCTTTATGAACAAAGGAAAACTGTTTTGCTGATACCAGGCAAGCACAGCGCCAACCAATCTCATCTTTGAGTTTTTCTCAAATAAATTAACCTATCAGAGATGGCAAACATATCAATGAGATGTCTCCAGCAGTCATATGCTATATGTCTGTTTGCCCATAAGCTGAACCAGCAGTTTGAAAAATACTATATGCCTGGACCAATCATACTGTTTATTAGGGGTGGGAAGAAGTAAAAATTTTGTTGTTTTTTGTTTCATTTTTAGGTTTTGTTTTCTTTAAATGTTTATTTCCTAGGCCTCATAGGTCTGCTGTCTCTTCTTCCTGTTCTTTCTTGAAAATAACTGTCTGCTGGGGACACACTGGAGTAAATTAACTCCAGTGCATCCTCCTCTGTGGAGTGTGTGATTTTGTTGTAGGCCAAGGTCCAGGCATTGGAACCGGGCTGCCAAGGCCCAGGCATCAGAACCTGGCCCAGGCCCAGGCTGAGGCATGGGACCCGCCCTTGTATTAGAGGTAAAGGAACAGTCTTGCAGAAGTCACTTCAATGTATTACGCAAAGGGTTAATTTAGCTCCTTATGAGAGAGAAACACAGTTATGATTTATTCTTAGTTATAGCATGCAGCTTTGTGCTTGTTTGAGTACACTGAAAACATACTGTGTCACAGTCCATAGCCCTCAGCTCTAACTTTGCAGCCTCTCTTTCCCTAGTCTGATAAGAAGCAGGCTACAAAACCTCAAGGTCACACACAGAAAAGTCAAAATACAAGATGGAGACAAGACTTAATAAAAAGATAAATACCAATTAGAGCCAGCTGATAGTTAAGGAGTTAAATCTTGTCCTTGGTGTTCATTGAAAAGTAAAACCAAGTAACTCTACTAGTGCTGAGAGCTAAAAACACCTGACATCTGCCCATAAAGACTTTATAGACACAGAATAAACTTTTACAGACCTCATGAATACAAGTGTACTTTTAGTTTTTGAGGCACACACATTCTAATCACAGTGGTGATTGTTTTCTGAAATAGTTATATAATTGCTTTTGTTTACATGGCATTAATGCTATTGATACAGATATTATGATGATTCTGGTGTCCAACCAAATGTGTTAGATGTAGAAAAATGCAAGGGATAATGGTCTTACAAGTTAAAGAGAATTATGTACAATATAATGATTAGAAGTAGTGAATACAACACAAGAAATCTGCTATTTCAGAGCTGTCCTGACACATGCACTAGTTTTTATCATCAGTTAGGCAATATTTCAGGAGAGTTAGGAACAAAGAAAAAACAATTCAACGCATGTGCTATCAAAAGTCATAAAATATTAGCGCCCAGTGGGATGGGTAGATTCTCTGCCAAGAGTTAAACCAGACCATTTCAACAAGACAATCTCCACAACAACAAAATTTCCAGTACCAGTCAATCCACCCACTGAGACAACGCTTTCTGATACTTGTCTGGGGAGCCTGGCGAATGTTTTCTTCAGGAAAGTGACAACTTTTGCTAAGCATTTGTATATATAGCTTCCTGTTAGCAAGAAAAGATTATTTACCCTTGTTCATGTGCGGATATATAACCTGTTTTGTTTTTTGTCTCATACGTTCTTATAAGCATCCTTTTATGCATATATTATACAGAACAATATAGCTTTTCATATAAGGCATAGTCGGGTGTTGTCATTTTCTTGGTGTGCTTGTGTGATCCAGACTACAAGGCAAAACCCCCCATCCTCCCATCCACTACAGGCCTCTGGGCTAGGCCCTAGGCCCTAGCCTAAGCATCGGGTCCCGGTGTTGGACCTGGGCTGAAGCCCAAGCATTGAAACCTGGCCTCCAGACCAGGCACTGACGTCAGGTCTGAACATAAGTCCTGGCCTAGGCAGAGGCCCAGATGTCAGGACCAGACTTGGCCCAGGTGTCTAGACCCAGCCTCCAGACTGGGCTTTGGCACCAGGCCTGGACTTGTTCAAGCCCAGGCATCAGGACTGGGTCTAGACATGGCGTCAGATTCACGATGGATAAGGTAGGTGCAGGGGCAGGAAATTTCCCAGGTCTGAGTCTTTCCCTGGATCTCAGCCAAAGCCCCAGCATCAGGCCACAATTTAGGCCAAGAACCTGGCATGGCGCTCAGGATTAGGCCACATCCCCTGTATCGGGCCATGTTTTGGGTCTAAGCTGAGGCCCTGGCTTCAGGCCATGCCATATTCCTACACGAGGCACTAGCTTTGGGCCTAGGCCAATGTCCAACAGATGACTTTTTTCCTCCAGATTTTCAAAATGGGATGAAATTCCAATGAACTTTTGTCAGAATTTAAATAGTTCTCTTTTGAAAACGACCTGAAAAGAAATAGGAAATGTCATCTCATTTCCATTTCTCTCTAATGCCCATTCCTACTGTTTATCTTGTAGTTATTAATTTGCATTAATGAAACTGAGAAATGCAAATTGAGGCATTTAAAATGGTGCGAATAAAGGAAACAGACACCATCGGACATCACAGAAAATGGATCCTTTCTTCACAGACTTAGTGTGCTGTCTCTTTTCTCTGAGGCAGCTGAGAAAACGAAGAGGCCATGGGTGGCAGAGGAAGATGAGGTTGTGTGTCACCAGTGGAGCCCAGGCTGGAAGCAGCAGAATAAGGAGAAAATGCACAGTTGTGAGAGAAAGAAGTATCCTACTTGTGTTTGTGTGAAAGAGAGGCAAGGGGTGTGTGTGTATGTGGCATTCCAGGTATCCATTACCCTTCTCCGTACAAAAAATATTTCCTGACGTAGGTTCTGAGTCTTCCCCGGGGATTTTCATTTTGTGACCCTTAGTTCTATTGTTTCCTTTCCAATGGAAAAGGTTCAAAGTCTGTGCATCATTAAATCCTTTCAGGTATCTGAAGGCCTGTATCATGTCCCTCCTGAGCCTCCTCTCTTCCAGGGTGTACATGTTCAGATCCTTCAACCTCTCCTCATAAGTCTTCCGATACAGACCCCACACTATTTTGGTTGCCCTTCTTTGGGCAGCCTCCATCCTATCTCTATCCTTTTTGAGATACAGGCTCCAGTACTGAACACAGTACTCCATCTGAGGCCTCACCAAGGGCATCACTACCACCTTTTTCTTGCTGGTTATTCCTTTCCCTATGCATCCACATATTCTTCTGGCTTTAGTTATCACCTTGTCACATTGCTTCACCGCCTTCAGAAAGGCAGATACTATCACCCAAGGTCCCTCTCCCAATCCGTGCATATTAGTCTCTCACCCCCCATCACATACAGTTCCTTTGGATTACTGCACCCCAGATGCATGACACTGCACTTCTTGGCACTAAATCCTAGCAGCCAAATCCTTGACCAGTCTTCAAGCTTTAAATCACTTTTCATTCTCTCTACTCCTTCAGGCATGTCTACTTTGTTGCAGATCTATCATCCGCAAATAGACAAACTTTACCTTCTATCTCTTCCGCAATGTCGCTCACAAAGATATTGATCAGCACCGGTCCCAAAACCGATCCCTGTGGCATGCCACTTAACACCGTTCTTTCTTCAGAGAAGATTCCACTTACCATTACACGCTGTCTCCCATCAGTCAACCAGTTTGCAATCCATGCCACTACCTTGTGCCCATTCCCAAACTTCTCAGTTTGTTCACTAATCTCCTGTGTGGGTCCGTATCAATAGCTTTGCTGAAATCTAAGTAAATCACATCTAGTGCTCTTCCTCAATCCAGTTCTCTGATCACCTGTCACAGAGCATGAGTGGTCTATGGCTGGTTGGAGGACAGATTCAGAGTCTGGATTCCAGTTTCCTCTTGCACACCTTTATGTTTCACACATCAAACACAATTCAAAACTGCTTATATTGCAGCATGTCAGGAAGACAACTTCAGTAGGTCAGTTATGTTATAAGGCATTGCCTTCTTCTCTCCAGGGCCTGACTTGTTCTCCTCTGAACCTATGCTTTATTCCTGCTTGGAGAAGACTGCCTGCACACAGAATGCCCTATGTTAAGGTGGACTGGGCCCAGACCAATGGGACTGATCTCTTAAGATGTTCTGAGGTTTTCTATAGGTCACTGTTGTATTTTTAAGATGTGCTTTGATCCATAGTTTTTATATTTTAGCTTATGCTGAGACAGATTTTATATTTTAAATGAACTTGTTTTTTTTTAACAGTTATCCTCTAATACGCAAATGTTGTAACCAACATTTGATTTATGTTGTAAACCAACGTGATATGTATTGATATGAAAGCCGGTATACAAAAATCATTAAATAAAATAAAAATAAGTATACCCTCCCACTGAGCTCAATGTTATCCAATTGAGCGACTGTCCTTACCAGGGCTATGTCCCTCTGTAGGACCCTGCGCTACCCTTGCCCTTGGGACCTGTCTCAATCTAGGGCAACCATTTTCCCATTCTCACCCCCTCCTGCCTTAGGATACTGGGATTCAAACCTTGGAATGCCCAGCCCTTTACCTTCTGGGGATTCTCTATAATCAAGGGTAACTTCCTCTTCTCCCAAGGCACCCCTCTCCCCCAGCCTCCTGGGTTTCTCTATATGAGGCTTCAATACAGCCACTCAATCCCTCTTGGTTCTCTGGGTAACCCATGCTGGTTAACCCCAAGTCCCATTACCTGGAACGTCCATTTCACTGGCATCTTGACCTCTCCAGGCTGGATTTCCAGGAACTTCATTTCTTCACCAGTCCTGGCTTTCTCAGTCTCTTTCTCTCGTTGATGGGTAGCATGCCAGTATTTTCCCTAAATGGTCTGGCATCTCCTTCAACTGCTGGACCTCTGGGCTCCAGACCTCTACCACCGCCTCAGTATTGACCTCTTGTTTTTTCTTTATCCCCTCAGCTTCTTGGGTCGCACCGCCCTCAGTGAGTGGGATAGCCATTCTAGAAGGGTGCTGCTCTCCTGTTTGCAACCATGCATAGGACTCCTGTCCTTCTGGCTTTTGTTCTACTATTTGCCCTGCAGAGCAGTTTCTGGGTTCTCTGGCCCCTTGCTAGAGCCTCTCTCTCCAGCTCCTTGATACTGCCTCTCGCAGGCCACTTGGTACTGCCCCCTTCTGGGCAGTCTGTGATATCCTCTCCAGGGCTCTTTTCGGTGTTTGGGCACCCTACAGGGCCTTCCTCAGGCGTCCCTGTAGCATCCCGCTTAGGCTTTTTCCTATTGCATTTCTCAGGCCTTTCAATAGTGCCTCCTTCTGGGCAGTCTGCATAGCCCTCCCCCCAAGGCTCTCTGTGACACCTCTCTCTGGGTCTCCGCAGGCCCTCTTTCTCAGCTTCCCTTTAAGCTCCTCCATGCTCTCTCAGGTAATATAGTCTTTTGCACTCTCTCTTGCTGTTCCTTTTCTGCATTACCAGTGGTCTCCTCAGGCCATTGCCACAACTTGACCAGTTCATCGGACATCTCTGCCAGTAAGTCATCTAGCTCTCTTAGGAATTGTTGACCTTCCCTGTTCATTCACTCTAGGCATTTACTCTCGTGTCTGGGTTCTCTAGCTTCATTGTTCTGGTAGATCACTCCAGCTGCCTAACCTCGAGCCTCAGGTTCTCCCTCTCACACGGCTCTTGGGTCTGGCAAACTCTCAGTACCCAAAAGTGCATGGCAACTCTTATTTTAAGCACACTGGCTTCTCTTTTTTCTTTTCCCCAGGAAATAAACACCTGCATGAATCTTTCCAGGGATAGGAAAACAAAATTTTAAAAAACCTGCTGGCTTCTCCGGCCCTTACTCATTGCTTGACTCTTGACTATACAGGCGGGGGAATGGCCCCTTTGATCTGTTGCCAAAGATGTATGTGGATGTGAGAGTAGTAAGCCCCAGGAAAAGAAAAAACCCTTTACAGGGTTTGTTTGTTTTTTTTTTGGGGGGGGGGGGGGGGTTTAATAAGTGCACTTTACACCAGTGTTTCTCTGTGTGCTGCTTAGAGCAAACTCTTTCTGCCTTCAGTGTATTTCTCTGTGCGATGCTTAACACACTTTAAAAAAAAAATTCTCTCTTCCTTCAGTGTTCCTGCCAGTGCAGAAACTTTCTACAAATGCCTCTTTTCAGACACTTGGATTTCTGCCTGTGCAGTCACTTAGTGCAGAAGATCTCCGACCTGAAACCATATATCAGAAAGCATGAGCGGTTTATAGCTGGCTGGAGGACAGAATCATAGTCTGGACTCCAGTTTCCTCTTTCACAACTTTTATTCTTCATACATCAAACATAATTCAAGACTGCTTACCTTGCAGTATGTCAGCAAAACAACTTTAATAGGTCAGTTATGTTATAAAAAGCTGTCTTCTTTTCCCCAGGGCCTGTTTTTCTCTCCTCTGAGCCTATGGTTATTCCTGATCAGAAAGGACACCCTGCATCCAGAATGCCCTGTGTTAAGGTGGACTAGGCCCAGACTGCTGGGATTGGTCTCTTAAGGTATTCTGAGGGTTTCTATAGGGCACTCTGTCACATCACCAACTCAAAAAATCAATCAGATCTGTTTGACAGGATCTTCCCCTGGTGAATCCATGTTGTTTTGGGTCCAGCATCCTACCGGGCTGTAGAAAGTACACTATCATTTCCTTCAGCAAAGTCTCCATTAATTTTCCTACCACTAAGGTGATGCTAACTGGTCTGTAGTTTCCAGCCTCTCCTCTGCTCCCACTCTTGTGAAACAGGACAACCACCACTTTTTTCCAATCTCGTGGCACCATTCCCATTTCCATGGATTTATTGAACACGTCTTTCAGCCTACCAGCCACCACATATCTGAGCTCCCTTAGTATCCTGGGATGTACCTCGTTTGGCCCCATGACCTTGTCCACCTTCAGTTTGCCCAACTCTTCCCACACACTCTCATCCGTAAACAGAGTTTCATCTCCTCCACCTCCATCTACGTTCTTGTCAACCAGCAGTGGTCTCTTTGTATGTGTATAAGAGAGAAAAAGGCAGCCAGCTTGTGCATACGAGAGATAAAGAGGAAGCCTTTTCTTATGTGTGTGTGCATGAGCAAGAGAGGAATGCTGCGTGTGTGTGTGTGAGAGGCTGCGTGTGTGAGTGTGTGTGAGAGGCTGCGTGTGTGCGTGTGTGAGAGGCTGCTTGTGTGCGTGTGTGAGAGGCTGCATGTGTGCGTGTGTGTGTGTGTGTGTGAGAAAGTGGGTAAGGGAACGTGGATTGTGTGTTCTTGGCTGTGTGCATGCTGTGTCCTTATGTTTCTTTTACATTTGAAGTCATGTTATACTGTGCCTTGCAATTAAGTCCAAGGTGGGAGCCTGTGCTGGGAGGGTTCCCCCCTTACAATATCTTGGCAGGTCCTTCATTCTATCTTTTCCAGTTATCTATAGATGGCTGGCCAAGGGAGCCGCATATTCTCCTGGAATGTCTAGGCATTAACTCTGCCATTAAAAGGTCCAAGATCCTCCTTACTTTAAAAAAAAAAATAATAAATAACAGCAGACCTGGTATTATTTATTTTTACAAGAAACACATCTCAGTGATCTGGAACATGCAAAGTTGCATCAAAACTGGGTGGGTTCGGTACACTATGCATCTGCCTCCACTAAATCTGCTGGGGTGGCTATCCTGATCCATAAACATTTGCCTATTACCATTAAGGCTGAAATTAAAAATTCCCAGGGCCAATATATCATCCTTGTTGTAGATTTAAACCATTCTACTCTTGTCTTATGTAACCTTTACGCCCCTAACACCTACAGTTCGACTTTTTTTTAGGGAAATCTATCAGACTCCCCCTCCTCTACCTGGATCAGGATATTGTTATAGGAGGCAGTTTCTATGCAGTTCGAGACCCTCAGTTGGATAAATCTCATTCCAACCAGAGGGATGGTTCATCCAGTAAAGGGATCTCATTTCAGAAACATACTTTACACTTGGTGGACGCTTGGAGAACACTACACCCGTTGGACAAAGATTTTACCCATTTATCCAGAGCCAACGCCATGTATTCCAGGTTAGATTATATCTTGGTAAGCAGTCACCTTTTTTCTAAAGTTACAGATGCAGTGATAGATGATATCTTTATCTCTGACCACACCCCGGTATGGGTTGAATTATCAGTCTTCTTCAGCATCTCCCTCCTTTGTTTGGCACTTTCCTTACTTTCTGGCAGATGATATACCCTTTCAGGAATACCTTCGAGAAAAATGGGCAGATTACTCAAATTTGAATTCTCAATATAGGAACGACCCAATATTGTTCTGGTACACTGTGAAGTCTTTTTCGAGGGGATATCATCTCATATCTGGCCCACAGGAAGAAGATGCTCGATAAACATTTGATCTCTTCAACAAGTTAAACACACTCTTTTACGCTCTAATACCCGTGTCAATAAGGAATCCTACCTCACATTACAAATAGTGATTAATTCACTACTCCAAAGAGCCAAAAAAAGTTTCTTGAATTATCAGTTTAAATTATACCAATTTGGTAACAAGCCTGGGCAACTGTTGGAGAATCTGATAAAATCTTCGAGGGCCTAGATATATTCCTGCTTTGCGTTCCTCCAAGGGCCCGGATTGTCAATGACACTCCCTCAATTTTAGGCTGTTTTCAGAAATACTATTCAGATCTTTATACTTATGAAAGTTGGGATTAGGAGCAGTTCTGTGCTAAACTTAATCTCCCCCGCCTTACCTCTGAGCAGTGTTTAAGGTTGAACAGACCGGTTACTAAGGACGAAGTCAATTGGGCTATCCATCAGGCCAAACTGTTCAAGTCCCCAGGCCCGGATGGGTATAGTGCAGAATTCTATAAATGCCTAATAGACTCTCTTGGGGTGACCCTTTCACAGGTGTTTAACACTCTGGTTCAAGTTGCTACCTACCCCGAGCATGTGAACACAGCTCACATAACTCTCATTCCCAAAGCCGGTAAAAATCCTCTTTCCTGCCTCTTATCGACCCATTTCCTTGTTGAACTTTGACCAAAAATTATTGGCTAAAGTTTTGGCGGAGCGCCTGGCAGACATCTTACCATCCCCTTAACAGACCACGCCAATTAGGCTTTGCAAAGAAGCAATATGCCCTTACCAACATTAAGCTGGTGATGACTGCTAAGGCACTCTGTGGTCGATTGGAAGAAACCTACATCTTAGTAGTTAGTTTTGATGCTGAAAAAGCATTCGACAGAGTAGAATGGGGGTATTTGTTTCATCTTTTGCAGCATATGGGGACACAGGAGGGTTGTTTTTTTACAATATGATCCGATTGCTCTATCAGGACCCGAAAGCCTCTATTTTGATAACTGGTTCCCAATCGGACACTTTTCATGTCACTAGAGGTACTCAACAAGGTTGTCCGCTTTCCCCTCTTCTCTTCCTCCTGAATCTTGAACCACTGCTACTGTCTATCCAGATGACTGAGGAGGTGAGGAGAATAGACTTGCACTCAGAGAAGCAATCATAGCTATTTAAATATGCAGCCTTTGCTGATGATATATTAGTCTTTCTTATGGACCCAAACGGTCATTAAGAACATAAGAAAATGCCATACTGGGTCAGACCAAGGGTCCATCAAGCCCAGCATCCTGTTTCCAACAGTGGCCAATCCAGGCCATAAGAACCTGGCAAGTACCCAAAAACTAAGTCTATTCCATGTTACCATTGCTAATGGCAGTGGCTATGCTAACTTCATGGAGTGCCCCCTAGTCTTTCTACTATCCGAAAGAGTAAATAACCGATTCACATCTACCCGTTCTAGACCTCTCATGATTTTAAACACCTCTATCATATCCCCCCTCAGTTGTCTCTTCTCCAAGCTGAAAAGTCCTAACCTCTTTAGTCTTTCCTCATAGGAGAGTTGTTCCATTCCCCTTGTCATTTTGGTAGCCCTTCTCTGTACCTTCTCCATCGCAATTATATCTTTTTTGAGATGCGGCGACCAGAATTGTACACAGTATTCAAGGTGTGGTCTCACCATGGAGCGATACAGAGGCATTATGACATTTTCCGTTTTATTCACCATTCCCTTTCTAATAATTCCCAACATTCTGTTTGCTTTTTTGACTGCCGCAGCACACTGTACCGACTATTTCAATGTGTTATCCACTATGACACCTAGATCTCTTTCTTGGGTTGTAGCACCTAATATGGAACCCAACATTGTAGAGATTACTTACCTGATAATCTCGTTTTCCTTAGTGTATGCAGATGGACTCAAAACAAGTGGTTATAGTGTGCTCGTGCTAGCAGTTGGAGACGGATCTGACGACAGCACTGGTACATATACCCCCGCAGGAAGTGCAGCAATTCAGTAATCTTCCTTGCAAAAGCTGTAGCTGACCGATCAATTAAATGAACAGGATTACCCTGACCGATTGATAGTAGCTGGAGACCGCCAGTGTTCTCAACCGGAAGGCAGACACCTGACAGGGTGGATGGCCTATTATAAGAAAAACATGGCTTACCGTGAGTCGGTGAATCCCCATGTTTACCGGCAGCCGGGCGGGATGCTGAGTCCATCTGCATACACTAAGGAAAACGAGATTATCAGGTAAGTAATCTCTACATTTCCTAGCGTGTAGAAGATGGACTCAAAACAAGTAGGATGTACAAAAGCTACTCCCAGACTGGGTGGGAGGCTGACAGAGGTCCGTTCAGGATTGCCCTCGCAAATGCTGTGTCCTCCCTGGCCTGGACATCCAGACGATAGAATCTGGAGAAGGTATGGAGGGAGGACCATGTCGCCGCTCTACATATTTCTGCAGGCGACAGCATCCTAGTTTCTGCCCATGAGGCCGCTTGCGCTCTGGTAGAGTTAGCCTTGACCCGTAGAGGCGGTGGTTTTCCCACTTCTACGTAGGCTGCCTTGATAACTTCTTTGATCCAGCGGGCGATGGTTGCCCGTGAGGCCGCTTCCCCTTGCTTCTTCCCGCTGTGAAGGTCGAACAGGTGGTCGGTCTTTCGTACTGCTTCTGACATTTCCAGGTATCTGGACAGCAGCCTGCCGATGTCGAGATGGCGTAGTATTCGACCTTCTTCAGACTTCTTCAAACCTTTCATGGTGGGCAAGGATATGGTTTGGTTGAGGTGGAAGGGTGAGACTACTTTGGGTAAGAAAGAAGGAACCGTGCAAAGATGGATAGCCTCTGGAGTGATTCTGAGAAACGGATCACGGCAGGACAGTGCTTGTAGCTCTGAGATGCGGCGTGCTGAGCATACAGCCAGCAGGAACACCATCTTCAAGGTTAACAAACGGAGGGACAGGCCTCGAAGTGGTCTGAAGGCGTGTCCCGCTAGAAATTCCAAAACTGGGTTGAGGTTCCACAGGGGTACTGGCCACTTCAGTGGCGGGCGAATGTGTTTGACTCCTTTCAGGAAACGGGAAACGTCTGGGTGTGTGGCGATGCTGTTGCCGTCACTCCGGGGACCGTAGCAGGATAGCGCTGCCACTTGAACCTTGATGGAATTGAGGGACAGACCCTTCTGAAGGCCATCTTGCAGGAAATCCAAAATGATAGGTATCTTAGCGGCATGTGGATTGGTGCTGTGAGTTTCGCACCAGGCTTCAAATACTCTCCAGATCCTTATATATGTTAGTGATGTGGAGAACTTGCGTGCTCGGAGGAGTGTATCTATTACCGGCCCCGAGTATCCTCTTTTCTTCAGTCTAGCCCTCTCAATGGCCAGACCGTAAGAGAGAATTGAGCTGGATCCTCATGGAGGATGGGACCTTGCCGCAGCAGGTCCCTGTGTGGAGGCAGGGGAAATGGAGTCCCTGCCAGTAGTCTTCTCATGTCTGCGTACCAGGGTCTTCTTGGCCAGTCCGGGGCCACTAGAAGAACTAGGCCTCTGTGCCGCTGAATCTTGTATATAATGGCGCCCAGCAGGGGCCATGGAGGAAAGGCACATAGCAGGATCCCCTGAGGCCATGGCTGTACCAGGGCATCGATCCCCTAGGATAGCGGATCCCGCCTGTGGCTGAAATATCTGGGTACTTGAGCGTTGGACCTGTCTGTTAGTAGGTCCATGCCTGGCGTCCCCCACTGATCCACAATCAAGTGGAAAGCTGTGGGCGACAGCTGCCATTCCCCTGGATTTAGGCTTTCTCTGCTGAGGAAGTCTGCCGTGGTGTTGACCTTCCCAGCGATGTGGACGGCGGAGATGTCCTGGAGATTTGCTTCCGCCCAAGTCATCAGGGGGGCTATTTCTAGGGATACCTGTTGGCTTCTGGTTCCGCCCTGTTGGTTGATGTATGCCACCGTGGTGGCGTTGTCCGACATCACTCTGACCGCTCTGTTTCGAAGTCTGTGGGCAAATCGCAGGCACGCTAGCCTGACTGCCCGTGCCTCTAGTCTGTTGATGTTCCACCCTGACTCTCCTCTGTTCCACCGCCCTTGTGCGGTGAGTTCTTCGCAGTGTGCTCCCCATCCATTCAGGCTGGCATCTGTAGTGAGCAGGGTCCAGGTTGGGGAGGACATTCTTGACCCCCGGCTCATGTGGCCGGGCTGTAACCACCACTCCATGAAGTTAGCATGGGGCACATTTAAAACTAATCGGAGAAAGTTCTTTTTTTACTCAACGCACAATTAAACTCTGGAATTTGTTGCCAGAGGATGTGGTTAGTGCAGTTAGTATAGCTGTGTTTAAAAAAGGATTGGATAAGTTCTTGGAGGAGAAGTCCATTACCTGCTATTAAGTTCACTTAGAGAATAGCCACTGCCATTAGCAATGGTAACATGGAATAGACTTAGTTTTTGGGTACTTGCCAGGTTCTTATGGCCTGGATTGGCCACTGTTGAAAACAGGATGCTGGGCTTGATGGACCCTTGGTCTGACCCAGTATGGCATTTTCTTATGTTCTTAATTCTAGACAAGGTACAGAGTTTCCTCTGTGATCCACAGCATGGCTCTCTCCCTGCAACTCATGAGTTGCCAGAACACTGAAATAGGGCCAGTGATCCCTTATAAACCCCTGAGAACCAAGCTAAATCCTCAGAGGCGGGATTGCAGGTTTGAGCTGAAAGTAGGTATGCAAGCCTTCTCCGATTACTTAGCTGCAGGTGAACAGACCCACCCTGTGGCTCAAGGGCAGAGCTCAAGCCCTCCAACAGACCAAGTTCAGGACCAAGCCTGGCTCTTTTTCCCCTTACATATGGCATTGACTACATAAATTTGGCTACTAGATTAGCCAGCTTAGGCAATCAAAGGAGGCAACCAGCAGCCACCCTACCATTACCAACAGTCAACACTATGAGGTCCAGCAACCCACTACTGAGATTCCTACACAGTGGCTGCTGCATCTCTGCCCAATCTCCAGTGACCAACCTACAGACACGGACTTAATCTGTGTACTGAGCCAAGAGACTCCTTCACCAGCACAGACTACTTTGCCAACAGAAAGATAGAGAAACTGCACAGAACTTCAATTATTGGCTGTTTACCAGCATGTTGAGAAAAACAGACAATTCTAAATGATATTAATATGGTCAGTGTTGATCCTAATTAATCAGGGGATAGTTTGTCTAATATTTGTGAAACAAATCTGTGCATAATTTTACAGGTCGATGCAATAATCTGTGCATTGAGTTCTGCGCTGAATTTCAGCACATGGTTTTAATGCACAGATTATTTTTCAGCTCCTCATGCAGCAAGCTAATGATACATTAATGTGTTAGGAGTTAAAAAGTGCATAGACAGAGTTAAAATGTGTGTTCAGCACAGCACAGGTGGAACATACATTTTAACTCTGGGTGGGGGGAGGGGAAGGAACCAGGCAAAAAAGACCGCGCTGAGTAAAAAAAAAAAAAAAAAAAGGTAGCCAAATAAATTGTACTTATCCAGCTATCTGGCCACTGCTAACCGCCGCCACTTAGCTGAATAAATACTGACTTATCCAGCTAAGTGGCGGTGGCTAACTGCAGTCAGTTAGCCGGATAAGTCCGTACTTATCTGGCTAAATGGCAGCAGAGCAGAAGAAACGTTTTTGTGATATGTGCCTGTATAGCAGCACTGTAAACTTAATTCCATCTCTTAGCAGGAGTTAAGTTTCTAGGGCTAAGAAAATCTGAGTTAGGCCAGCACCTCTCTGCATGGGAGAATACTACTTTTTATAATTTTATTTTTATTATGTTTTTTTAATCTTACATACCAAGATAATATTCTTGACATTGGAACATATGAAGTATTTAACTAAAGAAACAAAAAAGAAAGAAAACTAACAGTTTACATCAGGAGTTAGTGCGCACTAACTAAAAAATGAATGTTTTCCAAAATTTCCCGAACCATTCCGTATTAAGCAATTTTGCTGAAAACAGAGAACGTAGGTCTAACCTTCGGTTCCTTGGTTTCCCTGAAGCGGTGGATGACCGGGCGCTAGGCTCACTGCTGGAGACCTGGATTCCCGAAGCACTCGGCCTCCCAGAACTACAGGGCCATCTGATGTTAGAGCGTGCGCACAGAATAGGGGTGAGAAGAGAAAATGCACAAAGACGGAGACTTGTGATCGCCAAGTTTCTCAGCTACCAAAATAAACAAAAAATATGGCAAGCCTCCTGGAAGCAATAAAACTTGATGTACAAAACACATCCGATCCGGCTTTTTCAAGAGTACTCTGAGTATCTGATGCCTGAAAAGGTTTTTCCCCCGTATGCTCCATGCTTCATCAAAAGCAAATAAAATTCTCGCTACAATACACGGCACGTCTCCGGTTCTGGAATAAAGATAAGGCCCATCTTTTTTATTCCCCTTATGCAGCTGGAGACTTTCTGGCTAAATTATGAGCACTATCCCCTAATTTTGGATACCCGGAGGATCCCTAAGCATGGCAGCGCAGCGAGAGTAAAAGAACATGGAAATGAAGCACCGGCACAGTATAAATCTCTCAATATGCACGGATTAATAAAAGTAGTGTGAGTGACTGAAGGGCATGACCTCCGCATGATAACACCCCGAACATCCACAACTTGAATCCACTTACCAATAGACTTTCTCCTCCCGGACCCCAGACACGCAGCCTGCGTTTGCTTTAAGCCCTGCCACGCCGACCGGCTGCCCATGTGACACAGGCTGCCGGAAAGTTCTCTGGTGAATTGGAGGGATTCCCGGACCGGGCCTGCTGAACCCTGGAGCCCAGGAGATACTGGAGTGAGCCGAGACACCCCAAGCTCCAAATATGGAAACCCCAAAAAGCACCGGATGCCATCGCACAACAGAGATAACGTGTGGGTTATCAGATGAGTACCGCCACTCCAAACGGCCAACTTTTCGGCCTTGGCTCCCTTTAAAGGACAAAACAGACATTACCAGCATAACAGGGTGAATAAGCTCTTATTTGATTACTAGAGATGTGCATTGGGTGCCAGACCGTTTCCACTTTCGGGTTTGTGTGGCTGCGAGAAAATCTCATATTCTCGCAAATCGGCTTTTTTTTTCCGTGAAAAATCATTTTTCGGCTTAGTGCACGCACTAACAAAAATAACAAAAAGTAACAAAAAAATCATGATTTTTTTTTTTTTTTTTACAAAACGTCAGGGAAAATGCAATCGTTTTATCAGTTTCCCGATCCATAACGATTTAGGAAATATCGAATGAATCTCCTAATCGTCAAAAAAAGATTGCACATCTCTATTGATTAGCAGTCTCAGTTAACCCACGTTCCACCATATGAGAGAGAACTGTATTAAAAAATCAATGCAGGGAAATTGATTGATAGGCGAATTGATCCTGTGTGGAGCGATCCAGGCCATGTTTTGGCATCCATATTAGTACTCTCAATTTCTATGACCTGTATGAGGAGGGATTCCCTCACACATAGATCCACATGACTCCATTACCTCTGTTTAAGAGGACTTTGTGATGGACGATTGTTTTGGGAGGGGTTAAGGGAAAGGAAAGTGGGGGAGGGTTGAGGTGGGGGGGGATCTGGGTATGGGATTTCATTCCTCTTTATTTTGATATAAAGTGATAGAACCATTCTATGTCTTCTGATTCAAACACAGAGTAATTTGATGTTACACATACTTCTCTGCCTTCATATAAGTCCACTAGCACTGACAGTTTTCGCTGCTATCCCAAACAAAAATGTTCAAAGGAGTATCAGACTACAATCCGGGTGGCCGAGGCTAAGCTGGGCCTCCCTACCCTTATTATGTCATTAACCACTGGTATATATGCCAATATTGGGTTCCATATCATTATGTCTAACTTAATAACCTGGAATATGAATGGGCTGGGCTCACCTATAAAAATGAAAAAGATACTATCCCATCTCAAGAAATTACAACCAGCCATAGTTTGACTTCAGGAAACCCACTTATCCCCCACTGAAAGTGAAAAACTACGTCGAGATTGGGTGGGGACATCTGTATACTCGGCGGCACAAGGTAAGAAGGTGGGAGTAGCCATACTTATTAATAAATCAACCAACCTTCATGATAGTCAGAAATATAACAAATCCAGAAGGGCGCTATATCATTTTGACAGGAGAATGGAATGGATTCTTAGTAACAATCTGTAATGTCTATGCACCCAACGAATATAAACATGCATTCTTTGTTAACTTATGCAACCTGCTACTTTGCAACATGCTAGGTACACTTTTTTTTACTGGGCAACTTTTACTGTGTACAAGATCCTTCACAAGATAGAAGCCCATCTACTCGCCAACAGAAAGGGGACAAGGGGAAAGGCATAGGATTCCTATGCAATCAACTAGGTTTAGTCAATAGCTGGAGATCACTGCATCCAGAAGAACACGATTACACCCATGTCTCTCGATCCCATTTATCTCTCTCCCCAATAGACTATATTCTAGTGGCCAGGAAGACTTTCTCAGCTGTAGCACAAGCTAATATCTAAGTACAGGTTATCTCTGACCATGCCCCAGTATCCCTTAGCCTAAACTCCAATGCTGAAAAGACTAGACCGAGTATATGGCGATTTCCTAAATCCCTCAAAGATGATGTTCAATTCCACCAATACCTGAAAGAGCAATGGGCAAACTATGCATCTCACAACACCCAACATGCCACTTCACCCCAACTTTTTTGGGAGGTGGGGAAAGCAGTTCTGAGGGGCAGCATTATTTCCTACATTAGCTCACGGAAAAAAACTACTAAATCGATCTCTTCTGGAACTAGGGGACCAGTTGAAGGTTGCAAAAACCGACTTACACCGAGACCCAACCCCACAAAGTACAATTTTTTAGCATACTTAACCGACTGAACACTACTATTCATTTAAGAACCCAACATAAAATGCAAAAAGGAGAGCAGAATTTATTTCGCTATGGGAATAAAACAGGGAAACTCCTTGCGAATTTAGTACGATCCACGAAACCCATGACTTTTATTCCCAACATGCGTAACACTGGCGGGGAGCAAGTCAAGGATAAGAAGGCAGTTTGTGAAGTATTCCGCTTATTTTATGACACTCTATATACCGCAGATCAGACCCCTATGATAGATGAGGAGACAATTCTTTACAGTGTTGGACTTAGCTACCCTCTCAACTTCACAATCAGAATTTTTGAACCGGCGCATACAAACGGTGGAAGTCTTGAGGGCAATTAATATGGTCTAAGCTGGGAAAGCACTTGGCCCAAATGGATTTTCCTACGATTTTTACAAATGCCTCAGGCACCAAGTGGCTGCCCCACTAACAGCGTTGTATGCAGACGGACTTGCTAAAAACTCATTCCCATGGCATTTCAATCTAGCACATATCACAGTTCTTTCCAAACCTGGTAAAGACCCGCTCATGCCCACCTCCTACCGCCCCATATCATTACTTAATTGTGACCTTAAAATACTTGCCAAAATTCTGGCTGAGAGACTTAACCTCTTACTCCCAGCTCTTATATCTCGGCACCAAGTGGGGTTTGTTAAGGGACAGAAAGCTAACCTTAATATAATCAAGCTAATTACAGCCTTGCAAATTTGTCAAAAGCAACAGATTCCGGCCTTTGCTATAGGATTCGACTCTGAGAAGGCCTTTGACCAGGTTGCGTGGTCATACCTTTTCCCAGTTCTCCACAGGTACAGGATTAAAGGGGAATTCCTACAATACCTACTTCTTTTATATGATAATCCGGTATCCCATATCATTGCAAAAAGATGATTTCTGGGATATCCATATAAGATGAGGGGGTGAGAAAGGGTTGCCCACTATCACCCCTTCTTTACATATCTATAGACCCTCTACTACGGAAGATTGAAAGAGTATAATGGGCTTTGGCACAAATCCGCATATTTTCAAAGTGGCCGCATTCGCAGATAACATATTGGTTTACCTGACAAAACCAGGTACCTCACTCCCAGAATTACTACAAAAACAATTTGGCACTTTTGCATGTCTAAAAATTAACGAAGAGAAATTGGAAGCCATTGATGTGACTGGTACCCTTCAGAGTACGTGGCCTGCTCCATTTCCTTTGTGTTGGGTGAAAAACGATTTAAAATATCTGGGAATACGAATCCCACTAAACATCAAAGATTTATATAAAACAAATATACAACCCTTGTGCTTACAAACTGAGAAGAAACTGATTAAAATGGTCCTAATGCCAAAATGGCTCTATACTATACAAATGGCTCCAATATGGTTAACCAAAAAAGACCTGCAGCGCTTCCACAAAGCCTTGCGGCTTTTTCTATGGAAGGGAAAGAGGGCGAGACAAACCATGGATATTCTATGTACAACCCTGAAGTTCAGAGGCCTAGAGTGCCCAGATTTAATGAGATACACACAAGCTTGTAGTTTGAGATATATTCGAGATTGGTTGTTGCAGACCTCCCTTTACACCCCTTATCAAGATCTCCTGGCTTGGTACGAAGTACCCTCACTTAACCCTCTTTTACAAAATAAAGCACAAGACTTACCTGCTAGTGTGAAATTCCATGATCTACTGAGAACATGTCGGAAGGCATGGCTTCAATTATGTAAAGATTACGGTCACCCCTCCCGTTTGACCTCGATGATAACCATTGCACATAGTCAGACGTTCCCACCAGAACAAGCAGAGGCACCTTTTCTCCGATGGCATCAGCAAGGTCTGACCTATATACACCAATTATTTCAGCCAGCCACCGGAAATAAACTAGACTTTCCAGCCCTGCAACAGCAGTATAAACTTAACCAGGCAGATTACTATCCATTTCTTAAAGTACGTCATCTTATTGATAGTAACTTTATCCACTACACTGAAATCAGGGCCAATCAGAAAATACAAACTGCTATGTCCCCGGGAAACACTCAACATTTATCCATTTCATATTTTTATAAGACATTAACTGTGGATACGATCTCCAATACGTTAGAAACCTTACATGCTCCATGGTCTGAGTGGCACCAGTTCTCAATCCCCTTGGACACATTTAAAAAGATGTTTCAATCAATCCCAGATTTATCAGACAATGTCCTTCTATGGGAGACAGAATATACATTTTTATGGCAATTTTACATTACTCCAGGACGATCTTATCGCTATAAACTATCCTCGTCCAATCTCTGTATCAAGTGTCACCAGAGTGTAGGTACCTACTTTCACTATTTCTGGGAATGCACCTTAGTACTCCATTTCTGGGGTTCTATATGAGATACATGTGCTCAACTATTACATACCACATTGCCACTAAATCCTGACTTCTGGTTATTCGGTTCTAGCAAACATTACAGACTACAGAATTAGATCAAGGAAAAGTACTTGATGTGATTTATCTGAATTTCAGTAAAGCTTCTAATACTGTCTCCGCATAGGAGGCTCATGAACAAACTGAAAAGCCTGGAAATGAGACCCAGAGTGGTGGAATGGATCAGAAATTGGTTGACTGAGATAGTGAATAGTTGTAAATGGAACCTACTCTGAGGAGGGAAGAGTGATAAGTGGAGTGCCTCAGGGATCAGTTTTGGGAACAATTCTGTTAAATATCTGAGTGATATTGTAGAAGGAAAAGTATCTTCTTGCAGATGACACTAATTTCTGCAACAGGGAGGACGCACTTGAAGGAGTAGAGAAAATTAATAGCAATCTAAGAAAACCTGAGGAGTGGTCAAAGATTTGACAGTTGGGAAGCCATTCCAAGAAGTGTTGTCATGTATTTAGGGTGCAGAAATCCAAAGGATCTGCATGTGTTTTGGGCGGGGAGGGGAGTTGGGGGGGGGGCAAAAGCCTGATGTGCACTGACTGGGGGAGAGAGTATCCTCAGGGTGATAGTGCCTGGCTATGTGAAGGTGGCAAAGCAATGTGACAAGGTGGTAGCTAGAGCCAGAATTATGCAGGCCAGCAGAGAAAGAGGTATAACCAGCAGGAAAAGGGATATAACAATGCACCTGTACAAATTGTTGGTGAGGCCTCATCTGGAGTACTGTGTTCAGTTCTGGAAACCATATCTCAAAATGGATAGAGACAGGATAGAAATAGTTCAGAGAAAGGCAACCAAAATGGTGTCTGGTCTGCATCAAAAGTGTTATGAGATGAGATTAAAGAAACTAAATATGTATACATTAGAGGAGAGGTGAGAGAGTAATGCATTTAGGATGCAAAAAAACAAACGAAATTTAATGTATAGGCAGGTGCCACTTACAAAAAAAAGAAAAAACAAACAAACACAAAACACAAGCAAACAAAAACAAAAATCTTATTGAGAGTTTGATCATTCGCCTGCAGGCCGATACTAGACATATAGTGAATTCACTAATACATTTAAAGGACATTAATTAGACATTCCTACTCCCATAGCATCCTAAAACTTAAGTAGGAACTGAACAAATTTGAGATGAAGGCAGCAGTCCAGCAGCAAGAGGGTGGCTTCCCAGTCTTCTGCATTGAGTGTCATATGTATGATTTTTTACCCACCAGTGAGAAATTGTACATGTGCATGCGATGCAAAGAGCTCCTGGCTCTCAGAGATCGAGTCCGATCTCTGGAGGCTAGAGTGGCAGACCTGGAGGAGCTGAGGCAGACAGAGAGGTATACAGATGAGACCTTCAGGGACATAGTAGCCAAGTCTCAACTTCAAACTGGCAGCCCTGGTGCTGCCTTGGAGGAAGGTGGCCTCATGATTGGAGAGCATCAAACTGATGCAGCAGGAAAGGATCCTGTAGCAAGGACCTGCTCTCCAGGTGATGTATTGTCCTCTCGCACAGCGGATATCTCCCCAAGGCCTACTGCCCAGGAAGGAAGGGTTAGGTCGGCTGTCATAGTTGGTGATTATTAGGAATGTAGATAGCTGGGTGGCTGGAGGGCGTGAGGATCACCTGGTAACATACCTACCTGGTGTGAAGGTACGTATGACCTCACACGTCACCTAGATAGGATTTTAGACAGTGCTGGGGAGGGGCCAGCTGTCATGATACATGTGGGCACCAACGACATAGGAAAATGTGGGAGGGAGGTTCTGGAAGCCAAATTTAGGCTCTTAGGTAGAAAGCTTAAATCCAGAACCTCCAGGGTAGCATTCTCTGAAATGCTCCCTGTTCCACGTGCAGGTCACCAGAAGCAGGCAGAGCTCCGGTGTCTCAATGCATGGATGAGAAGATGGTGCAAGGAAGAAGGATTCAGTTTTGTAAGGAACTGGGAAACCTTTTGGGGAAGGGGGGAGTCTTTTCCGAAGGGATGGGCTCCACCTTAACTAGGGTGGAACCAGACTGCTGGCGCTAACCTTTAAAAAGGAGATAGAGCAGCTTTTAAACTAGAACAAAGGGGAAAGCCGACAGTCGCTCAGCAGCACATGGCTTGGAGAGAGGTATCTTCAAAGGACACTAATGATGCATTAGAATTAGGGCATCCCAACAGTGAGGTTCCAATAATAAGAGAAGTAGTCCAAGTGCCTGTAACTAAGAACTCACCTGAGCTAAAAAATTCTAACTTAACCCTATTAATTAATAAGCAGAATGAAAATACAAATAAAACAAACTTTGAAATGTTTGTATGCTAATGCCAGAAGTCTAAGAAGTAAGATGGGAGAATTAGAATGTATAGCAGTGAATGATGACAGACTTAACTGGCATCTCAGAGACATGGTAAAAGGAGGACAACCAGTGCTATACTGGGGAACAAATTATATCGCAATGACAGAGAGGAGCACCCGGGAGGCGGTGTGGTGCTTTATGTCCGGGATGGCATAGAGTCCAAAAGGATAAAAATCCTGCATGAAACTAAATGCACAATCAAATCTTTATGGGTAGAAATCCCTTGTGTGTCGGGGAAGACTATAGTGATAGGAGTATATTACCGTCCACCTGGTCAAGATGGTGAGACTGACAGTGAAATGCTAAGAGAAATTAGTGAAGCTAAACAAACTGGTAGTGCAATAATAATGGGAGACTTCAATTACCCCAATATAGACTGGGTAAATGTATCATCAGTATATGCTAGAGAAATAATGTTCCTGGATGGAATAAATGACAGTTTTATGGAGCAATTGGTTCAGGAACCGACAAGAGAGGGAGCAATTTTAGATCTAATTCTCAGTGGAGAACAGGATTTGGTAAGAGAGGTAATGGTGGTGGGGCCGCTTGGCAATAGGGATCATAATATGACTGGAAGGGGGACAGTAAGCAAATCCACGGGTCTCGTACTAAACTTTCAAAAGGGAAACTTTGAGAAAATGAGAAAAATTGTTAAAAAAAACTGAAAGGAGCAGCTACAAAGGTATAAAGTGTGTAAGAGTCATGGTCTTTGTTAAAAAAAATACCATTCTAGAAGCACAGTCCAGATGTATTCCACACATTAAAAAAGGTAGAAAGAAGGCATGGGTAAAAGGGAAGGTGAAGGAAGCTATTTTAGCCAAAAGATCTTCATTCAAAAATTGGAAGAAGGATCCAACAGATGAAAATAGGATAATGCATAAGCGTTGGCAAGTTAAATGGAAGACATTGATATGACAGGCTAAGAGAGTGTATAATTTGTATGTCACATGAGATATACAAGTTGGTTTATTCATTTGCCACCTACGTAAATATTCTATATAGTAGTGTTTTTCCAAACTCTTTACAGCTTTGAAAACAAACATTACTATTATAGCCCAAACTAGAATTTACTTGTATTTTTGGACATCATTTTTGGTTCATTCTGCACTAACCGGATAAAAGAAGCAAAACTCAAAAGCTAGTTATAAATGTATTGTTAGCACAATACAAAATAATTACCTACAACTTGTTTGTTGACCTTTATTTTCTATGTATTTCTATTTATTCAATTTATTTTCAGAAACTGAATTTCCATTAGAGTTTAACTAGATGCAGTGCTACCATATTTATATACTTAGATCACATAACACATACATTACAAAAATCACACACAGCTGGTACAGCTAGATCTTCTATATAAAAATAAAATTGTGTTTTATATTAATAAATATTAAGCTGCAGACCTGTGACTAAATGAAAAGTGCATAAAACATTTGTTTTTAAATTTATGTAAAACAGAAATAATGCTCATTAACCTGTTTTAGTAATAAACTGTGCATAGTTTGAATGACTGACAATGTCTATCAAAATGTAGTTCTATCAAAATGTGGTTACTTATAGGGCCAGCCCAGTAGCACAGTGGAAGTCCTTCCATGCTGCCATGGGGAAGACCTGAGTTTGATTCCTGCTTCTGCTCTGTGGGCCAGCTGGAGCTGTGGACAATGCTGAGTCAAGAATTCTAGTCATTGTGCAACAGTGATGCCTAGTGACCGGACTTGGAGTACATAATTTGCAGTATTTAGATGGGGCCCTAGTCCTTGGCTCCTGACAAGCAGTTACTGAGCTAAATTGTATTTATTTATTTAGTCACTTTTATATACCAACATTCGTGTTCTCTTCATGTCGGTTTACAATACAAGTATAAAGAGCTGGAAGGGGGATAAAAGCCAGTGGGAACATTCTTGGATGGTTGCAAACAAAGGCCCATGATGCCATAGCCCAACAGCAGAATAGTAACATACTAAACAACAGCTGATAAAAATCAAAGTGATCCATCTAGTCTGCCCAGCAAGATTTTTTTTTTTTTTTTGGACAGTAGCTGCCATTCCATGCTGGTTACTTTAGGTATAAAAAGAAGTTACCCCATGGAAAGTTGTTTTGGACAAATGACAGGCTATTGTCCAAAAGCTATTGTAATGAACTCAATGGCTTAGATGGCAAGTTTACTATAGCTGTTGATTCTTGTAAATTTGATGCCATGTTGCTCGTATCAGACCCTGCTGGTATTCCAAATAAGCTTTTTGTCTGCCCTTCCTTTGATACTCTCTTCTGGAGCTTTTCTGTATGTCCGCTTCTAAAAACGTTACTAAAGGTGGCGGTTCAGCCTGAATGCTCTCACTTCTGTCCTCATGTTCCTCCGACCTGCTTGAACTGTCACCAGAAGAAAATGCAAAATGGACTCTTATAACCCTTATTAGAGGGTTTGTTGTCCATCCAAACATATACTTTATTGTTTAAATAATCAGACTGATCACGTTTACATTTTTTTTTACTTTGACTTCCTTGATGGAACTACGAAACTGTTCCAGCGTAAATTAAGTCAATTTACTATCAAACTCCGATGTAACTGAGTAACTTCTCTACTTCCTCTATTTGTTGACCAAGTTTGACTGTGAATTTCTTGATTCTTAACAATCAGGAACATAAGATCTAACAAGCATTTATTCAATATTGCTGTCCAAGTCCCTACAAACTCCTCATCATCTGCAAACAGCATAGATGCCTTCTGTATGCATAACCCCCTAGGTATAATCTCGTTTGATGTATTCAATCAACGTGATACAATGTAAATCCGACCTAATCAACTTTTTATTTAAACACAAGTATTTCTCCCAGTGTTGGGCCTAAGTTGGTGGTTGAGATTCAGAGAATATGGATACTTCTTTTTTTGTGTCTACTATTTGATCCTCAGTGTAACTGAATATGTTTCTCCAAGCCTCCACAGTAGTCACTTAAATAAATGGTTTAATCATATAACATACCAAGAAAACCCAAACAAAACCACTAATGTAGGTTAATACAAATAGAACACACTCAGAACCTACATCGATATACCTAATATGGTGAAACCAGTGTAAAATATTATTTACTTTAAATTTAACTTCACTATGAGGAACCGCTCTAGAAATCATTTTGAAAGGAAGGTGGTAGTTTCATACATTATACTATTTTAAAGTACCATCCAGGTTACTAGAATAGAATTATTGTAATCAACATACCACCAACCACCCGTTTTTGTGATTTTTACATATGAATAATGCCACCAATAAAAAATTTTTCTTTTTCACCATGAGGAATAACTACTTGTAATGCCGCCCTAAAATCTTATTATCTTCTTGTTATATTCTAATCTCTTGTTGGGAACAATGAGCAGCTAAGCACTATTCGGTTCTAACACGTTTTTCGAAAACAATCTTTGTTCTGAACATGGTGCTGATACACACTGAGATTAGAATATAACAAGATGATAAGATTTTAGGGCGGCATTACAAGTAGATATTCCTCACGATAAAAAAACCATTTTTTTATTGGTGGCATTATTCATATGTAAAAATCACAAAAATGGGTGGTTGATGGTATGTTGATGATTACAATAATTCTATGCAGGTAACCTGGATGGTACCTTAAAATAGTATAATATATGAAACTACCACCTTCCTCTCTAAAAAATATTTTCTAGAGGGGCTTCTCATAGTGAAATTAAATTAAAATTAATATTTTACACTGGTTTCACCATATTAGATATAGCGATATAGGTTCTCAGTGTGGTATTTTATTTGTATTAACCTACATTAGTGGTTTTGTTTGAGTTTTCTTGGTATACTATATCATTTCAGGCATTTATGAACACAAACTCAACAGTAAGATGCTAGCCTAAGAAACACAGTGCAAAATCTACCATCTATTAAATTTTACCTACCTTTGATCCATCCAGACTGATTATCCTATAGACATTTCTTGTGCTATCATAAAAATATGACACAGTAACTGCATGCTTGCTGGTGGGAACCCAGTTTTTCTTGGTGTTCGGATCAATCTGGAAGACATGAGCTCGGGTGCTGAAGATAGGTTGCTCCCTAAAGGGAAGAAAGTAAAAAAGTGATTAATCTGATTTGGCTTCAGTATTCTTGTACATGAGAGATCCGAGGAGCCTTCCCAAAGAGTGTGTATACTAATTCAC
Source organism: Rhinatrema bivittatum (assembly GCF_901001135.1). NCBI lineage: Eukaryota > Metazoa > Chordata > Amphibia > Gymnophiona > Rhinatrematidae > Rhinatrema > Rhinatrema bivittatum. The sequence goes on from NC_042615.1 coordinate 698,253,640, forward strand.
TCTGCATAATTAATATTAAAAAAAAAAAAAAAACAGGTTCTTATAAGAAACAGCTTAACAGTTTGTTAAAGGCAAACAAGATGTGTGCCATTAAAAAGGTGGAAGGCCAGCCAGCCATACAGTCTGAAAGGAAGAGAGTTAACTAAATATAGATGTATCACAGTTATCTCTCGACCCTCCCCCAACCTCCATCTGTCTCCCCTATTAGCACTGTATATTCACACAATTTCTTTGGAAGCAAGCAGAGCAGAACACACATGGATCTTCCTTTTGCCTACTTTTTACAAATTATATTAAATCATGATCAGTAATCTGACACTAAAATTGCCTGCTGAGTTCAAATTAAAATAGTTGATTGCTATCTGCTGACGGACAAGTGTTAAATTCTTATTTCAGATATGGAGTACATACTTACATGTGGTAAGAAACACAGCATTTAAAGTTACTTAGATATTGCAAGTTTAGACAGCTTATTCAGAGTTCAAAATACTGCAGTTTCCTTCCTCTGCGAATATTAGAAATGGCTCACAGCTAAGTAGCCTTGCTTTCCTTATGACTCATTAGAATGCTCGGTATGCATCTAAAAATACTTCAGCATTGCCTTTCACTGTGCTTTTAGAGCTTTTGGTGCTATTTGGTTACATTTGTTCAGATTATAGCCCTCTTGCAATATGTATGAGTTCTAGTCAACTACGAAATTTAGGTTTCCAGCTTCCACAACAGTTTATACTTTCTTTTAATAATTATTTTTGGATTTTTAGCATGCCTTCCTGAATAACATTCTAAGCAACTTATAGCATTTTTTTTTTATTTTTTAGAATTCAGATACAATAAGTCCTTGCCCAAAACGTTTAAGATTTAAGTAGATACCTGAGGTAACAGGAGATAAAAATGCCTGTATTCAAAATGTTTGTCCAGATAAGCTTTGGAGTTTAAATTTATCTCTCTTCATTGGTTTTACCAAAATTACAAAATCAAGTAAAACTTGACATGAGAATCAAACAAACAGATTAAGTATCAGTAATACTTAAACAAAATAAAGAAATCATCATTTGACCAATCAGTATATGGACCACAACGGGAGAGAAAATAATATAACAAGGAAAAGAATGAAAAATATCCAGCCTAACTACAATCATAGCTGATCAATACAGCCTTCCTAAAAATTAGAACTCTATTCTGAAGGAATGTTTCTAACATTCGGCATCAAAAAAAGATATTTTGCATTTCCCAAATATAACATTACATTTGCATGGGAAAAGTAAAAGAAAACTTGCTCACAATGCAATAACCCTCTGCCTGTTTTCCAGAAAAAGTTTACACCTATGCTGAGTTGCCCTTGAAACATCAGGAAAAACAGCAATCTTGTTACCAAGAAAAAGCTTCTCTTTCAATCTAAAAAATATATATATATTTTAATCATATTTCAATCTAATTATGTTGCATAGGTCAAAAGCAAAACTGCACTTGGAATAAAATCTTCCTGAGATTTAGGTAATGGAGTAAATACATCAAACTTTTCAGTCAGAGGGAAGGATCCAATAGGCAAGTAGGCTCCCTCTCAAAGGAAGATAGAAAACTAACAATTTTAGGAACAGAGGAAAATTTTTTTAAAATTATATTTAAAATCTCCTTAACATGTCCATAGCTGTACCAGATAAACACTTCTAGAAATTCAAATATGCAAATTCAACCTACATGAATAATTCTCAGTGTTTTCCAGCTTACAATGAAGAATCTCACTGTCTCAAATTAAGGTGGAGCAGGAGGGGACCTGAAGCCAGACCTCTCATTTTCATAACTTGGGTAGCAGGGGGGCAGCAGCAGCCCCTCAGGCTATTATGGCCTGCAATTTGGATTAATTACCTTTAAAAGTTGGGAGGGATCAAATCCGGCGCTAAGGCGCTGTCATTTCTCAGAATTATTTTGTGGGTGGGGAATCAAATCTGCCTGGCTGCAAGATATTTTTTGTGTGTGTGTTTTGGGTTTTTTTTAAACTTAGGGCTTCATTTACTAAGACTTTTTCCCCATTCTCAGTCTACGGGGAAAAAAAAAAAACCTAGTAAAGAAGGCACTTAATTTGCTACGTTGAATATAGCCCGATAGCCCTTGCCGCAAGCCAGCCTACTGAATACACATCTCAGAGTGACTTGGTTCAAGGTCAAAATTGCCCCAACCAAATTTGCATTACATTTCACAGGATATGTTAGAGGGGGAAGTGGAATTTAAACCCTAGTTTCCCCGATTCTCAGCCCATTATCCAACCACTATGCCAATCTTTATCAATACCACACTGTCTGACTAAAATACCTAAAAAAAATGTAAAAATGGTTCAAGAGTTTAGTTTCTCAGTGCAGCTACTTAATGATTTCCAAAATGGTTGCACTTGCCTAGCCTCATACATTTAACAGCTGAATTAATAGTTTGCACTGCAGAATTCTATGGTAACTAAAAGCTTGCAGCTCTTGTAACCGTATAATACCAGAAGATGTATATTATGAAAATCTGACCTAGCAGGGATTTTACAAAAAAATCTTGTAGTCATGGCAACTGAAGAATAAAGTCTTAGCCTTACTGTAATTTAAAAATACAATACAGAAGAAATAAAGAAATACAGCATGTTCTGGTTTTCTATTCATCCTTGTTTATAAAAGCAATATTTTGTTATCTTAGGGAAAGCAGCAAGGTTGGAAAAATATATATGCAAATACATTTTTTTCAGTGTATGATAAACTTTTACACAACCTGCCATCAGTCTAGGCACTTATAAGTAACCTGTTTGAGGGGAAGAAAATTGGACTCTGAACTGCTGCTCTTCTTGTGACCTAACTATACAACCAGTAAATCTAAGAGGATTATGAAGTAATCTTTTGAAAGAAGGTGGAGGAGGGAAATAAACATTTTAACATTGAGCAGAGGTAAGAAAGCTAAAAACAACTTCAAAATGTGCCTTATAGGACACATTTACAAAATCTAGATATTTAAATTACAAAAAAACATGTTTTGAATGGTTTTCTATGCAGAAAACAGGTCATCAAACCAAACATATAATAAGAGGTGTGACAACCATTTGGGATCCTCACTGTAAGGCCCTAGTTCTCAAATCCTTTTTGAACTAGGAGTCAGGTATAGGTCGTGAAGGGAGAAGAACACCGCTTTGGAACAGTTCCCCCATTAAGCCCCTACTAGTATAAAAAGCAGCTCGCATCAGGGGTAGGTGTGGCTTTTTGAGTTGGAAGTCAGAGGTATAGGAGTGTTTCCTAAGTTACTGTCTGTTCTTCTAACTGGTGAATTATTTGTTTGTTTTTTACTATACCGATGTACAACTGAATTTATTACACTGGTGAATTAGGCCACAAAGCCTGAAATCCTGCGCTAACTAGGAAGGAAGCAATTGCTTACTCGAGCTAGCCTCAGGGGTTGTTTCTGGTATTTTTGGACTCATATTTTAGGATTTTTTTTTTCTAAGAGAGCCTTAGTATCCCTGACTCAGAGGATTTTGGGGTGTCTTTGGGTTAGGTTAGACCTTGTTAGAAATTGTATCCATGCAGTACAGAAAGATTTACAAAATCAAAGGACGAAGATTAGACACACGTCAAAGACCATTGCCTTGTCTAACTTATCTGATCAAAGAAAGACTCTGCCATATAGATAATTTTAATACATGGCTCAAAACATGGTCTAAAAAAGTGGTTTTCGATACATTGGCGGATAGAGCTGTGCATTAAGCAGTAAAAGGTTATATGGTAAGGATGGTCTACAGTGGTTCATGGCAGGAAAGAGGATCCCAAGCAAAAAAATTAAGGTCACAAACTATCAGGCATTTAAACTAAAGGATGGGAGTGGCAGGAGGTGGCCAATGAAACTGGTATGTCACTTCCAAGCAATACAGGAAATGGAAGGAGAAAAAAAATTAATGAGCTAAAAAAAGAAAAAAAAAACAGGAAAGGTGACTAGAAAGAGCAGCAAGTCAAGGGACAAAAGCTGGGAAGCTATGACCACAAATGCTCGTAGTCTGGGCAATAAAATCTCAGACCTGCAGGCCCTAATTGTGGAGGTGGATTTAGACATTGTTGCTATAACAGAGACATGGTTCACTGAATCTCAAGATTTGGATATGGCTATCCCAGGCTTTATCTTAAGGAAAGACAAAGGGGGAGGAGAAGGTCCTATGTCAAAAACAGTACCCAAGGGATGTGGGGTAGGGAAGAAGTATTATGGGCTGTCCTAAAAAAAAAAAAAAAGAAAATAGCACTTCCATCTACACTGGTGTGGTCTACAGGTTTCCGACTCAAACAGAAGAACTAGACAGAGACCAGATTGAAGACATCCAAAAAATGGGAAAGAAGGGTGAAGTGTTTTGCTTGGTGGTGATATACATCTTCCAGATGTGGATTGGAGTTTCTCTTCTGCAGAATTTCAAGTAAAGAGATTGTTGATGCTCTTCAAGGAGCTCTGCTCAAACAAATGGTAATGAAACCTACGAGGGAGGATGTGATACCTGACCTAGTGCTCACAAATGGGGATAATGTCTCTAATGTCGGGATAGGTGCTCTTCTGAGCAGCATTGACCTCAGACTGTATGGTTTGATATAGCAAATAGGATGTAGAGAAGCCACACGAAGATCAGAGTTTTGAATTTCAAAAATATAGACTTTGTCAAAATGGGGATGTATCTGGAGGAAGAACTAGAAGACTGGGAGAAAATGGGCGAGATGGTACAACAGCTTCTTTTAATTTGGCCCACTATTACAAAGGCAACAAATCTCTATGTTAGAAAAGTAAACAAATGTAAGAGGAAAAAAAAATCTGATTCTCAAAGGAGGTGGCTGAAAAAATAAAGGCAAAATCCAGCATTCAAGAAGTACATAGGATCCCATAAAAGGAAGACAGGGAAGAATACCTGGTGAAAGTGAGATGAAGAAAGAAATCAGTAAAGCAAAAGGTCAAGCAGAAGAAAGGATTGCCAAAAAGGTAAAGCGAGGTAACAAAACATTTTCATATATATAAAAGAAAGGAGGAAGGTCTGAGGTAGTACAGTGAAATTGAAATGTGACAAGAAGCAATGTGTGGAAAAAGACAAAAATAGAAATATTAAATATTTCAGTTCGGAGTTTACTAAAGAAGACTCTGGAGATGGACCATTGCTGACTGACAAAAGCATGGATGGAAGTAGGGTAAAGGCAACCCCATTTAGTTAAGAAAATGCATTGGAAGAGCTAGGAAAACTGAAAGTGGACAAGGCCATGAGGCCAGATGAGACACATCCCAGGATACTAATGGAGCTTAGAGATGTGCTGGCGGGTCCGCTGAAAGACCCGTTCAATAGATCCCTAAAAACAGGAGTGGTGCCGCAGGACTGGAGAAGAACAATTGTGGTCCTGCTTTACAAGAGCAGTAGCAAAGGGGAAGCTGGAAACTATAGGTCAGTCATCAACCTTACCTCGTTGGTGGGAAAATTAATAGAGACTTTGCTGAAGGAAAAGACAGAACTCTCTCCAATCCAGTGGGTTGCTGGACCAGAGGCAGATTTTTTTTTTTTTATATTGAGTGATGAAAGAATTGGATCAAGGAGCAGCACTATGTGATTTATGTAGATTTCAGCTAAGCTTTTGATAAGGTCCCACAAAGGTGGTTTGTAAATCAGAGCTTGGGAGTGGGCGTCAAGGTGGTGAAGTGGATTACAAACTGGTTGACTGACAGGAGACAGCATGTAATAGTAAATGGAAACTACTCTGAAGAGAAAACAGTGCTAAGTGGAGTGCCACAAAAATAGTTTTTGGAACCGGTTTTGTGCAATTTCTTGTGAGCGACATTGCATAAGCAATAGAAAGTGAAGTTTATTTGCAGATAAGATCTGTAACAGAGCAGACATCCCTGAAAGAGTAGAGAGAATGAAATGTGATTTAAGAAGCTTGAAGAGTGGTCAAAGATTCGGCAGCTGAGATTCAATGCCAAGAAATGCAATGTCATACATCTGGGTTTCAGTTATTAATGTGCACAAACTGGGATAGGGACCTTAGGGTACAGCAATCTAAAAGCAGCAAAGCAATGTGATAAAGCAATAGCTAAAGCTGGAAAGGGTCACATGATGCAGTGATCCAATGAGCAGCTTGCTTGGGAGCTCCCGCTCGTCTCTTATATAATCCTTTCATTATCTGCTACAGAGTGGTTTTTATTCTACTCCTTTCTGCTAACATGAGTGTTAAAGACTCTGGGAAACATTCTATACCCTTAGCCCCAAGCTTCCCTTGTGCGCGCCAAGCCTATGTTGAATAAGCTCGGCGGCGCACGCAAGCCCCGGGATGCGCGTAAGTCCCGGGGCTTTCCTGGGGGGGGCGTGTCGGGGACATGTTGTGGGGGGCGTGTTGCCGCGGGTTGTGGTTCCGGCCCGGGGGTGTTTCGGGGGGCGTGGCCTAGGCCTCCGAAAACTGCTCCCGGGCCGGGGAATTGCGCGCTGGCCGGCTGGCTGGCACGCGGGAGTTACGCCTGCCTCAGGCAGGCATAACTTTTCGAACAAAGGTGGAGGGTGGGTGGAAGGAAAGTTCCCTCCGAGGCTGCTCCAATTTCAGAGTGGCCTCGGAGGGAACGGAGGCAGGCTGCGCAGCTCGGCGTACGCAAGCTGCCAATTTTGCACAGCCTTGCATGCACCGACCCCGGATTTTAAAGGATATGCGTGGCTACGCGCGTATCCATTAAAGTCCGGCATACTCTTGTTTGCACCTGGTGTGCGAACAAAAGTACGCGCGGGCGTAGTTTTTTAAAATCTACCCCAAAACGTGGGCTGACAAGGTGAAACAAAAAGCGATGGTACCGGATAAAGAGGGAGGTCCAAAGAAACAAACCGTAAATCGATCCAATATTGCAAGTAGCGACCAGAAGTAGAGGATCAGTAGTTTTTTTTTGTTACTGATCCTCTACTTCTGGTCGCTACCGGATAAAGAGGGCCCCGAGAATGGTACTCACAGTACAGGAGACGTTTACTCTTCCAGGGAAGATCTCAAAGACTCCTCTCTCAGGTATTTTCGGCATCCGGAAAACATTTAAATAATATTTTGATATCTTTTCTGAAAAAAAAAAAAATGGCTAAAAATATCGATACTAAATTAACTATCATGGTGGAAAAGGTGGCTACCTTGGTGGCATCGGTAAAGGAGCATGCAGAGCAACTGGAGAACTTGGAAGTTCACGTTAGCGACTTAGAAAATTATGGGAGAAAGATAGAAACTTTGGAGGGATCCTTAAAATCTTTAGAAGATAAAGGAGAAGATCCGAAAACTGCAGTAGCCGGTATAATATTTGAATAGTGGACCTCCCGGAAAAGTCGGAGGAGCGTGACGCAGTAACTTTCATTGTAAAATGGCTTCCTGAACTCCTAGCCCTAACGACGAAGCATGACCAGCTTAAAGTAGACAGAGACCACAGGACAGCTCCTCAGCCGGATCATAATTTCACTGACAAACAGAAGATCCTAGAATCGGCGCGTAGAAAGAATTATTACATCAAGGGAAACATCTATATTTTCCCTGATTTTTCTGCAGGGGGTGCAAAAGTTGCAACAAAGTTATGGTGAAGTAAAACGCAGCTTACAGGAGCACCACCTACAAAACTATATGCAATATTCTGCAAAGCTTTGAATTATGCTAACTGGTGAACACCGGCTTTTTCAAACACCATCTGAGGTATCTGATTTTCTTCAGTCTTTTCCATCTTCAAACAATGACTCTCCTGATTGACGTTTTACCTCTGCAGATGGCAGTTATTGAGATGGGCAGGAAGCCCGATTGACGAGTTACCAGCTGATAAAGCAGTCGCTTTACAGTCTTTTCTTTCTTTTTTCGTTTTTAATTGGTTTTACAATTTTTTCCTTTTTCACACTTGGCTGAGTATGTATGTACTTTGTACCACTGTTTCAATATTTGAAATATCCTATCATGACTTTCTTTCTCAATCTGTTTTGGCATTATGCTTCTTTATTTTCTACTACGCACAGTAGATTTCTATGAAGGAGGAGTACTACCTTCGCTACTTGCGAGTTATCTATAATATAGATGTTGGCGGATTTTGGTTTTTTGCCTTATTGCTAATTTCTGTCTTCTGTTTTTTTTACAGTAGTATTGGACTGGATGCTTTGATTTTTATTTGTATTTTTTCTCTCCCATTTTTTTTGTCTTTATTTCTTATCTGAGGGAAATTTTTTTTTGTTGCAGTAGTTCTGAGCTTGGCTCTTTTGCCCCTCTTAGCATTGCAAACAGTTTGGGGTGCTTTGTAAGCTTTGGAGGAATTGGGAGGGGGATAATGAGACTTTTGGTATTTTGGGAATGTTATATCTGCTTGCAAAAAAAAAAAAAAAGACAGCTGCATGACATGTTTATGATTTTTCTCCAAATGTAGGACATAATTTTTTTATTTTCGCCATATATTTTTCAGCTAATAGACACAGCTATCTTGGTTATATGTCTCGTTCTAGGCTTATTGTATGCATAACTAGCCGTTAAGCCCGAAACAACGGGCTACATTTAAAAAAATGTTTTGGTCCATTTTCTTCCCCCTCATTCTCCCTTCCACTTCCCCTCCCCATTCTCCCTCCCACCTCTATTCTCCCTCCCACTCCCTCTCACCTCCCCCCTCTAGTCCCTCTCACCTTCCCCCTTCCCCTCAGCCACTCTCCCTCTCTCAATCCCCTCCCCTTTCAGTTTATCCACAACCCTTTCCCTCGGATGGCGCAGACGGAAGATCTCCGGGGGGGGTCCATCCCTCGCGCGCGCCGCCACTACTGCTCCTCCCAGCGCCATTTTTTTCAGGCATGCTCCGCTCTGACCGACTTGCTCGACGGCACATGCGCGGTAGAGTTGCTTTCTACTGCACATTTGCGGCACGTCAGTCAGGTCTCCCTTATCTAGTAGATTGTACAAGTTTTTTCCTATTGTTTTCATCATATCTTGAACTTAAACACAAGAGACTATTCCCCCAAAATGTACAAAAAGTTACAGTTAGTGAGGGCTCAGTTGCAAATTTTTCACATAGAAAAGTCTCTGTAATTTCAGAGACAGAAGTATTACGAATAGGCTAACAAACTTGGTTCTTTCATGGCAAGATTGACTAAATTGCGACCTCCCAGTAATGTTATTGGCTCCATCAAAAATAAATCAGATGTTCTGATACATTCTCCCTCTCACATTCTTACTGAATTTCAACAGCACTTTGCTGATCTATATAGGGAAGCTTTATGTTTTACAGAGGAGGAGATTTCACAGTTTTAAAGCTCTATTTCTCTTTCAAAATTACCAGACGGAAAAAAGGAATCCTTATCGGCCCCCATAACGAGTCGTGAGGTTCTTCAAGCCCTTACTTCATTGGCAACTCAGAAGAGCCCAGGTCCAGATGGTTTCCCATTAGAATATTATAAACATTTTAAGGAAGACATGATACCCCTAATGACAGAATTGTTTAATTATCTAGGTACTCCTGATGCTCATGTAAGGTCTTTGTTGGATGCCATTACTCTGGACCATAAATCAGGAAAGGATCTCTTGCAGTGTGATTGTTATCGACCAATCTCTTTGAATAAATCTGATGTAAAGCTCTTAGCAAAAATCATACAATTTCGTATAGAAAATATTTTATCTGCCTTAATAGGTCCCAACCAAAGTGGCTTCATTAAGGGCAGATACTCTACAGGTAATACAAGATGTTTATTCATTATTCATCTGGAAAATAAATTTAAAGTTTCCTAGCAATATAGGTTTCTTGTTTTGCAAAATTTGGAGTTCCCTCCCCAATATATTTCTTGGATCAGGGCTTTATATATGGTGCCATAAGTTTTAGAGGTACTAGGCAAGGATGTCCCCTTTCCTCTTCTCTATTTAATTTGGCTTTGGAACCTCTTGCACAGCAAATTAGGGAAGCAGTGGGCATTGTTGGTTTTCATGTTGGCTCTGAGATGCATAAAATCTAATTATATGCCGATGATATTTTGCTATATTTAACTCAAGTGCGGAAATCCGTCCCAACTCTTATCCCTGATTAGGCAATATAGTGCTATTTCTGGCTATAAAATGAATTATACTGTCAGTTTATTTTCCGATTGGCCCTCAGGACCATCTTACACAAGGGGTGGGGACTAGATTACGGTATTTGGGGATCCTAGTTTCTCCTAATCTCTGATTTGTACACCATGAACTATTCTAAAGTGCTTTCTCACTTACATTCTGATTTAAAGCGATGGACGGATTCCCCCTTGTTATTACTTGGCTAAAATGACCGTGCTCCCCCAATTATTATATTTGTTCCAGCATCTTCCCTGTCCTATTCCTAAGGGGGTTTTTCAGCATTTGAATGGATCCATTTCTTCTTTCCTCTGGAGAGGGAAGGCTCCACATATTAAACTGTCTACCCTACAGCTGACAAAGGGATGTGGGGGATTTGATTTTCCAGATCTTTATTTATATTTGTTCACGATTGCTTGGGTTAACGGTTGGTGTGGTCTTTTGGATAATTCTTCTTGGGTTTCACTACAGCGCTATCAGGATGGAGATTTATCTTTGGGTTCTTTATTGACTCTTGCTCCAACCTCTCCTGTATATCAGAGTGTCTCGCAGCAGTCCAATCCTTTCCATTCATTATCCATATGGCGGGCTGTCCATAAATTGTTGGATTTAACAGATTTAACAGCATTTGCAGATTTACTTCTTGAATTTGGAGTGTCTCCTCACATACAATATATTTATGAGCAATTGCGCAAAGATTTGTTGGGTACAGCTTCAGACTTTTTTTTATGACCCCATACGGACTTGAAATGATTATTAACCACTCCCTTTTATTGATCAAAATTGATTTCTCATTTATATATATACCTGCAAGATGGAACCAAATCCTTAAAGACCAATACAACCCTTATTAATAAATGGAATGTAGATTTCTCTTTGCACTTAGATGATGATTGGGGGGCTATTTGGCATGCTACTCTTAAATTCTCTCAACCTAACAAGAATCAGTAGCTCATGTTCTGTCTTTTACATACAACATATAGATATCCTTTATTTTTTGCCAAGTTTAGCACTACAAGTCCCTTGTGTTGGAGGGGTTGTGGTTTCAATGCTTCATAATTGCATATGTGGTAGGAATGTCAGGTTGTTATGGATTTTTGGTTACAGGTCCAGGCTACAATCCTGCAGATCACATTTTGTGATTCAGCTTATGGCCTCCTTATGTTTGTTGGGACAATGAGAGGCTGCTCCTCCAAATAAGTGGGTTCGAAAACTTATTGACCATCTAATTACACGCTGCCAGGATAACCACTGCCTATTTTTGGAAGTCGAAGTCTCATTTTAAACATTGGAAATGAGTAGTTGCTGATGTTGCCATACACTACACGATGATATGAGCCCATCTGGAAACCTTATTGGACTTGGAGACAACTATTGTGAGGACTGAATGTTGCTTGAATTGCTAGAGAACTTGCATACAATTTGCTTTGTTGCTTTTCTTTTTTTCATTCTTTTTGTATTTTCTGTGTCTTTAAATAAAGAGTTAACAAAAAAAAAAGCAATAGCTAAAGCCAGAAGAATGCTGTGCTGCACAGAGAAAGGAATAACCAGTAAGAAAAAAAAAAGAGGAGATAATGCCCTTGTACAGGTCCTTGATGAGGTCTCACCTGGAGTACCGTGTTCAGTTCTGGAGACCATATCCCAAAAAGTATAGATACAGGATGGAGGCAGTCCAGGGAAGGGCAACCAAAATGGTGTTGGATCTATAATGGAAGATATATATAGATATAGATATATATATCCCGGAAGAGAGGAGGTGCAGAAGAGATTATATAGACCTTCAGATATCTGAAAGATTTTAATGATGCACAAACTTTGAATATTTTCCATTGGAAAGGAAATATTAGAACTAGGGATCAAGAAATGAAACTCCAGGGGGGATGACTCAGCATGAGCATCAGGAAATATTTAACAGAGAAGGTGGTAGATGCCTGGAATGCCCTTCTGGAAGAATTGGTGAGGACAAAAACAATAAATGAACTCAAAAAGGCATGGTAGAAACACTGTGGATCCCTACAGGCAAGAGGTTAGAAATTAAGGAAAGGGTGGCATGGGGGCAACCTACATGAAGCGATAGTTGCTACCTTTAGTATTTTCATCCTTAATCAATTAGCTTTGATTCTTTTGATGCAACTGCAATATCGATCTCTGCTTAATCGGCAGGGGGGGGAGGAGAACTGGATTCAGATGACTGCCAAAGCTCAGCCCTGCCTTTTACGATTCAGGGTATTGATACACAGACATTAAGAATAAAGTACAGGACTACTTCTAAGGCCAAGTCCAAAAATTAAAGCATGTTCAAGCAGCTTTGTCTAATAATCAAGAAAGCTGCTCACCCCATAAAAATGTTACTAGAAGTAATTTTGTTATGGGTTTGACAATAGCTTGGTTTTGATTGTAAATATTACGCTTAATATAAGCCTTGAGGGTAATAAGCACAGAGCCGCAGTACTATCCTTAACATAAGACTTGGGCGTAAACTGCATGGAGAGGCAGTTACTACCATAAGAAGCTTGCTGGACAGACTGGATAGATCATTTGGTCTTTTTCTGCCGTCATTACTATATTATCAGGAGTTAGGGAAGATTGTGCTGCTCTCCATCTCACACACAGTGGATAGGAACACAGCTGATTTACTGCAGTACAGCTCCACATTTTGCCATTTTTGCAAGGATTTTGCCTTGTGTTTTACGCAAAATCTTGCTGCCTAAGTGGAAGACCCCAGAGCTGTTTTCACTTTGCTGCTTAGCCTTTTCATCTGAAGAGCCTGTGAAACATCTGGAGAGAGAGCTGGAAGATCTTTTATTACACTTGGGGGACCCCCATCCAGAGTCTTCACCCTAGGGACCAAAGGTACATCTTCAGAATGTATTCAGAGACTTTAAATTAGGGATGACCAACTCCGGTCCTCAAGAGCCACAAAAGCAGGCCTGGATTTTAGGATATCCATAATGAATATGCCTGAGATACATTTGCATACAATGGATGCAGTGAATTCAAATCTCTCTCAACCATATTTATTGTGGCTATCTTAGAAAACCAAACCTGTTTGTGGCTCTTGAGGACCAGAGTTGGCTGTCCCTGCTTTAAATGCACTAATTTTGTCCATCAGTATTTTTGGAAAGGGATTTTTCTACCAACATAGGATATGCCTGTCAACCTGGGAAGCCTTGTTTTACAAGCCCTGAAGGGTGAAAGTTTTCCTTGGCCCAACTACTGAGAGACACTTGCACAGATAGCGAGTTGATTTTAAATCATTTATGCCAAGATCTCATGTGTAAAGTAGCTTTTTTGCCATCTGAAAACATCTACAGTGAATATTTATTTTGGACACTGAACTTGAGCCTCCAGAGTATTGTGTTGGCACTCACATCTCTTAATGGTGAAAGTCAAGTGTTACCTCCTCAGGTCAGAGAAATTAAGAGCTCCCCTACCACTTTGGAGGAATGATTCCTCTCCACACACAACCCCAATGCAAACACTGGATGTGGCATACGGTCTTTCTGCCGTCAGGTTTCTATGATTCTAACCCTACCTGAGGCCTGTGGGGCTGAGAAAAAGAGTTAAGGCATGGTCATGGCACCCCGTGTGCACCTGCTTTCTAAGCTCTAGAACCAGAAAAGGGGTTACAGGGGGGGATATTCTTATTTAATTAACTTAATAAATTTAGTGATTAGCTTTCAGGAGCTACACTCTTCATCAGGTCATGTTGTTTTGACCCAATGACAGAAGTGTCATTTTTGTTTATTTCCAAGCATGCAAGTTGTAGTGAGCACAGTATCTGTGAGACTTCAGTTCTGTGGCGTGATTAGCACAGCCTAGCAAAACAAACTCACTAGGCCCACGCTGACAGCTGGTGGACATGCTCTGCGGCAGGGCAGACGGGAGCTTCACCTATACCAGCCGCCTCCTCTGCAAGTTGAGCCCTTGGGTTCTAGCGACCAGCAGGACTTAGGTGGGTCCAAAGGGCGGTCTTGCAGACTAAGAACAGGCCAGTGTCAGGGCTGGTGGCAGAAAGGAGACACCGGAGGTGTACCAGACAGCAGGCAGGAGATACCATAGACAGTCCAGAGGTCAGGGAAGGCAGCAGACAAGGCGAGATCAGGTTCAAAGATAAGGTTAGATCAAGGAAAGCCATTTCTCAAAGGTTTAAAGTGTCTGGGTAACTGAGGGGAATGCAGACTATCAAACCAAAGGGGTTTGGGAGGATCTATCTTTTAACTATGCGAACTGGTGGCAAAACTGGTGAAACTGGCAATGGATGTGTGCCCCTTTTAAAATTCCCTGGCTTGTGCAGTAGATGTGGGATTTATGTGCTTAGGCACGTGCTCGCTTAAAATGGGCACAGGCTATTTTATAATGTGCACATATACCCATGCAAGTTATAAAATGGCTGTGCATCTGGGCACGTGCCAACACACATGCGCCAAAGAGCGCCCGTGTGCTGGTTTAAAAGTTACCGACCCCATGTATAGCAGGGTGATTAAGTTATTAGTAGGGAGACAGCAGAAGCTTACATCTGGTCTCTTTATGATGACATTTCAGATACTTAAATTACATATTTATATTTCACTTTACAAAGTCCATAGAATACTTCAAAAAGGATTGCACTTGTACAACGCACAAATACATAGTAAGATAGTAACACAAATGATAGCAGAAAAGGACCAAAATGGCCTATCCAGTCTGCCCAGCAAGCTTCTTATGGTAGTATCTGCCGCACCCTGCAGGTTACCCGATGTTTCTCTTAAGGGTAGCAACTGCTGCTCCGTGCAGTTATCCTCAAGTCTTATGATAACTCAAAAATTTACTGCTAAGCAACAAATTTTACTGGGTTATGAACCTTTTTGAAAAATCAGACAGTGCTGCTTGATGTGCTTAGCTTATGGAGTTGGCCATAAAACAGTCCTGTGTTTTTTCCCTTTTGTCTGCGCACAGCAGCGGATTCCCAATGAAGACCGGCCTGGGGATTCGCCGCCCAGGCCGGCCCAGGAGATACCACGTGGTCTGCCGAGCGAGGTTCCGTCACAGCCGCGCTCGGCAGACCACGTGACTAGCGCAACCGGCCCACCGGGGGATGCCCGATCCCCCGATAGGCCAATCCACCCCTGTCTGCGCATCAGTTCCCCAGAATGTAAAAATCAGGGCCCTCAGTTACTGTCTGAATCCAAATCCCCTTTTTCCCCTTGCCGTTGAAGCAGATAGCAGTGTTGGAGTTGCACCAGCAGATTCAAGGATTATCGGTTAAGAGTAGTAACAGCCACACCAGCAAATTACCCCCATACTTATCAGTTCCCCAGACCTGAAAAGTCAGGGCCCTCACTAGTTGCTGTCTGAATCCATTTTCCCTTTCCCCTTGTCACTGAAGCAGAGTACAATGTTGCAGTTGCATCAACGGTATCAAGGCTTATTGGTTAAGGGTAGTAACCGCCACACAAGAAAGTTACCCCATGCACCCTTTTATTCATTTTCCATCCTCTAGCCTTTAGGGATCCAAAGTGTTTATCCCATGCCACTTTGAATTGACTGTTTTCGTTTTCACCACTTCCTCTGGAAGGGCATTCCAGGCATCCACCACCCTTTCCGTTAAATATTTTCTGACATTGGTTCTGAGACATCCTCCCTGGAGTTTCATTTCAAGATCCTTAGGCTCTACTGATTTATTTCCAGCAGAAAAGGTTTGACGTTTGTACATCATTGATAATAAAATTAAACCATGGCAATAAAATTTAAAATATATGACTTGCATCAGTTGGTCGGTCATACTGTCACATGGGTCTGCGGCCACCAGGTGGTACCTGGAACAGTGGAAGGTGCACTGTGCAAAGACACTATGCTCACTTGCAAAGCAATCACACAAACACACACACATAGCACACACACAGACACATGGGCAGGCACACAGGCCTAAGCATACACTCACTCACAGGCAGAGGCACCCACAGGCTGTTAGTAACAAGACAACCTGAGCATCGGCGGGATATGTTCAATAATATGCTCTGTCTGTGAAGCAGTCTCTCATGCTCTCACACACAAGGACAGGCAGAAATAGATGCAAGCTCACACAAGCGCACCCTGGCTCGCACATGCATATGTGCACATACAGGCAGGCACAGACAGAAACACACAGGCACGGCCACCCACACCCCTGCCCCCCTCCTCCAAAGACATACCCATGTAGGCACAAACCCCCTCACACACAGACACACACAGGCTCCCCCAAACATACACATGCATACTCAAGCTCCCCCAAACAATCACACGCACATACAAGCACAGGCACCCACACAGACAGGCAGAGGCATATACACACACAGGCCGATTCAGTAAAAACGCGGGAGAGCGGACAAACGCCCGCTCTCCCGGTGTGCGCGATACAGTATTCAAATGAGGTGGTGCGGTAGAATCAGGCAAAAGGAGGAGCTAGGGACACTAGCACATCCATAGCGCCTCCTTTTAGCCCGGAGCAGCGGCTGTCAGCGGGTTTGACAGCCGACGCTCAATTTTGCCGGCCTCGGTTCTCGAGCCCTCTGACAGCCACGTGCTCGAAAACCGGACGCTGGCAAAATTGAGCGTCCGGTTTTCGGCCCGACAGCTGCGGGCCCAATTCAAATTTTTTTTTTTTAAACTTTTTTTTTTTACTCTTCAGGACCTCCGACTTAATATCGCCATGATATTAAGTCGGAGGGTGCACAGAAAAGCAGTTTTTACTACTTTTCTGTGCACTTTCCCGGTACTGGAAGAAATTAGCGCCTACGTTTGGGTCGGCGCTAATTTCTTAACGTAAAATGTATGGCTTGGCTGCACATTTTACTTACTGTATCCCGCGCGCATACCTAATAAGGCCATCAACATGCATTTGCATGTTGAGGGCGCTATTAGGTGCCGCGGGTTGGACTCGCGTTTTCCTCCCCTTACTGAATAAGGGGTAAGGGAAAACGCGCATCCAAGCACTCCATCAGAGCGCACTGTACTGTATTGGCCTGACACAGAGGCACAGGTCCCCACACACAGGTTATAAATCACACTACACAAGCAATGCCAGTCATATTTCGCTAGTATACTTATAAATGTAAAATAAAATATTTATGAGTAAATGTAAAATAAAATATTTATGAGTTTAATGATTCAAAGGAAGAATTCATCAGGGACAGTCAAACTGGAATTTGAAATAAAAAATTATCCCAAAAGCTACAAATGCAAACATATCTTACTCTGGGGAATGAAAAAAAACCCAAAACCCAAAAACCCAATACATACAATTTGTCAATCAAAGATAGTTTAAAAAAAAAACAAAACACCAATATGAAAAAATATGACATAAAAAAAAGTAAAATTATATACTGTATAACCAAGGATGCCAAGAAAAGAAATTGGTGGCAATATTCTTTTGAAAACAGGAGAGCAGCAGAGAGGGTCCTAGATGTAGGCGATTTTATGTCGAAACAGCGATGTGTTGTGAATTATGAATAAGTTAAACATTTTTGGATATACATACTCACCAACCATCTGGAAGTCTAGATACATTTTTTGTTTTTTTTTTACGGTGTGTTTGGTCAAAAGGTTTGTGACTTTTTAAATTCATATAGAGACAGATTGTTTAAATGAATCATGTGATTACCCTAACCATAATGTATTAGTTGTCATCCCATGCATTTTGGTTTTTGGGCGAACTGCCTTTTTTAAAGTAAGATGCACAAGTATTTTGATCACAATTTATATTGCTACATTTAGACATTTTTGGGATACTTTATATTATATGAAAAAAAATGAGGAACCTTTAATTGAGGTACGGGTATAGCAATCAGTGGTGGATTTTTCTTTTTTATAAGAGTCAAGTGGTTCTAGTGATTTACTCTCTGCATATGTAACCATCTCCAGGTGCTATTCTAACACTAATGTATTCCTCTTTTGGAGCTGGATCTTCAGGCTAGCTCTTACACTCTCTTTCTGGAGTCTTTCCGGTGCGGGAAAGGAAACCTTTTTCAAGGCCCAGAGTGACAGGGGTATCTCTAGAGTCCTTTTCCCTGGGAGAGGTAATGTTTTCTGACCCACTGAGGGTGCTCTATGAACCAATAAAACCACCAGAGACTTTGGTTTAGTGACCAAAAATAAAGTCTTTACTGATAGGTAATCAGGTGAAATAATGGCACAATTAACAGTCCTCAGTAGCACAGCAAATCTCCAGTTACAGTCTGTTATTCTCAATCTGTGCATGGGTCTCTATTACCAGGACTGAGAGGCACTTACTTTCCAGGGCTTGGATTTAAAGGGGCTCCCAGGTGGGCTGGAAAACCCCTTCGACACTGATAAGAAGGGTAAAGCACAGTCTCTGCACGGTGTCCAAAATTTCTCTCTCCCCCCAGGAGCGAAGACTCCAAGAGGGTGCCTGTTGGAGTCATTTTTTTTTTTATGTATGTATGTAGAGGGTAGGCCGTATGGATTCAGAGCTCTCACCCAGATATGAACTAGTTTGAAGGTCACAGGTCAACCTCTGAGTGAACTATTTACTGTTTTGCACTATGAAATGTTTACGAACAGCCAAGAATCTATTTTAGTTATTCCACTAGGTCTATGATGAGAAAGCAAATAATTAACTTATACTAAAGCCTGAGAGAGAATGAAGGCCACATAGCTGTGCCTGAAATTGATAAGAACTCAGAGGGAGGGAACATGGCTGCTTTCCCAAGCATGTGATGTATAAGGAGAAAAAAAGCAGCTAGAGACAGCAGAGCGCGCATTCTGGACGTGATAGAGGCTGATCCTCTGGAAACATGTAAGCTTTTTATACCACTACTTCTTCTGTATGATTTGATTTTATTTGTTCTACCCTTTTATTGCTCAAATAAACTTACTTTCCTAAGAAACTAGAACTGTGATGAACTAAATCAAAGTCTGTGTGTGGCTATTTGTACAGGGGATAAGCTCCTGGGTTCAAGCCCCAAGGCATAATCCCAGTAATTGTGTGTGTGTTTATACTGGTTAAGCCCCTCAGGAAGCCCCCAGGGGATCCCTCAGTGAGATTAGCCCACCAGGTCAGAGCCCCTGGGCAGAATGCCAGTGTGCATGGTCTGAACCCAGAACAGTGCCCTCAATAAGTTTCAAGATGGTTTTACTCATTGTTCTCCAAATATATGTCTCAGCCTCTCTCTTTCACAAATCTCCAGATGGAAAGGATCCCCACTGGAACACACAGCTCTTAATGTTACTTTTTCCAGGGTAGGAAGAGGAACAGCAAAACACTTCCTGTTAGATCTTTCAACCAAAAGCCTTTTCCAAACTGAGTTCAAAAATCAGAAGGTCTCTGCAGCGGGTCACCACCATTCCTCTGTCCTCCTGGAAGTTGCAGAGGAGCAGGTCCTTCCCTATACTAGGCCTCCCAGAGAAAGAATTTGCCATGATCTCTCTCTCCAAGCAACACCCAGGGGTCTCGCAGGCTTCTTACCATGAAAAAATTTTAAAAATCCCAAAACAAACCTGGACGACAACCCAAACAGTCACTGAGTGGGCTGGAAAGCAGCTTTATGACCTTGCTCTAATAGCCCAGACAGGGTTTACCTGAGTCCTTAGACTAGGCCCAAAAACCAACCCAGGGAAAACCCACCTGCACTTCCAACTAATTCCACAACTCAAAAGCACTGCCTCCAGTCTCTCAGAGAACTGCTTATAAAGCCTATCCAAGGGGACAGCCATTCCAGCTCCCTCAAAGTGAGGATATGTACCGAATGGTTCCCTCCCATATTATGCTAAACTGTTTGACCCTAACTAGCGGGCCGATACAGTAACGGGTGGTAGAAAGAGTTGCGTTAGTGCCCGGCGCACCTGCGTTTGCCGCACACACAGTTCGGATCACCTACCGCTCGATACTGTATTTAAATGGGATGCAAATGCATGCAAATGCTCGATACTGTATTTAAATGGCATGCAAATGCAAGCCGCACCCAAATTGACGGGCGCCCAAGTCAGCGAAAGCGTATGAAAGTACGCCGTGACGTCACGCACGCCCGTTCATGCGCCTTTGCTGACGAGCGCCCATGCACTACGGGCGTGCGTTCATACATCTTCGCCGGCGGGGGCTGCTGGAAGCCGCTTTCACCGCCAGCTGCCCTCGGGAGGCAGGGGAGCTGCGGTGCGCACCTCCGGAGGAGGGCAGAGAGGACTGTAAGAAAAAGTAAGTTAACTTTTGTTACACTTTATTTACAAAATTTTAATAGCATGTCGAGTCGCTTTTCGCCCTGCGCCTTGCTTCACGAGGAGGGGGAGAGGACTGGGGCTGCCCCGGAGACCGGCGACCAGGGCAGGTGAGAGGGGGCTGGGGGAAAGTTTGCCGCCTACCCTTACCCCTGCCTCTAACGCAGGGGTAAGGGTAGGCGGTAATTTTGCAGGTTAAAGACGCGGCTAAACTGCAGGTTAAAAAGGCGATAGTCGGGGCGCACGTTACTGAATGGGAGGGAATAGCTAATCCGATCGTTTACATATCATATACATGCCGCAGGCGGAAAGGGTTACCCCGTTGATTTAAAGAAGCGGTAAGGATGGGTTAAAAGGGATAGTGAATCGCGAGTTGGACTTACGCGGCCAAATTGTGAGTAAACAGCGGGTTAGAAACGGGGTAACTGCGGCCGCGCTTTACTGTATCGGCCCGTAAAGGAGGTACTAAGGCCACTAAGGGTAATGAGCCTGGAGGGGCCATTACATGATTGAATTAGTTTGAAAAACTGGATGTCATCCACATATAACTTATAATTTACACCCAATCCAGATAACAGCTTGCAGAATGAAGCAATATAGATGCTAAATAGGGTGGCTGAGGCACAGAGAGATAATGGAGAACCAAAATGAAACTGTTGAACCAATCCGAATCTGTTGCATCCACCCTGAGAGATCTGAACTGAACCAATCTAAAGCTTTATCAGAAATATAGACAATACTAAGAGGTAAATTTTAAAACCGTTGCTCATGCAAAAATGGCCACATACGTGCGTATGTGGGGCGCACGCAAGCACCGTGAATTTTAAGAAGCCCAGAAGGGCGCATGTACATGCATGTACGCACGTTCAGAATAAGGAGGTGGAAAAGGGGCAGCTCATGGGCATTCTGGGGGTGGGGCTAAAACTGACACACGTTGCCTGCATAACTTAGCTACTGCTCCTCATGAGGCGCAGGAGCCTGGAAGGGGGGGGGGGGGAAAGGAAGGTAGAGAGACTCTGTATAGGGTCAGTCTGATACTCTATATATAGGTACCACTCTAGAGGAGCGCTTTGAATCAGGGTGGATGTTGTTACAGACACATTCTGAGGTATTCATAGTAATTTCCAATTTTTGAGATTGGCCTAACCCACCAGTCAACAATGCCTCCTTTAATCTGCGACTGCTCACTATCCTATCAAGTCGGTCACCACTCAAATATTCCTCCCTTAAGATTCCACCAGACCACACACCACAAGACCACACACAATAAAAGAAGGCTTATTCTGATCCCCACCTTTACTCGCAAACAAGCCATCAGTCTCTCACTCATTTCCATCATTTTGTTCAACGCCCAATCACTCCAGAAGAAAACCCATCTCCTACATGACATTCTAACTGACTCCAAGCCAGAAATATGTGCTGTCACTGAAACCTGGTTTAAACAACACGACACTCCCCTCATCAACCAACTGCCCACAGACAACTACACGTAAAAAGAAGAGAGGCGGTGGCCTACTCCTAGCTGTAAAAAAGGATCTCCAACTTCTATCCCAGAAGTCTGATCTCCCAAAACAGTACGAAATAGGCTTTTTCAAATCTAAGTCGCTTCAAATCTGTCTCATTTACACCCCCCCAGGGCTACTAGAGAAAGACTCATCCCCCCTTATTGAATTCTTTGCTAATTCCCTCTCTGATGACATACCCACGATTCTCCTTGGAGACTTTAATTTACACGTGGATGCCCGCCCACAATCCTGTGAAGCTTTCATTTCCTCCCTCGAAGCTATGGGTTTCCATCAAATTGTCCACTCCCCTACACACAAAGCGGGCCACACCCTAGATCTGATTTTCATCAACTCACCCATCAACATAAGCAATCCCCCATCCTGCCTGGCAGTACCCTGGTCTGATCATTCCATGATTCTTACTAACCTCACTCTCCCGCAAGTTTCACCCACTTTACCGTGCCAGCCCATAGCCTTTAAATACCGTAAAACCTGCACGGTGGACACTATCACACAAGCATGCGCTGACATAGATAGTCAAATTGACCTCTCTTCCCCAGACAACGCCTTCTCTTCTTGGGTTAACATCACCCGGAGCATTGCCAACAAGCATTGCCCCATAACAACAAAAACCCTCAACCCGAACCGTAGAAACAGAAAACCCTGGTACACTCAGGACCTCAAAATTCTTAAAACTCAGCTTAGAGCTGCCGAAAGATGTTGGCGCAAACACCACTCCCCTGCAGCCAAAACCAACTATTACCAGCGCATGCACGAATATAGAAATGCCATCCTCCATACTAAGCGCGAATATTATGCCAAAAAAATACACGGTCTTCAACATAACCCCAAGGCCCTTTTCACTATGGTTGCAGACCTTACCACTCCCTCTCACACACAACAACGAGCAACCCCCTCCAAGAACCGATGCAACGATTTAGCACACTTCTTCAGAGATAAAGTTGCAGCCATCACGGCACACTTTTCCCACAATAACAACAATGTTCCTCTCCCTAGTATCAGCACTGCAGCAACTCTTTCCTCTTTTGAATCGTCTTCCTCTCTAGAAATTGAGAATATCCTAAAAAAGATGAAGCCCTCCTCTCATCCCTCTGAAACCATCCCCTCTAAGCTTCTACTATCTATACACAAAGTTATTGCCAAACCGCTATCCAACATTTTCAACTGCTCCCTAGAGCAAGGCACAGTCCCTAACTTTCTCAAACAAGCAGTAGTGAAACCACTACTCAAAAAACCCAATCTGGATCCTGCCACATTGTCCAATTACAGACCAGTTTCCAACCTGCCACTACTAGCCAAAATTCTTGAAAAACTAGTTAACTCTCGCCTATCTCTCCACCTAGAACATAACATAACATTCTCCCATCAACTCAACATGGTTTCAGGAAGCATTTAAGTACAGAAACCCTGCTACTCTCTCTTTCTGACACCCTTATCAGAGGAATAGACTCAGGATCCTCCTGATTGCCATGCTAGACATTTCTGCTGCATTTGACACTGTAAATCACTCTATTCTCCTCAATATCCTCAGTAGTATTGGGATCTCTGGAAACGCACTCTCCTGGATACGATCCTATCTCCAAAATCGCTTTTTCACTGTCCTAATTGATAACAGTGAATCTGAACCTATCAGTCTCCCGCAAGGTGTTCCCCAGGGCTCTTCCCTATCCTCTACTCTCTTTAATATCTACATGCTTCCCCTTACTACCCTTCTCTCAAACCTTCACATCAAGCATTTCATCTATGCAGACGATGTGCAAATTCTCTTCCCCTTTACTGACTCCCTCCAAACTGCCCTACAAAACTGGGAATCCTGCCTTGCAGCCATTAACCAACTCCTCACAGACATGCACTTGACTCTAAATACCAACAAAACCGAACTTCTAATCATCTCTAATAAGCATCCTCTCCCAGCTATTCCACCCTCACACGCATCTACATCCTTTTCCGCACACACTCGCAACCTAGGTGTCCTCATTGATAACCATCTCACTTTCAAACCATTTATTAACTCTATCATAAAGGACTGCTACTTTAAGCTACAAACGATAAAAAAACTCAGACCATTACTTCACTTTTCTGACTTTCGCACAGTTCTCCAGTCTATTATCCTGTCTAAAATAGACTACTGTAACGCACTCCTCCTTGGCATCCCTTCAACACATACCAAACCATTACAACTTTTACAAAACGCTGCAGCTCGTATACTGATAAACTCGAGAAAAAGAGACCACATTACTCCCACACTTATCGAGCTTCACTGGCTCCCTATACCCTCTCGAATACTTTACAAAGCGCTCTCCCTCATCCATAAAAGTTTGTTAAATGATAACCTCAACTGGATCAACCCCCCCCTCCTCCCCCGTACTTCTAAGAGACCCACTCGCCCAGCTCTACAAGGAACCCTCTGCAATCAATCAAATCTATCAAACTCTCATCTACCATGAGCAGAGCATTTTCCCTAGCTGGCCCCACTATATGGAACTCCTTGCCGCCTGAATTACGCATTGAGACCTCTACCCCTAAATTAAAAAAAAAACTCAAAACGTGGCTGTTCCAACAAGCTTACTCCCTTCCCCCCCCCCATCCCACGCAGAAAAATATCCTACAGCAAGCGAGTAACAAGTCGAGTAGCTGACCTGGTACCCCCTCGTCGAATATGATTAAGAATGCTGTAAATATACTGTACATTGTAGTCATTTTATTATATATAATGTACATTGTAGTTATTTTATGATAGTTCTATATTTATATTTACTCAGTTGTTTCTGCTATCCAGTCTCAACAATATTTACTGTTACTGTAATTGCATATGTTACCCCTATTTTAGTTACTTTGTTATTAACTAATTATCTCCAACTGTTACTTGTAAGGGCCCTGCCCAAAAGTTATTTGTTCGATGTAAACCGATACGATGTGTGAACGGCTATCAGTATAGAAGAGACGTTAAATAATAAATAAATAATAAATCAGTAAAGAATTGTAGCCCTTATAAAAGTGATGAAAAGGAGATCTGAACAATGCAGCTAGCACTGCAGTGTACAAATCAACTCCTCAGACTTTTCACCACTTATAAAGGACTATAATTCTTTTACTTTATAAAATGAGGCATATTTTTGCTCGCACTGCAATGTGTGTGCTTAAGGGCGCACACGCGCTGCTTTTAAAATGTACCTGTTTGGTGGGGCAAAAGGATCTGATGTCAAATGCCACAGTAATATCAAGACAGACCACCACTATTAAACCCATTTGATATAGGAATAAATGTGGTCAGAAGCAGGAGGTTGAGATCTTGAAATCCTCACTGAAAATATACACACACTTCCCCAGCCTAGCAAAAATTTAGGCAGTGTTACTTTGACACTGAAAAGTAGTATGTTACATTATATTCTTGTAGGGCTCTCTATAAGTAATATGATCAGGAAGAAATAAGCAGAGGGATGGACATCTAAACAATCTACTACCTGCCTGCTTTTTCAATTCATTCTGAATTAGATTCAGATTCAATCAATTTTCTTGGCATGACAATTTTGTATGTGGCCAAAGTAATATTCAGAATGATTAATATAAAAAGCGGAATTAAAAATGACAAAATATAGTAAAATTACAGGTTGCAGAAAGTACAAGGACAAGTCTCTGGTTTTGCTACTGGCCCATATTCTCCCTGCTCAGATTACATTTCTGGCCTGGCAGTGGATACAACCTATCTTGCCACTATAGCTGCTGTTTCTCCTCTTTCTCCCAGTTTGTCATTCTCATTATTTTATGAAAAGTCTGATTTTCTCTGTTAGCTTTGGGAAATGTACATCTCTAATATTGTATTTTGCACATGACAGACTGAAATGCATTTGAGCTTCTGACTTCTTTTTGGGTCTGGCAATGGCACCATCTGGTGGCAGCTGATATTTATACAAGCATATTTGTTTGGGAGCTGCTGAATTAAAAACTAACACACGAAATTTCAGTTTTGTTCTGTGTAATACTGTTTCACCAGCTGACCTGCTTCAAAATTCTAATTTTATACACCCTTATTTAAGAACATAAGAAATTGCCATGCTGGGTCAGACCAAGGGTCCATCAAGCCCAGCATCCTGTTTCCAAAGGCCAAACCAGGCCACAAGAACTGGCAAGTACCCAAACACCAAGAAAATCCCATGCTACTGATGTCAGTAATAGCAAAGGCCATTCCCTAAGTAAACTTGATTAATAGAGGTTAATGGACTTCTCCTCCAAGAACTTATCCAATCCTTTTTTAAACAAAGCTACACTAACTGCACTAATCACATCCTCTGGCAACAAACTCCAGAGCTTAATTGTGCATTGAGTGAAAAATAATTTTCTACAATTAGTCTTAAATAGTCTACTTGCTAACTTCATGGAGTGCCCCCTATTCCTTCTATTATCTGAAAGTGTAAATAACCAATTCACATCTACTCGTTCAAGACCTCTCATGATTTTAAATACCTCTATCATAACCCCCTCAGACATCTTTTATCCAAGCTGAACAGCCCTAACCTCTTCAGCCTTTTCTCATAGGGGAGTTGCTCCATCCCCTTTATCATTTTGGTTGCTCTTCTCTTTACCTTCTCCATCGCAACTATATCTTTTTTGAGATGCGGCGACCAGAATTGTACACAGTATTCAAGGTGCAGTCTCACCATGGAGCAATATAGAGGCATTGGCATTTTCCATTTTATTAGCCATTCCCTTCCTAATAATTCCTAACATTGTTTGCTTTTTTGACTGCCGCAGCACACTGAACCGACGATTTCAATGTGTTATCCACTATGATGCCTAGATCTTTTTCCTGGGTGGTAGCTCCTAATATGGAACCTAACATCGTGTAACTACAGCAACGGTTATTTTTCTCTATATGCAACACCTTGCACTTGTCCACATTAAATTTCATCTGCCATTTGGATGCCCAATCTTCCAGTCTTGCAAGGTCCTCCTGTAATGTATCACAATCCGCTTGTGATTTAACTACTCTGAATAATTTTGTATCATCCGCAAATTTGATAACCTCACTCATAGTATTCCTTTCCAGATCATTTATAAATATAATGAAAAGCACCGGTCCAAGTACAGATCCCTGAAGCACTCCACTGTTTACCCTTTTCCACTGAGAAAATTGACCATTTAATCCTACTCTGTTTCCTGTCTTTTAACCAGTTTGAAATCCACGAAAGGACATCGCCTCCTATTCCATGACTTTTTAGAGGGATAGCTGAGGTTTACTGGGGATGGAAAGAGGAAAGATTACATTTTTCTCAATTTAGCAGACAATTTTCAGTCACTATGGCTAGCTTGCAGGTCCATAAGCAGAAAACTGATTTTCAAAGTGAAATTCCTCATGGAGTTTCTCTTTGAAAATGCAAGCCTGCGGGGAATGCAGGTACTTCTGAAGTGAATGTCAGCAGTTGGGCTGCATTTGAAACAGTTTCCAACACTGAGGTACCTAATATTATTTCTTCTATGAATACTGCAAATTGTCTACTTAATATCTGTAAACCTATTACTTTAAGAGCAAATAAAGATTCCATTTCCTCTTTTCCATTCTTTTTTGACAAATCTGTCTGTCTGTCTGGTCTTTTCCGATTGCTTTAAAACATGCTGCTGTGAGGCTGTTATTAGAGACACCTCACTTAGACCCAACCAATTTAGCTAACTATCCATCGATTTCATGACGGTCTTGTGTCTAAGGTGGAGGAATCTGTGGTGCTTAAATAATTGATTTTGTTTAAGATAAACAAATTTTGCATCCGTTTCAATTTGGTTTTAAAAATTCCTTAAACAGATGTTGCTATCATCAATTTTTGACTCCATTCAAAGAGGGCTTGATAGCGGTCAGAGTTTTTCTCTCATTACGTTAGATATTACGCCTGCGCTTGATACTGCTGTATCAGCTCAAGGAAGCAGGCATTACTGGCATTGTTTTAAACTGGTTTCAGTCCTATCCTGAGGACAGGAAACAGCAGGTTATGATTGCTGACAGTTTCTAAATGGTACTCCATGCAGTAGGGAGTCCCACAGCCTTATCTATTTAGTGCCACTATGTAACCTTTTGACTGGCCTCTGTGGTGGCTTCTAACTATGTGGACGATATTCAATTTTATATTCCTTTGTCATGGTCAGAAGCTACCGCTACGATTGCACTGTGTATCTCCTCTATACGTCTGTGGCTTCAACATAAACTTGGCATTGAATCTCTCAGAGATGGAAATTGTAATCTTTCAACATAAAGACAGCTTGACCAAACCTTTAACGATTAAGAGTGAGAATGAAGAGCTAAAAATTGATCCCCAAGCAAAGAATTTAGGAATACTAATCTATTCCAAATTTATCAAATCTGGCTTTTATAATCTTTGCCTACTGCATGGTATTAAACATCTCTTACAACTCGATTTTTTACCCATCAGTTGTCCAAGCTAAATTACTGCTTCTGGACTACTGTAATTCACTCTGTCAAGGAATTCCACTATCAAAGACAAAAACGCTCCAGCTACTACAGATTGTACAGAATACTGTTTGTCTGATTCTGGTCGCTGTATAAGGAATTATAACACCTCTTTTAGCCGACTTCCACTGGTTGCCCATCCAGGGGAAGATAAAATACAAAACTGTTTTCTTACTACATAGACTGTTGGCTCTTAATCCCCTACTCTGGACAAATGTGCTTCTCTGGATCTATATGCCCCTTTGTTCCTTCAATCCGCCATGCAAGATTGATGGTCACCAGAGAACGGGCTTTTTCTGTCACTGCCCCTACCCTGTGAAACAGCTTGCTGCAGGAATTATGGCTCGCCTAATACACCAAATCTTTCAAGGCTTTGGCAAAGATTATTTTCTAGGCAAGCTTTTCTTTCAACATAATGGTTACTTAGCTGTGTGTGTTTTATTTTGGTTACTTTTTTTCTGAAATCTGCCTGTAATCTTCTTTCATAATGTCTGTTTTATTGATTTTATGTTTGTCCACTGTGCACCGCCTAGGACTCTGGCATAGGTAGCATATAAATATAATACTTTTGCACCACATACTTTGCATGTGCTTTGAGGCAGGTGAAAAGTACATGTTAAAGAATGCACATGATTTATTTATATTATGCCTATTGGTATTTCAAAGATGATTAAATTGAGGCACTGTAGGTGGGGTGGTAAAGGTAATGGGTGTCAGGCTGTATGAGACCAGTGACAGGCTGTGTGTGTGGCTTCAGGGCTGTGGCAGGCAGTATATCCTCTCTCACGCGCACACTTGCACATGTTCATTCTCTCATACACCATGCACACAGGCTCTCACACACTCACATACACACTCACGGGGGTTTTTGCTTTTCCCCAGAAATAAAGTGAAAATATAGAAAAACAATTTCTCTTCCCCTCCACTATTCCTCTGCAATGATCCCAGCCTGGTTCTTCCACCCTGTTTGTTGATTATACCAAGGTGGATTGTCCATAAAAGCCCTCAATCTTAAGGAATAGATATAGGCAGAATAGAAAATAAAGAGAAAGGAAACCATTTACACGTTCTGAGTGTGCTAAAAGTATCAATCAGGCTGAGTCAACTTATGTCATACCCTAACCATTGAGGACTTGAAATCTGATGCCTACTTGCTATACCCTTAATACTATCATTGATACAGCTCTGCCTACTGCTATACCATTGCCTAATTATGTTTATGGGAGTTTTGGTGCTTCCATTTTGTTTACTGTTTGTTTCTTGGTTTTACTTGGGATATATGGTTTTCCCCCAGAAAAAAAAAAGTTTAACAATTTTTTTTTTTTACATTTTGCTCCTCCCTCTCCACTTATTTTGTAGTTATTTGTTTTAATATAATTGCGGTACAATGATCCTAGTCTAGTTCTCCCACCTTGTTTTTTTGTTGGTTCTACTGGGGTATTTTGTCCACAGAACAAAAATGTGAAAAAAAGACAAAAAGAACAAGTTTCTCTCCTAACATGGACTTACTGCCAACCTGCCATAATGTTGTTGGTGCCCTCTTTTAGAGCCTTCGGGTATTGTTCCCACTCATAGTTGTTTTCTTCTTGGTTTGTTGTACTAGGGTGTTTTTGTCCTCAGAACCAAAATTTGAAAAAAAGAAAAACAAAACACAAAAACACAGATTTCACCACCACACATAGCACCTCTTTTATACTTCTTCCTTTTCTCAAGTCTCTCCACAATCTCAACTTGGTTCTCTCACCCTGTTTTATGATTGATTACACTGGGAGTGGTTCAAAAGGAAGAAATAAAAGCACAAGAGAAAAGATGCACAAGAGAAACAATTTACTGAATGTTATAATAGCTATGGTAGTAAGAGAACTCATACAAAACTAGAAATTAGGAAATTCGACAACCAGGGTAGTGCTGTAGAATATGGGGAAAATGTTTCTTTAAAAAAAAAAAAACTCAACATAAAAGCAAACCACACTCATTTGTAAAACTATTTTCATGTTCTGAATGTGATAACCAGTTTAATGTGGAAAGCTCATTTTACAAGAAAATCAGAATGCCACGCAGCACCTTGGGGGAGAGGAGGGTCTTGTGCCACTCTGCCTTGCTTCCATGCCCAGACATTACTTGAAAGATCCATAATCAAACAGTCGAATAGCAAAGTTAGCTGGATAAACTTAACCAGCTAATTTTGGAGGTATATTCAACAGTACAGCCACACTATTCAATATAAATGGCTATCTTAAAGTTAGCCAGCTAAGTTTAGGACAGCTCTTTGGCCTGACCAGACTTAGCCAGCTGAGTTAGCCAGTTAACTTATCTGGCAACAACTCTTTCCAGGAATGACCCTAATTTATCCGGCTAAATTCCAGCTACCTAACTTATTAGCTGGCTGAATTTAGTAGAACATGTGCCCAAATATACATTTAGCTGGCTACCTTCTGAATCCTAACCTCTTTAGTGTTGCCTCAGAGGAATTGTTCCATTCCTTTTATCCTTTTGGTTGCCTCTCTGTACCTTTTCTAATTCTGCTATATATTTTTTTGAGATGTGGTAACTAGAACTACACACAATACGCAAGATGAGCTTGCATCACGGAGCAATACAGAGGCATTATGATATTCTCTGTTTTATTCTCCATTCCTTGAATTGTATTTGCTTTCTTGACTGCTGCTGCCCGACGCCTAGATCTTTTTCTGGAATGGTGACCCCTAAAGTGGAACTCTGACTTGTGTAGCTATAATTTGGGTTACTCTTCCCCAAGTGAATCACTTTGCATTTGTCCACATTAAATTTCATTTGCCATTTGCATACCCAGTCTCCCAGTTTTGCAAGCTCCTCTTTCAATTTCCCACAGTCCTCTTGTGATTTAATAATTTCAAATAAACGTGTCATTGGCAAAATTGATCACCTCATTCATTGCTCCCATTTCCAGGTCATTTATAAATATATTAAAAGGAAGTAGTCCCAGAACAGATTTCTGAGGCACTCCACTATTCACTTTTCTCCATTGGGAAAATTTACCATTTAGCCCTTCTCTCTGTTTTCTATCTTTTAATCAGTTCGCAATCCACAATAGAACACTGCACCCTATCCTATGACTTTTTAATTTCCTAAGTATCATCTCAATGCTTTCTGAAAATACAGATACACTCTGTTAACTGACTCACATTTATCCATGTTTATTTGCGCCCTCAAAAAAAATGTAGCAGACTGCTGAGACAAGATTTCTCTTGGCTGAATCCATTTTGGCTTTGTCCCATTAAACTATGCCTATTTATATATTTTGCAATTTTGTTCTTTATGATTGATATCTGTGCCATGCAAAATGGTAGAAACTGACTCATTGATCTGTAGTTTCCTGGATCACCCTTGATCCCTTTTTAAAAAATTGTCATGGGACTGGCAATGCTTCAATCTTCAGGTAGCATAGACAATTTTAATGATAGTTTAGAAATTAATAGGTTTACAATTTAATTTTTCAGCTCTTTCAACACTCTAGGATGCATACCATCTGGTCCAGGTGATTTTTCTTTAGTTTGTCAATTTTCCTTTTTACATCTTCCAGATACACAGAGTTGTTTGAGTTCTGCTGAATCATCACCTTTGAATATCATTTCAAGCACAGGAATCTCTTACATCTTCCTCACTGAAGACCGAAGCAAAGAATTCATTTAGGCTTTGTCATCCCTACATGCCCCTTTTACCCCTTGATCATTCAGTGGTCCAACTGACTCCCCTCACAGGCTTTTTTTTTTTTTTTTTTTTTTTAATGTAGGTAAATGTTTTTATGAGTTTTTGCTTCCATGGCAAGCTTCTTTCCAAATTCTCTCTTTGCCTTAACAATTCTTTGCATCAGTCTTGCCCATGCTTATTCTCATTCCTATTTTCTTTAATCGGATCCCTTTTCCATTTCTTGAAAGAATCACTTTTAACTATTGTAGCCTCTCTCGCCTCACCTTTTAACCATGCCAGTAGTCATTTAGACTTTTCTAAAGAGTGGAATACATCTGATCTGGGCTTCCAAGATTGTTTAAAAATACTATGTTCATGCCTGATGTAAACAACTTTTGCAGTTGCTCCTTCAAGTTTTTCATAACCATTTTCCTCATTTTATCAGTCACCCTTCTCAAAGTTAAATGCTGTCACAGTAGATTTCTTTAGCATCCTCCCTCCAGTTATTAAACTAAATTTTAATGTGTATGATCACATGGACAACAATGCTATTTTTAAAGGGACTATGGTGGGAAATCCAAATGAAAATATATGGAAAAAACCTTGATTGAAAACAAAACATCTCAAGTGTAATTTCAAACGTGAAAAATGCTTCACATCTAAAATATGCTGTATGATAGCTGCTTGTTTTCTAGCTGTATTAATACAGCTATGATGTTCGACCAATCGTGTACATACAGGATGAATGTCCACCCCACATATCAGAGGGCAAGGACCATTGTAGTAAATAAACCACACTTCTGGAAGTGCAATTTCTACGAGTTCTGTGGTGTACTACATATCCTGTTCAAGGGTGTTGCTATCCTGTGCCCAAAAGAGAAAAGTTGCACATATCACACATTCCACAGATAAAACGACCTGATCTCTTTATTAATCTCTCACATCTGTGCTACCTATATGATTTCAAAGATTGTATGTGAGATTTAAAAACATTTATCTATCATGTTTTTCTCCACTGACTCAGCCTCCTGACAGTCCAATCCCTAAACCCATTCCCTTTGTATGAATGCCACCTTGTTTGTACATACTGTATATTTAGGAGCAACAAATGTTCACAGATATATCCCTTCGCAGCTCCCTTGAGCCTGATATGGCCCAGTCTGGTCATGTGCTTTTAGGCATGTTTGTACAGCGTGATTTTGTCATTTTTGTAACCTGCTCTGAACTTTGGAGGGTGTGGGATATAAATAATTTTAAATAAAATATTATGTTTACTGAAATATTGCTCTAAGACTTTATATGACTGTCTTCATAAGGAAGTCAACATGCTTTTGTTTTTAATTCATGTGGACTTTACAGACCTTTTTATGCATATAAGAATAAGATTTTTTTTATGTGATCTATTAAGTTGAATTAAATGTCTTTGTATCCCCTGATGCAGATGCAATTTTCTTTGAAATACTGAGTCAGTGTCGGGTTGGCTCACAGAAATGTGTTGGTTCAGAGAAGCAATAGACAAGTTGTATTGGTTCACAGAAACAATGGAAGATTCCTCTTGGATAAGTTCTCTATTTTATTTATGTGCAAAAAAATTCTCCTTAAAAGACTGGAATGACTGGTGGATCTATGATTACAACTAAGATATGCTATAAAACACAAGACAGAAAACTTTTTGTGCATTGAGGTCTCTTTTAGGATGTCACCAAATTTATACTTTTCTATGCTCTTAGGAATAGGATTTTTTGATTGAATAGTCTAATTGAGACATTGCTGCTTTAATTCATATACTAGTAATGTATGGTTTACCAAGGAAAGGGAGGTAATTGACTTAATCTTCTCAACTGAAAGAAGGTTGAGCTAAAGACTACAGCTAGTTGTGTGGTTTTTTTTGTTTTTTTGTTTTTGGTTTTTTTTTTTTTTTTTTAAAGAGTACAGCCTAATAATTTTTATAATGTTGCCAACACAAACTTACATGAAGAATCATATTTTGAAGCATTATGTAAAGGGATAGATTACAATTACTTAAATTTCCTACCCATAATACCTCAGTTGCAATCTAATTGTTTCAACTTACTGTATAACCACTCTGTGACTATAATTACATTAATTCAATCTGACAATTTCCTTGCTTTTGTCCGCCTCTAATGGGACACAGAGCTGATCATCTCATAACAGTTGTATCATCCCTTAAAGTCCTTAATAAGATGGTTCCATGTGTAATCCAGCCCCTAATATATCCAAACCCTTCTTCTTTACACCAGTTCTTGAACCATGTATTGAAGCTTTTGATGAAATATAGCCTGTCTTTACACCTACAACAAGCGGGCAAGTACCT
Organism: Rhinatrema bivittatum; assembly: GCF_901001135.1. Lineage (NCBI taxonomy): Eukaryota > Metazoa > Chordata > Amphibia > Gymnophiona > Rhinatrematidae > Rhinatrema > Rhinatrema bivittatum. Next base: position 698,287,867 of record NC_042615.1, read on the forward strand.
CAGAAAATGCTATGTTCCTTACTTGCTACCTAAGTCCCTCTCCCAATCTCTTGAATTCCTTCATTTCCAAGCAGGTCATTGGTCCCTAAATGGACTAGCACATCAACTTCATATTCCCTTCTTACTACTTCTGAAAAGCAAAGATGCTTAATTTTAACTAGTGTTCTCTGTGAACAGCAGGATAATCAGTCACATATGGGTGATGTCATGCAACAGTGATGAGTGCAAAACATTTATTAGCTTGAGCTAAGGAGGCCTAGAACTCTTTTTTTTGTTTATGTGTGGTCAGCACTGAGAAGCCACACATTACAAAGGCCCTCTAAGTCACATTTAGGAATTTCAGCATCCCATGGTCAGATCATAGTTTAATAAACTCAAGTTTTTAATTAAAAAAAAAAAAAATGTCAATGCAGAAAAAAAATTCAAAACAGAAGAATTAAGAAAGAAAACAAATACGGTTATTCACATGTTATCATCAGACAACATGGCAATGCCACCAGTTTATGGAACAAAATAAATCAAGAAATAATAGACTATATAAGTCCCATAGTTGAAAAGAAAATTACCATTAACAAAACCAACAAACAATAGTATAATAATAATATAAGACCTAAAAAGATAATTAAGAACTAAGGAAAGAATATGGAGAAAACAGTCTTCAAATGATACATTATCATACAGAATGCTGGCATCCAAATAGCGCACACTGATAAATAATACTAACAAATGTATTATGCAACAAAAATTCATATTATTAAATACAATTCAAAAGCCTTGTCGCATGGATGCATAAATTAACCCATGAATTATCACGTAAAACTGATATGACTTCCACACCATGAACGGATACCTGTAATAAATTAGCCAAATATTTTTTAAAACTAAAATACAAAATCTAATTAATAATCTCAGTGTTAACACATCACATAGCATCTCATTAAAACCAACGATGAAAATACCTGGTCAGAATTTGAACCTACACTGTTAGAAATAACTATACTAAATAAATTAAACTCAGCAATTCACCCTGATGATTCACTATCGATCAAGATCCCGAAACTGATTTCTGATATAATTGCCCCGAAAATTATACTAATAGTAAACCTCTCCCTCAAAAAGGCTATTTGCCTGAAAGTCTAAAATGTGCAGCAGTTAGACCAATTCTAAAACCAAACAAAAAGGATCTGAACAATTATAGATCAATTTCTAATTTACCTGTATTAGTTAAAATAACCAAAAAAATAGTACTGTCACAACTTTCAGACTATTTAGAATCACATAACTTATTTCCTGCACAATATGGTTTCAAGAAAAACTAAAGTACAGAAACATTGCTACTATTATTACAAGAGTCAATTATATGAGGATTTGACTCAGGATCAGCTTATCTCTTAGTTTTATTAGACCTCTCAGCAGCCTTTGAAACAATAGATCACAACATCATGACAATCAGACTGAAAGAACTTGGCATAAAAGGCACATTTCTACAATGGCTCATGTCATATTTAACCAATCGCTCTTTTAAAGTAAGCCTCGAAAGTTACACCTCATCACCAATACATTTTAGAAACAGCACTACCTTAAGGATCTGTATTATCGGCCATGCTATTTAACATTTACATGAGTTCTCTATGCCATTTTCTATCAGGTTTAAGCATCAAATATTTCATTTACGTAGATGACATCCAATTTCTAGTTCTGATAAATACATCAATTGAACTCACATTAAAAACTGACAATTTATTTCTCAAGCATAAAACAATTGATCCAACAAATGAAACTAGTACTAAACTTAGAAAAACCACAGGTTTATCTCCATCACTTAAAATACAGTTAAATAAATATAAAACTATCTGAATCTGGACGTGACTTATATTCTATTATTCGAAAGTGTAAATAACTGATTCACATCTACTCGTTCAAGACCTCTCATGATCTTAAAGACCTCTATCTAGCTATCTATCCGCTGCCTTTGATACGGTAAAACACACCATACTTATAGACCAACTAGCCAACATAGGTATCAAAGGCTCAGCTCTCAGCTGGTTTCAGTCCTTCCTAAGCAACAGATTCTATAAAGTCAGGATAAACAACAAGGAATCGCTTCCAGTTCTTTCAGATCAAGGAGTCCCTCAAGGATCTTCACTCTCACCCACCCTCTTCAATATCTATCTCCTCCCTCTTTGCCACCTGCTCTCAAACCGCAAGCTTATCCATTACCTCTACACAGATGACATCAAAATCCTTATCCCGATTTCAGAATCCCTTCAAAAAACGATCAGCTACTGGAATGACTGTCTACAGCCAATTAAAGACTTACTCTCAAGCCTCAATTTAGTACTGAATGCCAACAAAACCGAAATGCTCATTATCTCCCAAGATCCCCTCACCATCTCCTCAAGCTCCTCTCAACCAAACTCAATTAGCAAGTTCTCACCAGACGTCAGGGATCTGGGAGCCTGGCTAGACAACAATCTAAACCTAAAAAAGTTTGTAAACAATACCGCAAAGGACTGCTTTTACAAACTGCAAGTCCTCAGAAAGCTAAAACCCCTCCTTCACTTCTCTGACTTCCGGCTAGTACTTCAATCCATCATACTATCCAAGCTCGATTATTGCAACTCCCTCCTTCTCGGTCTACCCTCAAATACCATCAAACCCTTACAAATGGTTCAAAACGCCGCTGCCAGAATACTTACAAACTCTAATAAAAGAGATCACATCACTCCAATCCTTCGTAACCTACAATGGCTTCCTATTAACCACAGGATCCTCTATAAAGTGCTCACAATTATTCACAAAGCAACATACAATCTTGCTCCGATCATGTTAAGCACCCAACTCCAACCTCATACTTCATCCAGACCAATTAGAAGCGCATACAAAGGCACATTGCAAGCCCCACAGGTAAAATCATCACTGAGCAAAAGAGCACTATCTTCAGGAGGCCCTCACCACACCAATGGAATGCGCTCCCCCCAGATCTAAGACTAGAACCAAGTCATCAGGAGTTCAAAAAAAAGCTAAAAACATGGCTTTTCCGTCAAGCCTTCCCAGACATCTAATGCTACCTAATCAAGTCTTTTAACCCAAATCATGGGTTATCTCACTGTTTTTCCTATTACGATTTTTCTCAACTGTACCTTAATTTTTGAGCTCTTTCATCTTTTGTATTTATACTGTACTCACACTCCATTTACTCTTATCTCTTTTATATTTATTTTCTATAAAATATTTATTACTATATTACTATGTTTAATTGGTTATCTATTCTATTTGTTCCATCATTATTGTTAGTTCTATTGTTACCTGTTTTATTGTTCAACTGTTCTATGTAAAGCCCACTACTCTTTTTGGGCATTTAAAAGTTGTATGTAAACCGGATTGATTTGTAGTTCCTACAAGAACTTCGGTCTATAAAAATAAATAAATAAATAAATAAATAAATATCATATCCTTCCTCAGCCAACTCTTCTCCAAGCTGAACAGCCCCAACCTCTTCAGCCTTTCCTCATAGGGGAGCTGTTCCATCCCCTTTATCATTTTGGTTGCCCTTCTCTGTACCTTCTCCATTGCAACTATATCTTTGGCGACCAGAATTGTACACAGTATTAAAGGTGCGGTCTCACCATGGAGCGATATAGAGGCATTATGACATTTTCCGTTTTCTTAACCATTCCTAATAATTCCTAACATTCTGTTTGCTTTTTTGACTGCTGCAGCACACTGAGCCGACTATTTTAAAGTATTATCCACTAGGGATGTGAATCGTTTTAGGACGATTAAAATTATCGTCCGATAATTTTAATATCGTCTTAAACCGTTATGGAACACAATACAATAGAGATTCTAACGATTTATCGTTATAAATCGTTAGAATCGTGAGCCGGCACACTAAAACCCCCTAAAACCCACCCCCGACCCTTTAAATTAAATCCCCCACCCTCCCGAACCCCCCCCAAATGAGTTAAATAACCTGCGGGTCCAGCGGCGGTCCGGAACGGCAGCGGTCCGGAACGGGCTCCTGCTCCTGAATCTTGTTGTCTTCAGCCAGCGCCATTTTCCAAAATGGCGCCGAAAAATGGCGGCGGCCATAGACGAACACGATTGGACGGCAGGAGGTCCTTCCGGACCCCCGCTGGACTTTTGGCAAGTCTCGTGGGGGTCAGGAGGCCCCCCACAAGCTGGCCAAAAGTTCCTGGAGGTCCAGCGGGGGTCAGGGAGCGATTTCCCGCCGCGAATCGTTTTCGTACGGAAAATGGCGCCGGCAGGAGATCGACTGCAGGAGGTCGTTCAGCGAGGCGCCGGAACCCTCCGGAAGGACCTCCTGCCGTCCAATCGTGTTCGTCTATGGCCGCCGCCATTTTTCGGCGCCATTTTGGAAAATGGCGCCGGCTGAAGACAACAAGATTCAGGAGCAGGAGCCCGTTCCGGACCGCTGCCGTTCCGGACCGCCGCTGGACCCGCAGGTTATTTAACTCATTTGGGGGGGGTTCGGGAGGGTGGGGGATTTAATTTAAAGGGTCGGGGGTGGGTTTTAGGGGGTTTTAATGTGCCGGTTTTGCGATTTTTAGATTTTTAGATTTTTCACGATTTTTCACGATATTTTACCCCCCCAAACGGCAACAATACGATTCCCTCCCCCTCCCAGCCGAAATCGATCATTAAGACGATCGAGGACACGATTCACATCCCTATTATCCACTATGATGCCTAGATCTTTTTCCTGGATGGTAGCTCCTAATATGGAACCTAACATTGTGTAACTACAGCAAGGGTTATTTTTCCCTATATGCAACACTTTGCACTTGTCCACATTAAATTTCATCTGCCATTTGGATGCCCAATCTTCCAGTCTTGCAAGGTCCTCCTGTAATAAATCACAAGCGCATTGTGATGCAACTACTCTGAATAATTTTGTATCATCCGCAAATTTGATAACCTCAGTCATCGTATTCCTTTCCAGATCATTTTAACCAGTTTGCAATCCACGAAAGGACTTCGCCTCCTATCCCATGACTTTTTAGTTTTCGTAGAAACCTCTCATGAGGGACTTTGTCAAACACCTTCTGAAAATCCAAATACACTACATCTACCGGTTCACCTTTATCCACATGTTTATTAACCCCTTCAAAAAAATGAAGCAGATTTGTTAGGCAAGACTTCCCTTGGGTAAATCCATGTTGACTATGTTCCATTAAATCATGTCTTTATATATGCTTTACGATTTTGATCTTGAGAACAGTTTCCACTATTTTTCCCGGCACTGAAGTCAGGCTCACTGGTCTATAGTTACCCGGATCGCCCCTGGAGCCTTTTTTAAATATTGGGGTTACATTGGCCACCCTCCAGTCTTCAGGTACAATGGATGATTTTAACGATATGTTACAAATTTTTAAGTAATAGATCAGAAATTTCATTTTTGAGTTCCTTCAGAACCCTGGGGTGTATTCCATCTGGTCCAGGAGATTTGCTACTCTTTAGTTTGTCAATCAGGCCTACCACATCTTCTAGGTTCACCGTGATTTGGTTCAGACAATCTGAATCATCACCCTTGAAAACCTTCTCCGATACGGGTATCTCCCCAACATCCTCTTCAGTAAACACTGAAGCAAAAAAATCATTTAATCTTTCCACGATGGCCTTATCGTCTCTAATTGCCCCTTTAACCTCTCGATCATCTAACGGTCCAACTGACTCCCTCACAGGCTTTCTGCTTCGGATATATTTTAAAAAGTTTTTACTGTGAGTTTTTGCCTCTACGACCAACTTCTTTTCAAATTCTCTCTTAGCCTGTCTTAACAATGTCTTACGTTTAACTTGCCAACGTTTCTGATTTTTCCTATTTTCTTCTGTTGGATCCTTCTTCCAATTTTTGAATGAAGATCTTTTGGCTGAAATAGCTTCTTTCACCTCCCCTTTTAACCATGCTGGTGATCGTTTTGCCTTCTTTCCATCTTTCTTAATGTGTGGAATACATCTGGACTGTGCTTCTAGGATGATTTTTTTTTTTTTTTTTTTTTTTTTTTTAACAATGACCACGCCTCTTGCACACTTTTTACCTTTGTATCTGCTCCTTTCAGTTTTTTTCTATTTTTCTCATTTTATCAAAGTTTCCCTTTTGAAAGTTTAGCCCGAGAGCAGTGGATTTGCTTACTGTCCCCCTTCCAGTCATTAATTCAAATTTGATCATATTATGATCACTATTGCCAAGTGGCCCCACCACCATTACCTCTCGCACCAAATCCTGTGCTCCACTGAGAATTAGATCTAAAATTGCTCCCTCTCTTGTTGGTTCCTGAACCAATTGCTCCATAAAGCTATCATTTATTCTATCCAGGAACTTTATTTCTCTAGCAATATTGGGGTAATTGAAATCTATATCCACAATAAAAGGTCAGATCAAGAATAATTAAGTCCCAATCATGAAGATTCATCAAGGTTCTAAAGAACAAATTCTTTTATTTATTTCATCCGGTAACTCCACTGGTTTACAGTGCAAACATCTCAAAACACGTCCCCCGACACGGTCCCGTGTTTCGCCTACGGCTGCATCGGGAGGGAGCACAAGTTTCACACAATACACTCATCTCATATCACAAGTGCAAGGGTCCAACATACCTGAGTGCAGAATAGTTTCATACTTAACAGGGAGTGCATTCATCCTAAGTGCAGACAGTTATTTGAGCCCAACAGATCACATGGTCCCACGGGGGCCAATCAAAGGGCCCCCTTAGGATGAATGCACTCCCTATTAAGTATGAAACTATTCTGCACTCAGGTATGTTGGACCCTTGCACTTGTGATATGAGATGAGTTATGTCGGCATGAAGTCCTTTGCTATGTCCTAATCTTTATATGTTTGTTCACAGTGTATTGTGTGAAACTTGTGCTCCCTCCCGATGCAGCCATAGGCGAAACAAGGGACCGTGTCGGGGGACGCGTTTTGAGATGTTTGCACTGTAAACCAGTGGAGTTGACGGATGAAATAAAAGAATTTGTTCTTTAGAACCTTGATGAATCTTCATGATTGGGACTTAATTATTCTTGATCTGCACTTTTATTGTGGATATTATTGGCTGAAGTGCAGCGCTTGCTCTGTTGTGTTTTGGTAATTGAAATCTCCCATTATTACAGCACTACCACTTTGGTTAGCTTCCCTAATTTCTCTTAGCATTTCACTGTCCGTCTCACCATCTTGACCAGGTGGACAGTAGTATACTCCAATCACTATAGTCTTCCCCAACAAACAAGGGATTTCTACCCATAAAGATTTGATTGTGCATTTAGTCTCATGCAGGATGTTTATCCTGTTGGACTCTATGCCATCCCAGACAAAGTGCCACACCACCTCCTGGGTGACATCTGTCATTGCGATATAATTTGTACTCCGGTATAGCACTGTCCCATTGGTTATCCTCCCTTCCACCATGTCTCTGAGATGCCAATTAAGTCTGTCATCATTCACTGCTATACATTCTAATTCTCCCATCTTACATCTTAAGACTTCTGGCATTAGCATACAAACATTTCAGTTAGCTTTTTGTTTGTATTTTCATTCTGCTTTTTAATTGATAGGGATAAGTTAGAATTTTTTAGCTCAGGTGAGTTTTTAGTTACAGGCACTTGGGCTACTATCCTTATTATTGGAACCTCACTGTCGGGATGCCTTAATTCTAATGAGTCATTAGTATCCTTTGAAGATACCTCCCTCCGAACTATGCACTGCTGAGCGACTGTCAGCTTAACCCTTAGTTTAAAAGCTGCTCTATCTCCTTTTAAAAGGTTAGCACCAGCAGTCTGGTTCCACCCTGGTTAAGGTGGAGCCCATCCATTCGGAAGAAACTCTCCCTTCCCCAAAAGGTTCCCCAGTTCCTCACAAAACTGAATCCCTCTTCCTTGCACCATCGTCTCATCCACGCATTGAGACTCTGGAGTTCTGCCTGTCTCTGGGGACTTGTGCGTGGAACAGGGAGCATTTCGGAGAATGCTACCCTGGAGGTTCTGGATTTAAGCTTTCTACCTAAGAGCCTAAATTTGGCTTCCAGAACCTCCCTCCCACATTTTCCTATGTCGTTGGTGCCCACATGTACCATGACAGCCAGCTCCTCCCCAGCACTGTCTAAAATCCTATCTAGGTGACGCGTGACGTCCGCCATCTTCGCACCAGGTAGGCATGTTACCAGACGATCCTCATGCCCACCAGCCACCCAGCTGTCTGCATTGCTAATAATCAAATCTCCAACTATGACGGCCGACCTAACCCTTCCCTCCTGGGCAGTAGGCCTTGGAGACACATCCTTGGTGCGAAAGGACAATGCATCACCTGGAGAGCAGGTTTTTGCTACAGGATCATTTCCTGCTGCACCAGGTCTGCTCTCCGAACATGAGACCTTCTTTCTCCAAGGCAGCACCAGGGCTGCCAGTTTGAAGTTGGGACTTGGCTATTATGTCCCTGAAGGATCTATATACCTCTCTGTATGCCTCAGCTCCTCCAGGTCTGCCACTCTAGCCTCCAGAGATCGGACTCATTCTCTGAGAGACAGGAGCTCTTTGCATCGTATGCACATGTACAATTTCTCACCGGCAGGTAAAAAATCATACATGTGACACTCGATGCAAAAGACTGGGAAGCCCCCCTCTTGCTGCTGGACTGCTGCCTTCATCTCAAATTTGTTCAGTTCCTGCTTAAGTTTTAGGTTGCTATGGGAGTAGGAATGTGTCTAATTAATGTCCTTTAAATGTATTACTGAATTCACTATATTGTCTGGTAGGGGCCTACAGGGGAATTTTCAAACTCTCAATAAGGTGTATTTTTTTTGTTTGTTTGTTTTTTGTGAAAGTGGCACCAACCTATAAATGAAAGGATGAGCTAGGGGTGGGTGGGCGAGGGGTGGGAGGGTTGGGAAATACAGTCTAACTTAACACTTCAGTCAGCCAGAGTGACTCACTGCTCTCTTGATAAATGTTGGTACCTAATCAAACCAAATCACACTACCTTAACATCTTTCTGAGGTGAGTACTGAACTTTTCAACCTTTTTACTTAGGTATACACTGCTCCTAGATTATTTCTAGTGTCTGGCTACTTTTTTTTTTTTTTTTTTTAATATACAAACACTAACTTCTGCTGCCTTACAGACTATTAAAAATAAACACACTAACTACTGCTTACTAGCTGCCTTACTGACTGATTATTTAAAAATACAGTCTAACTTCAGTTTATTCCCTGCCTTACTGACTGTTAAAAGCACAAACACACTAAATAATATTCCCAAAGAAAATTTACCAACATAGAATAGTGATATAATTGATGGTTCTCAAAACCAGGAGTTGTATGGACTAATTTAGTGTATTTTATTTTACCCACTGATGTGGTAGTGAACAAGTTTCCAGGATTTTCATCTGAAGATCTTGTAATATTTTACTTACTGTAACTGCCACTGTATCTGTAGGAGTGGTGAGATTTTTGAGTCTACGCATCATAGCTCTAGATTATCCTTCCATCTGAAGATTTAACCTAACAGCCTGTGACATTATTTTAATGGAGAGGAAAAGAGAACTCCTCCTCTTACTTTGAGGTGACGAGTCTTATAGTAGACTGCAAGAGTCATCAGCATCAGAATCCAGTTCCATGAATGCATAATCCATTTCCCATAAATGATCTGATTCAGACTCAAGAAATGGTGAAGAGTGAGAAGGTATTTGTCTTTTTAAGGTGAACCACTCAATGTAACTTTGAGAGGAAATGGAGTGGGAAAGCAGGGGGGGGGGGGGGGGAAGGTATGTTTGTCTCAGAAGTTATGACTTTGGTGTAGCACCACAGAAGTAAATCAATGTTGATCCTTCAGCTTTGCCAAGTCCTGCTGACTACATTTGCACAAAAACACTGGCAACCAAGGCTGAAGGCCTATGAATGCTCACCATCAAAGCTAACTGAAAATTATCTACATGACCAGCTAAGGAGTCATTTTCAAAATCTACATCATTTTAAAACTAACCCCAACTCCAACTGAGGTGGAACAGCAAGGTATAGTTCAACCTCCTATGTCACAAATGGAGATGCATACAGTTGAAGAAACTGATAAGTTCAGCACATACTGCTACTTCTTAGATGGGTACATCTCTAACATTTTTATTGCCAGTTGATAATTCCAAAGGACAAGATTGCTGCTGGACAGCATGGCTCAGCCTCATTAGCACTCACTCGAGGTTAATCCTGATTATTCATCCAGGGAAATATGCAAAGAGAGACTGGCTTTAGCGGTATCCTGGCTCATACTCAGTTCTGAAGATGAAGGTGCAGTCTTTGATGTTGAAGTTCAATGTCAAAAGGGTAAACTTCAACACTTTCAAATTCTCTAAGAGTTAGAAGCTGAAGTCTTCAAAGCTTGTGGCATTAATGATATAGACAAGTTCAAAATGGTCATATAAGGCTTCCACTAAACACTCCACCCCTGTTTCTAAACATACTGTTTCTGTACACTCTGGGAGCTGCCAGATCGAGTGTACTACTACTCAGGCAACATACCCTCGGCATAGAGAGACTTGTGTTTCCATAGCATTTTTGGTATAAATATATTTCAAGACTACTTCAGTGTTAGCAATCTGCTAAGAAGTTAGCAAATCTGTTACCAATCTACTAGGGAGTAGCAATCTGTTACCAATCTCTCCTTGAGATGGGAGGAGTTAGTAATCTGTTATAGAAACTGCTAAGGGGTTAGCAAACTGTTATTGATCTCCCCGCTCAAAGGGCAGAGCTAGCAATCTGATGTCACTCACCCCGTCAGGAGGGAGGAGATGGCGAGCTGTTATGGATCTACTCCCCAAAGGGGAGGAGTTAACAACCTTGTATCGATCTGGCTGCTGAATACTCTTGTAGAGAGAAGAGCTATCATCTGTTATAGATAATCACGCCAGGAGGAATGGTAATCTATTGTAAATCACTCCTTGAGAATAGAAGGATAACAATCTTTTAGTGATGTGACTGCCAGGGAGACAGAGTTAGTCTTCTGTAGAATGATGTTTCCCCAAGGAAAGGAGCTAGCGATATGTAATACTCCGTAGGTGTAGTTAGTGATCTAATGTGGAGTTGGCTCCCACAGAGTGACAGTCAGTACGATACCTGCTCTAGTAGTGTAAGAATAAACACTTAGTAGAAATGGTGAATCCCTGGGCCGATGGAAGATGACAGCGCCCCCAGGAGGAGATCCTGAGAGGAACCACCGGTTAGGCTGGAGTATAAGACAAACACAGATAGTTCTTTATTAGACTGGAAGTTGAACCACCAGAGGTGGCAGTAGTGAATTGATGTGCCCGGCAGGGCTGAAGTCCCTCAGATACTGGAATTACGATCTCTGGGTTACTGAGCTGTAGAGAGAGACTATAGGTAGTGAGTAGACAGGGTATGCTGGATACATAACCAGTAGAAGATGGTACACTCACAAATGTAGATCTGTAACGGCCTCTTATGCAACAGAGTCTTCAGTACATTCAGGAACAGGAGCCGTAGACGAGCACTGGTTCCTATAGGCAGTCTGTAATAAGAACTCACAATAGCTGTGTATGGGATGGCTTCTGGAATAGAAGATAGTCTGTAAAGGGTTTTAGGAACATGGGCCCTCGTGGAGCGAGTACAGATTCCTATCTGCAATAAAACTCACAGTGTTCACGTCTACGATCGCTTCCAGGCAGTAAGGAGTCTTCTGAGTATTCAGGGACGTAGGCCCTCGAGGAGCAAGTACTGGATCCAGTCTTAGCAATCTGAAATCAAGAAGAGAGAGAGCGGGGCCCCCAAGGAGCGGTTACCCCTAGATACGTTTGTAGAAGCCGAGCAGCGGAGAAAGGTTTCCCCTTGCTCACTTGGATCGTAGCTGCAAGTAGCATGGACCGCCAAAGCAAGTCCCATTGGAGTTCCTTGCTAACTCAGTTTGGAGTTGCAAAATAAAGACCTTTTAAATTGGAAGCGGATGACGTCACTAAAGGGGGGGGGGGGACGACCCGAGGTTCGCGCCCTTGCTGGTACAAAGTCTGGAGTGCGCGCACGCACGCCCTTACGTCATCAGGAACATGGCGGATCCGTAGCGTCAAGCCAGCCCGGGGATTCCGGGGCGAAGAGGCAGGGAGAAGCAGCAGCAGCATCTGTCCGTCAGAGCCGAAGGGAGTCACCACAAAGGTAGAGAGGGTGGAGCGAGGGTGAGAACAGGCATGAACGCAACATTCAGTATTCCTATTCTGTGAATCCTTAAGGGTTGCCTCACCCACTACCAGGATGGTTGTCTTGAGAGTTACTGATGATACCAGAGCGCTCAAACTGGGAATTTTTTGAAGGTGTTAATAACATGTGGATAAAGGTGAACTGGTAGACGTAGTGTATTTGGATTTTCAAAAGGCATTTGACAAAGTTCTTCATGAGAGGCTTCTAGGAAAAGTAAAAAGTCATGGGATAGGTGGAGATGTCCTTTCGTGGATTACAAACTGGCTAAAAGACAGGAAACAGAGTAGGATTAAATGGACAATTTTCTCAGTGGAAGGGAGTGGGCAGTGGAGTGCCTCAAGGATCTGTATTGGTGTTATGAATGTGAACCTTTGATCCGGTTGAGGGATCTATAGAACCACTAAGGAATTGACCCTTAGAATTACCTACAACCGGGAGGCGGACAACACTTATAGATCAGGCAACAACTTCACCTTACTAGCCCACGTTCCCCGCAGGTTGGGTCCTTGGGTACCGGAGCTAGCAGGACTTATCAGAAAGTCTTTTAGCAGAGAAAGAGTCCAGCAAAGATCTGAGTCAAAGATGATGATTAGGGAACAAGAATAGTCTGAAGATCCAGGCAGACGTCTCAAGCATAACCAATGAGGCAAATTATGACTCCGGATGAAATACCATTTAAGAAACACTAATTTAAATCCCTACTAGTATATACAGTCCAGAGACATTCAAGATAATTATAATCACAGGCAGAGAACTGAGAAAGATTCAACAGTAACAAGCAAGAAAAACAAAAATAAATAGGAGCTAAACCTCCATAGTACTTCCCCTTAACACTGAATCATTACCAAAGCAAAGAGAGATGCTGGCAACAGCCCACACAGACCTCAGCGATGACATCATCCAGCCTGCTCGCTCCAACAACGTTTCACGTCCCCGAGGTACGCGCATGCGCCCCAAGAGAAGAAAACCTGTCAGCAAAATCAACAGCGTCTCCCCCGCGGAGAGAACACTGCAAATCTGCCTCAGCCCCCCCCCGTCGAGTGACGCTGTAGCCACCCTCTGATACCTCGGCCCGCCGACCCGAGACGCAGCAGATGCTCACCGGTGCCCCCTCCATGGAGAAAGCGCCACGACGACTCAAGCCGCGCCACCCCCTCCCACATCGGAGAAGCGAGAAGACGGACCACAATTCCAACAGTAGCCCCCCCCCCCTTTATGCCCCCTCCGAGACAGATTTGGCTTGTCAGGGTTTTCCTGGTGAAACTGAAGGAGGAGAGTCTTATCTAATATGTTACACGCTGGTTCCCAAGAGAGTTTTCCTCTGGACCAAAACCTTGCCAGGAGATTAAATATTCCCAACATCTGTGGTAGAACCGGATGTCTAATATATCTTGAACCTGATAGAGTCATCATCTGCAGCCACTTCCAGCAGTTCAGGAGGTTTCCAATGAAACGTTGATGTAATTAAAGGTTTTAGTAAACATACATGAAAGATATTGTGTATCTTTAGAGTTGTAGGTAAAAACAACTTGTATGAGACTGGTCCTATGCATTCTTTTATAGCGAGAGGTCCAATGTATTTGGGTGCTAAATGCATAGAAGGTATTCTTAACCGGATATGACGAGTACTTAGCCACACTCTTTCTCCAGGTTTGAAGAGCGGAGCTTGCTGACTATGTCTATCAGTGGTGCTTTTGGCTGACTCAGCGCTTGTTGGAGGCGAGTTTGTGTTGAATTCCACAAATTGTGAAGTTGTTGAGCATTGAGTTGAGTTGCTGGTGAATGCACATCTAGAGGTAATGGCAAGGGTGGAATTGGTTGCTTTCCTGATACAATCTGAAATGGTGATTTTCCAGTTGCAGAATGAATGTGATGATTATATGAAAACTTTGCCCAAGGCAAAAGAGACATCCAGTCATTTTGTCGATTTACAAATGATCGTAGATAGGTTTTAAGCGTTCGACTGGTACATTCAGCTTGCCCATTTCCTTGCGGATGGAATGCTGAAGTAAAGTCTAATTTAACTCTGAATTTGACAGAGAGCTCGCCAGAATTTAGCAGTAAATTGTGAGCCCCGATCTGATTATGTACTTGAGCTGGGTCTAAGATGTATTGAGGAGTTACCAGAGCATCCTCAACCTCAAAAGCGCAAGAGAGAGCATCAGCTCGAGTATTCTTTGAGGCTGGTCGAGATCGAATAGAGAATTTGAATCGGCTGAAGAAGAGGGACCAGCATGCTTGCCGAGGATTAAATCTCTGTGCTTGACACAAGTACTCCAAGTTTTTATGATCGGTATATACAGTTATTTCATGTTGGGCCCCCTCCAACCACTGACGCCACTCTTCAAAGGCCATCTTTATGGCAAGTAATTCCTTATCTCCAATACTGTAGTTTCTCTCTGAAGAGGTGAATTTCTGAGAAATATAGGAACAAGGCAATAGTGCTCCATTGGGCAAAAATAGGCTGAGTACAGCTCCTATGGCAGAATCTGAAGCATCCACCTCCACCACAAATGGTCGAGAAGGATCAGGATGTCGAAACAAGAGTCTTGGAGAAAAGCTAGTTTTAATTCTTCGAAAGCTTTCAGTGCCTCAGGTGGCCAATCTCTGGCATTCTTCCCTTTCTTAGTGAGTGCAGTGAGCGGAGCCACTATACTTGAGTAACTAGGAATGAAGAGGCGACAGAAATTAGCAAATCCAAGAAATCATTGGAGAGCCCGAAGTCCAACTGGGCAAGGCCACTTCTTTATACTTGCAACTTTCTCAGGATCCATATGAAAACCAGTGGAGGATACAATATATCCTAAGAATAGAATAGCTTCTTGTTCAAAGATACATTTCTCAAGTTTCGCATAAAGATGGTGTTCCTGAAGACGCTGAAGCACTTGTCGTACTTGATCAATAAGAACTATAGGGGTACTGGGATAAACTCCAAGGATGTCTGGAATTTGGGAAGCAAGTTCTACTGGGGAAATCAGCCCCGCAGGTCTGTTACCCCAGATGTATGAGTACAGTATGTTCAACCAGACCAATGCCTAACCTTGTCGCAGAGTTTTTATTAGCAAGTCCTCTTTTGTCCACATCTGCTGGAGACAGACTTCTAGCAACTGCCCAAGACTACACCTCCCTTAAAGCCAACAACGAGGTCATAGGGAAAAAAAGATATATCTCTCCATCAGCTATGTAATGGGAAATTCCCCTGATATAGACTTGTCTAGCAGGAAGAAAAGGAAAAATAGATTAGTTTGATCTAACATGCGCGCGCTGCCGCGCTCATGTTATAAAATCCAGGGTTGGCACACGCAAGGGGGTGCACACTTGTGCACCTTGTGCCGCCGAGGCCTGAGGGAGTCCCAATGGCTTTCCCAGTTCCCTCTGAGGCTGCTCCGAAATCAGAGCAGACTCAGAGAGAACTTTCCTTCCACCACCCCCCACCTTCCCCTACCTAACCCGTCCCCCAGCCCTACCTAAACCCCCATCCTGACCTTTGTTGCAGAAGTTATGCCTGCCTATGGGCAGGCATAACTTGTGCTCGCCGGCCGGCTGCCGGCACGCCATTTCCCGGCACGGCCACAACGAAGGAGGCCTCAGTCCCGCTCCCAGACCCCAGTCACGTTCCTGGACCCACCCCCTTCTCGCCCCTTTTTCGAAGCCCCAGGACATACACGCGCCACTGACCCTATGCAAGATAGGCGCAGGGGCAGCTTGGTGCAACATTTTGGGGGTTACACCCGTAACCCTTTGAAAATCTGCCCCTTAATGGGGTCTTGAAACCCCAGTTATATGCCCGCCCCAAAAAAATAAATCCAAATTATGTACTGAAAAAAAATCTAATTTATGTAAAAATAATTTCAAAGGTTTTTGTATAATATATTAATGAGAACATTATTTGAACATTCTTAGAAATATATGCAGGTACTTGAGGTAATAATGTTCATATGACTCCAATGAGCAAAGAATACTTCTGGAACCAAATGCCTCAGGCCCCTTACTTCCTATTCATCTTCAATATGTACATACAAACACCCAACCCCACACATACCACGGTCTGCAACCCAAGAATGAAGTAATTTTGTGCTGTAGCAACTTTAAAGTTTGTAGCAAATTAATTTTAAGTAACAACATTTCTTGTCTAACCTCTGTGTCTGATGTTTTTCTGTAGCTCTCCATATCTACCTTTCTTCTCCACCCCCTGCCACCTTAATGCCATCCCCCTCCCCCACCTCCAAGATGGCTTTTTCCCTTCCACTGCTCCACCCAAAGGGCCCAATCTGATGCTGCCCCCTTAGGTCTCTCTCCTCCCCAATCAGGTTCCTAACTTCTTGCCCACATCCCTCTCTGAGATTACAGCCAGCCAATCAGTAACCCTATGATGACATGACTGCACCAAAGCATTTCACCGATTCCTTTTCTCCCCCCTCTGCCTTCTGTTCAGCATCTCCCTATGTTGCAGGACTATGTACGCTGTTATAAATTACATGTGAAATTCTGCACACACAATTCCTCAGGGTGCACTTTACAAATATGAGAGCAGACTATCCATATTTAAGAAAAATAGCACCAGGGAGATCACAGACATAAAACAATCCTATAGAACAGTGGTTCTCAACCTTTTTTCGGCCGGGACACACCTGACAGATGGTTCTCACATGCGTGACACACTGAACATGTGACCATCATGGGACAAAATGTAAATATACATTCTGCATCCTCAGGAACCACGTCGACCCCCAAAAATGGGTGCAGAGCAGAACTAGGGCATTACCCGTACGGCTCACCATACAAAAAAAAGATATTCTGGATCTGATGACATCTCAGTAAAAGCAAAGCAAACTCTCTTTACTGGCAAGCACAATACCCCTCCTTATGAAAAGACAGTAATTAACCAGGCCCTAAACACTAATACACCTCCTATTGGGAAAACAGAGCAAGCCAAGCTGCTATAGATACCCACTTAGAAATAATTGTAAAACTATACTAATAAATGTTACAAAACAGCTGATGAACAGAATAACATCCAACAATTAAAAACTCATAAAAATTATTAAAAATTGTCTAAATATCAAAATATTTCAAAACAGCAGACACATCACATAACACCCAATAATTAAAATGGCAATCAATCAAGAAAAATAAACTTAAAAAGCCACCTTTACTTACCCTCTCTAGCAACTCTCCTACTCCTTTCCCTTGCAGACCAATAGCACTCACCAGAAGCAGCAGTGGCTGCTAAAGCTCTGTCCTCACAGTCCTCTTCCTTAGGGCCCACAACCAGTCACAACCAGTCTCTGTCTCACACAGACCAGTAACTTCCCTAACTAGTATCTCTTCCTCACACACACACCAGTCACCTCCCTGACCAGTCTCTGTCTCTCACACACACACACACCAGTCACCTCCCTGACCAGTCTCTCTCAATCACACACATGCTGTCACTTACATACAAGCTCACACATACTGTCACTTACAACCACACACACTGCCACTTATGCACCCATTGTACCACACACACAAGCTCTCACTCATGCACCCAAGCACCCATTCTACCACATACACACACACACTGCCACTCATGCAACCAGGCATGCATTCTAACACACACACAAAGCTGCCACTCACGCACCCAGGCATGCATTCCAACACACACACACACACAAAGCTGCCACTCACCACCCATGCACCCATTCTACCACAGGCACACAAGCTCTCACTCATGCAATCAGGCATGCATTCTACCACAGGCACACAAGCTCTCACTCATGCACCCAGGCACCCATTCTACCACACACACACAAGCTCTCACTCATGCACCCATTCTACAACAGGCACACAAGCTCTCACTCATGCACCCAGGCACCCATTCTACCACACACACACAAGCTCTCACTCATGCACCCAGGCACCCATTCTACCACACACACACACACAAGCTCTCACTCACGCACCCAGGCATCCATTCTACCACACACACACAAGCTCTTACTCATGCACCCAGGCATCCATTCTACCACACACACACAAGCTCTTACTCATGCACCCATTCTACCACACACACACAAGCTCTCACTCATGCACCCATTCTACAACAGGCACACAAGCTCTCACTCATGCACCCATTCTACATCAGGCACACAAGCTGTCACTCATGCACCCAGGCACCCATTCTACCACACACACACACAAGCTCTCACTCACGCGCCCAGGCACCCATTCTACCACAGGCACACAAGCTCTCCCTCATGCACCCAGGCACCCATTCTACCACACACACAAGCTCTTACTCATGCACCCAGGCACCCATTCTACCACACACACACACACAAGCTCTCACTCATGCACCCAGGCACCCATTCTACCACACACACACACAAGCTCTCACTCATGCACACAGGCACCCATTCTACCACACACACACACGCACACAAGCTCTCACTCATGCACCCAGGCACCCATTCTACCACACACAAACACAAGCTCTCACTCATGCACACAGACACCCATTCTACCACAAGCACACAAGCTCACATGGAGCCTCTTCTCATTGTTTGGCCTCCACTTCTCAGCCACCTCTGGCCTGACCTCCCGCGGTACGCAACGTCTCTCCAGCCGCCTCCCGCAATGTGCAGGGTCTCTTCGCTCTTCAGCCGCCGGCAGCAGCGCACAGCGTCTCTTCGTTCTTCGGCCCCGCCACCGGCAACGTGCAGGTCTCTGCGCTCTTCAGCCACCGGCAGCGGCGCGCAGCATCTCTTTGTTCTTCGGCCCCGCCGCTGGTGACGCACAGGTCTCTCTGCTCTTCAGCTGCCGGCGGCGCGCAGCGTCTCTTCCTTCTTCGGCCCCGCCGCTGGTGACGCACAGGTCTCTCTGCTCTTCAGCTGCCGGCAGCGCGCAGCGTCTCTTCCTTCTTCGGCCCCGCTGGCGTCGGCGCGCAGCGTCTCTTCCTTCTTCGGCCCCACTGACGTCGGCGCGCAGGTCTTTTCGTTCTTCGGCCCCACTGGCGTTGGCGCGCAGCGTCTCTTCCTTCTTCGGCCCCACTGGCGTCGGCGCACAGCGTCTCTTCGTTCTTCGCCCCGCTGACGTCGGCGCGCAGGTCTTTTCGTTCTTCGGCCCCGCTGGCGTTGGCGCGCAGGTCTTTTCGTTTCTTCGGCCCCGCTGGCGTTGGCGCGCAGCGTCTCTTCATTCTTCGGCCGCGTTGGCGTTGGCGCGCAGCGTCTCTTCATTCTTCGGCCCCGCCCCTAGGGAGAAGGGAAGCACAAGCGGGGCAGTGGAACACCGGGAGCCGCGACACACCTGCCGGAGCTTGGCGACACACTGGTGTGTCGCGACACACCGGTTGAGAACCACTGCTATAGAAAACCTCACATATAGTTTCATATACTATTTCTCTCTGAGCCAAAAACTAACATGACCAAACAACTCATCTTCAATCCATTAAAAACAAATCATAGTAAGGTTTATAGCAATGAGGAAATCTTGTGTGCTATACACAAGTTTGATTATTCCATACCAAAACAAATAAAATAAATTTTATGGGTGTCCAAGTCAAGTTCTAAATTAGAAAGGGGGAAACAGAAACCACATTACATAGAAACATAGAAACATAGAAACATAGAAATGACGGCAGAAGAAGACCAAATGGCCCATCTAGTCTGCCCAGCAAGCTTCACACATATTTTCTCTCATACTTATCTGTTTCTCTTAGCTCTTGGTTCTATTTCCCTTCCACCCCCACCTTTAATGTAGAGAGCAGTGATGGAGCTGCATCCAAGTGAAATATCTAGCTTGATTCGTTAGGGGTAGTAGCCGCCGCAATAAGCAAGCTGCACCCATGCTTATTTGTTTTACCCAGACTATGTTATTAGCCCTTATTGGTTGTTTTTCTTCTCCCATGCCGTTGAAGCAGAGAGCCATGCTGGATGTGCATCGAAAGTGAAGTATCAGGCACATTTGGTTTGGGGTAGTAACCGCTGTAACAAGCCAGCTACTCCCCGCTTTGTGAGTGCGAACCCTCTTTTCTTCTCCCCTGCTGTTGAAGCAGAGAGCTCTGCTGGATGTGTGAAGTATCAGTTTTTCTTCTCCCCTGCCGTTGAATCAGAGAACTTTGCTGTATATGCATTGAAAGTGAAGTATCAGGCTTATTTGATTTGGGGTAGTAACCGCCGTAACAAGCCAGCTACTCCCCTCTTTGTGAGTGTGAATCCTTTTTTCCACATTTCCTCTTGCTGTTGAAGCTTAGAGCGATGTTGGAGTCACCGTAAGCCTGTGTATGTTTATTTAATAAGGGTATTGACTCCAGGCAGTAGCCATCATTCTGGCGAGTCACCCACTCTTCATTGGCAGCCTCTTGACTTTATGGATCCACAGTGTTTATCCCACGCCCCTTTGAAGTCCTTCACAGTTCTGGTCTTCACCACATCCTCCGGAAGGGCATTCCAGGCATCCACCACCCTCTCCGTGAAGAAATACTTCCTGACATTGGTTCTGAATCTTCCTCCCTGGAGCTTCAAATCGTGACCCCTGGTTCTGCTGATTTTTTTCCTTCGGAAAAGGTTTGTCGTTGTCTTTTGATCATCAACACCTTTCAAGTATCTGAAAGTCTGTATCATATCACCTCTGCTCCTCCTTTCCTCCAGGGTGTACATATTTAGATTCTTCAATCTCTCCTCGTACGTCATCCGATGAAGATCCTCCACCTTCCTGGTCGCCCTTCTCTGTACCGCCTCCATCTTGTCTTTGTCTTTTTGAAGGTACGGTCTCCAGAACTGAACACAGTACTCCAGGTGAGGCCTCACCAAGGACCTGTACAAGGGAATAATCACTTCCCTTTTCTTACTCGATATTCCTCTCTCTATGCAGCCCAGCATTCTTCTGGCTTTAGCTATCGCCTTGTCGCATTGTTTCGCCGACTTCAGATCATTAGACACCATCACCCCAAGGTCCCTCTCCTGCTCCGTGCACATCAGCCTTTCCCCCCCCATCGAATACAGTTCATTCGGATTTCCACTCCCCATATGCATGACTTTGCACTTCTTGGCATTGAATCTCAGCTGCCATATCTTCGACCACTCTTCCAGTTTCCTTAGATCCCGTCTCATTCTCTCCACTCCTTCCGGCGTGTCCACTCTGTTGCAGATCTTAGTGTCATCCGCAAAAAGACAAACCTTACCTTCTATCCCGTCCGCAATGTCGCTCACAAAGATATTGATATTATAACTTCACATCTTCTTACATATAGGATAAACCATGAAAGTGCTTAAATTCAAATATATATATATATATATATATATACTTACACAGTTAATATTTTAAAAAAATGTAATATACATGATAAATTCCTTATTTTATATCCTAATATATTCTTTGAAATCTTAAATATTTTAATATTTTTAAATTGCATTGCATCTTTTGTTTATGTTATCGATTCATGTAAACTATATATTAAGAAACTAAATGACCTATGAGAATTCTCTTCCATGTTTAATTGCGATCTACATAGTGTAATCTTTCCCACTTTTGGGCCGATACAGTAAAGTCCGCGGGAGAGCGGGCAAACGCCCGCTCTCCCAGCGCGCACACAGGCCACTTTCCTGTGCGCGTGATTCTGTGTTTAAATGAAGCCCAACAGTAAAAACAGGCAAAAGGAGGCGTTAGGGACACTAGCGTGTCCCTAGCGCCTCCTTTTGGTCCAGAGAGACGGCTGTCAGCGGGTTTGACAGCCGACGCTCAATTTTGCCGGCATCTGGGCTCGGAAACGCAAAATTGAGTGTCCGGTTTGAGACCAGACAGCCGTGGGCAGACTTCAATTTTTTTTTTTTACTTTATTTTTTACCCTTCGGGACCTCCGACTTAATATCGCCATGATATTAAGTCGGAGGGTACAGAGAAAAGCAGTTTTTACTGCTTTTCTGTGCACTTTCCCAGTGCCCGAAGAAATTAGCGCCTAACCTTTGGGTAGGCGCTAATTTCTGAAAGCAAAATGTGTGGCTTGGCTGCACATTTTCCTTTCTGAATCGCGCGGGAATACCTAATAGGGCCATCAACATGCATTTGCATGTTGTGGGCACTATTAGGTTCGGGTGATTGGACGCGCGTTTTCGGCCCCTTACTGAATAAGGGGTACAGCTAGCGCATCAAAAACGCACATCCAATGGCGGGTTAACAGTGCACTCCGGCGGAGCGCAATGTACTGTATCGGCCCATTTGTGATGGGGGCACACCGAGCCAGTTAGGTTTTCGGGACTCCCACAATGAATATGCATGAGATTTGGATATATGGGTGTATACAGATCTGTCACACATATTCCTTGTGGCAGTCCTTAAAACTTGATGGGCTAGGTGTGCGTCCAGGACGGGGAGCTGATCTACTGCAGTGGTTCTCAACCCAGTCCTCAAGACATATCAAGCCAGTTGCAGTCAAATAAAAAAATCCACCTTTGTTCTTCAAAGATTTTCCATGTTATCCCCTCTCCAGCGTTTTCAAATTATATCAATGCCAAAAAAGTGAACATTGTCCACTTTATGGGATGCCCATTTCCAATATCTAAGATTTCAAAACAAGCTTTAAAACAAAATGACTAACCCATATGAATAAAATCTCAACTATTAATCTTTGGATCAATATTTTTGCATATATTTTACAGGCCACAAGAGTGATGTAGGCCTCTAATTTTGAGTAAGCAATTGATCACTACATGACTACGATAATAGTTTTAGCAAGGGTACAATCTGCTTTACTGTGAGAAATAAAATCTTAATTATAGTTGTCTCAGTTTAGTAGTCCGTTTACTATTACATACTAGGTAAAATTTAACAAAAAAGTCCAATTCTTATGGCTTATAAGAGGATGGGCTTCCCAAACCTGTCCTAGGGAACCCACAGCCAGTCAGATTTTCAGGATATCCACCTTGAATATGTCACGGGAACTGGCCATGGAGACCCATGACCAGCTCCCTCCACCTACCGGCGCGGCCGTCCCTCTCTTACCGGCACCAGGAGGCTCGCGGCAGCGGGAAGCCACCACAGACGCATCCCGCCGCGCTGTCTCCCCAGCGGACCTCCTACGCAGACGCTCCTTCTCAGCCGGGACGCAGCCGGGCCCTGCTCGGACCTTCCTGCTCCTCCTGGGCATCCTACGCCTGCGCATCACGTGACCCTATTTAAAGGGCTCACCTCGGGAGGTGCCGCAGTCCCTCCCTCCTGACCCCGGACTATTTAAGACAAGGCCTGCCTCCCAGGCCTTGCCTTGGCTACTTGGCTCCTGCTTCTGTCCTGGGAAATTCTGTTCCTGCGTTTTTGCACGTGGCCTGCTTGTGAACCGAGACCTCTGCCTGTACTTGACCTACGAGAACTCTGCCGTCTGCCAAAACCTACGCTGGCTCCCGGACCCTCGTGTAGGGTGTTCCCCTGCTTGACTCCTGAGACCCCACATAAGTCCAACCGGCCCCAGCACCAAAGGGCTCAATCTGAGGGGAACGAGGGCTGGTAGTGTTGAAGCCCCAGCAGGGTCTCAGGCCTCTCCCAGCCTCACTTGCCGATGGTGAAGACCCGTGGGGCTCCTCCCCACAGGTGGTACCAACTCCCCCTCGGCCCAGGAATCCACGACCCATAACAGAATATGCATGAGATAAACCTGCATATCATCAGTGTATGATATGAAAATCATCTCATGCATATGCATATCAGTATATGAAGTACAAATTTATCTCATGCATATTCATTGTAGTTATCCTGAAAACTCGACTGGCCGTGGGATCCCCAGGACAGGTTTGGGAAGCCCTGGGTTAATGACTTAATGGCTCCTGTATTTTTCACTGATTTATAAAAGCCAATTTAAATTTTATTCCACAGACAATACCAGACTATGTAATACTTTGCACAATGCTAAAGAGTTAAAGTTTTCTGCTCTTTCCACTTCAATAGATGTTGAAAAGACTTGATCGGGTGTCGTGGGAGTACTTATTTCAGGTCTTGGAATGGTTTGACTTTAGTAAATCTTTGTGCAAATGATTCATGTGCTGTATAAAGCTCCTACAGTGAGGCTACTGGTGATTAATATCCTTTCAGGTTTATTTACTTACTTATATGCTGCTTTTCCAAAGCTTTGCACAAAGTGGACTGATCTTTTTGTCCTAAGTGAGGTACTAGGCAGAGTTGTCCTTTATCACTACTTTTGTTTAAAATTAGAGCCTTTGTTATTCAAAGAAATACCTGGGATCAGTGTAATTAACACTGAATATTAAGCTGATAGCATTGTCTTAAGTGGCATTAGGGTTTTATCAATATTTACACACAGTTACTATTTGTTGCATAGGGACAGAAAATATGTGAGAAAGGGATTTAGACTTCTTTAAACAGCCTGCACAATGGGCTTTTTTTTTGGGGGGGGGGGGGGGGTGAAATAATAAAGGGATATTTAAATACTTGACAGGTATGCATGGGTACTGAGCCTTTTCCAAATGGAAAGAAAGCTGTAGAACTATGGGTCATGATGCGAAGTGCCAAGGAGGAAGACAAACATCAGGAAATATTTTCTTCAGGGAAAGGGTGGTGGATGGAAATAAAGAGCTTGCAACAAAGAGGATACCTAGTGGCTAAAGGATGGAAATGAAGATAAGCGATAACCTGCACGGAGCAGCAGTCACAACATTAATGGGAAAAAAAAATTAATTTAAATAAATAAATAAAGCTTGCAGAGCAGACTAGATGGACCACTTGGGTCTTTTTCTGCTGCTATTTACTATCGGGTCGACACAGTAAGGCCGCGTTAGAAAGAGTGCGGCAGTGCCGGGCGCACCCTCGTTTACCGCACGCACAGTTCTGATCACATACCGCTCGATACTATTTAAATTGCTTGCAAATGCAAGCCGCGTCTGCAAAGCGTTAGGCCCGCACAACCCATTTTACTGTATAGGCGCTTAATACAGCGCCTATACAGTATCCTGGGTGCGCTGGTACCTGTCATTTCAAATGACAGGCACCAGGAAGTGGATCCCAACTTTAACCCATGAAAACCTAAAAACCGAAAATCCCCTCCTCCCGAAGCGGCTCGACATGTGCCAACTTATCTTTTGTTGCTTTTCAGCCCCTTCCCTTCTCTGCCGCCCTCCGGAGGGGGCAGCCGGCGGCGAAAACGGCTCACAGTGGTCCCCCCAGCGCAGGTCCCGGTTCTCCTGGCTCGGCCCTCATCAAATTGTGAAGTCAGGTAAGAGCCCACTGTTCTGTGCTTTTCAGCCCCTTCCCTTCTCTGCCGCCCTCTGGAGGGGGGAGCCGGCGGCGAAAGCGGCTTGCAGCGTTCCCCCTCCCCGCGCTGGTCCCGGTTCTCCTGGCTCGGCCCTTATCAAATTGTGAAGTCAGGTGAGAGCCGACTGTTCTGTGCCCTCTCCAGTCACGGCGCGAGCGGAGCGAAGCGAAGCGTACTTTCATTGGCCTGAGCGCCCATCAATTTGGGCGCTCCAGCCAATGAAAGCACATAGACAGGCGCGCGTGACATCACGGCGTGCGTCACGCCCGTCTATGTGCCGCTCAGCCAATGAAAGCACATAGACGGGCGTGCTTTCATTGGCTGAGCGGCCGTCAATTTGGGCGCACATGGATGGGCGCGCGTGACGTCACGGCGTGCGTCACGCACGCCCGTCTATGTGCTTTCATTGGCTGAGCACCCGTCAATTTCCCTGCATTAGAGGCACGCCCGTCTATGTGCTTTCATTGGCTGGAGCGCCCAAATTGACGGGCGCTCAGGCCAATGAAAGTACGCTTCGCTTCGCTCTGCTCGCGCCGTGACTGGAGAGGGCACAGAACAGTCAGCTCTCATCTGATTTCACAATTTGATGAGGGCCGAGCCAGGAGAACCGGGACCTGCGCGGGGGGGGGGGGGGAACGCTGCAAGCCGCTTTCGCCGCCGGCTCCCCCCTCCAGAGGGCGGCAGAGAAGGGAAGGGGCTGAAAAGCAACAAAAAGTAAGAAAGCAACAAAAAGTAATGTCAAGTCGCTTCGGGAGGAGGGGATTTTAGGTTTTTAGAGGTTTCCTTTTGGGGGAAAGTTTGCCGTCTAACATTACCCCTGCCTCTAATGCAGGGATAAGGGTAGGCGGTAAGTTAGCAGGTTAAAAGCGCTAAAAAACGGCAGGGTAAAATAGCGATAGTCAGGGCGCGCGTTACTGTATGGGAGGGAATAGCTAATTCGATCGTTTACATGTAATATACATGCCGCGTGCGGAAGGGGTTACCCGGTGATTTAAAGAGGCGGTAAGAATCGGTTAAAGGGGATTGTGTATCGCAGGAAGGGCTAACGCGGCCGGAAAGTGAGTAGAAAGCGGGTTAGGAGCGGGGTAACCGCGGCCCCACTTTACTGTATTGACCTGTATGTTACTATGTAAATCATTGCAGGTTTCACGGTCCACACCCCTGAGACAGACAGATGCTTTATTTTATTATTTCTGGTGCAGTTTTAACACTAGTACAACATTACAGATTTAAATCTTGGGAGGAGAAAAATAAATGTAATAATAAATTCTAACAAGGAAAGTTTTGGTCTGATAAAGGATTAAAAATATCTTGAATATTTCATGTGAGTTTTCCTTTCAAATTATTATTTAGAAATCAACAGCAATTAAGTATATAATCTTATAAGGGAAAAAAACCACACATTTTGTTATCCTGGGCCTTAAAACTCATCCTTACCAACTGGAAGGTATTTCCTTTTTATAGAAACATGCTTGGCGGAGTACAATGTGTCTGACAACTTCAGATTTATAAGAAACTGAAGAAACTGGGAAATCTAGAATTATCACAGATTGTGCACTAGCAATTTTGTAGCAACAATACATGAAAATTTTGTCCAATTTTCCAATGCAGTAAAAATATCCTCTTAAATGTGTTAATCTTGCTTATGAAATGGAAATTATTGAAGTCACCAGAATTTTTCTTAAAGTTATTGAAGCCTATGTTCAAAAGCATTTAGCCGGCTAACATAAGTTAGCCGGCTAAATGAAGATTTCGGCACTTATCCAGCTAAATTCTAGTCACAGAATGACTCTGTCATTCAATTATTTACAAAAGGACTGCATGCTAGTTTTACCATGGAAACACCTTCCTACAAGTATTCAGATAAAACACCAGCAAGCAGCAAAAACAGGGTGTTTTTTCATCTCAGCTCAAAATATATTGAATGATGACCCTCTATTCAAAAAAAAAAAGAAAAAGAGAGGGAATGATAAGACACAAGCTTATGGCTAATAATCCAACATGCACCAGGAAAAGTGAACACAGTCTAGAAATCTGGCAAAAGTTTTCTAGATGGGAATCTAGATTTGAAAAAATGAGATAAGGGTCATCAGTAGGCTAAGCTGCAAAATAATGCCCGCAATGCTCTTTGTGATCAATCATTTACCCCTGTAGGTGTAATAGGCCACAAATCTGCGTTAAGCCAACAGCCATTTTCTCTGAACCAAGCTAAGGGGCTCATTCATTAAGCTTCATTAGGCCATTTGCTGCATGATAAACACTGTTTTTCGCACAGTAAATGACCTAATGTGGGAATAACATGAGATATTTTAAATACTTATTGCTATTTCAGCCTTGACACCACACACATAAAGTGCTGATTGAAATAAAAATACATAGTAATCAGTTCATTAGTACCCTAAACAATGCAGATCTAATAATGCAGCTTGCTTAAAAGCAATGGCAGGAAGACTCCAGTGGGAAAGTTTGAGTGCAACAGCAGAAAGAACTTGGTAGAAAAAGAGCAGCTCAAAGCTGCCAGGGCTTCCTAACATTTATTTATTTATATATTAGCTTTTATATAGCGACATTCGTGGGTACATCATGCTGGTTTACAATTTGTAAACATGAGCTAAAGCAAAGAACTGTGGGTGAATGCCCAAGTCTTCTCTCGCTTGTTTTTCCCTAACCCTTCTCTCAGCTTCTCCAACATGTAAGTCACTGGGAGTACGCATATCGCCATAAAAGACTGTTCATGCTTCTGGTTATTATGGCAACCTTTGGAGTTGTAGAGATATTAGAACTGGCAAGAGAAGTGGGGGAAGATGGGAATTGAAAGATGATAAAAGACAGAGTCTGAAGGCTAAAAGATGGAAAGGGTGACAGTTGAACTGGGCATGAGGAATGGAAGGGAGTAAGAGCTGGAGAACCAAAAGAGGTGCAGAACATTAGTGCTCACATTACTGAATCTCCCTACTATAATTCTCACCACATGCCACTGGGAAGAGTGCGCCCATTGCTTGTTAAGGCACAATATGGCTACCTATTGTCTGTCTGAACCAGGACAAAAGTTTATTAGCCTAATTACCAAAATCTTTAAGAAAATACTGTATTGCCCTCAGAAGGATAAGGTGCAGCCTCTTCTCCTGGAGGAACTAGGTACCCTGAATGCAGATCCCATTTAGATGAGCACCCCAGCTCAGGCTCATTAGATTGAGTGTAGCTGAACTTGGAAGGACATGCCCTGGGCCAGATTGGACTAGGATTCCTCCATGCCAAGAAGAGTCCAAGTTTCTCTAGTACACAGTGAATTCCTGCAGTCGTTGAGTGGACTGATTTCAATGGGATTTTAATGTCCATTGACTGTGTTTTATGTGGAGATGTGCCATGGAACATGAATGCTTAAGACCATAACGCCCAACACTGTCAATATGATCCAGGCTGATGTCAGTCAACTCTGCCTTACTTCTTCCACTGCAGACACTAAGTACAAGATTCAGATAGTAACAAGAAAAGCCATGGCTCGAGGTGTATGTAGCAGAACCCCTATGAGGTATCTAGCTCAGATTGGAGTTGTCATACATGATGATGATCACTAGTAAATCCAGCACCTGGCCTGTGTTGCATATGGGATTCGTTCACCTCTGCCTGAAGGGCACCCTTGACCAGACAATCATCTAATAGGGAAACACATGAAACCTCCTATTTGACTAGAAATGGAGCCCCTGTTTTAGTAGTAAAATGTTTTGAGAAAAGCCACATACCTGATGCTAGGCATACATTAAATTATGTAGGTGATGTTTCCTACAACAAATTTAAGATACTTCTGGTGGCTTGAATATATCTGTATGTGAGTGTAGGCTGTCTTCAAATCCAGAGAATATGAGATGAAAGTGTTATATCAGGCCTTATCAACTATCTTTCTTAACTTATACAAAATGATAACTAACGTTCTATATGTATTGTACAATTCTATTGTCGACATGTTGGCTTTGTTTACGCCATGGTTGTAACCAAACTGATTGTCTATGTTTTATATTTCTGATTAAAAACAAATTAAAAAAAGAAATCCAGAGAATATAATTGGTCTTCTTTGCTTAGAAGAGTATTAAGATACCTAGGCTAACCATATTAAACTTTTCTATCATGAGATTTTTTTCAGGTCTCTTAGATCTAGGACAGGACAATATACTCTTGCTTTCTTGGAGATTACGAAGCACCTGGAATAAAATCCCTACCCTCTCTCCTGCAACAGGACATGTTCAATTGCTTTTATCTCCAAGAATGAGATGTCTAAACTCAGTGTATTGTGACACTACGGTTTCCTGAGCGAGCAATTTGGAGAGTATTCTAATAGATACAAATTTGCAGCCCCGCAATAATATCCAAAGGACCCAGCTGTCAGAAGTTACAATGGGCCAACAGTGCACAAATCCTCAGGGCTCCCGCTAGCACCACCAAAAGGACTGGAATACTGAACTTTTCCTGTGAATTCAGTTAAAAGCCCATACTTTTTTTCTTAACTTTATTGAAGTTGAGAGTTGAGAAGACATGTGCTAAGATACTTGAGTTTGGCAGTGGCTCTTGTTTGTTATGTTGTCTGTAAGATTCTTTTTATGAATGTTTTTAATATTCTCCGCAACATATAAACTAGATAAAAGTGTGGAGCTTAGATTTTCTGAAATCCTTTTTGTCTTGGGGGAGTCAAGCTAAGAAAGGGTGCTTAACAGTGGAGAGGGTCTGGAGCATTTTATGGTGGGTTTTTCAGAAATACCCATTCTCTCCTTGATCTTCTTCAGAAGATATTCCCTTTAGTAAAAGGAATGTCAATGAGCTTTTTTCTAAATGTCTTTATGGAGGCTGGATGTATGCAATCATGAGATTCTGTGTTTACCAATAGCCATTGCAAAGATTCTGAATGCCATTTTAAAAGCATCATATATAAAGCATACAAGTTACTTAATACACTCCTTGTCTTGAGCCATTCATGAATGGAATTCACCTTGACTCTCTTGACCAAGGCATGCAGTGAACTCCTGTACAGTTTACAAAATGGTGAACAAGTGTTACACCATGTAGCTCAGGTAGGATGGCATTCTGAAAATACCTGCCCCAAAAACAGTCTGACATTCCCAACCCCAGAGTGTACCATAGCTTATGCCTGGTTTCTTAGCTCATTTCAAGGTGAATTTGACCAATAGACTGTGAGACAATTGGGGCTGGTCAAATCCTTCAACAGTCTGGCCAAGTTACTTGGTGTCTACCTTCTTCCAACTGGGATTAACAAAGTTTAGAGTTTCCCAAATGCTCTTATATACATAATGCCTCCTTCCCTTTTGAAACAAATCTCAAAAAATTGTTAACCCTCTACTCAAGCTCATATGTGAA
The DNA here is from genome assembly GCF_901001135.1 of Rhinatrema bivittatum. Taxonomy (NCBI): domain Eukaryota; kingdom Metazoa; phylum Chordata; class Amphibia; order Gymnophiona; family Rhinatrematidae; genus Rhinatrema; species Rhinatrema bivittatum. The sequence goes on from NC_042615.1 coordinate 698,318,686, forward strand.
ACTCTGTCATAGTTCAAAAAGCTAACAGGTCAGCAGTTTGGAGTCATCTGACAGCTAATCAGCACTGACTGACATAGAAACATAGAAATGACAGCAGAAATGGACCAACAGTCCATCCAGTCTTCCCAGCAAGCTTATGGTAGTTTCTGCCATGCCATACAAGTCACCCCCATACTTATCAGTTTCCCAGACCATGAAAGTCAGGGTCCTTGTTGGTTGCTGGGACTCCAATTCCCCATCTCCTCTTGCCGCTGAAGCAGAGAACAATGTGGGAGTTGCATCAAGAGTTTCCGGCTTATTGATTAAGGGTAGTAACAGCTGCATCAGCAAGTTATTCCTATGCTTATTTATTTTCCCAGACCGCAAAATTCTATGTCCTTTTGGTAGCTGTCTGAATCAAATTCCCCTTTTCCCCCAGATGTTGAAGCAGTGAGCAATGATGGAGTTGCATCAACAGTATGAAAGCTTATTGGTTAAGGTTACTAACTGCCACACCAGCAAGTTACTCCCATGCACTCTTTTCTTCGTGTCCATCCTCTAGCCTTTAGGGATCCACAGTGTTTATCCCATGCCCCTTTGAAATCTTTCACTGTTTTTGTCTTCTCCACCTCCTTTGGAAGGGCATTCCAGGCATCCACCACCCTCTCTGTGAAGAAATATTTCCTGACTTTGGTTCTGAGTCATCCTCCCTGGAGTTTCATTATGTGACCCTTAGTTCTACCAATTTCTTTCAACGGAAAAGGTTTGACAATTGTTCATCATTAAAACATTTCAGGTATCTGAAGGTCTGTATCATATCTCCCCTGTGCCTCCTCTTCTCTAGGGTATACACATTTAGGTCCTTCAACCTCTCCTCATAAGTCATTTGATGGAGACCATGCTCCATTTTGGTCACCCACCAAGGAGGAGGCATTAAACACATGAAATAATTACTCACACAAAATCTGTGTTGTTCAGAAACAAGAACAAAAGCAATCAAGAATATGTTATGGTTCAAAATACATGAGACTGCTAGAAGCTAATAAAGTAAATTATCCTTGTTATTTCTACTACAATCTGCTGGGCAACCTTCAGTAATATTCTACCAGATTTTTCTTTTTATGCAATTTCATGCTAAAGCATCTATTACAATTACATGTCTATTTGTGGCCACATGAAGTGGAGGAGTAGCCTAGTGGTTAGAGCAGTGGGCTACGAAGCAGGAGACCAGGGTTCAAATCTCATTTCTGCTCCTTGTGACCTTGGGCAAGTCACTTTACCCTCCATTGCCTCAGGTACAAAACTTAGATTGTAAGCCCTCTGAGGATAGGGAAATACCTACAGTACCTGAATGTAATCCACTTTGAAGCACCAAAAGAAGTGTAAAAAGTATAATATTAAAATATATATTATTGTATTAGGGAGGCTCTGGCTGAACAGATTTGACTGAAATTTGTCTTGTGAGACTCATAATAGGAAGCTAAAATGGTACTTTGAAATTGGTGAAAATGTACCTCTGAGGGTACATTTCTGAGTTTCCCCCACAGAAATACTAAGAAACATGGATACCTGATAGTACATTGCCAACAAAGACAGTATTAACTTGTAATAATTTCTGATAGCAGTTTGCTAACATTTGGCTTCAATTCATGTAAAAACAACTTAGAATATAACAGTTTGTTATATGTTCAAACCGTCAATACGATCAATAGCGAAGAAAATAAACACTAAAATGCTTAATAATTCTGGCTATGAGTTTATAAAACTCCAATTTAAAATTTAACAATTCAATTTCACTTTGATAATTATTTTTCTACCTGCATTTTTTTTTTATATTGTCTTTTCCTCAGTTCTGTCAGCATTGGAAAGAAAAAAGAAGCAGCTGTACCATATTGGAAGTGGACGATCAATAGCTTATCAAGCGCCATACCGTGCCCCTTTAACACTCACTAAAGTCAGTAACACACAAGAGTTAGTAACAAAGCTCAGCCATATACAATTCCTGGCATATGAATGTGTGTGGGAGGTGTATCTTATGAGCAATTTTCCCCTTAGGGAGAAAGGACAAATGGGGTTGGAAGAAATTTAAGCAATTTATGCAACCCACACACTCTGGTAGATCAATAACTTCTGCTGTCATAACTCTACTACAAAGGTATGGCTGCTTATTTATTTTAACCTTAACAACCACTTCCCCCGTCCTAATTAAAAGACTGCCCAAAGCGGACAAGCAGGACAAGTGAGAAAAAGACATTAAAAAAAGGAATTGAATAGAATGGAAGAGCAGGCGTGCTCCGTGCACGCATGCTCGGGGTAATGTGGTGACAGGACCTCTCCGGAGCAAGCGCTGCGACGTGACGAGGGGAGGAAGGGTCATGGACGGAGTGCCGTGTTGCGCGCTTTCATGACCTAGGTTCCCATAGGAACCGCGTGCGTCTTTTTTGAATTTGCCACGATAGCAGCCCTCATTGGGTTGAAGCTGGTTACATAGGTAGGCATGGGAGGAGTCAGGTTCAATCGGGCCACTCTCCCCTCCTCAGTCTGCCTTTTTTGCCGCTCTTCGTTGGTGTGAATTTCGGGTTATCCGAATTCCAAGCGTGAGGGGGATTTTCAGAGGCAGAGGGGCTAGCATCGGAGGATACTTCCTGGCAGACAGGCAGGTAGGGAGGTGCAGGAGCTTTTTAAAAAAAAAAAAAAAAAAAAAAAGGGGGGGTGAGGGATGCTCTGTGGTAAACAGACTGCAAAAAAAATAAAAATAAATAAATAAAAAAGATTGCAAGAGAGGAAGTTTAGGTGAAGGGTAGAAGATTTTCACCGGGCGCTTGGGAAGTCAGTGGCGTGACCTTCGGATCCAGCGATGCGGAGAAGTCCAGCGCAGGCATTCCTAAGGAGACCAGCAAAGCAGGATTGAGCGGCCTTGGTCGAGGGTGAGACGAGATGGAGTCCGAGGAGGCAGCAGTGGCAATGAAAGAATCTGGGGAAATGCCTAATCTTCCTGGGACCGGTCCACCTGGGTCGCAGCCGAGTAGTCAAATGCCCCGGGTATCGTTGCTGCAGTTCCGGGGTTAGCAGCTAAGCAATCTAAAGCGAGAGCCGGTCCCTTAAGGGTAAAGAAATTGAAAGGGGAGGTGCAAAGAGGATCAGGAGTAGGTGCACAAAGTGGTAAGGAAAAAGGGCAGAAAGCCGGGGTGCAGAGGGGTAATCCCGGTGACACGGGTGTTCAGAGTAATGCCTAGCAGCAGGTTGCAGTGCAAATTAGTGGGGGTAGAATGTGGGCTCCGCTGATTACACCACAAGATGCAGCTGCGAATGCAGACTTAGTTCTGCCTTCAGTAGGTGATAACAGCAGGCAGACTCCAAGGAATACCCCAGATGAAAGGAATGTTTCTTTACCCCCACCAATATTTTGGGGTTCAGAGTGGTGGAACTCAGGCCAGTACAGTGCTGATGCAAGGGGCGGCAGGGGAGGGAGATTCAGAGGGAGTCCTCCCAGTTCTACAGACAGAAGGATAGGACAAGCAGCTCAGGGAAGGCCTTGGTGGGAAGGACCTAATCCATATCAATGCCCATCAAGGGGGGGGGGGGGGGGTTATGGAGATGCTAGGGATAGTCCGGTTTATTCCTGGAGGTCATGCTAGGGTGCCGAACTGGGGCCTCCCTTCACCCAGATGGCCTTTTGGGCCAGAATTTGGAGATTTAGTGGGGGTAATTATGGACAGTGGGATAGGTACCCTAGTCCGGGTTATTTCCAGGCTGGGCCTTACTCGCCGAGTGCATGACCACCTTGGCTCGGTGAGGATAGAAGCAGGTCTAGGATGGGTATGGGGTCTAGGGAGGTTGCAGGTGGCGCAGGCTCCATGGCTGCTGTCTCTGGCTTTCCATTTCAGAGAGCGGCTCAGGAGCCATGTGATGGACCAGGTACATCGGGTCAAGAGTCATGGCATAATTCTCCAGCTGCAGAAGCCTCTTTACCAGCCATGAATCAAAGAGCGGTTGCCGGAATTCAGGGGGAGTTACCTGCTGATGCACTGACTCCGGGGGTTGGCAAGACAGTGGAGGCAGATAATGCATCTGAGGGGCAAGGATAGCAGCTCCCATTAGTTCAGGCAGTAGCAGTTTCTAATGGGCAGCAGTTAAGGGATGAGTCTAGAGAAAAGGATAGCTCAACACCTGCCGGGGATCAGACTAGTACCGGTGTTGGAGGGGGAGTTAGAGGAAAGGTGAGCAGATCAGGAAAGAAGCAGTCAAAGTCCAGTAGCAATAGCTCTACTAGTTCAGTATCATCATCTGATTCATCGGAATTGAGCTCCAACTCGTCCGACGCTTCAGTGCACACATCAAATAAGGGTCAGCGCAGCGAAACAGGTGCTCCCGCATTAGTCACAAGCACGGAGCTTTGGGAAGATGTCCCTAGAGCACTGAGGAAAAAGATCAGACGACATAGATATATAGACATATTTAAGGTGATGGTGGCCAGGAGGGGAGATAGGTGTGAAAAACGGAAAAAGAAACATAGCAAACGCCTTCGTGGGACCCAGCAAGTAGTGTCCCGCAATATACATAATTGGACTCGATCATTCCTCAGACTAGCCAGTGTAGTAGGACATTATGATCCTACACAATATGGCCCATTGCTAGCATATGCAGATGCCATTTTGGCAGCCAGTAAAAGTTATGAGGGATGGTCCTGGCTCAGTTTTGATAAGCCTTTCAGGGATTCCATGGAGGAGAACAAATTGATTTCTTGGGGCACGCGCGACATAGGTCTATGGTTAACGGATATGAAAGGTAATGGTCCAGTATCCGGGGGGGGGGGGGATTCCCGACCTTGGTTAGCTGACCATTTCATGCCAGTCCCGCACCAGGAAGTGTGGGGAGAGTGGCAACAAACATCCCGGATGTATGTTGGCGATACAACCGTTCAGGATGTTTGTTTCCAGACTGCAAATTCAAGCATGTCTGTTCCCACTGTGGCACCTCTCACCCTGTCACCAAGTGTAGTAAGCGTGACGGACCCCCTGGTGGCCATCCTGCCAAAGGTCCGAGTAAATGAGTTAGTCAGTAGAGCCTCAACCCCAGTGAAGGTTGAGGTACTTTGGAGGTGGCTTCAGAGATACCCAGAGCATAAAGGTCAGGCTGTTGTTGCCTAGGGGCTTTCAAGAGGGTTTTCTTATTCCGTTCACGGGTCCTAGTTCACTTGTGTGTGTGTGTGGGGGGGGGGGGGGGTCGGAATTGCCCTTCAGTTTGTCGCTTGCCACACATCGTGAAACAGAAATTGATGGTGGAGATATCCTTAGGAAGAGAGCCTCCTTTTAACGATTTAATTCTTTCCCCGTTGGTGGTCATCCCAAAAAAGGAAGCAGGGAAATTCAGGTTAATTCATAACCTGTTTTACCCTGAGGGCATGTCTGTCAACGATTTTATTCCAAAAGAGCTTTGCACAGTAAAATATGCGTATTCAACTCAGCCATTAGATTGGCTCATGAGTGCGGGAGGGGTGCATTGATGGCCAAGGTGGATATAGAGTTCGCATTTAGGTTGTTGCCTGTTCATCTGGACTCTTTTAGGTTGTTCGGATTTCATTTTGACGGGGCTTATTATTTTAATAAGTGTATGCCTATGGGATGCGCAATTGCATGTGCATACTTTGAAGCATTTAGGTTCCTTTGTTCACTGGGTTGTTGAGCATTGTTCGCGATCCCATGCCATTGTGCATTACCTAGATGACTTCCTTTTAGTAGGAAGACTAGGTACCTGGGAGTGTGCAGAATTACTGCAATGTTTCCATACAGTGGCTGAGGATTTTGGCATTCCACTTGCTGAGAATAAGACTGTTGGGCCAGTTACTAACAGTTTTCCTAGGTATAGAATTAAATTCTAACATGATGGTATCTCAGTTGCCTCAGGACAAGGTCAACGAACTGCGGCGGTTGGTGACGGGCTTGTTAAGGCATGCTAAATTGACTCTTAAAGAGCTGTAGGGATTGATGGGAAGTTTGAATTTTGCTTGCAGGGTTATCCCTATGGGGCGAGCTTTTATCAGAAGACTTTCATTCACCATGCGGGGTGTCACGCGGAGTTATTACCATATTCAGATTAACAAAGGCATGAAAGAGAATTTGGTAATGTGGGACCGATTTTTAAAAGATTTTAATGGGCATCAAGATCCTGCACTCATGAACCAATCTAATGGCTGAGTTGAATGATGCAATGCTTCAAAGTATGCACATGCAATTGCGAGTCATGACCTTGAATTGTTCACGGACGCAGCGGGGTTGGTGGGTTTTGGGGCTTATTTCCGCGGATCCTGGTGTGCTGACACTTGGCCCGAGGGATGGATTAAACTGGGTGTGTCACCAAGAATATCACCTTTCTAGAGTTATTCCCGATTGTGGCAGCAGTTTGCCTACGGGGTCAGCGTCTTGCTAATAAAAAGGTGATATTCTGGTGTGACAATATTGGAGTAGTAGAAGTTATTAATAAGCTTTCAGCCAAGTGTATGCTCATATCTGATTTGTTGCGCATATTATTTTTGCAATGCATGACTTGCAATATAACCATATGGGCACGACATGTACATGGTGAAGCTAATAATTTGGCGGATTCCCTCTCTCGTGCTAAATGGGATTTGTTCCACCAGCTGGCGCCGGAGGCAGACCAGGTTGGAGCAGTCATCCCATCTTTCCTTTGGAGCTTTGGTTTCCGGAAACATGGAAATTGCTGCGGGCGTTGTTAGCCCCTTCCACGTGGACCAGTTATGTGAACGGTGCTTGTAAGGTGGTGTCGTTCTCATTGTCCATAAGCTGGAGTTGGGGTTCAGTGGCTGACGCACAGCTGTCGTAATTCATCGAACGGGCCAGGGCTGAGGAACTGTCCAAATCTGCGGTCACTAGACAATTAGCGGGGTTTTCATTCTTCATGCGTGCTCACGGCTGGGGTTACCCAATGGGGAGGTTTGTGATTTGGTGGGTTATCTTGGGCTGGACACGAAGTGTGGAGCCCAGCCGTGATTGTCGTTTGCCTATCACACATGATATCTTGATGCAATTGTGGCAGATCCTGCCTAGCGTCTGTACATCCTTGTATGAGTGTAAGCTATTCCGGGTTGATTTGTACTAGCCTTTTTCGGGGTTTTTCGAATTAGTTAACTGGTGGCCAGAGCCACCAAAGGGGCGGAAGATTCAGGATTGCTGCAGAAACATGTAACTTTGGGTCCTGACTACATGTTGGGCGAGGTAATTCAGTGACGTTTTGGGCAGTTGGAGGTTTGGTTACATGTCCTGTACAGAATACTAAGGTATATTCCTGTATAAGGCCAGTAGGAGGATACCATTTCCCGATTCATCAGGATTTGTGCCTGTTGACAAAATTTCAATTCGCAGCGGTTTTAAGAGTCAGTTTTACAGGATTGGGGTTGGACGCTAAGAACTTTGGAATTCATTCGTTCTGGATAGGGGAGGCTAAGTCGGCAGCCATATCTGATTTATCTGGGGGAATGATCCGGTCCATTGGTCGTTGGAGTTCGGAGGCTTTCAAAGGTTACATATGTCGGGGGAGTGGCGGTGACCAGGAAAGATATTAATTCTGCTCTCTTTTCAGATGCAGCACAATTGAGAACGGAAGTTTGGATTTTGGAGCATTCCTTCATTTCTCGCGCTTTCCGACATGCATACAACTGGCCTTACGAGGCTAATTTGGACTTTGCAGAAACCAGCGTGGGAGTGCTTTGGTTAGGGTATGGGGGGGATGAAGTGGAACGATCTCATTCTATGTCTCCGATGGGCCTTGGGACATTTTGGTCAACCCAGGATATTAATTGTTCATTTGGAGGGCAATGACTGGGAGAAGTGGCAGAGCGGAAATCAGTATGGTCAGCAAGGATTTGATATCAATTTCTGCTTTAGCCCCTGGCACTATAATCTGTTGGTCCGATATGATAGGTAGGCCTACTGAAATGGGTAAGCTAATATGGCGCAGGAGCAGAGCAAAAGCCATTCAACAGATTGGCTCGTGGCTCAGTTGGGTGGGGTGGGGGGGGGGGGGTTTCATCACTTATGGCATCAATGGTCATGGGAAATGGAGCCTGGCTTGTTTGCACAGGATGGCGTTCATCTGTCTTTTATAGGCATGGACCTGTTGGCCAACTCATTTCAGGAGGCTTTGGAGGACCTGTTATAAAATTAATCAGAGGGCCGCATCTTTGTGGGGGGGGGGGTGGCACAGGGTTTGTTTCAAATCCTGCGCCTTGTGGTGGATGGCCTGAGCCTACTTGGGGGGGGGGGGGGCAGCTTGTGCTGACTGATCATATGGCTTGGCAGGTGCCAAGTTCCATTTGGATAGGGGCACAGCTGGCTGCAGCTGTCCCTGCAGGACTTCTTGCTGGGCGGTGGCCAAATGATTTCACCAATGGAATGGCTAGGCAGGTAACCTAGCAATAGATCTTGCTGGGCCAAGGCGGATGGTCACTATCAAAGCAATGGGGTAGGGGAGGTAATGATGTACATTTTGGGTCAGGCATGACTGATTGTTAATAAAGCTGTGGCCTTGTTGATTCAAATGTTGTCTTGTAATGTTTGAGTGGTTAAATTTTGTAAAGGGAGTTGGCGGAGGGAAGCGGTTGTCCTGGCTACTACATTATGGAAAATATATTATAAAAAACTAAGAGGTGAATATTTATCAACTTTTTCTGTAATCTTGGGACCTAGGAATATGCATACCTTTCCCAAAAAAAAAAATGAGAAAAATTGCTGTCTCCATTTATAACAACATTGCTCATGTGCATGTGTGTATTTCTCAGACGTGTAACACAAACTCCATTTACACAGCTCTGCTGTAAATCAATGCAACACATTATCAATATCAATGTAATGTGGATACACCCAACTATCCCCATCTCCAATACATATCCCAATGCTTGGATATGGAAATACTTATCTAACTAGAGGAGCATGCTGACACTGATGTCAGCAAAGAGAAAGGGCACAAAGCCAAGAATGGAAGGCCATGCTCCAACCCTAAACATGACCTCTTTTTAATACATTTTACAATGCATTAAATAATACACCTGAAACAGAAATAAAATTATTATATATAATATATATATATTATATATAAAAAGGAAAAGATCTATCAAGTCCTCAATAAAACATGAGATCCAATTCACAAGGATTAATATGAATCACAAACAAAAATTATAAACAAATACAAACAGAGATATATATATATATATATATATATATATATATATATATACACATATACATACATACACACACACACACACAAGTTGTTTAAGGTCAAAGAACACATTAAGTTCCCCTGCTGCATAATCACATTTGCACAGAAATGTCAGAGAATTCAGCACCCAAAGAATTTTTTGGTACCACTCTGAGGAGCAGGTAGCCCTTTTGCCCATAAGCAAAAGCAACCCTCAACACATAATAAAACTCACTGTGTATCAATACAAAAAAAACCTCCCACAACCTTACCATAATATGAATAGAAAGAAACTACTAAGAAAATTAGGTGTAAATTATTGATCTGCTCCTACTTATTTTGTTTTTACTGGCTTTGCACTAAATGCTAGCTTTATATGTGCATCTGCAGTCTTTCACTCATCTTTAAATTTTGTTATCTAAATCATCTTAGTAGACCCTTTAGTATCTACTACAGCCTCTGTTACAACCTAAAATCTACCTCATTTTTAATCTTATCTGTAGGTAAGCTCTAACCGTGTGTTTAATGTTCTTTGATCTTCCTGAATGCAATTTAGATTGTAGTTTTGACTGTAATCCATCTTGAGTCTAATTTTTAAAAAAGCAGAATATCAAATGTTTTTAAATACTCAGCCCAATCCAACAGAAAACACCTATGGAATGCGCTATATTTTAGATTTTTTGAGGGATCAAGGTTTTCTGTTCCAGCTTTAGAGTAAGGGAGCGGCAGCAACAGGTGCCTTTGTTGATACAGGCATTCTGCTCTCCTCGGCGAGATCTGGTTGGTGTGTTCTCCCCCCCCCCCCCCAACACACACACACTTTTTCCCCTTTTGAAGACTCACCATTGGTCCAGCGGGGGGTGGGGGCTGGTTCCTTTCTCTTCACGGCCATTAGGGCCACCAGACATCCTCCCACATGACTGACCAATATGGCAGCCTTCATAGAAGCCACGCAGTGAAGTCGGAAATCCCAGCCTGCCATATGGCACATGATGACTTTGGGCCGGCCTGGCATGCCAGCCCATTAGAAGGCCCTCTCTGTGGCAGGGGGAGGAACTTTGAAGGCGTGATGATGTCTCCAGGCAACCGGTTCAACATGGAGATCCATTGGCCACCCACCCAGGACATGCTAGGGGGACGTTTATGTCAGCCTTAAAGAGAGAGGAGCCCACAGCTCACTCCCTTTAGAGCTGGCATGCCTCTGGCTAGAGGGAGCATTTCCCTCCCTTAAGATGGAATAGGAGTGCAAGTTAGATGCTTGATGTTAGAGATAATGATGCCTATATTGGGGAAGAATAATTGTTGCAGAGGGTGTCTGAGCCTTGGATAAATGAAAAGGGAGGGGCCCGGGTCCTGTCAGCTCAGGGGTGGCAGGATGTCATCTCCTGAGCCCAGCTATAGTTCGGTGCAAAGTCTTGCAATTCACAGTGGGCCTTGGGATGGGGTCGCAGGAGCAGCCCTCAAGGTTCATTGCTAGACAGTCCTGGATGAAGGACTGGTGCAGGACCCCAGCCAGGTGGTTGGAGGGGGGCAAGAGGAACAAGTTAGGAGGCTCAGCACTTCGCCATGTTTGTAATTTGTATAATAAAGCTGCGGCCGCATTTGTTCCAAATCAAGATATCAAGTGTGTTTATGGGATTGTACTGGGATGTGGTTCCAGACTTCCACTTGCGGGGGAGGGGGTGGGGTGCCCGTGATGCAGGTGCCCCCTCTTGATGCTTAAGAACCATATATAATTCATGTATAATTTTTTTTGTCATCCATGGAACCACTCATTTTTTATTTATGAACCACTCTGGTTAATGCATTTTGTGCACCAACAGCAAAAGCTTTCATCAAAGCAGATGGAAAAAAGGTTTAAAAAAAAAAAAAAGCAAGTCAGGAGTTAAAATATTTCACAAACATGCTAAACAAAGAAAGCCCAGAATACAATGGGAGAGAAAAAAAAACACAACTCCATAACAGAGAAATCTCACAATGGTAACACTTTGAAAAGAAATATTGCACTAATCCATTGAACCATCCCCTGGTATAACGTGCCTAGGATAAAATCTGTTATGTGAACTATGTGGCACTTCCAAAGAGAAAAATAAAGTACTATAAACAGTATATTGTTAATTACAGCTAGATAAATGAAGAGTGTTTTCTCCCAAACCTTGGACATTAGCTCTATTTGTCCAGGGTCAGTAACAGTTTGGTTACAGCCTGCTCCTTGCATTAAATTTAGCAGCAGATAGTGGAATCTGGAACTTGAAAATAAACTAAAATTGAATGGAATTGCACTATATCCACCCTATGGCGGTGATAAATATTTGTTTAAAATGGAGAAAAAAAGATGGAGTGTAACCCTTTCCCAGGGAATGTGTCCAATTCCAAAGGGCCATAAAAGATTTTATTATAAATGGCTAACTCCTCAGTTTCTTGACCCCCATTATTTTCCCCAAGGAATGGGTCCATTCTGTGGAGCTGAAGGAAAACCTTCCTAGCCCAGGCAAGGTTATGCAATATTCCATAGGTGTATCTTACCCCTGGCTCTTCAGGACAGATACTCTTACAAAGCAGGCTGAACTCTCTGGATGGGTGTTAAAATTAAAAGTTTACTTTGACTAGGTTCAAAATAATCAAGAGCAGCAACAAATTAAAAGTCCAGTTACATCCAGGGTCCTTAGATCTGGATAAGCCAGGATTTAATTAATCCCTACCTCTCTAGGCAGGGGCTTAAAACTGGCTTATCCTCCATGGCAGGGAATAGTAAGTGTCCCAAGTGGGCTGGAGCGTCCTAACTATGACAGATATCCTACCAAATACCTGAAGTCCACAAAGAATCCTATACTCTAACCTGTCAATGTCCTGTGTCCCAGGGTGGAATCTCCATTGGGGGGTCTCCAGATGTCCTCCTCTTCACAAAACAGATGCAGCCCTCCTGGAGGAAAGGCCAGCCACTGAAAGCAGTCCTTACAGCTTCCAGGCTTAAGGCAAGGAAGGGTGGTAGAAAACAACTTCCTTCTCTCTTGGTCTCATGGTCACTGCAACCTCCTCTTAGACTGGGCAAAGAGGTACACAGCTCCCTCCTGACACACTGAGCAGGGGATTCTGCCTGCCAAAAGGCTCAGGGCAAAAACTGTGAAAGAACTCCATAAAACTTCAAAAATCCTTCTGCTTCTCTTTTCCCCCCAGTACTCTTCTAGGGACTTGGCACTGCAGTCTCTCTTCCTCTCTGGGCGAAGCTGTGGGCCTAACAGCCGAGCGCACTGTATAACCTGCAGTCCGACGCAGGTTAAATAGGCGCTAATCCACCCACTAATGCAATAGGGGGATTAGCGCCTATTTAACGCGCATCCGACGCAGAGTGAATGAGATAGCCTCATTCACATGCATTTTCATGTGGTGAGCACTATTACTCATTCACTCCAATTGCAAAAAAAAAAAAAATGAATGTGCGTCTCAGACGCACATTTATCGCTCAGCTATTAACACCTGCCTGGAGCAGGCGTTAATAACTGAGCACTTGTGCTTTTTTTCCCCAAGGGCTCTTTTAGATGTGACCCTTCTCGTTTGCGCCTCGACGCTGAAGGCAGGTCGGAGAAGACCCTGGATGAATGGGAAGATCCTGTCGACCCGTGGCCTGATGTCGATTTCACATCTGAGAATATGAGCTCTAGATCTGAAACAGAGGGCCCGTGCAAGGCTGGTGGCTGGGCTGTAGGTGACAAGCCCTTATCCACCAGAGAGGTACGTGGGACCCGATTGTCTGTGGGGCTCCCCTGCTTCGATGCACTCTTCACCAATGCATAGTGCTTCGGAGATAGATCCCTGCGTCGGTGCATCAATGCATTGACCGATGCTCTCCAGTGTCTCAATCCTGCATCATGTTTCATGTGCCTCAACGCATGTGCATCGGTGTGGCGACTGGCGGGTGCAACGATGCGTCCGCATCACCCGAGACTTAACTGGGTCATGGAAGCTGCAGATCTTCTGGTGCTTCTTGCATAGAGGCAGCGTAGGCATGCTTCTGCGGGGCCCCTTGGGTCGCCTGAGGGGCCTGCTGAGGTAGCCCTTTTTGTCCTCAATCTCAGGGGTTCCAACTGTGCCCCGGAGGGGCCTGAGTGGATCCTCAAGATGGCTCTGGAATGCAGGATCCTGACGCTGCCTCCTTCAACTTCTCTATCTTTGCTATCCGCTGCCTGCATGCTCTTGGGGACATGCGGCCACAGTCTCTGCAGCTGGATGGGTTATGATCTAGCCCCAGATAAATGTAACAGTGCACGTGGCCATCTGTTGCAGACATGCCCTTTCCACACTGGCAGAACTTAAAGCCAGACGGTCTCGGCATCACCACCTTGCTGTTTACAGCAAGTAATCAAGTATTCAAAGTTGTAGCCAAAAAATGGCAACAGTATAGGGGAGAGAGGAGCTCCATGTGCAGCCTGCAACGCGGAAGAAAAAGACTGAGGTAAGCTGGGAGACGCGTGGGAGAGGACACACAGGCACACAGAGCAGAGCTCCGCCACGTATAGGAACGGAGGACGTTCCCAGGCAACATGACTAATTCAGCCTGCTTTTCTGCAGGAAAATTGTCTGCAATATTTCTTTGAAACAGCGGCAGTTGGTTTCAGTATTTAAGTGAAGATTGTAATTATCAAAGAACACCACAATTGAAGACAGGAATCGCTTTTAAGGTGACAGTCTGTTTCAGAACTCTAGTGAAGAGTGCAACAGTAACATCATTTTAGTGAAGATGATGGTAGTTTTATATTAAATAAGTATACAGTTGAAGCCTCTATTGACTTTTTGTATGAGAATGGAGTTTTAATATTCATTATCATTAGTGGATTGTGTTATGAGATAATGTATGTGGTAGGCAGTGTGATTGTTGAGGTTGGCTGGTGATAGTAGGCAGTGATGGTAGGCAGTGATAGTAGGCAGTGAATGGTAGGCAGTGATAGTAGGCAGTGATAGTAGGCAGTGATGGTAGGCAGTGTGATTGTTGAGGTTGGCTGGTGATAGTTTCTAATGCTATTTTAATTGTATTTTTATCTTCATTTTATGTACTTTATTAATTATATTTAAGTATATTGATGCATGTATATTTAGATAATTGTTATATTAAGTTAAATGAAAATTTGTCATGCTTGTATTTTGCATTTTGAAGTATTTTGTATTATAATTTTTCTCTATTTATAATATAAAAAAAAAATTCACCACCAGTTCAGACAGTTGGGTTCCCATTGGCTGAGTGACCTGCTGTGCTGGAGTTGAAGGAAAGGCATCCTCTTACAAAACTTAGATTTATTTAAAAATTTATAGGACTGCATATCAACATTCCTATACGGTTTACAATTGAACATTCATAAACACAAACAAAACCTAAAAGAAATTCAAAACAATCATTTAATACAATAATAGACAAGATAAATAATAAAACAAATCAGAACACTGCATAACACTACTAAAAGAAAGTGAGCCTTGGAATGAAGTATATGATTCATCTTCACTCAGGGCTGCCAATGTCAGCGGTACCAAGTAGGAGGCTGGAGCAATAGCAACTATAGAAATGGCAAGCTCCCAAATGCATTGTGCCAAGTTTGATCAATGGCACCAAGAGAATCTCATTCTCTGCCAATAGCCCTGCTCTCAATAGAAGTGGGAATCTTGGGCTTCTGCACCAAGCACTCCACCGTGATGAAATCAAAGTGGCCTAAATGTGCCACACCCAGGGGACTGACTGCATCCTGGAGCGTGTGCTCCATGCCAATGATAGTCAAAGCCCCTTTCAGCATCTGGTATGGACAGAACAGACAACCAAAAACCATAGGGATCTTCCATGCCATGAAGGACTATGGCATCTGTGCTGAGGAGGTCATCTCCCAACTGAGACAGAACTGCCCCAGTGGAGTCCCACACTGATTTCTTCAGTATCAAGGGAACTGACTATCACATGAGGAAATTCCTCATGTGATTTCAGTGCCTTAGCCGACACCATAGATTTTCACGCCATGTTCAACTCCTAACCTGTGATGGATCTGAGAACTGGTGCCACTGGGGGGGGGGGGGGGGGGGGAGTCTTCCATGACGTGCAAAAGTGGGGAAGAAGGGTCCTGCCTCAACGTCTTGCAGCAACAATCCAACACCTTGTTCTGGTAAAATGACACCAGTAAATGATGGCAGATAAAGACCAAAATGGCCCATCCAGTCTACCCAGAGAAGATCAAATTCCCATACAATAATGGCCTTTGACTTATCGTAAATCATGTGGGGGAAGGAGATGTGGACACAGATGATCAGTAAAAAAAGGTTACTTTCTAAAACAGTATTGTAATAAAAAGTATTCTAGCAAAAATATTATAAGTGACACAGGCAATCCATCAGAAGCTATTGCATATGGACTTACAAGAAAATAGAGCACAAACTATTACTATTAACATGCTTATGTACACAACAGCAAAAGAGACCGATAATATAATACAACACACTAAATCCTAAGTTTACTTCCCTTATCTCACCCCCGAAAAGGTAAGTAGTACAACCCAGTGTTGCCCCCACAAGGATGTGGCACAAGGCTTAGGCAATTCTCCCCCAAGGTATGAGGGCAAATCTGTGCAGGAGAACCGATCTACATCTGACTGACTTATGCTGTTCTGTAGTTGGAATGGGGAACAAAGCCTTTATACTGTCAGTACAGAGACATGCGCCGTTCAGATTTCTCTCAAGCAATTCTAAGCCATAAATCAACTCAATGTTTCGCTTTTCGGTAGGAGGCTATTCTATCGCTACACATATATCTAGATGTCTTCCAGGCCAGTCTTCCTAGACATAATACACACATAGAACCCAACACCTACTTCCAAAGTGTGCCCTTTAGTGTTGTAACTGCTGCTCTGTGCAGGTCACCCCATGCCTTCCAAAAAGCACAATGTAGCCAGTATCACTGCTGCCTTGGGCTACACTGCTGCTCAGTGAAGGTTACCCAGTCTTTATTACCATTCTCTTGCCACTAAGGATCCGCTATGTTTCTCTCATGTTTTGTTTTTTTTGTTTTGGTTTTTTAAGTCTTACTGTTTTTATTTTCACCATCTCCTGCAGGAGGGCATTCCAGACATCCACCACCTTCTCCATGAAAGAAGACTTCCTGAAATTGTTCTTAAATCTTGCAGATTCATATGGTAACCCCTAGTTTTATGATTTCCATTCCATTAAAAAAAGTTTGGCATCCTGCGCTTTAATCCCTTTCGGGTATTTAAATGTCTGTATCATAACTCCCATCTCACCTCTCTTCTAGGGTACACATATTAAGGTCCTTAAGTCTCATCTCATCTCATAGGGCTTTTGGTACAAACATCTGTATTATTTTGGAAGCCTTTCTCCGGACTGTCTCTAGCCTCTCTATACCCTTTCTAAAATATGCCCTCCAGAACTGAACACAGTACTCCAGATGAGGCCTCATCAATGATCTATAAAGGGCATTATTACTTCTCTTTTTCTACTGGTTTTGCCTTTCCCTATATATCCAAGCATCCTCCTGGCTCTAGCCACTGCTTTATCACACTATTTCGCTACTTTGAGATCACCGATACTATCACACTCAAGTTCCTCTTTTGATCAGTACACATCAGCCTTTCATCACCTAATATATACCACTCCCACTGATTTCTGCACCCCAAGTGAAGGACTCTGTATTTTTGGCATTAAATCTTAACTGCCAGCTATCAAACCACTACTCAAGATGCACCTAGAAAGGATTTTTGACAGTGCTGGGGAAAAGCCAGCTGTCGTGGTACACCAACGAAATAGGAGAATGTGGGAGGAAGGTTCTAGAAACCAAATTTAGACTTTTAGGTAGAAAGCTGAAATCCAGAACCTCCAGGGTAACATTCTCTGAAATGCTCCTTGATCCATGAAAAGGTCCCGAGAGGTGGGCAGAGCTCCGGAGTCTCAATGTGTGGATGAGACGATGGTGCAGGGAAGAGGAATGCAGTTTTGTAGTGAACTGGGAAAAAAAAATTTTTGGGGGGGGGAGGGGAGTCTTTTCCAAAAGGCCAGGCTCCACCTTAACCAAAGTGGAACCAGGTTGCTGGCGCTAACTTTTAAAAAGGAGATAGAGCAGCTTTTAAACTAGAAAAAGGGGGGAAAGCTGACAGTCGCTCTTCAAAGGATACTAATGAAACAGGAGAGTTAGGGCAACCCGACAGAGAGGTTCCAATAAAAGTAAAAGTAATCCATGTGCCTATAAGTAAAGAATCACCTGAGCTAAAGGGATTCCAAATTATTCATATCAACTGAAAAGCAATACAAACAAAAAACACACATTCTAATGTCTGTGTACCAATGCCAGAAGTCTAAGAAGAAATAATATAGGAGCGTTATATTGTACAGCAGTGAATGATGAGATAGACATAACTGGCATCTCAAAGACCTGGTGGAAGGAGGAAAATCAATGGGACGGACATTGGCATTACAGAAGCAGCATTCAACTGGTTCAAATCATTTTTGGAAAACAGATCATACAAGGTCAAGATAAACAACAATGAGTCCCACGCCATCGAATCCAAAAGGGGAGTACCGCAAGGATCATCCCTCTCCCCGACTCTCTTCAATATATATCTTCTCCCGCTCTGTCAATTACTCACCAACCTCAAGCTAATTCATTTTCTATATGCGGATGATATACAAATCCTCATCCCTATAGAAGACTCACTACACAAAGCTATGTCACACTGGAATAAATGTCTCTCAGCTATCAACAACCTTCTCACCAGCCTCAACCTAGTCTTAAACACAAAAAAAACTGAAATCCTCATTATAGCACCGGAAAACTATGTCCCACCCACAAATTAATACTACACTCTTAATACTAGCCAAAGCCTGGATACCTTTTCACAACAAGTAAAAGACCTAGGAGTCATCATATACAGCGGATTCAGCCTCAACAAATTCGTCAATAACACTACAAAAGAATGTTTCTTTAAACTTCAAACCTTAAAGAAACTAAAACCACTCCTGCTATACAGAGACTTCCGATTGGTACTACAGGCCATCATACTCCCAAAACTGGACTACTGCAACTCCCTCCTTCTAGGCCTACCAGCATGCACCACAAAACCACTTCAGATGGTCCTTAATGCCTCAGCAATAATCCTCTCAAATGCCAAAAAAAGAGATCATATTACCCCAATCCTTCTTCATCTCCACTGGCTCCCAATTAAATTCAGGATCCAATTCAAATCCTTAATGATGATACATAAAGCCTTGTACAACATCGCGCCTCTCAAGCTAACATTCCAAATTCAACTACACACATCCATGAAACAGACCAGAAGCGCTTATCAGAACAGACTAATCACCCAACCAGCTAAATCCGCGCTGAGAAAACCCGCCCTATCCACAGCGGGCCCTTCACTCTGGAACTCACTTCCCACAGACCTTCGCCTTGAACCATGCCACTCCACATTTAAAAAGAAACTTAAGACTTGGTTATTTAAACAAGCATTCCCGCAGAGCTAAGAGCAGGTAGAAAGTCAGTCACATATCATCCGTTTACCCCAGCATATTTCACATAACTTGTTACTTTATTTACTGTTATTTTTCATGGATGTTTACTGTTAGTTATTTATTTTTATTTATTTATTTTTATTTATTTATTAATTGTTATTTTATCTATTTATTATTACTTCTTAATTGTTAACATTATTATATATTTTTTCCTGTTATTTGGATTAACCATGTTCATTGTAAACCGCTAACTTGAAGCGATAGTTACTGTTCATTGTAAACCGGGGTGATATGTATATTATACAGGAACCTCCGGTATATAAATCCATAAATCCATAAATAAATAAATAAATAAATAAATATCAGGGTACAAATTATATCACAATGATAGGGAGGATCAACTTGGTGAAGGGGGGGTTATTTTATATCTGGGAGAGCACAGAGTCTAAGATGATAAAGATCATGCAAGAGACTAAATGAACAGTAGAAAATTTATGGGTAAAAATCCCTTGAGTGTTGGGGAAGAGTAAAGTGATGGGAGTATATTATAGTCCAACTGGCCAATATAATTGAGATGGAAGATGAAATGCTAAGAGAAACCAGCGAAGCTAACCAATTTGGCAGTGCAGTAATAATGGGAGATTTCAATTACCCCAATGTTGACTAGGTAAATGTAACATCGGGACATGATATAAGGGTAAAATTCCTAGATGGAGCAATTGGTTCAGGAACAGATGAGAGAGGGAGCTATTTTAGATCTAATTCTTAATGGAATGCAGGATTTGGTGAGAGAGGTAATAGTGGTGGGGCCACTTGGCAATAGTGATCATAATTAAAATTTGAACTAGTGACTGGAAGGGGGTCAATACATAAATCTACAGCTTTAACACTAAAGTTTCAAAAGGGAAACTTTGATAAAATGAGGAAAATAGAAGAATACTGAAAGGTGCAGCTGCTAAAGTTAAGAGCGTACAACAGGCGTGAACATTGTTTAAAAACACCATCTTAGAAGCTCAGTCCAGATGTACTCCACGCATTAAGAAAGGTGAAAGAAAGGACAAATAATTACCAGCATGGTTAAAAAGAGAGGGGAAAGAGGCTATTTTAGCCAAAAACATGTCCTTCAAAAATTGAAAGAAGGATCCATCTGAAGAAATTGCAAAAAGTCATGTTAAATATAAAACACTGATAAGAGAAAATTTGAAATGAAGTTTGCCATAGAGACAAAAACTCATATTACGTTTTTTAAATATATCCAAAGCAGGAAACTTGAGAGAGAGTCAGTTGGACCATTAATGACCGAGGGGTTAAAGGGGCTCTTAGGGAAGCTAAGGCCATTACAGAAAGACTAAATTAATTATTTGCTTCCAAGTTTAGTAATGAGGATTTTGGGGAGATATCTTATGCAGAGATGGTTTTCAAAGGTGATGATCTGGATGAACTTAAACCAAATCACAGTGAACATGGAAGATGTAGTAGGCCAGACTGACAAACTGAAGAGTGCAAATCACCTGTACTAGATGAGCTATATCCCAAGGTACTGAAAGAACTAAAAAATGAAAATGTAAGATCTATTAGTAAAAATCTGAAACCTATTAAAATTGTGTAATTACCTAAGGACTGGAAGGTGACCAATATAACCTGAAAAGGGCTCCAGAAGTGATCTGAGAAACTATAGACTGGCGAGCCTGACTTCAGTGCCAGGAAAAATGGAGGAAACTATTCTAAAGAACAAAATCACAGACCATATAGAAAAACATGGTTTAATGGAACATAGCCAGCAAGGATTTACCCCAAGGGAAGTATTGCCTTATAAATCTACTACATTTTATGAAGGGGTTAACAAACATGTGGATAAAGGTGAACAGGTAAATGTAGTGTATTTGGATTTTCAGAAAGCATTTGACAAAGTCCCTCATGAGAGGCTTCTAAGAAAACTAAAAAGTCATGGGATAAGAGGGGATAATCTTCATGGCTTGCAAACTGGTTAAAATACAGGAAACAGAGTAGGATTAAATGGTCAATTTTCTTAGTGGAAAAAGATAAACAGTGGAGTCCTTCAGGGATCTGTACTTGACCAGTGCTTTTCAATATATTTATAAATGATCTAGAAAGGGATAGAACGAGGGACGTGATCAAATTTGTAGATGATAAAATTATTCTGAGTAGTTAAATCACATGTGGATTGTGATAAATAATTACAGGAGGACCTAGTGAGACTGAAAGATTGGGCATCCATATGGCAGATGAAATGTAATGTGAACAAGTGCAAGGTGATGCATATAGGGAAAAATAACCCATGCTGTAGTTACACAATGTTAGGTTCCATATTGGGAGTTACCATCCAGGAAAAAGATCTAGGCATCACAGTGTGCTGCTGTGGTCAAAAAAGCAAATGGAATGTTAGGAATTGTTAGGAACAGAATGGTGAACAAAACAGAGAATGTCATAATGCCTCTGTATTGCTCCATGGTAAGACCTCACCTACAGTACTATGTGCAATTCTGGTCTCTGCATCTCAAAAAAGATATAATTGCACTGGAGAAGGTACAGAAAAAGGCAATCAAAATGATAAAGGGGATGGAATGGCGAGAAGAGACTGCTGAGGGGAGATATGATAGATGTCTTTAAAATCATGAGAGGTCAAGAACGGGTAAATGTGAATCGGTTATTTACTCTTTCAGCTAATAGAAGGACTAGGGGACACTTCATCAAGTTAGCAAATAGTACATTTAAAACAAATCTGAGAAATTCTCTCTCACTCAATGCACAATTAAGCTCTGGAATTCGTTGCTAGAGGATGTGGTTATGGAAGTTAGTGTACCTGGGTTTCAAAAAGATTTGGTTAAGTTCCTGGAGGAGAAGTCCATTGACTGCTATTAATCAAGTTGACTTAGGGAATAGCCACTGCTATTACTGGCATTAGCAGCATGGGATCTTTTTAATGTTTGGGTACTTGCCAGGTACTTATAACCTGCATTGGCCACTGCTGGAAACAGGATGCTGGGCTTTATGGACCCTTGGTCTAACCCAGTATGGCAACTTATGTTAGATCACTTTTCATTCTGTCTACTCCTTCAGGGTTGTGCACTGTTGCAGACCTTAGTGTCATCTGCAAAAAGGCAAAAAAAACCTTTCCACTCTAACTCATCTGCAATATCGCTTTTAAAGATATTCAACTGAACCAGTCCTAGAACCAATCCCTGAAATACTCTACTTATAACCTCTCTTTCCTCAGCGTGAATTCCATGTACTATTATCCTCTAATGTCTATGATACAACCAGTTTATTAATGAGTTTCCTATGCTGGGCAGTATCAAACGTTTGTTGAAATCCAAATAAGCCACATCCAGCACATGATCTTGATTTAATTCTCTAGTCACCCAATCAAATAAATCAATAAGATTTGTTTGACACTATCTGCCTATGGTAAAACCATGCTGTTCCTTTCAGTTTAATCTGCAATCCACTGAATTGTAAACAGGCCACTATCTTTTCCTTCAAGAGAATCAACAATTTTCACACCACTGAGGTAAAGCTAACTGGCCTGAAGTTTCCAACCTCCTGTCTGTGGTCACATTTATGAAGAGGGATATCCACCCTTCTCTAGTCCTCTGGGACCACACCCTTCTCCAAAGATTTATTGAACAGGTCTTTCAGCAGACAACCAACATATTGGCAAGATATTGACAGTTTTTTTGAACCCCACAATAATCTTGAAGAAAAATTCTGTTTTTGGCATTAAAGGAAACCATTACATATAAACCCCAATCAGAGAAATTATATGGTGCAAAATACAAAAAATGTTTTCAATAATCTTAACATTTATATTTCAAAATTTATTTTTATATCATTAATTTGAAAAACCTTACACACAAAATAGTATAATGGCTAAAAACACACATTAACCCAATATGTCAAATATTCACACCACAGGGCAAATTATCATACAAACCATTCTTACCTCATATACCATTCCTCATACAACCCATTCATACCACCAAACCCAAGATAGATACATCTACAAAAGGACCTTTTATAGAAAAATATAAGTGCAATATAATATAAGGGAATCAATATCTGAAATTTTTTCAGGCAATCATATTGTGGAGTTAATCAGCTCAGTTTGCAATGCAAAACTAAGTGATTCAAATCGGGCAAAGCTCGTCTCCACCGTTGTTCAGGTTCCATCTCAACCATTGTTCAAAATAGTAGATATTTATATAGTGGATAATTTCAAAATAATCTTTTCAACACAGGTCACAGTCTGGAAAACAGGAATTATAATACAGAGCTCCTCAGATAATCAGCAAATTAGTCACACATAGAAGACATTGCTGAAAGGACAGCTTAAACCCCAGAAAGGGTGAAGTGCAATGAGTGAATTGCTTCAGCTCACTTTTCAATTCTTGTCAACCCTTTTATTGGCCAAATACGTTTCACCACAATGGCTTCTTCAGGGGCATTAGTACAAATATCATTCAGCCAAAATCCCTTGTGGTAGAATCAATATAAATAAAATACAAATATTAAGAAGATATAATGTCCAGAACCAACAATACCTCAAAGAAAATGACAAAAAAGAAAAAAAAAACCCTTGCATTTATGTAAGTGGCAGGGTAGGTAGAACCTCTTCACGCCATAATAAACGCCATTCATAACACAATCACATGATCTTAAATACCCAACCCAGAATTTAAAATAACCAATCCCATGACAGAAAAAATGGACAGGGAAACAAAGACTCGCCCACATGACGCATCTAAAGCAACATGCCCCATTCAATCTTATTTAGTCCATCTAGAAATAAAGAACTCAATTCAAAAATCCATTGTTGTTCTTGACAGAGAAGAAAATGATTATCACCACCATATTGAATCTGCGCTTATTGTAAAACTAAGAATTTTAGACCACTATTTCTTTATGTGGCTTCCCAGATAAAGTGGACTAAAAATATTGGGGATAACATATAATTTAATACTTTTTGTATTTTTTTCCTTTTGCAAATTGATATGTAACCCTTATTTCTTGATTTCATTGTAAATGTTATGAAACTCAAACTATAAATAAAAAAAAAAAGAATTTTAGACCACTAATTTGATGACCAGAAGACAACTAATGAGATGTAAGATCCTCACCAAGGATGCGATTACAATGGTTTGAGCAATGCTCAGAAATTCTGATTCTTTATTGCTCTCATTGTTTTGCCCACACAAATTAGATTACATGGGTAAATAACATTCACCACTTGAGAAGAATCACAAATGTATTGGATCGCAACGAATAAACTCGCTTTGAAACAGGATGAGTAAAATATGTTAACACAGAAACGATGGCAGAAAAGGACAGATGGTCCATCCAGTCTGCCCAGCAAGCTTCCCATGGCAGTATCTGCCGCGCCATGCAGAATACCCCCACGTATCAGCCAGTTTTGCTTATGGTCTTGGCCGTAGAAGCAGACCTGTGGTTTTTTTCTTAATGTCTGAGCATCAGAACTGCAAACTGTAAAAGGTCATGGCTCATGTTGGTTGTTCCTGAATCCAAATTTCTCTTTCCCCCATCCCCCTCCTTCAAAGCAGAGAGCAACATTGCAGTTGCATCAAAAGTATCAAAGTTTATTTGGTTAAGGGTAGTAACTGCCGCACCAGCAAGTTACCCACATGCATGTTTTCTTCGTTTCCTTTAGGACTTGGCCACAGAAGCAGTCCTATACTTTTTCCCTTATATCCACTTAATATTCCAGACCATGGAGGTCAGGGCCCTCTGTTGACATCTGAATTAAATTCCTCTTAACCCCCTGCAGTTTAACCGGGGAACAGTATCAGTTGCATTAAAAGCATATTGGTTAAGGGTAGTAATCTCCATGCCTTCTGCTAAGGGTAGTAACTGCTGTACCAGTAAGTTAACCCCTGCACACTTCTCATTGAAGGCTAGAAGACAGAAGAGATCCATGGTATTTATCCCATGCCGCTTTGAATTCTTTGTTTTCTTCTTCACCACCTCCTCTGGAAGGGCATTTTAGGCCTCCACCACCCTCTCTGTGAAGAAATATTTCCTGATGTTGGCTCAGAGTCATCCCTCCTGGAGTTTCATTTCATTGTTTTTTTCTAATGGAAAAGGTTCAAAGTCCATACAATCATTGAAACCTTTTAGATATCTAAAAGTCTGTATCATATCTCCCCTGAATCTCCTCTCTTCTAGGGTATACATATTCAGATCCTTCAGCCTCTCCTCATAAGTCTTCCAATACAGACCACACACCATTTTCGTCGCTCTTCTCTGGACCACCTCCATCCTGTCTCTATCCTTTTTGAGATAAGGTCTCCAAAACTGAACACAACACTCCAGGTGAAGCCTCACCAAGGATCTGTACAAGGGAATCACCACCTCCTATTTCTTACTGGTTATTCCTCTCTCTATGCAACTCAGCATTCTTCTGGTTTTAGCTCTCGCCTTGTCACATTGCTTCACCATCTTCTGATCCCCAAACACTATCACCACAAGATCCCTCTCTTGGTCTGTGCAGATCAGTCTTTCACCCCCCATCACATACAGCTCTTTTGAATTACCGCATCCCAGTTGCATGACTCAGCATTTCTTGGCACTGAATCCCAGGTGCCCAATCTTCATCCAATCTACCAGCTTTCTTAAATCTCTTCATTTCTCTCTACTCCTTCAGGTGTGTCCACTCTGTTGCAGATCTTAGTATCATCTGCAAGTAGACATACTTACCTTCTATCCCTTCCGCAAATTCGCTCACAAAGATATTGAACAGAACCGGTCCCAACACTGATCCCTGTGGCACTCCACTTAACACGGCTCTTTCTTCAGAGTAGGTTCCAATTACCATTACTCGCTGTCTTCTCTCAGTCAACCAGTTTGTAATCAATGTCACCAGCTTGGTGCTCACTCTCCAGCTTCTCATTTTATTCACAAGCCTTCTATGTGGGACAGTATAAAAAGCTTTGCCAAAATCCAAGTAGATTGGATCGAGGAATAGTGCTCAATGTAATCAAAAAAATCAATTAGATTTGTCTAACAGGACCTTCCCCTGGTGAATCCATACTGCCTAGATTGTAGATAGTTCATTATCCTTTCCTTCAGCAGCATATCCATTAATTTTCCCACCACTGATGTGATGCTAACCAGCCTGTAGTTTTCAGTCTCGTCTCTGCTACCACTTTTGTGAAGCGGGACCATCACCACTCTTCTTCAATCCCACGGCACCACTCCCGTTTCCAGAGATCTATTGAAAAGATCCCTCAGCTGACCCCCCAGCACATATCTGAGTTCCCTCAGTATCCTGGGATTTATCTCATCCGGCCCCATGACCTTGTTCCCTTTCAGTTTGCCTAGCTCTTCCTATACGTTCTGTTCCATAAACGGAGTTTCCTCTACCCCATTCCCATCTACGATCTTGTCTACGAGCAACAGTCCTTCTCCAGGGTTTTCTTTAGTTAACACCAAACTAAAGTACTTATTTAATATTTCTGCCATTTCGTTGTCTCTCTCCACACATTATTTCTTATCACCTTTTCAATTTCACTATACCACTACAGACCTTCCTTCTTTCTCTGATATATCTGAAAAATGTTTTGTCACCTTGTTTTACCTCTTTGGCAATCCTTTCTTCCACTCGACCTTTTGCTTTCCTGATTTCGTGCTTCGTGTCCCTCAGTTTCACCAGGTATTCTTCCCTGTGTTCCTCTATACCTTCTTGAACTTGTTCTTTTTGCCTTTATTTTTTCAGCCATTTCCTTTGAGAACCAGATCGGTTACTTTTTCCTCTTACTTTTGTTTACTTTTCTAACATATAGATTTGTTGCCTTTGTAATAGCTCCTTTCAGTTTAGTCCATTGTTGTCCACCTCACCCATTTTCTCCCAGGCTTCCAATTCTTCCACTAGGAACATTACCATTTAGACAAAGTCTGTATTTGTGAAATTCAAAACTTGGGTCTTTGTGCGTCTTCTCTGAATCTTGTTTGAATACTACATGGTTTAACGCAAAGATAAAGGACATTCCTTACACTGATCACAAATTTAATGTTTCCCACCCCTTTGAGCAGTCCTCTGCTCCACAAAGTGAGAAAAAATAAGAATTTTACATAAATGACATGATCTCAAATGCAAACAGAGGAGTTATATTAGAAAAAGGGGGAAGAGATTGTATTAAGGGCCAATGTTTCCTAATGATTTTAGTAACCTGCCATGATGCAAAATGCAGATAATACAATCTTCCGAATCGTGCTGAGGCTTCTGAAACAATAAGTCACGATTTATATACAAGGCTTACCTATAAGCCTTTCGTATAACACTTCAAGGGTAGCCACAATGCAAAAAATTATAACATAACTTTAGTTTGTTTTACCTTAAACTAGCCGTTAAGCCCGTAACAACAGGCTACATTAAAAAAAAATTTTCGGTCCATTTCCTTCCCCCTCATTCTCCCTTTCCCCTCCCACCTCTTCTCACCTCACTCTCTCCTCCCTCCCCTCAGTCACTCCCCTCTCTCAATCCCCTCCTCTCCCAGCTCATTCACAACCCCTTCGGATGGCGCAGATGGAAGATCTCCGGGGGGGGGGGGGGGGGGGGGAGGTCCCTCCCTCCCTTGCCCGCGCCGCTGCCGCTGCTACTGGCCCTCCCAGCACCATTTTTGTTAACAGGCAAACTCTGACCGACGTGCTCGCCCGCGCATGTGCGGTAGAGCTGCTCTCTACTTCGCATTTGCGGGCCGGTCAGAGCCCATTTATAAGGTAGATTCCTGCTTTGTGGAACAAATGCGCCGCAGACAAAAAAATTGTCCAATCAAAATATTGGTTTTTTAGATTCAAAGGATGAAAACTCCGATAATGTAACAAATTATTTCTATCAGTGGGTTCTGTAAATAATATGGTAGAAAGACACTCACCATTTTTTTTTTTTTTTTATAACCCACATATCTAAAAAAGAAACTCTGTATTGATCTATCTGGTGTGTAGCAAATGCGAAGAACTCACCCTCTATTTCAAAAATAAAATATCAAACCTCCTCCTATGCTTCCCTTCCAACCTCTCTTCAGCCAACCCACTCCCCAAAAATCCCAACCTCAACTTCGAGTTTCTCGATTTAACCTCCACCAAGGAAATAGAATCCATTTTTTTTAAAAAATCAAACCCACTACACACACCTCTGACACTATCCCCACTAAAGCACTCCTTTCCATTCCCTGCATCACCACGAAACCCCTTTCCAACATAATCAACTGCTCCCTCTCCCATGGCAAAGTCCCAGACCCCCCTCAAACTTGCTGTGGTCAAGCCTCTTCTCAAAAAACCTATCCTTTTGTGTCTCTGTCACAGTTTCCAATGTATGACAGCTTATACTTGTTTATGTGGCACTATTGGACTGAGTTTTGCTGTTCTGTTGCTATTCTCTATGGGGCGGATTTTCATACTCCGCGAATAGGCCTACTTTTGTTTGCGCTCCAGGCGCAAACAAAAGTACGCTGGATTTTAGTAGATACGCGCGGAGCCGCGCGTATCTGCTAAAAACCTGGATCGGCGCGCGCAAGGCTATCGATTTTGTATAGCCGGCGCGCGCCAAGCCGCACAGCCTACCCCCGTTCCCTCCGAGGCCGCTCCGAAATCGGAGCGGCCTCGGAGGGAACTTCCTTTTGCCCTCCCCTCACCTTCCCCTCCCTTCCCCTACCTAACCCACCCACCCGGCCCTGTCTAAGCCCCCACCTTACCTTTGTCGGGGGATTTACGCCTCCCAGAGGGAGGCGTAAATCCCCGCGCGCCAGCGGGCCTCTTGCGCGCCGGGCCGTGACCTGGGGGCGGGTACGGAGGGCGCGGCCACGCCCCCGGACCACCCCGGGCCGCAGCCACGCCCCCGTACCCGCCCCCAAAACGCTGCTGACACGCCCCTGAAACGCCATGACGACCGGGCCCGCCCCCGACACGCCCCCCTCGGAGAACCCCGGGACTTACGCGAGTCCCGGGGCTCTGCGCGCGCCAGTAGGCCTATGTAAAATAGGCTCACCGGCGCGCAGGGCCCTGCTCGCCTAAATCCGCCCGGTTTTGGGCGGATTTAGGCGAGCAGGGCTCTGAAAATCCGCCCCTATGGTTTGTTAAACCTGTTCTTTCGATTTAATAAAAAATTTTACAAATTTAAAAAAAAAAAAAAAAAAAAAAACCTATCCTTGACCCCACCAACCCTTCAAACTACCGTCCTTCATATCTAAAATTATGGAAAAGAAAGTCAATTCACAGCTCTCTATCTGGAAGACCATAATATTCTCCATCCCTCTCAATTCGGCTTCTGTAAGTCTCATAACATGGAAAGCCTCTTACTTTCACTGACTGACACTCTCCTCAAGGGCATGGACCACGGACAATCCTTTATCCTGGCCCTTCTTGACATATCATCTGCCTTCGACATTATCAGTCACAAACTCCTCCTTACCCGCCTAACTGAGATTGGCATCTCAGGCACAGCCATCCACTGGTTCTCCTCCTACCTCAATTATAGAGGCTATGCTATAAGGATTGCAAATTCTGAATCATCACACATCCCCCTTACCCAAGGCATCCCACAGTGCTCTTCACTATCCTCCACGCTCTTTAATATATACCTGTTACCGCTCTGCCACCTGCTCTCCGACCTTGGTCTTAAGTTTTTCTTATATGCAGACGACATCCAAATCCTCATCCCTATTCAAGAATCCCTCACCAAATCTCTTAAGTTTTGACACCCTACTCTCTAACCTCCACCTTGCTTTAAACCCCTCCAAAACTGAACTCCTCATCATTTCAAATCACCCTGACCGGATGCCACCCTCTACTTGTGACCTCCCCCTCCCCCTCAAATGCTCTTTCCCTTCTTCGTGCGAGATCTCTGTCTCTCCCTAGACCACCAACTAAACTTCAAAAACCACATTAACACAATCATAAAGGGAGAATTTTTCAAGCTCCACATCCTCAAAAAACTTAAACCTCTGCTCCACTCGCTAGACTTCCACACAGTCCTGCAAGTGACAATGCTAACAAAAATGGATTACTGCAATTCCTTACTTCTAGGCCTCCCCTACTCTACTATTAGACCCCTGCAAATGTTACAGAATGCTATGGCAAGAATCCTTACAAATACACGTAAAGCCGACCACATCACCCCTATTCTTAAGGAACTCCATTGGCTTCCCATCTCCTCCCGCATCAGATACAAAACCCTCACCATTATTAACAACTCCTTGTACAACCACAATCACTCCTGGATTGAGGATGCTCTTCGATTCCGCTCCTCCAATCATCCTACTAGAACCACACTCTCAGGAACCCTCTACACCCCTTCCCTTAAATGTGCTCACCACACTTCCAACAGAGAAAGAGCCCCATCCATTGCAAGCCCCTCCCCTCTGGAACACTATGCCACTTGAGGTTAAAATATGGCTCTTTATTTATTTATTTATTGTTTTTTGTTATACCGAGTTTCATGACAGGCATCACATCAACCCGGTTTACAATTAACAAAGTGTGCAAGGCATAACGTAGCGTAATAAACAATATTCTCAATAAAAACCTTGAACTTTAAATACAGGGAATCAGAAAAGGATGTGAGAAAGTTACAAAAAACAGGGAAAATTAACTTGGAACTGGAAGAGGGGGGATAAAGGAACAGAGCAATATTTACATTTCAGCCAATTAATGTAAAAGAGTAACAAGATGAGAAAATAAGACTATGCGAATAAATGTGGCGGTATATCACTGTGAGATGGAACCTATGTATCTAGAAGGCTAAGTATGACACAGAATATGAATAAATATAACAGAATTTAGATCCAGTTGTGCTGTTGCGTGAAGGTTTTATTCAGGGCTTGGAAATGCTTTTTTGAAAAGCCAAGTTTTTAGTCTTTTCCTAAATGTTAGAGAGCATGGCTCCTGTCTTAAGTCTGGTGGGATAGAGTTCCAGAGAGCTGGACCTGCTGAAGAGAAGGCTCTGAGACTCAGGGATTTATGTTGGAAGGTTTTGGCCTTTGGAATTTGGAGAGACTCTTTGTAGTATTCCCTGATGGGTCTGACGGAAGTGTATTTTTTAAGTGGTATTTGTAGGTCGATTTGCGTGTGATGGTTGATAGTTTTGTAAATGATGTTGATGGTTTTGTACATGATTCTATAATGGATTGGTAGCCAATGGAGGTTTTTGAGGATAGGGGAAATGTGGTCGATTTTCCTGGAATTTGTAAGGACTCTGGCTGCAGAGTTCTGAACCATTTGTAGAGGTTTAGTATAAGAGGCTGGGAGGCCTAGTAGTAACGAGTTGCAATAATCTAGTTTAGAAAAGATTATAGCTTGCAAGATTGTTCTAAAGTCCTGAGCGTGGAAGAGTGGTTTAATTCTTTTCAGAATATGCAATTTGTAGAAGCAATCCTTTGTGGTTTGATTAATGAATGGTTTGAGGTTGAGACGATTGTCTAGTATGGCTCCTAGATCTCTTACATGGGCTGTTTGAAGGAGTGTGGGTGGTTTTAGAAGTATGTTATTGTTTTCCGGTGATATGAGCAGGAATTCTGTTTTCGAAGCATTGAGCACAAGATTTAGACTGTTGAGGAGAAGTTTAATTTCTAATAAGCAAGTGTCCCAGTATTCCATTGTTTTTGAGATTGATTCTTTTATGGGGATCACGATCTGTACGTCGTCTGCGAAAAGGAAGTGTTTCAGGCTTAATTTTGTAAGTAATTGACATAGTGGTAGCAGGTAGACATTGAAGAGTGTGGGTGAAAGTGATGAACCTTGCGGCACCCCTCTATTGGATGGGTGGTATTGGGATTCTTTGTTGTGAATTTTGACTCTATATCCTCTGTTTCCTAGAAATGTTTTGAACCAGTTTAATGTGGCACCTGTTAAACCAATGTTTGCCAGTTGTTTTAGAAGGAGGGAGTGGTTGACGGTGTCGAAGGCCGCCGAGAAGTCGAGGAGGATTAGTAAATATGCTTGGCCTTTATCTATACCAGAGAGGAGGAAGTCCGTGAGTGAGAGTAGTAGCGTTTCTGTGCTTGCGGCTTTGCGAAAACCATATTGGTTTGGGGACAGAATACTGTGGTCTTCTAAGTAGTTGGATAGTTGGGTGTTTACCAATTTTTCCATGATTTTGGCTATGAAAGGGAGGTTGGAAATAGGGCGGAAGTTGTTGGGATCACATGCATTTAGATTTGGTTTTTTTAGTAGTGGCTTGATTGAGGCAGTTTTTAGGTCATCTGGGTAGATACCATGTGCTAGAGAGCAGTTTATGATATCTGCTAGGGTTTTTGCTATTGTGTCAGGGATGAGAAGAAGCATTTTAGAAGGGATTTGATCAAATGGGTGAGATGACGGTTTCATTCTCCTTAACGTCGTTTGTATCTCTGTGATTGTTATGGGTTCGAAAGCATTAAGCTGGATGTCTTTGTTTTGGGGGAAAAATGTGTTATCTGGAGAAGTAGAGTTTGGAATCTGCTGATTGAGAAGATCCGATATTTTTTTGTTGAAATGAAGGGCCAGTTCATCTGCTTTAGTCTGGGCTTGTTCGGGTGGGATATCTGGAGTGATAGGTTTGGTTAGGCTTGAAACAAAGGCGAATAGGGCTTTTGAGTCAAAGATGAGATGATGAACCTTCCGGGCATAATAGTCTCTTTTGGTTTTCAATGTGGTACTTTTGTATAGATGGAGTGATCGTTTGTAATCAGAGAGAGAGGCCGGTGAAGTGGCTTTGCGCCATTTTCTTTCTTTTTGCCGAAGTAGTTGTTTGAGCTTTCGTAGTTCATCATTAAACCAGGGTTGTTGTTTAGATGTATTAGAAGACCTTAATTTGGTTGTCAGTGGGCAGTAAGTGTTTGCTATAGATTTTGTTATTTTGGACCAGGATTGGAGGGCAGAGTTAGGTGTAGAGACATCAATGAGTGGTAGCTCTGAGGTTAAAGTTTGCTGAGTTGTTCCGAGGTGCAAGGTTTTCTGTATAGGAAAGCGGGTCTTGAGTTGAGGTTAGAGTCTGGTCGAGGTACAGAAAAGCTGGTGGAGATTAGAGAGTGGTCTGACCATGGGACTTTTTTGCAATTTGGTTGTTTTGTAAGAGAAATACCGGAGTTTGTAAATAGGAGATCGAGCGTGTGGCCTGCTTTATGAGTGGGTTTGTTGATTTGTTGGCTGAAACCCATCGCTGACAGTGCGGTGAGGAGAGCTTCACAGTTTGTTGAAAGGGGGACTTTGTCAACATGTAAGTTAAAGTCACCCAGGATTATAGCAGGGGAGTCCAGATTGAGATGCAAAGTTATAGTTTCGATAATAGGTGAGGAGTCTGACTCTAGTAAGCCTGGAGGGGCATAGACTAGCAGGATTTGGAGATGTTCTGATTTGAACAATCCTAGTTCTAGTTTAGTAGCAGTACTGATGGGGTGGTATGTGAACCTTAAGGATTTTTTAGCAGCTAGGAAGATACCCCCTCCTCTTTTTTTTGTCTTGGGATGGAGAAGAAATCGTAAGTCTGTGTTGGTAGTTGGTTAATGAGTGCGATGTCTGTGGATTTGAGCCATGTTTCTGTTATGGCGCAAAAGTCTGGGGTTGTGTCCTGTAGTATGTCGTTGAGTATCAGAGATTTGTTGGTGAGCGATTGGGCGTTGAATAGGATTAAGGTGAATAGGGAGAGACCTAGGAACTGTGTAGTGGGGGAAATCATGATTGGGGTGAGTGATTTGTAGGTGCGTGGGCGGTATTGCATTATTGTTAAAGGATGGATTGGTGCTGGATGAGAGCTGTTGAACTGGAAGTGTTGTTAGAGATTGAATGAGTGTCGCTGGAGATTGGATGAATGCTGCTGAAGACTGAATGAATGCCTCTGGAGACTGAATGAGTGCCTCTGGAGATAGGACTGAATGAGTGCCTCTGGAGATAGGACTGAATGAATGTCTCTGGAGATTGAAAGAGTGCCTCTGGAGGCTGGGTGAGTGCCTCTGGAGGCTGGGTGAGTGCCTCTGGAGGCTGGGTGAGTGCTTCTGGAGGCTGGGTGAGTGCTTCTGGAGGCTGGATGAGTGCTTCTGGAGACTGGATGGGTGCTGCTGGAGGCTGGTTGAGTGCTGCTGGAGGCTGGTTGAGTGCTGATGGAGGCTGGGTGAGTGCTGATGGAGGCTGGGTGAGTGCTGATGGAGGCTGGGTGAGTGCTGCTGGAGACTGGATGAGTGCCTCTTGAGCCTGGATGAGTGCTGTTGGGGACTGAATGAGTGCTGCTGGAAGCTGGGTGAGTGCTGCTGGAGACTGGATGAGTGCTGCTGGAGACTGGATGAGTGGACGGGTGGTCGCTGTATAAATGGATAGGGATGAGTAACGGCCCTGGCTCTGGGACGCTCCAAGGGGCGCGCTAAGGGGCAGGCCCCTTAGGTCGCGCTCCTTCGGGCGCGCGACGCCGCCGGGGTTTAAAGGGAGCAGTAGCCGCCCTCTGATTGGCCTGATGCCTGCTTAGGGGCGCGGCTCACTCACCACGTTGTGTCCTGCGGGCTTGGTTCTCGGCTCGGGAGCGGCAATAGTTTTAGTTTCGCTTTCGTTTCTCCTTTGCCTCTTGTCTCTCCTGCACGGCTCACCTCGCGGAGGCTAGTGAGCAGGCTCTTGCCCCGGATGGGCCGCGCCGATCGCGCAAGCCTCGGCAGGGAGGAGGCGGCGGTTGGGTGCGGGTGGTCGCCGAGCTGTGGGCCGCCGAAATGGCCTACCCTGACTCGGATCCTACGAAATGGCCTACCCTGACTCGCCGAAATGGCCTACCCTGACTCGGATCCTACGTAGTCTCCCTGCTCCCTCTACTCCTTCAGAGAAAGAGCCCTGTCATTACCGTACTTATAGCCTTCCCCTTTATTCCTTTAATTGTACTCTGATTTCTCTCTCATATCTCTGCACCTCCTTATATACCCCTTTCTCCTGTCCTTAAACCCTACTTTCCCAATAGCAACCCCTGCTAGACTATATATAGTTGCCTTTCTGAACATATAATTTGTAATGTCATATATAGTGTCTTCTGTATGTACTAGTTAAAGATAATGTGTATTGTTGTATATAGTGCTTTTTGGAGTGTATAATTTATATATAGTGTATAAGGTTATCCACAGTGCTGCACCCCTCCCCCCACCCTGGTTTTTTGTATTTTCCTCCTTCAGTTATATTGGAAACTGGTATGATGTACCCACGAATGTGGGTATATAAAAGCCAACAAATAAAATAAATAAAAGTAAGATTAGGATCACAGCTAGTAATATACAAGAAAAACCCCCAAGACTCCAACCTCAAACCACACCATATACAGAAAATATCATCGATATAATGCACCCATAACAACACTTTGTTCCAAAAAGGAAAAAGAGTTGACAAAATAATCTTTGAACTGGGAAACATACAGACATGCCAAACTGGGGGCCATCATGGCCCCCATCACAGTACCTTTAAACTGTTTATATATGTCTCCACCAAATTCAAATAAATTTTCAGGAAAAGCAACAATAGCCAAATCCAACAAAAAGGATGCTGGAACACAAACCGGAGCGTGTTGATTATTCAAAGTACACTCAACCACTCTAAGCGCTTCTTGTTTTCGTATATTGGAATAGAGAGAATTGATATCCATATACTTATTAACTTTCTATATTAAAGTTAATCATGCCAAGAATTTCAGTATCTGCCATATGGAAACTAAGGAAATCATCTTCCCTAGTATCAGTATCTGAATTCATCAATAGACTGATTGATTGCTTACATCTGAATCTCTCTCTGGTCAGGTCAGTAAACACAAAGCTGTACTGTTTCTAAAAAATAATTTTAAAAAAGCCATTGGTTTAAAGCCTCAGCTTTGCTAAAAATCTACATTTATCAAAATATCCTGCATACACAGTAAAATATTAGGGAAGAAGAACATTCTAAGGTTAGAGCACTGGACTGTTTCAAGTAAAGTCCTATGAAAAGAGATGAAGATCCAACTTCACTACTGTGTGACCTTGGACAAGTCACCATCTCCCTCTCTCTTTGAGCTTCAATTGAAAACAAGGCATGCATCTCAATCTGGTTTTCCTAGTTAACAAATTGTTATTAGGCATTTGTTCACAAAGTAAAAGCTAAATGGGCATTCATGCGAGTCTGTCTGTGATTTTATTTCAACAGACAAGCCAGCAAACAAACAGATTGCTCTGAAAATTGGGGAGGCTGCTTAGCTTTTTTACATACGATTAACATTTTTGGTTGTGCCACATTGCTGCTCCTGTGTCCTTTTGGGAATAAGATCTTGCTGCTGACATCAGCATGCTGTTCACAGGGTTAACGAACCCCAAAACTATTCTTGTGTACTCTGAACCATATTAGTGTACACTAAAATGAATTAGCCTGTGGTACATGCCAACAGTAATCATATATTTGGGATGTACAGTTACTATGTAAACAAATGCCACTCCCACATGTATAGAGCCAGTGCTTGTGTATATCGAGCAGCACTATAGAAGTGATAATAGTAGTAGTAGTACCCAACTATTATTTATGTAACAAAATATTCCCTGAAAAAATGAACACACACGCAACCTTCAAAGAGAACATTTCAGGATATAGAGTCCCAACAGGATAAAGATCATCCAAGAGACTAAATGCTCAGTAGATCAAAATGATCAGACAGATAATGAAATGCTAAGAGAGATCAAGGAAGCTAACCAATTTGGCAGTGCAGTAACAATGGGAGATTTCAATTACCCAAATATTGACTTGGTAATTGTAACATCAGGACATGCTAGAGACATAAAATTCCTGGATGGAATAAATGACTGCATCATGGAGCAATTGGTTCAGGAACCAATGAGAGAGGGATGTATTTTAGATTTAAATCTTAGTGGAATGCAAGATTTGGTGAGAGAGTTAATGGTGGTGGGGGGCCACTTGGCAATAGTGATCATAACATGATAAAATTTGAATTAATGGCTGGAAGAGGGAAAATATGAAAATCTACAGCTTTAACACTAAAATTTTCAAAAGGGAAACTATGAAAAAATGAAGAAAATAAATCTGAAAAAACTGAAAGGTGCAGCTGCAAATTTTAAGTGTATAACAGGTGTGGACATTGTTTAAAAATACAATCTTAGAAGCGCAGTCCAGATGTATTCCATGCATTAAGAAAGGTGGGAGGAAGGCAAAACGATTACCGGCGTGGTTAAAAGGTGAGGTGAAAGAGGCTATTTTAGCCAAAAAAAATCCTTCAAAGATTGGAAGAATGATTCATCTGAAGAAAATAGGAAAGCATTGTCAAATTAAATGTAAAACATTGATAAGGCAGGCTACAAGAGAATTTGAAATAAAGTTGGCCGTAAAGGCAAAAACTCATAAAAACATTTTAAACTATATCCAAGGCAAGACACCTGTGAGGGAGTCGGACCGTTAAATGACAGAAGGGTTAAAGGGGCTCTAGGGAAGATAAGGCCATTGCAGAAAGACTAAATGAATTCTTTGCCAGTTCCAGAGATTGTTTTCAAATGTGATGATTCAGATGAACTGAAAATCACTGTGAACCTGGAGGATGTAATAGGCCAGATTGACAAGCTAATGAGTAGAAAGCTACCTGGACCGGATGGTATCTACCCCAGGGTTCTGAAGGAACTCAATAATGAAACTTCAGATCTATTAGTTAAAATTTGTAACCTATCGTTAAAATCATCCATTGTACCTGAAGGCTGGCCAATGTAATCCCAATATTTAAAAAGGGTTCCAGGAGCATTCCAGGAAACTATAGACCAGTGAGCCTGACTTCAGTGCCGGGAAAAATAGTGGAAACTATTCTAAAGATCAAAATCACAGAGCATATAGAAAGACATGGTTTAATGGAACACAGTCAGCATGGATTTACCCAAGGCAAGTCTTGCCTCACAAATCTGCTTCATTTTTTGAAGGGGTTAATAAACATGTGGATAAAGGTGAACTGGTAGATGTAGTGTATTTGGATTTTCAGAAGGCATGTGACAAAGACCCTCATGAGAGGCTTCTAAAGAAACCAAAAAGTCATGGGATAGAAGGCAGTGTCCTTTCGTGGATTACAAACTGGTTGAAAGACAGGAAACAAAGTAGGATTAAATGGTCAATTTTCTCAGTGGAAAAGAGTAAACAGTGGGGTGCCTCAGGGATCTGTACTTAGATCGGTGCTTTTCAATATATTTATAAATGATCTGGAAAGGAATACGAAATTATCCAGAGTAGTTAAATCACCAACCGATTGTGATAAATTGCAGGAGGACCCTGCGAGACTGGAAGATTGGGCATCCAAATGGCAGATGAAATTGAATGTGGATAAGTGCAAGGTGATACATATAGGGAAAAATAACCATGCTATAATTACACAATGTTAGGTTCCATATTAGGAGCTACCACCCAGGAAAGAGATCTAGGTGTCATAGTTGATAATGCATTGAAAGCATCAGCTCAGTGTGATGCAGCAGTCAAAAAAAACAAAACAGAATGTTAGGAATTATTAGGAAGGGAATGGTTAATAAAACGGAAAGAATCACAATGCCTCTGAATCGCTCCATGGTGAGACTGCACCTTGCGTACTGGTACAATTCTGGTCGCTCTCCATGAAGTTAGCAAGTATCACATTTAAAACTAAATTGGAGAAACTTCTTTCACTCAGCGCACAATTAAGCTCTGGAATTTGTTGCCAAATGATGTGGTGGTTAGTGCAGTTAGTGTAGCTGGGTTTAAAAAGGTTTGGATAAGTTCATGGAGGAAAAGTCCATTAACTACTATTAATCAAGCTCTCTTAGAGAATAGCTACTGCTATTACTGGCATCAGTAGCATGGGATCTACTTAGTGTTTGGATACTGCCAGGTACTTGTAGCCTGGATTGGCCACTGTTGGAAATAGGATGCTGGGCTTGATAAATCCTTGGTCTGACCCAGTTTGGCATTTTCTTATGTTCTTACAATTTTTTTCAGAACTGAAAGAAATAATGTACATTCAACATGAAAATAAGCCCAAAGGAAACTGCCCGAGTGTGAGACCCCAAGCAGTGGGGTTTTTCCTGGACTATGAGGCAGGAGAGGTCTTTTCTTATGCAGCTCCCCATTTGTAGCATACCCTTCCTTTACCAATTTGAACACAGACGAATTATTTGAAATTCCAGAAAATCTTGAAAGCCTGGTTATTTAAACAAGCATATAATAAAGAATGGATAATGTTAAAGTACTTTATTTGATCTTAGCTTATTATCTGAATAAGGTTCTTACACACAATCAAGGCATAAGTCAGATTTTATGTATGTTTAACTGTTAGAATTTTTTTAAAATATTATATATTTATATTGTAAAGTGCTCTGACAGTTTTTTTAAATGGAACTGCAGTATATCATAACAAAATTAAGCAAAGATTTGACCAGACTAAAGGCCAGGCTGAAATAAAATCAGGAAAAACAAAAAGAAACAGGGCAAAGAGTTGTATAAGCAAAGTCACACACAAAAGAAACAAATTACCCAATGAATAAAAAGAGGAAATAAAACCTTTAAATACACAAGGGAGACACAGAAAATAAAAAGAAAGAGTAAAGAAAAAAATGGAGAGGGATTAATAAAAAGGGAAACCAGCAGAAAGCTAACATCTTCTTAAATAAGTTCTTCTGCTCAGTAAATGAAAGGAAGAAAATTACCTAAGATAGGCAAAGGGGCATAAATAACTGTGAAATGATCAAACTCAGTACTTCAAATTATTCCTCAGTAAATAGCAAATGAGAGTTGACAAGAGAATAGGACCAGATTTAGTACAGAGGGAGTTTGAGAAATTCTCACTGCACTTGCCTTTGGAGATAGCAGAGGAGGTAGTTTCCACTTTTTTTTTTTTTATAAGACAAGCAGCAATAATTACAGGTTCTACCGACCTAACTTCAATATAGCCAAAGTTATAGAAATACTAGGAATGTGCATTTATTTGAAAAGAAATGGAAATATTGATAACATCCTATTTTGGAAGCAAAAACAAATAGAAAACAAATTCAATTTTTTCATTTTGTTTTCAAATCATCCCCGCCCCCACCCACCATACACACACACACACACACACACACACACAGCTGACAATGTGACAAAATTCTCCCTGAATTAAGGTCCAATGCCCAGTTGTTCCTGCCCTACAGGTACTATATTCCAAAATGGCACCAGCTGACAAACTTCGGATGTGTGCACAGCACTATACTGTTATAAAAAAAAAATCAATATAAAAAGGTGGGGCTTGAAGTGACCGCCACCCAAAAAGCAACCTTCTAGATCAGTACTTTAGCCCAGGGATTCTCAACCCAGTCTTCAGGACACACCTAGCCAGTCAGGATTTCAGGATATCCACAATGAATATGCATAAGATATTTACATAGAATGGAAGCAAATATATCTCCTGCATATTCATTGTGGAAAATATGGTCTGAATAATCCAAATCAAGAGCCGAGGATATTTCCATTTATTACAATAGACAAAAACAAGGAAAATCCACAAAACTACTTGGTTGCTCATTATAGATAATGCATCAGCAAGCCTGTCCGCATGTCCTTTAGACCAGTGGTCTCCAACTCTGTCCTGGGGGGCCACCAGCCAGTCGGGTTTTCAGGATATCCACAATGAATATGCATGAGAGAAAATTTGCATGTTATGAAGGCAGTGCATGCACATTTTTTCTCATGCATATTCATTGTGGATATCCTGAAAACCCGACTGGCTGGTGGGCCTTGAGAACAGGTTGGGGACAACTACTTTATTTATTTTTTTCATTTAAAGTTTTATTATTATGAATGTCAATGATACATGAACAAAAACATAATCATAAACATAAGGCATCAGCAATACTGAATACACAACCTTGCAACCCAGTAATATAGCCAGCCCTTAGTAACAGACATGACAGAACATGATATACCCACCCACCCCCACCCTAACCCCTCTGGGTTTACTTTTCCACAATCATTAGTATAGGTGAATAGGCTTTATGACCTGATGTTCCACAATCCCAATAATTGATATTTGTTGTGTTATCTATGTTTCCCCGATCAAGGAGTAGAGTTGCAGGCCACCCAATGTTCGTAGGATGTCCACAGCTTCTGAAAATGTTCCAGGCGATCCTGTCGAAGAGCTGTTAACATGCATAGATTGTAAACACTTGACATTCTCTTCCAGACAGCCGAGCTCTGAGGACTACTCACTTGTTTCCAGGAAGCTGCTATAGTCATTCACGTGGCCAAGACCACCTGCGTAATTATCAGCCTGTGTGCCCTACTAATATCCGGGTATGGAAAGATAAGTAAACAGCATTTTACATCTTTTAACACTGTCTTGCCTAACATCTCAGATAATGTATGAAATACAGAGGTCCACAATTCACTAATGCCTGGACATTCCCACAACATATGTAAAAGTGTTCCAACCTGTTTACAATTTCGCCAACATTGACTAGAGATATTGGGGTATATCATGTGCAATTTATATAATACCAGCGATATAACATTTTGTATCCATTTTCCACCAACATAGCAGATATAGAACTTCTACCAATACTTTGGTAGCAAGTATCCCAATCCTTATTATCTATGTTCACCCCTAAATCTTTGGCCCATGCCTGGGCATGTTTAGGGATGTCCCGCATATCTCCCAAAAAAAGCAGATAGATCTTAGAAATCACTTTTTTGACTTTCCCCTCTGCTCCACATATACCCTCAAAAAGTAATTTATCCGGTGGGAATGATTGCCTAGACTTAGCTCGGATTAAGTAATGTTTGAGCTGTGAATACATAACGATATTAGTTGGGGGTAAGTTGTATTTCGCTTGCAAAGTAGCAAATTCCATAAATTCCTTGTTATTAGTATTAATAAGCTGTTCCACCACCCTGAGACCCAGATTATGCCAGCGTGTAAAATATCCACGTTGTAGTCCTGGAGGGAATTCCCTGTTATCACAGATGGGAGTATTCGTATGCAATGGGTGGGGGCCTATCAATGCTCGTTTATGTTTATCCCATAGACACAAAGTATGGTGCGCATAGGGAGACAATTCTCGGCCCACCATCCTATGTGAGCGAGCCAGCCAACTCTGCCCTGCCAGGCGCAGACAGTTGGCAGAGGCTTCCTCAATGGCCACTCATTGCTTTTTCGAGCATTCTAAATGCCAATCCACTACCGCCTTCAACTGAGCAGCTAAATATTTTTTAAGATCTGGCATGCCTACCCCCCCCCCCCAATTTAATTTTGGGCGGTACAATATCTGTCAGGCAATTCGTGGTGGCCGCCTGCGCCAAATATAGTCAAAGATCCGTTTCCGCAGTGACTTAAAGTAGCTGTCGGGAACTTCAATAGGCAAGGTTTGAAATAGGTATAAGAGACATAGGAGGATGTTCATTTTAACCATCGCTATTTTACCCAGCCAAAATAAATTTAAAGAATTCCAGGCCACAAGATCTTGATAAATCTTCTTTCCTAATGGGTCATAATTCAGCTTAAATAAATCTGTACCTGTGCCTGACAGGTTTATGCCTAGATATCGGATACTGTGCTTCGCCCACTTAAAGGGATATTGTGATCATAAATGATTACGAACAGAGTCATCCAGGTGGATTGGCAGCAGCTCAGTTTTATCATAATTCATTTTAAAACTAGAGACCTTACTTTAGTTTCCTAGTTCCACCAGTAAAGCTGGAAATGTGGATGTGGGTTGGCTCAAGGTAAAGATGTCATCTGTGAACATCGAAATTTTATACAAAGTTCCCCCCACCTCTATGCCCCAAATCGATTCAGTATGGCATATTTTGGTGGCAAATGGTTCCAGCACTAAAGCAAATAAAGACTATAGGGGGCACCCCTGCCTGGTACCCCGCCCCACCAGGAAACTACTTGAGTATCCCCCATTAACTTTGATATGCGCTTCCGGTGATGTATATAATTGTTGAATCCACTGAATAAAGCAGTTCCCCAATTGAAACTGCTCTAAAACTTGAAATAAAAAAGCCAAATGTACTCTATCAAAAGCTTTTTCGGCATCGACAGACAATATAGATGTTAACTGTCGACTTTTTGCCAAACTAACCAAATTCAATACCTGACAAACAGTGTTAGACGCCATTCTCCCAGGAACAAAGCCAGATTGATCTGAATGTACCAGATCAGGCAGAAGGACACCCAATCTAGTAGCTAATATTCTGGCCAATATTTTCAAATCAATATCCTTGCCTGGTTTAGGCAAAATCGTTATCCCTGCTATGTTAGTGCGGGGAACCAAGTGAAACCCCTCAATTAACGAACTGATAGCCTTCATAAGAAGGGGTGC
Source organism: Rhinatrema bivittatum (assembly GCF_901001135.1). Taxonomy (NCBI): domain Eukaryota; kingdom Metazoa; phylum Chordata; class Amphibia; order Gymnophiona; family Rhinatrematidae; genus Rhinatrema; species Rhinatrema bivittatum. The sequence goes on from NC_042615.1 coordinate 698,361,675, forward strand.
TACTTGCTCAGCATATGATTTATAGAATTTCCCTGTGAAACCATCTACACCGGGGGCCTTGCCAGATTTCAATTCTCTAATCGCCCAAATAACTTCCATTAAAGTTACTTCCTTATTCAATCGGTCCCTTTGTTGATCAGTTAATGTTGGGAGTGTTACTGATGACAGATAGTCCAAAATGTCATTGTGCTGTATTGTGTTGTCATGTGTATACAATTCTTTCTAAAATTGTACGAAACGTTCCCTGATTTGAGTAGACTGATAAAGGAATATGCCTTGAGCATCCCTGATTTTCAAGATCTGGGCCTGTAACTGCCGTTTCTTTAATGCATGCGCTAACAATCTACCGGCTTTATTACCGCCTTCAAAATATTGTTGTTTGAGAAGATTCAGATGGTGAGCAGTTTCAGATATATTTAGTTGCTGTAATTGCTGCCGAGCCTGATAAAGATGTTGAAGATCATCTAATCTGCCATATTTTTTATGCTCTACCTCTAAGGATCTTATTTGGCATTCCAAGGATTGTCTGTGGTGATTGTTGGATTTTCTCTTATAGGAAGCCTGGGCTATCAAGTGTCCAGGAATCACTGCCTTGAGACCCTCCCACACAGTCATTGGGGAAACCTCTCCTGTATTTAGCTCTACGTATTCACTGATTACGTCTCGTATCTTTTGTAAAATTGCTTTGTCCTCAAATAAAGAATCATTACATCTCCAGAAGCGCTTTCCTGTGTTTCCCTGTAAAGCATTTAAGTCACAGGTGAGGGTGCATGATCTGACCATGTAATGATATCTATAGAGGTATGCATGGTGCAAGAAATGAGCGATTTATCTATGAGGAACATGACAATTCTAGAATACGAACAATGGGCCGCTGAGTAAAAAGTGAAATCTTTAGTATTAGTATGTATAAAACACCAGATGTCAATGAGCTCAAAATGGGACATCAGTTGTTTCAATCCCCTGCTCTGTGTGGACGGTATAGAGCTCTTTCCCCTAGAAGTATCCAGTACTGGGTGTAATGTGATATTGAAATTGCCTGCCACTATAAGATGATCCCCTGGAAACCGACTTAGCTGATATATAGGTTCTGATAAAAGGAATCCTGATTATATGTAGGGCCATATATGTTTACCAGGATATAGGTTCCCTGTGGCATGGTCATTTGTAAGATCAACATCCTCCCTTCTGGATCTAAGTGCAAAACCTTAAAATCCACACAGACATGACTGGCAATCAGAATACCATGGAGGATGTGGAGACACAGATGGAGAAGCACTTTATCTGTGGACAAGCTTACGAAAAGAGTCTGTGACAAAAAGAGTCACAGAGTTGGAGTCCGCGCATGACCTGATGCAAGAAAAACACGAGGATCTGGAGAACAGGTCCCATCGCTGCAACTTATGCTTCAGGGGGATTCCAGAACTGGAGGAGTATAAAGATGCTGCGATGGTGATTAAAAAAATCAGCAGATACCTCCTACTCAAACATAGAGAGAGTTGTGATCTAGACTCTATTCATCTGGAGAGGGTGCATAGAGGCCAGTAAGAACATCTCCCCCCCCCAGGATATAATTGTTTGCTACCTGGAATTTCGCCAGAAGGAAGATATATTCCAAGCGGCTCGGGGGGGAAAACCAATTGCAATGGGAAGGCCACAATATCTCTGTGTTTACAGATTTGTCCCTGCTGACTGCAGAAAAGAGAATTTTCATGGTATCACTGAAGCACTGCGGCGTGAAGGTATAAGATATAAATGGCTGTTCCCTTTTGGGCTTACATTCACAATGGGATGTGCTACTTGTGATGCAGGGCAGCACTGCCGGGGTCACGAACAGACAAGACAACATAGGACGGCAGGTAATACCAGAGCCAGACAGCGGAGGGCGCAGTTGAGGACAAGAAAAACTACAAATCCCAGGTTCTCAGAGCCACCACCTGACCCGTGGGGAGAGCCTGAAGGCGAACAGCTGGCAGACTCAGAGAATAATGAGTCAGACACAGGTGAACCGATGGAGTTAGAGGAAGAGGGCGTGCCTACATGGTGGCAATGGCCAGAAAAAGCCAGCTCTGGGAAACAGGAGGAGGAGGAGATGGAGGTAGGTTCTGGGGGAGAAGAATCCTCCAGCTCCCATATAGATACAGAGTAGCCAGAAAGGGGAGAGGTATAACTTACACCTTAAAGGAATGTGGGGAGAAGGGCTCTGAAGAGCCTGGTGTGTCTGGTATTTAAATATAGACGGGTGGGACGTGAAAGGTAACGCTGCGCAAGCACCGGTTTAAGGGAGCCGGAGTGCTTGGGGGCAGGGTCATTTATCTAGGTTTTGAGCCACCAAGAACTGGTGGAGGTGGGGGATGGGAAGGAGTAAATATAATAGATCCATCTATTGCCTTATAAAATGCTTTGAAGAAACTGTCTCTCTGTGTTATCTTTGGGAATTGGGGGATGTTTCACCCCCAACTCCGTACAAAGGAGCACCTGGAAGCCCAGCAAACCCAGGGCCTGCTGAGACCTGAACCCAGGGAGTTACAAGTGGCTGACGGACTCCAGGGATATCAGGGACTCACGAAAGGCCTGCACGAGACACAGAGGACCAGCACCAAGGGAGGCACTGGCGGTGAGCCATTACATACTTCACAGGTGAAGACGGTACAGGAAGCTGCACGTATTCTTACTGAAGCCGGCATGCAAGTAGACATGTCGACTGTGCACTGTGAGCGGGCATCTGATCCTCCAAAAGATACACCTAGATGGCAGAGAGCTTCATCGGGAAGAAGGCTGTGGAGACACTCAGGGAGCTCAACCTCATCTAAAAGTGCGCCTTCGTGAAGATATAATTTTGGACTACTCAGTGAAGCATTCTGGCTGGACTACAGGACAGCGAGGATTCTCATTTTCCTACTACGGCTCAATGGTAGCTCTATTTTGACTATGGACAACTTGTGTGTCCAATTTGGATGCGACTCCTACCAGAAACTGGTCATATAGGGTCTCACCAGGAGGTGTACAGGTTTGCCATCATGCAGGCCCTATGTTATGATGGGTTCACATTAATGAAGCGATATCATGATGATGGGCCGACCTGGTTTTGAGTGTCGTGGGATTAGGTGTTCCCACAAGTTGCACTGTTACCATGTTATGTTGTTTGCCTGTTGATTGCGTAATGACCATCAGCTATACTAGGGCGGGGGAACCTGGGCGGGTTGTGCAGGGGCCTACTTTTTCCTTTAACTACAGGCTGTTCCGGTATCAGCCTACTATGACATGGGGGATTGGGGGATGATGATTCCAGGGCTGTAGGTTGTACACAGACTGGAAATGATGTATCACAATGTTGATCTTACAAATGACCATTCCACAGGGAATCTATATCCTGGAATTTGTTGCCAGAGGATGTGGTTAGAGCAGTTAGTATAGCTGTGTTTAAAAAAGGACTGGATAAGTTCTTGGAGGAGAAGTCCATTACCTGCTATTAAGTTCACTTAGAGAATAGCCACTGCCATTAGCAATGGTAACATGGAATACACTTAGTTTTTGGGTACTTGCCAGGTTCTTATGGCCTGGATTGGCCACTGTTGGAAACAGGATGCTGGGCTTGATGGACCCTTGGTCTGACTCAGTATGGCACTTTCTTATGTTCTTATGGTAAACATATATGGCCCTACACATAATCAGGTTTCCACTATTTTTCCCGGCACTGAAGTCAGGCTCACTGGTCTATAGTTACCCAGATTGGCCCTGGAGCCTTTTTTAAATATTGGGGTTACATTGGCCACCCTCCAGTCTTCAGGTACAATGGATGATTTTAAAGATAGGTTACAAATTTTAACTAATAGATCAGAAATTTCATTTTTTAGTTCCTTCAGTACCCTAGGATGCATACCATCCAGTCCAGGTGATTTGCTACTCTTTAGTTTGTCAATCTGGCCTACTACATCTTCCAGGTTCACAGTGATTTCATTCAGTTCGTCTGACCCATCACCCCCTGAAAACCATCTCCGGAACTGGTATCTCCCCAACATCCTCATTAGTAAACATGGAAGCAAGAATTCATTTAGTCTTTCTGCAATGGTCTTATCTTCCCTAAGAGCCCCTTTAACCCCTCGGTCATCTAATGGTCCAACCAACTTCCTCACAGGTTTCTTGCTTCGGATATATTTTTAAGTTTTTATTATGAGATTTTGCCTCTACGGCCAACTTCATTTCAAATTCTCTCTTCGCCTGTCTTATCAATGTTTTACACCTAACTTCACAATGCTTATGTTTTATCCTATTTTCTTCAGATGGATCCTTCTTCCAATTTTTGAAGGATGTTTTTTTGGCTAAAATAGCCTCTTTCATCTCACCTTTTAACCATGACAGTAATCGTTTTGCCTTCTTTCCACCTTTCTTAATGTATGGAATACATATGGACTGCGCCTCTAGGATTGTATTTTTAAACAATGTCCAAGCCTGTTGAATACTTAACCTTTGCAGCTGCACCTTTCAGTTTTTTTTCTAACTATTTTCCTCATTTTATCAAAGTTTCTCTTCTGAAAGTTTAGTGTTAGGACTGCAGATTTACTTATTGTCCCCCTTCCAGTTATTAGTTTAAATATGATCATGTTATGATCACTGTTGCCAAGTGGCCCCACCACCGTTACCTCTCTCACCAAATCCTGCATTCCACTAAGAATTAAATATAAAATAGCTCCCTCTCTCTTGTTGGTTCCTTAACCAATTGCTCCATGAAGCAATAATTTATTACATCTAGGAACTTTATGTCTCTAGCAAGTCCTTATGTTACATTTACCAGTCAATATTGGGGTAATTGAAATCTCCCATTATTGCACTACCAAATTGGTTTGCTTCCCTGATTTCTCTTAGCATTTCATCATCTGTCTGACCATTTTGTCCAGTTGACGGTAGTATACTCCTATCACTATACTCTTACCCAACACACATGGGATTTCTACCCATATAGATTCTAGTGAGCATTTAGTCTCTTATATGATCTTTATCCTGTTGGACTCTATACCTTCCCGGACATAAAGTGCCCAACTGGTTCCCTGAACCCAAACATTCAGATAAGGAAACCTATACCCCCTCCCCGAGTGCCTAAGAACACTGCAATGACAGCCAATTTGTAAATACCAGTAGAGCTAAAGTTAAGACAAAATGTAGCAACAAACTCGATATACACACCTACTTATTGTGACCTGGATGTGTTTCCTGCAGATCCATAGTATTGTCAACCTCATTTGCTTAGTAATAAGATAAGCACTGTATATTTTTTTCATGATATATTTACTCAAAACTGACAGGACTAAGATGGGACAATATCCATTGTCTTCTTTGGGATCTGAACGTAACTGAAATAGATCCTGTCCTTTCTCCTTCAGTATGCCAGGTTCTTGGCCTGCAAAAGGTCAGAGATACCCAAAAATTCATAATTCCTGGTGTTTTATTGACTTAATGCTCTCACTCGTGGGCAATTTGGGAGGTATTTCCAATAGATGATTTTGTAGTCTTCTGAAATTATCCACACAACCCCAGTTGTCTAAGGTTACTATAGGCTAGCAATTTGCATAAAATAGTGGCACACAAACACTCTTCAAGGACCAGATTTCCACAATGCATAGGCATGAGATGTATTTGCATGCACTGCCTCCACTGTATGCAAATAAATCTTATACATATTCATTATGAAAATCCTGAAAACCAGTTATAGCCCTCAAGGACTAAGGAATAAAACCTCAGTCTCCCTTTGACACGAAGATATGAGTGCTGGCATGGACTCTGGATCCAGTCAAAAACCTATTCCTAGTTTTGAATGGGTAGCTGAGTGAGGTTTAGAGTTTCTGTCTTCATGACAAAAAGGTTTGAAGCCCTGTTTGCGACAAGCTGGACCATGGAAGTGCCTTTCTCAGATGGAAAAGTGCTTTCCCAGATCCTAACTCTGGTACCTCCTACATGAAGAAATTGATTCAGAGACAGTACTGGCATCACGTCATCTGTGTGAGTTGAGGTGAACTGCTCAACAGTAACTTAAAAGCAATATTTTTTAAATTAATTTCTCTTAAATAGCCAAGAATACATGGGAACAGCCTGGATTGGGACATTACCACAAATTACCTCCCACAGAATTGTATGTTTGGTTCATGTTTTTTTATGACATTACTGATACAGTTGCTAATAAGGACCAAACAAACAGATTTTGCGAGATAACCTTATTCTCTGTAAGGAGGGCTGCTCCAAGGAATTCCAGGCATTACTGGATACATATTTAAAATAAAACTCTGTATCATGTATCATTTTTTCAAACATGCACATGACAAATCATAATACCCACCTTAAATCCAATGTACATATTATTAAAATTATCAAATGTGTTATTCTTCCTGCAATTTCCTTAAGCCCTTGAGGGCAAATATACTAAAGAGTCAAAGAATCTCACACTCAGTGGATTATATTGGTCCATACTGGTTTTAACACAAATGAAATCACATCCAATGCATGAATCCATCTAATCCAATTCTATGCAAGATAATGTTAAACTATTTCATACCAATTATTCTGAGGTTGCAAAGGAGCAATTGTAAAATGTTAACACAATAAGGACTTAACAGTTACACATTTAAATTGATACAAGGTAGATATTTGTCCTATACACTTTTGAAATGCTGTGGAGAAGATGGTGGTTATATTTTTCTTTTATAGAAGCCTGGTACATGGTCCTAGACTACATTTACAAATATATTTGTCTAAGTATAGTTCTAAAGAATTAATCGCCAAAAAAATGATGAGGCCTGCAGAGAAAATTACCCTCCTCCTACCCATCAAGACTTCATTGAGGCAAGGATGCGAGTACCAGTGTAGGATATTTCTACTGCATTTTTCAGTGGACTAAATAACAAACACAATGTGTGCAAACTGGCAACTTTCAGTAATACTAGAATGAAGCAAAAAAAAAATGGAAGAAAAAAAAAGACAGATTTTCTTGAAACAAAACAGGGAACTGTATGCCAACTGGAAATGTGAAGCCGTAAAGAGCATAAATGCTTTTGCTTCTTCTATGGATTTCCAGGAATAGGAAAATCAATTATGCATTCAATTATTATAAAATGTGACTGAACACTTAGGACACAAGGCTACCTAAGGACCGCTTTCATATATAGTTATAATAAAACGCTTACCCCATTTTGCACAGACGAAGACTTGCACTTAAGTAGATTTATAGAGTATTTTCCAAATGGATTCCTGGAGTATACGGCAGTGGCGTCGCTACGAAGGGGCAAGGGGTGGCAAGTGCCACCCCAAAAAAACTGGTTGCCCCCCTTTGCCACTCCAGCTGGTACCTTGTTGCATTCCACAACGCCGCCTCCTCCTCCTCCACGCCGGCAACGGCCACTGCAGGCGCAAGACGGGCAGCTGCAGCAGCAGCAGCTGTGCTAATGGCTGCACCACAATCTCGACTCCGCTGCGCCGCGCTGGTGCCGGGCGAACTCCACGTCAGGACGCAGTCACACGCGGCACGTCATCAGCTCGCTGACGTCATACATCCTCGCTGCCTTCGGGTCCAGGAGTAGTGATGCGCCGCCGTAGTACCGCCACCCTCTGTCCGACTGATTGGGGCCAACAGTGTTGCAAACACTGAGTCGGCGGCGAGGTGGGCAGGCACGTGAGAACGGGAAATAATTTCAGTCGGTATTATGCTGCACAGCAACAGTAAATGCATGGGTTTCTTTCCGCCAGCTCTAAAAATATATTCCGAATTGTCTTTATTCCCGTTTTAATGAACGAGTCTTAATCTCAGAAAAGTATTGGTTGGCTTTTTAAACCCACCAAAATGTGTAAAGGAACCTGAACAGCCACATGTATCAATGTCAAAGAAAAAGCTTGCTGCTAAAGAGAACACATCCTATGTTCCACAAAGGACCAGAACGTGTGCAAAGGAATCTGAATGGCAGCTACATGTATCAATGTCAAAGAAAAAGCTCTTTGCTAAAGAGAACACATCCTATTTTCCACAAAGGACCAGTGTGCATGTGCATGCAGTAACAGATTTAGGTTTTTGCCGCCCCATGGGTGGGCAGTAATCATACAAATCTGAACACTACTAGTTGTACTCTTATCGATAAAAATGCCTTAACATGCTCCCTACAATGGATTTCTAAGTAATCTGCAACAGCCATCATGCGTCATGAGTGACATTTTAAAATATTTTATTTCTATTATTTCAAGCCTTACCAACCTTAAAAATTCCTTATTAATCTGGATTAAATTTATGTTTATTGCAGTTTATAAATAAACAATATTATGTAAAAAGTAAACAAAGAACATTTAATTAACAGAAACATCAGATCCAATCATATAATAAAATATCAATGTATTACTTTATGAATCCTCATCCCAAAAATGCAGAGGATATCATAACTACAGTAAAACAGCAATAAACATAATAATAATAACAGACCTAGAGCATGCAAATGGGTATAGAACTAGGACATGCAAAAATATATATATTCAAATTCTGGTGTCACCTCAATCACAGCAAAACAAACTCCCTCCACTGTCAAACCTGTACAAAAAAGAAGACAACTAGAAGCTTGCCATACCAAACCATCAAGGTCATTTATCAAAATGCGTTAGGGCCCTAATGCCATTGATAGCTCCGTAACGCACATGATAAATACCGCATCATGAAATGTGTATACAAATTTAAAATTAGTATTTCAGTGGGAGGAGTTTGGGTGGAGTAAATGGAACTGAAGGTTGGTTAACGTGGCGTGTGAAAAAGTAACACAAACTATTGTGGAATTTACTAGGAGAGGAAGAGGGAGCCTCCATGGAGGCTCACTTGTGTTTGAACCTTTTATACCACTGTAAGCGGGGGCATTATGAACTCAGGGTGAGGTTTGTTGGGTGGTGTGGTTCTGGGGGGCAGTTTTACATACACAGTCATACATATGAACAGTACAGACTGTGCTTTTCGTAATTATGACCATGCATGTAAAACTGCCCCCAAAACCCACCTCACCCCCACAAACCTCACCCTGAGTTATTAGTGCCCCCTCTTACAGTGGTATAAATAGTTAACTTTTTTGTGAGCCTCTCTCTCTCTCCCTCTCTCTCTCCCTCCCCCTAGCAGCCCAACCCCCCTTTTTTTTTTTATCACGGGCGCTATTTTCGCTAAATTTATAGCAAAATGATGAATCTAGGTCCATAACAGCAATAACTCTCAGGATGCAAAAAAGCAGCAACCTTATCTATGAAAAAGCAGCAAGGCAAACATTATACCATGCCCTAGAACACCAATATACCACCTACTGGGCAAACAGAACAAGTCAGACTGCTACAAATCCCTAAGGAGAAAGTACACACTAGTCAAAATACTGCACCTCTGTTACACATGTGCATCACATACCTAATACAGAATAAGGGATTACAAATTAGAAACAAACGTGCAGACAAAACTGAAATGGAAAGCCAGAGAAACCAGACTCTATGAACTCTGTACTACTGAAGATAAAGCAAAGTACAAATATATAAGAAATGCACATTCCCAAAGAATGCATATTCCAATCTCTGAAAGGCAAAATTATTTTTTTATTTATCTTTGTTATGTTATCTTATCTTTCTACTCGGCTGTTTCCAGTCTCTTTTTTTCCCCTTGTCTGTCTTTTCCTTATTCATTTTTCAGGGTCTCTTTCTTCTCTTTCCTTCTGTCTTCTTTCCTTCCTCCTTCATACACCCACATAGTAACATAGTAATGACGGCAGAAAAAGACCAAAATGGTCCATCTAGTCTGCCCAGAAAGCTTCCCAAGGCAGACACTGCTGCTCCGTGCAAGTTACCCCCATGTTTCTCTTAAGAGTAGTAACTGCTATGGGACAATGATGGCTGTTTGTCCTTCCAACAACTTAGTGCGGAGTATGACCTTAACCCTGACTCTCTTGTGTTTTACCTGCACTTGAGACAGGCACTGGAGCATCACTTTGACTTCACTAGACCACTTGGGCCTTTGAATGCTATGAAATATTTTTTGATTGACACAGATGCTTATTCTAAAAGTATCACAATATTATATTGAGATATATTTGCTGCAAAATTTGTTGTGGTGACTCCACAGCTTCTTATTGATGTTTGGAACTCAGATTTGGACATAAACCCAGACTCCAAATCCTATATTGTTCTCTGCCTTTCATCTTTCTGTTTATAACAGAACAGAACTAATGGTCAAATTATTGCATATAACTTATAATAACACCAGTTTTTTTTATGCTAAGCTGGAATACAGAGAAGACAAGAATGCAGGAGCAACATTCATCTCTTCGAGGGGATTTGCAGAGAGCGTGGCTGGTTTAAATGGCCCAGAGGGCTTTACATATCAGGAGGCACTACAACCTTGTTCTTGCTGCAGAACCAATAAAACTCAATCCTTTGCAGCATAAGTGCACACCTTAGAAGCCGTTGCAGTACAGCAGGCGGCTGGAGGGATGGCAGTGTTCTTGTCACACTGAGCATCGGGCGGCATGGAAACTGGAGGTCAGCAGTGTCCATGCTGCAAAGACATGCTGGCAGCATCAGGGTGAGTGAGGTGGCTCACAGGGCTATCCTGTGAGTTGTGGAGTAACAGTTACCCCTCTCCCCAGTCTTCTGGGCTTTGGCTTCCTGGGGAACCTCATGTGGAAGTCTCTTAATAGTTGCAGGGATTGCAGATTAGTGGCTGGCTTCAAAGAATTCTTCAAGATGGTAACTGCTGGGGACACTGGTTTCAATGCCAGTGTTTCTGGCACTGAGGGCCCCACTGAACCAGCTGGAAGGATTGCCAGTCAAATTGGGGTCCATGTATTTGGAGCCAGGGGAGTCCGACTCCCAGGATGACTGGGTGTGTGGAGTGTTTCAAGATGTACAAGGATATTTCTTCCTCATGGAGGGTCCCCACGGTGAGACAGAAGGCCACCTTGTGATGAGTGATTCGTCCAGGGAGATGTTCCCCTTGGATAGATGCAATGTGGAGAGGCACCTCTAGGGGTTGCTGAGGAATCTTCAAAAGGTTGACGATGTTGTCCATGATGAAGCTGCCACTTGCTCCAGTGTCAATAAGAGCAGTGGTGGCGAAGGAACGGGATTCCATGGAGAGAGAGACTGGAATTAAACGTTGGGGGCCAGATACTGTAGCACCCATGTTTGGGACCCCCGCTGTGCTTAGGCCTTGAAGTTTTCCGGGTGGACCGGACAAGACTGTCGCAGGTGTCAGGAGGCACCACAGTATAAGCAGAGGCCCTGCTTCTTGCGCTGAAGGCGCTCTTCGGGAGACCGACACCCACAGGAGACCAACACCCACGGTTCGGGAGACCGACACCCACGGGAGACCGACACCCAAGGTTCTTCTGTAGATGGAGGTGGTGCCAGTAGAGCCTTCAGCTGAGGGCTTGGGGCACATGCTGGGTGTGGAGCAGGAGGCTGGGATGCTTTCACATCTTGGTGCCGTTGCCGGAGGTGATGGTCGATTCTCCCAGCGAGGAAATCAGGTCCTCTAGAGATATAGGAATCTCACGGACAGTGAGTTCATCTTTGAGAGCGGAACACAGGCCTTCTAGATAGAGTGCCCGCAGACAGTCCTCTTGCCATCCCAGTTCTGTGGCCAATGTGCGGAATTCCACCGTAAACTCAGAGAGTGATCTTGAGTCTTGACAGAGGTGGAGAAGATGATGGCCCGCAACTGCCTGACGACCAGGGTCTTCAAAGGTCTGTTTGAAGATGGCGATGAACTGGGACAGTTGGGTGAGGCTTGGATCAGAATGTTCCCAAAGTGGAGAAGCCCATACCAGGGCCTTCCCCTCAAGACGTGAGAGGATGAAGGTGATCTTGGTGGATTCCTTCAGGAACAAAGAAGGTTGAAGAGTAAATTGCATGAAGCACTGGTTGAGGAAGCCTTGACAGAGGCGTGGATTCCCATTGAAATGAGGAGGAGCGGGCAGAGCCAGTGATGCCCTCGGTAGCAGGGTAGAAGTTAGGCCCACGGGATTGGCCATTACTGCATCCTGCAATTGAGAGCAGAACTCTTCCACTGAAGAGGCTAGAGACTCTAGAGCTCGTCGTTGCTCTTGGATAGTTTCGGCCAGACCTTGGATGGTCCGTATGGCGGGAGACACCGATTCCATGGCCTTGGCAACCTGTTGCACCAGGAGGTGGACCCTTGGCCTGGTGCAGGATTGGTAGGCTTCCTGGGGAGACAAAGGAACAGGAGGACACTGGAACAAGACACTGGAACAAGATATTGGAACAGAAGACTGGAACAAGGCATAGGAACAGGAAGGTAAACTTGCTATCACAACGTGATCGACCCGATTGCCAATGCATCATTCCGGGGAATGGGCCTTGCCTTATATACTACAGAGTCATGATGTCATCAGGGAGCGACTCATCTGGGTTTCCCGCGCTTGGCCCTTTAAATGGCAGGAAGTCGCGCCTAGGGGCGGAGAGGAGGTGACGCTGGACTCGGAGCCCCAGCAGGAGCTCCGCTGTGAGGCCTGCGAAGACGCCGGAGTCGAAGCGTGCTGATGAGGGCGACGGGGATGGCCGGGACCAACAGCTGCAGTGAGGCCTGAGCTTGTGGACTTTGAGAGAGGTGAGCAGGCCCGGCCGCGAAGCGTACGCGGCCAGGAAATGCAACAATAAGAACCTGGCAAGTACCAAAAAACTAAGTCTATTCCATGTTACTGTTGCTAGTAATAGCAGTGGCTATTTTTTAAGTCAACTTAATTAAAGCAGGTAATGGACTTCTCCAAGAACTTCTCCAATCCTTTCCTTTTTTTTTTTTTGTTTAAACAATATATCCAAAATTGCTACAGTTGATTGAGTCTGGCTTCCCTGTTGCCACCTCTCACATGTTCCGGAATATGATCGATTATTATCCACTTTAAATCAATGAAATTGTGAGAAACATCCAAACAATGTTGTTCCATGGGGCTGAAATTTTCTGAGTGGTAATACAACTCTTGTGTTCATTCATAGAAACATAGAAATGATGGCAGAAAAAGACCAAACGGTCCATCCAGTCTGCCCAGCAAGCTTATGGTTGTACTAGCCACGCCATACAGGTCTTCCCCATAAAAATATCATCAGGGGATGGCATCTGCCATGCCTTACAAGTTACCCTCATACTTAGTTTCCCAAACCGTTAAAGTAGGGGCCCTTGTTGATTGCTGTCTGAGTCCAATTCCCCATTATTTCTTGCCATTGAAGCAGAGAGCAATATTTGAGTTGCATCAATAGTATAAGGCTTATTGGTTAAGGGTAGTAACAGCTGCATCAGCGTTACTCCCATGCTTTGCAGGGAGTCTCTGAAGGATCCTGTTTCACATGACATTGATGCTCCATTATGCACTTAGGGAAGACTAGAATATCATCCAGATAGACAACCACATGGGAGTAGAGCAGGTCCTGAAATATCTTGTTGACCATAAACTGAAAGACCGCAGGGGTTTTGCATAACCCAAAGGGCATCATTAGGTATTCATACTGTCCGACATGGGTATTAAAGGCGGTCTTCCATTTGTTGCACTCTTGGATCCTAATCAGGTTGTTAGCCCCCCGAAGGTCCAGCTTGGTAAATATTTATGCCCCTCAAAGGTGGTCGAAGAGCTTGGAGATCTAGGGAAGGGGATAGCAGTTCTTCTTGGTAATGGTGAGTCCACAATAGTCAACGCAGAGATGTGGCAACTCAACCTTTTTCCCCAGATAGGTGACAAAGAGGGACAGATAAAGTCTCTGTCCAAATTTTCTTTAATATATTAGGACATAGCCTCTGTCTCTCTGGCAGAGAGCAGGTAAACCTAATCCATGAGCAGTGCTTTCCCAGCGGCCAAGTTGATGGCACAGTCATAGGAGTGATGAGGTGGCAGATCCTCCGCCTATTTTCTAAATACATCAGCAGACTCTGTATACTGGGGTGGCAGACCCAGTAACTCTGGGGTAACTATCAAGGCCAGGGGAAAAAACAGGCGAGACATCTGTAAGGCATTGCTCATAGCAGCAGGAGCTCCATTTGGCAATGTGTAAAGTAGCCCAATCGATATGGGGCTAATATAGCATGAACTAAGGTAGGCCTAAGAGTTAATCTTTGGTTTTGCTTGAAAATAAAGAGTATGTTTATGTGGAACCAGCTGGAATTTGGCCTCCTTTGTGTAATCCTGGCTGTTTCTCAATTTGTGGCCACACCCAAACGCACACAGGCGTGCTCAAGTATGAAATCTATCTGATATTAAAAATTATGTTTCAAATTTCAGGGGGAGAATTTTAAATATGAGGTAGTGTGGAGACCCTATCACCAGTTTTATAATACTGCATAATATACATATTCACCATTACTTCTACTAGGTCATTTCCATAATGTATACTTCATAAGCTGGGTGACACTTTTGTATTATTGATACTGTCCATTTGAGTCTTATCTGATTGATTTTTGTCTGTGTTTAATGCTCCGTCTTTCTATTGACGATTATATTGTTGCGCATCCCATCCGCGCCCGGGCCTGCTCACCTCGTCCATGCTCCGACGAGTCCCGGGTCATCCTCCCCTGCTGCTGCTGCCAGCTTGACTCAGCCTCGCCATCCCGCGGTGGCGACCGCTGGGCCTTCCACTGCTCACCAGGCCTCAAGGCAGGGCTCGGCATCTTCCGTGGAGTCAGTCCCGCCCCTAGGAGCGTGCACGCGGACCGCCCTGCCTCTTAAAGGGCCAAGGGTGGGTTCCAGCTCCTCAGCGCACCCTGATTGATAGAAGTATATAAGGAAGTGGTCAGACACCACTTCCTTGCCTTGGCAATCGGGTCGTATACTCCGGTGTCTCTAGTTTGCCTTCCAGCGTCTCCTGTTCCAGTGTCTCCTGTTGCAGCGTCTCCTGTTCCAGCGTCTCCTGTTCCTTCATCTCTGCATCCCTGGTAGTACCCTTCGGACTGATCTCACGGTACTGACCATTGCTTGCTTCTGACTACTCTTGATTGCTGCCTGGACCTGACCTCTGCCTGTTCTCTGACTATTCCTGATTGCTGCCTGGAACTTGACCTCTGCCTGACCTGACTACTTCCGGATTGACTACAGGTACTGACCCCTGCTTCGGCTGACCATTCTGGACAGATACTCTGGCCTTGATCCTCGCTATCCACTCGGAATCTCTGTTCTGGCCTTCTGTGATCTCTGGTCATTCTTGTTTGGACATCGACCGCGCACCCTTGTTTGTGGTGGGCACTCCTCTGCGCTTCCTCTCTAGGAGATCCTGCAAGACCCACCTAAGACCATGTGGCCCGGGTAACCAAGGGCTCAACCTGAGGAAACCCCGGGTTGCTATTGGTGAAGCTCCAGCTAGCCTCTGTCTCCTTCTGTGCTCCGCCTCCTGGTAGAAGGCGCTCTCTGGGACCGACCGGAGGGCCATACAAATCTTGCACCAGGCCAAGGGTCCACCTCCAGTGCAACATATATATTGTAAAACTTTTAAAATAAAGAGTTAAAAAAAAGATGTGTGGACATATAGAGTATGGTTTGAAAATCACAACAGGTCACACTCTGTATGCAGACCAACAATGGAAAAACAGAAACATCAGTCCTCATAAAATATCAAACAATAAAATCAGGAAATATAAAACATCAATCAAAATAGTAAAACCAAACTAATGAAAAGAATAAATATTTTTTAAAAAGCTGACAAATAGAGCATTCAATAATTAAAAACTCAGAAAAATTTTCCAATCACCAATAACATATTTCAAAGTATAAGTACACAAGCTGACCAGAGTTGGTGTCATAATGACATTATCATGATCACCCTTTTGTTCATAGGAATCACAGCTACTTGCAGATACTCTTTTATTAGTTATCACCTTAAGACAAGCAACATGGCTTCACTACCTGAGTTAGCTCCCATTTTCCAGGTTCTCTCTGGATCTTTGCCTCTCACATAACGCCCAGAGTGATACTTCAGCTATAACTTCATCACTGATGAAAGCAGTCTCAAGGCCCTAATGTTCACCCCTTAACCAGCAGTAAAGTACAGGGCAGATTTTGAAGGAGCAGTAGTTGGAATGTAGTCAAAAAGCAAGCATGTAGGTAGTAGGCTTGCTTCCTGATAATGCAGTTTGTTCTCAGAATACTATGCTGTCCATCAAAGCCTGTCAATACTTAGGAGTGTAAAGGAGTGTTTGTTAGACTCTCTTTAAAAGTCCAGGACCAGACATTTAGCATGATCCACCTTAAGACAGCCTACAAGGTTGCAGGACATTTCCCCTGAGGAGAGGTTAAGAAGGCAGGCCCAAGAGAAGGTAGGAGGCCTCAGACGAGACTAGGAGAAAGCAGGAACTTTGCTAAACAAATTATGTGAGTAAACTGCTGCATCTCTATTTCCAGCACTGCTGAGGTAAGCAAGCTTGTGTTTTGTTAATTGTTTATTGTAATTAATAAAAACTGCAAAAAGATAGCCAGAGTTCAGACTGAATCTGTCCGTTGCTAAGCCAAACACCACACATGGTCTCACAGGAGGGTGCACGCCCGATAGTCCAGTTTTTTTTTTTTCAGTGTGCTATATAGTCCACTGAAGTCTCTCTGTTAATACCAAGATAGACAAAAAGTAGGAGTCTAGGTAGTAGCCTAGCTACCTGATATTGCAGTCTGTTATCAGAGGTTTAATCTGCCCACTGAAGCTTGTTAGTAATTGGAGGCAACCCAAAAAGCAAGATTCTAGTTCAGAGGTAGGGATCCTCCGTCCCAGTAGCCGCATCTGACCCACTGTTCAATTTCATCCGGCCCACAGCAAAACCATTGGAAACAGCTGATCATGCCAGGAGCTCCTACTCTGGTCCCGCCTACTGCTCTTGCTACTCCATGATCCTGAAAAAAGCTGCTTATGATAGGAGTTCCTGCTCTGTTCCCTGCCACTGCTCTTCCTTCTGCATGATCCTGAAAAAAGCTGCTTATGATAGGAGTTCCTGCTCTGTTCCCTGCCACTGCTTTTGCTCTTCCATCATCTTGAAAACAGCTGATTATGGCAGGAGCACCTATTCTGCTTCTTTCCACTGCTCACTTGCTCCTCCACTTCACCCCCAGAAACAACTGATCACTAATAGGGTCTACCATCTTCAAAAGAATTACCAATCCTTGTCTAGGCAGTATGTTCAACTTTTCATAGTACTGTACTGTCCACCTAAACTGTCTTAGTAGATTTTACTTGTGCTTTTATTAATATTGTAATTTTTTAATGCCCCCCATAATACACACATACTCCAAAATATTTTTCTTAAGCTTAAATATGCAACTACAAAAGGATCATTAGATTTTTATTTACAAAATTAAGAGAAAATAAGATAATCTTCTGGATGGTCAGGTAGTCATGATCAGGATTTATTTTACACCGAAAGTTAAAGCAGTGCCAGATGATAATGGAACGTCAAGTCATAAAGTAGTAAATCAGAAATCTGTGACATTAACTTCAGTGACAGTGAGGATAATGAAAAAAATGATAGTGAATATCAAAGTGCATCACATACTGAAATCACTGACAGCTTCCAGGCTACCATCAGCAGTGACAGCATGAAATTAAATTTACCAGATCCAAGTGACATATCTCAGTCTAATGAAGAAACTCCAATGTAGCCTTTACTGAAATGTTTTCCATCAACAAAATATTCTAAGTTTTGGAGACAATTCAAGAGAGCAGTGATATTTAATTTCTGATTTATAGTCTACCTTTCTGTTGCGGTCTCCACCGCTTTCCCCCTTGTTGCTGTACTCAGGGCTCACCTTCGATGCCGGGAACGCCGCTCCCGCGGCTCTGCTGGGCCTTTGGGGCGTCCGCCATTACTGGATCATCTCGCTGCAGCCACGAGCGCGCGCGAGGACGCGCATTATGGACGCACGGTCACCGGAAGTCTGGCCCCGCCTGGACTAACTACGCCACGCCCCAAGCCTGATTTAACCGGCGTTCATCTGCCTTCTCATTGCCTTGCAACGAGGGTCGCTACTGTTAGTAGTTCTTAGTTGCGCTTCTGCTGTTCTGCTTCCCGGTTGACCTCAGCTTGTTCCTGATTCCGCTTCTGCCTGCCGCCTGCCTTTGACCTCAGCGTGTTCCTGACTCTGCTTCTGCCTGCCTTTGACCTCAGCTTGTTCCCGACTCCGCTTTTGCCTGCCGCCTGCCACTGACCTCAGCGTGTTCCTGACTCCGCCTCTGCCTGCAGCCCGCCATTGACTTCAGCTTGTGCCCGACTCCGCTCCTGCTTGCCGCCAGCCTCCGACCTTTGCCTGCACCTGAGACTGCTTCGACTGGCTGCCAGCCTGACTTGGGTTTGTCTCCTTTCTACTCACTGCTCGGTCTGGCTCTTTTGCACGCTACTGACTCCGGTCCTGCCTTCAGCAGGTCACAGCCTACGATACGCTACAGACTCTGTTCCTGTTACCTGTCTGCTCCACTCCGCGGCTTACTACAGACCCCGGGCCTGCTCTCTACTGCTTGTACAGCAGGCTACAGACTCTATCACTGCCCCGCTCTCGCCGGGCCTTCCTGTTCCCTGCTGCTGGACTCTGTGGATTACTCTTGCCCAGGCCCCTTCTATAGAGACTGTTACTGTGCTCCTAAGTCCCAAGGTTCTAGGACCCTCCGGGCTCCTCCTGGGGGGTTCCTGGTTCCCGGGTGAAGACCTGTGCCTGTGGCTCCGCCTCCCGAGCTACTCTACCCAGGGTAGTTCGGTTCAAGGGTTCACACCTGGACTGCAGCTTCCCAGACTGCAACACTTTCTTGACTGGTCAGCCACTTCAAAGCAGATTATATTTAGGTCCTTTAGGTATTTTCCTATCCTCAGAGGGTTTATAATCTAAGGGCCTATTTACTGAAGGTTTTAACCTATTTCTTGTCTATGAGAAAAGTGCTTAGAAAATAGGGCCCAAGTTTGTACCTGAGGCAATGGAGCCCAAGGTCCATTGTCACATGCCCAAGGTCGCAAGAAGTGGCAGTAGGATTTCAACCTATCTTCCCTGTTTTCAGCTACTAGACTATAAACTTTAACCCTAGCTAGAATCCAGTGTAATTGAAAATGCAGTGTTTTGTTTTGCTTGTCTTATTTTGGTGGAAGGAGGCATGGTAAAAATGTTTACTTATTTTATTTATTTACAACATTTATAAGCCGCAGGTCAAAATTACTTGCTCAATGCGGGATACAATACTGTATCCAAAATTACAACGTGTTTACGAATAAGGGACACAAAAACTGGAAAAAAAAATTCATAGTGATTTGGGATTAAAGTTCCACAACTGACACTATAGCCAGGGCTCCAGGGGCGATCCGGGTAACTATAGACCAGTGAGCCTGACTTCAGTGCCGGGAAAAATAGTGGAAACTATTCTTAAGATCAAAATCATAGAGCATATAGGAAGACATGGTTTAATGGAACACAGTCAACATGGATTTACCCAAGGGAAGTCTTGCCTAACAAATCTGCTTCATTTTTTTGAAGGGGTCAATAAACAGGTGGATAAAGGTGAACCGGTAGATGTAGTGTATTTGGATTTTCAGAAGGCGTTTGACAAAGTCCCTCATGAGAGGCTTCTAAGAAAACTAAAAAGTCATAGGATAGGAGGCAATGTCCTTCGTAGATTACAAACTGGTTAAAAGATAGGAAACAGAGAGTAGGATTAAATGGTCAATTTTCTCAGTGGAAAAGGGTAAACAGTGGAGTGCCTCAGGGATCTGTACTTGGACCAGTGCTTTTCAATATATATATAAATGATCTGGAAAGTAATATGATGAGTGAGGTTATCAAATTTGCGGATGATACAAAATTATTCAGAGTAGTTAAATCACAAGCAGATTGTGATACATTACAGGAAGACCTTGCAAGACTGGAAGATTGGGCATCCAAATGGTAGATGAAATTTAATGTGGACAAGTGCAAGGTGTTGCATATAGGGAAAAATAACCCTTGCTGTAGTTACACGATGTTAGGTTCCATATTAGGAGCTACCACCCAGGAAAAAGATCTAGGCATCATAGTGGATAATACTTTAAAATCATCGGCTCAGTGTGCTGCAGCTGTTATGGGAGTCTCTGTTTAGTGGACCCTTGGGCCGACCTGCTGGAGACTGGGAAAGATGGACAATGTCTCTAATGAATAGCAGGCCGGGAGGCAGATGTTCAGGCAGGACGTAGATGCTCTTCACCCTTGGAAACCGAAGCCCCCCCGGGAGGAGCCCGTAGGGGCCCGGCCGCTGGGACTTAGGCGGGGTGTGAATCAGGACAGGTAACTGGAACCAGACTAGGACAATAGCAATACTGTAACTGGGCTCGGGTTCTGGAACCAGGCAGGAACTGTAGCAGGATTCGGGTACTGGAACCAGGCAGGAACTGTAGCAGGCAGACTGGAACCGAACAGGTACAATAGCAAGCAAGCAGGAAACAACCAGGTACTGAAGCAGGCCGGCGGGAACCAAGCAGGTACTGTAGCAGGCAGGCAGGAACCAAGCAGGTACTGAAGCAGGAACGGAGCAAAGCAAGTCACTCCGGGGCACAGCGCAACAGGAAACTGGGAGCTAACCCGTTGCAAGGCAAAGACTGGATGCGGCCGACTTATCAAGTCCGCGGCGTCTGACGTCAGAAGTTGGGCGGAGTCACCACTGGCGGGAAACGGCCTAGAAAAGCGCCCAAGTGGCGCGGGCGTGCACCTAGGAGCCAGGCGTCCATGGGAGAGCTCGCAGCGGCGCGGCCCCAGCGGGGATGCCGCCAAACAGGCCGCAAACCAGGCCTCTGGAAGCGGGAGCAGGTCTGCGAGCCCGGAGGTAAGGGCCTGGCTGCGGTGCTCGCGACCAGAACTGCAACAGCAGCAGTCAAAAAAGCAAACAGAATGTTAGGAATTATTAGGAAGGGAATGGTTAATAAAATGGAAAATGTCATAATGCCTCTATATCGCTCCATGGTGAGACCGCACCTGGAATACTGTGTACAATTCTGGTCGCCGCATCTCAAAAAAGATATAGTTGCGATGGAGAAGGTACAAAGAAGGGCAACCAAAATGATAAAGTGGATGGAACAGCTCCCCTATGAGGAAAGGCTGAAGAGGTTAGGGCTGTTCAGCTTGGAGAAGAGACGGCTGAGGGGGGACATGATAGAGGTGTTTAAGATCATGAGAGGTCTTGAATGAGTGGATGTGAATCGGTTCTTTACACTTTCAAATAATAGAAGGACTAGGGGGCATTCAATGAAGTTAGCAAGTAACACATTTAAGACTAATTGGAGAAAATTCTTTTTCACTCAACGCACAATAAAGCTCTGGAATTTGTTGCCAGGGGATGTGGTTAGTGCAGTTAGTGTAGCTAGGTTCAAAAAAGGTTTGGATAAGTTCTTAGAGGAGAATTCCATTAACGGCTATTAATGAGATTTACTTAGGGAATAGCCACTGCTATTAATTGCATCAGTGACATGGGATCTTCTTAGTGTTTGGATAATTGCCAGGTTCTTGTAGCCTGGTTTGTCCTCTGTTGGAAACAGGATGCTGGGCTTGATGGACCCTTGGTCTGACCCAGCATGGCAATTTCTTATGTTCTTATGTTCTAAGATGGCATGATAGCAAGGCAAAACTTCAGATGACAAAATAATATTTGGTCCAGTTACTTGAAGGAATGTTTTGGCGCAGGATTCTGTTAGAAGTTAGTGGCTCCCTAGTTTTCTAGGCCTTTTTGGGCAAAGCCAGATTCACACAGCAGGAAGATCAGCAGGGCCGTGGTGGAGCTCATCTCTCCACGGCCCGAAGAAAAAGGTCACGTTCAAACCTTCAGGTGCTCCTCCTCCTTCCCTCCTGCGCAGCCCCAGAAGAAAAACGTCAGAGCCGCACAGGCAGGAAGGAGGAGGAGCATCAGCCACATCCAGAAGAAGAGCAGCGTTTATGGGCCGCCACAAATCCCAGGACGCAGTGGCCTGAGAAGAGGAGGAGGTCTAATAGCAGGGCCGCCGCAGATCTCACGTCATGGGCTGCCCGAGAAGATCAGGACTGCTGCAGAGCCCATGCCGCTGTGACCCATGAAGAGGAGGCCCAGAGATGAGAGAGAGGCTGAGAATCTGTAGAGTGGGTGTGTGTGTATGAGATGACTTGAGAGATTGTGTGTGTGAGAGAGTGAGTTGAGAGAACCTGTGTGGGAGTGAGGACCTGAATGTTTGGAGAGACATTATGTGAGAGCCTCTGTGTGTGTGAGAGTGAGACAGCATGTGCAAGAGAGAGACAGTTTGTATGTATGTATGTATGTTTGTTTGAGAGAGCACGTGAGAGTGAGAGCTGTGGGTGCGTGAGAGAGAGAAAGCATGTGACAATGAGAACCTGACTGTTTATTTGAGAGAAGAAGACAGACGGAGAGAAAAGAAATAGAAAAAAAAGACCCCGTAAAAGG
Organism: Rhinatrema bivittatum; assembly: GCF_901001135.1. Taxonomy (NCBI): domain Eukaryota; kingdom Metazoa; phylum Chordata; class Amphibia; order Gymnophiona; family Rhinatrematidae; genus Rhinatrema; species Rhinatrema bivittatum. Next base: position 698,384,076 of record NC_042615.1, read on the forward strand.
AATTGGCAAAAAACCACAAGAAAGGGAAGGTGGGAAAAAAAAGCCTGTGACCAACTGATTAGAAAACTAAGATCAGACAGCAAAGGTAAAAAAAAATATATATATTACTTTTTAGTAACTGGCACATGTAATCTTTGGGAACATGCAAGAGTAGCACTTTCTCTATGCCGATCTCGCAATGTACGAGATCAGCATGGAGGAAGTGGAAGCCCTCAAATTTTTAATACTGCAGGGTCTACTCAGAGGAGGCAGCAGAATGGTCTTCAGTGCCAGTAGCAGCAATCAGCGCCTCCCCAAATAGCCATGCAGCAGCAGTGACAGCAGCGCAGAGGAGTCTGCCTGGGGGTCAGTGTGTGTGTGTGTGTGTGTGTGTGTGTGTGTGTGTGTGTGTGTGTGAATGACTGGGAGCTTGCCTGGGTGTGTGTGTTTGTGTTTGTGTGTATGTGAGGGAGCCAGTGAGAGTGAGAGCATGTGTGTGAGCGGGAGGTGAGCAGGTACGAGTATGGGTAGAGCAGGAGCAAGGCTGGACTGAAGACAAGGCAAGGCTTATCCGGAACAGGAACAAGGCAGGCTCAACCCTCCACTGGACCTACACGCACCAATGAGACCCAGCAACGCAATGCTGGTCTCAAGAGTAGCCCTCCGGCTCTCGATAGCCTTTCTGGACCTGCCGCTTGGGAACAACGAGTACGTGAGGCCAGACGGAGGCTGAGGGCAGGAACATGAAGACTCAGACAAAGGATACTCGGAGGATTCAGACATAGACTTGGATACTCAGGAGACTCAGATGAAGACTTGGATACTCAGGAGACTTGGACGAACACTGGGATACTCAGACAAGGACTCAGGATACTCAGAAGACTCATACAAGGATTCAGGATACTCAGAAGGCTTGGACAAGGATTCAAGCTGCTCAGAAGTTTCAGGCAAGGATTCAAGAGTCAGGCGAAAGTACTGGGTAAGAACTGCATCGCAGCGTCCTCTACACAGCTACCCATGGCTGGTCGTGGACTACGCTGTACACGAAGCAGACTCCAGGCGAAGGAGTGGAACTTGAGACTGGAACATGACGAAGATTCAGTAGAGGCCTGCACCGGAGCGTGCCCTACACAGCCACCCATGGCTGGTCACCCCACGCTGAAGCGGAGCAGGCTCTGGCAGAGTCTTAGGCATGGACGGAAGCAGGCATAAGGGAATTCCGAAGACCGGGACAAGATTCAAGACTCAGGATACTCAGAAGCAAGGCATTAAAAACAGGAGTCTTCCAGAGGCTTGCGCTGCAGACGAGAAGAAGGCCTTGTACCACAAAGCGCTCTACACAGTCTCCCCGGAGCTGGTCACGGACCACGACATGGCACGCCAAGAGAGGTGGACAGATGAGGGACCTGGGAACTGGACAAAGAGCTGAAGATGAGACAGACGAAGTCAAGACAGGAACATCAGACATCAGGAACATGGAGCATGGCACCTCAGGACACGGAACATCTGGAACATCAGGAACAGAAGACAGGCGACGAGGGAGCTCCGATGAGGGATGAGACCAGGAACATCAAGGAGATGAAGTTCAGGAACATGAAGAACACGGAACAAAGATCCATCAAGGCACAGGAAGACCACGGATGACCTGGATCCACAGAAGACCACAGACACTGTGAAGACTGGATCTGAAGGCCCTGAGGAACAGCAGCAAGGCCCTTTTATAGGGCTGATCCAGGAACAGGTTGATGACATCATTCGTGGGGTCGCGGGCTTTTCCTGCCTCTGGCCCATTAAATATCGAGGAGAGGTGCGCGCCCGCGCCTATGGGGAAGCCAGGAAGAGAGCAGACACGTCAGCGGCATCCCTGCCATGTGGGAGGCCCAAGGAGAAGCGGCTCCCTGCCGCAAAAACGGAAGAAGAGGCAGGCACCAGCTGCTGCCAGGGTTCAAGGACCCTGGAAGCAGCTCCAGACAACATCGGGCGGCTCAACCTGCCTGCGCAGAGCAGGAGCCAGCCGCAGACTCCGGGCCACGGAGGACAGCATCGGCGGCGGCCTGCCACAAAGAGGAAGGTAGGGGACTGCCTGCGACTGTCGCGGGCAGGATCACAACAGTATGAGAGAATCCAGGGAGTAAGAGCTTGTGGGGGGGGGGGGAGTGGGGAGAGAGTGGGTCTTAGAGCCTGAGAGTGTGTCAGTGTCTGTGAGAGATAGAGAGGTTATGGTGGGTATAAGAGCATGAATGTGTATGTGTATGTATATGACAGTGTATGTGTGAGAGAGAATGGACATGTGAGTATGTGTGAGAGAGAGAGAATAAAGTTTCTGCGCTCCCCTAACCTCCTAATCCTCGATAATCTCAGAGTGGCTGGAAATCAAGAGTGATGGGGGGAGGGGTGGTGGAGGCGCAAGGCAGAAGGTTCACCTAGGGCGCCTAATCCTCTTGCACCAGCCCTGGCCCTTAGAAAGCCATGAGTAAACTAAATTACAATTAAAATATGGTAAACCTCCCATACCAAAACAGCACTATTTGCTAGCACTCAAGGAGTAACAAACCTACCTATGAAAAGGCAACACTGCAAATATTACATTTTGCCCTAAAACACCAATACAACTTCTATTAGGTAAGTAGAACAAGCCAGTCTGCTATAGATCTCTACACATAAACTACATGCCAGCAGAATACTTCGTCTCAGTCACACATGCAGAACACAGACAAACCCCGAACAAAAGCAGAATAAAGAGACCATAAAGTATAAATAGAAACATACAGACAAACTGAATTGTAAATCACAACAGGCCAGACTCTTTATATAGTACAACAATAGAAAAACAGAAACATAACCAGTCCTCATAAAACATCATACAATAAAATCAAGAAATATAAAACATCAATCAAAATAGTAAAACCAAATTAATGGAAAGAATAAATATTTTTAAAAAGTTGACAAACTGCATTCAATAATTAAAAACTCATACAAATTTTCCAAACGCCAATAACATATTTCCAAACAGCAGACACAGAAAATAACACCCAGTAATCTAAAGGAATAAGGATAAAAAACATCCCCATTCTCCATACCTGGGAAACTTTTGACTTCCAATTGCTGTGAGATTGTCATGCAATAGTGTGTGCATATGTGTTGAGGAAGGGGGGGGGGGGGGGGGGGGGAGGAAGGTTTTGCACATAAACTTTCACTCTCGCTCTCTCTCACCCACACAGGATCACTCACACACAGGCTTTTTCTCTCAGTTACACATACAGACACACACTTATATGTTCTCAATCACACTCACACATATGCTTTTTCACACACTTACACAGGGCTCTCAGACATGAGTTCTCTCATTTACACATATACACATACACACACATTCTCTCAGTTACACATACATATGCTCTGAATCACACTCTCACACAGGAGCGGCTTGCAGAAAAATGTCAGCCACGGGGATTTTTTTCAAAACCGGCCCACGGGGGATCTGACTTCCTCATGTCAAAACAGGCCACAAACATTTAATAATTTAAAAATGTCACATACATTTTGTTCTAATATTTTCCAAATACCACTAAAATATTTCAAAACAGTAGACATGAAATAACAGCCCAAAATGTAAAATAAGATTTAAAAATATCCAGCTCTCCATACCATAAAATAAAAAAAGAAAAACCAGGATCTTTTGATTTCCACTCACCCAGAGATTGTTGTGGATTTGGGTGAAGGGGGGCCCACACAGTCTTTATCGTCTGTCTCTCCCCTTCACACACATAGGCATTCTCTCTCTCATACAAACATGCAGGCACTCTCTCTCTTACACATATGTAGGCTCTCTGTCTCTCATATACACATTCAGGCTCACACACACAAGCTCTCTCTCTCTGATAACATTCATGCAGGAGCTTGCTCTCATACACTCATGCAGGCACTCTGTCTTCCAACACATAAACAGGCTTTTTCTCTAATTCACACATGCAAGTGCACTCTATCTCATGCATTTATTTATTTATTTATTTATTATTTTTGTTATACCGAGTTTCATGATAGGGATCACATCAACCCGGTTTACAAATAACAATGTGTGCAAAGTATAGCGTAACGTAATACAAATTTCCAATAAAAATTTGAACTTTAAATACAGAGAATCAATTGAAAGGTGTGAGAAAGTTACAATGAAACAGGGAAAATAAACTTGGAACTGGAAGAGGGGAGAGAGGTTAAACAATGCAATATTTACAATTAATACAATTCAAGTGATAGTGTATCAGAGTAAGTAAATAAGCCTATTTGAGAGAATGTGACGGTACATAAATATGAGCGATAATATAAATAAGAGAATAAATATGACATTGTAGTGAATGGTGATGATATGATAAAACTCAAAAGGTAATAGTGAGAAGTTTGTGATGGGAGGATTCTTATTTGAGTCCAGGTGTTACATAGGAGTTACATAGGAGTTACATAAGAACATGCCATACTGGGTCAGACCAAGGGTCCATCAAACCTAGCATCCTGTCTCCAACAGAGGCCAATCCAGGCCATAAGAACCTGGCAAGTACCCAAGTAAAGGTTATTCCCTGCATTTATTTTTGCTGGAGAGAGAGGTAATTTGCCTTAGCAATACCAGAGTGGGAACCGAACCCTTCAGGGTCCATTGCTCTGACCACTAGGCTATGACTCCACTCCAAGCAGGCTCTCTCTGTCTCTCATGCACACATGCAGGTTCCCCCCACTCTCTCTCATGCATGCACACATGCAAGCTCTCTCATACATACAAACAGGCTCTTTTTTTCATACACACATTCATGCAGATGCTCTCTCTCACACACACAAACCTTAGGGATCCTCCTTTCTGCTGGGCCTTGACCACGTGGGTGCTGTTCCTTATTTACTGCGAGAGGGCAGGTGGGAGGAGGTCAGTGCTTCTAGTGGCCCTGCAACCGCCAGATGCATCATTCTTCTAGCCAGATAGGCTTTTCTCTTCAGGCCGCAGCGGGCAGCTAGTAGAACATCACCGCAGCCCCGCCGAGCCCTTCATCAAGCCGCAGCAGTTTGAGATCTGTCGTGGCCCCACCGAGCCCTTCATCAAACCGCAGAAGTTTGCGCTCTATCATGGCCCCGCCGAGCTCTTCATCAAACCATGGCGGTTTGAGCTCTGTGGCAGTTTGAACTCCGTTGCAGTCCCGCCAAGCCCTTCATCGAGCCACGGTGGGTTGAGCTCCATTGCGGTCCCGCCGAGCCCTTCATCCAGCCGCGGCGGTTGCACTCTGTTGTGGCCCTGCCAACTCGAGACCTTCTTCTGCAGCAGCCCCTCTCAGCAGTCCATGTGACCAGTGCGACCGGCCCACCGAGGCATGCCCGATTCTCCGATAGGCCAATCCGTCACTGCTCATACATGCTCTTTCACACACATGCTCTGAATCACATACACACACAAATGGTCTTTAACTTACTTGGCCTCACCCTCCAAAAAGCACATAGAGCAGCAGCAGCTTCCTCCTTCAGCCTTTTTGTTTGGGCCAGGAGGTCTGACAGTGCTCTACCTCCATCTCCTACCCTTGTGCAGCTCCAGTACTTCCTCTGATCTTGACTACGCAGGGGGAGAGATGCGGGACTGCTACTTCTCTTCCTGATTGCCTGGGGGCACGACTACTGCTCCTCCTCCTGACTGTGCATGACTCCTCTCCTTCTCTTGAAAGCGAGAGGTTCAGCTACTCTTCTTCATCTGATCATACTGCAGGCCAGCTCCTAGGCATCCTGCTCCTTACCACTGCCAGCCAATGTTGCAATGTACTATTCTCTCATTCCTAAGGTAGATGGTATTTCCTCCTTCCCGTACATGGCTCTTCTGGGCCCCACCATGGGTGGGAAGGAGGAGATGCTGTCCCCATGCCACCCCCAGAATTGAGGTGCTCTAGGTAGCCATCTACTCCTTCCACCAGCTCTGTCTTCAGGCCACCTACATATGTGTATGCAGTCAGTTTTGGGCACCTACCTTCCATTCATGAAATATGGGCACACTGCCAAAACGAATGAACCAAATACAGCAACAAATGAACATCCCTATCAAATTGTTCACTGACCACTTTCATGTGATATCTTTTCTTATTTTTTTCCGTAAAAAAGAACAGACTTTTGCTTACTTAAACACTTGCACTTTTTTTAAATAAATACAAAATAAACAAAAAAAATTATATAAAATTCTGTAGCACCAAGCATAATTAAAGCTTTAATGTGTTGTGTTTGACGGCTCACAGGCTGCCCCCATGAGCCGCCACTCTCACCTCTGCCACTGCTCTTTCCAGAGCATTGGGACACCGCTGACTCTTCTCTCAGTGGGAGGCTGCCAGTTGCCATGCGACAGGATGCCGCCAGCTCCTGCTCCTCACTGCTCCTCTTAGGCGTGCATGCACCTAACATTGGGCCTTATTATGGGACCGTGGCAGGAACATCCCCATGACCCTTAATGATGACATCACCAATCTTCACCCTATATAAGGGCAGCCCCCCGATGCACCCTAACTCAGCAACAGGTCCAGCTACGTCCTGCAGTGCATGTTGCTTCCTGCCTTTATCTGCCCAGCCTATTCTAGCCTTCGTCTACACAGTCTGCTCCTGCCTTGCCTGCTTCAGCCCTATCCAACTCTCTCAACCTCTCCCTCAGACAGATTCCTGGTTTCGACCCTTGCCTGGACTCTCACTATTCCTGATCTCTGCCTGCCTCTGACCCTTGCCAGGACTCTCGTAACACTTGATCGCTGCCTGCCTCTGACTATAGCCTGCCTTTGGATCATGAACCATCTACAAAGACCTTTGCCTAAGTCCTGCCAGCCTCTGCACCCAAAGGCTCAACCCAAAGGGAACAAGGGCTGATATAGATGAAGCTCTAGACTGGTATCTGCTTCATCTGGGTCCTCCTGCTGGCGGTGAGAAACCATATCATATCAATACTTTTCTAGTTCAACATAATAGTGAATACAAATTCTAATTCTGTTAGCAGTACCCTTTCTATTATGCATTAACTCTGGTACTGTTGTTGCAAATCTCAGCATTAAATCATATGCCCTTCTGAAGAGTCATGTTTTGTTCAGGCTTAAAATTCTTTCTTTCTATAATCTGGAGTAATGGCTCTGGAAGTGAATTTCACACCTTGGGGCCTGCTATTGAAAAGATTTGGTCTCTTATTTGCATTAGGTGTGTGTTCCGAGTGGAGGATACCATTAGAAGTCCTTTGTTTTGTGATCTTTCTTTGGAGTGTCATTCCTGATAAGCATGGATCGATATTATTGATGATATTTAATAAGTACAAAAATTATTTCTTGAATATGTATGTTTCTTTGTAATCCATCGAGTATTTTGGATTGTGCAGACTATATGGTTTTTAAATAACTAAATAAATAAACACATCTTTACAAATGGTAACTGATACCTTTCAGACATTGTCATTCATTCCTGGAATTACACCTGAAATTTGTTCCATAGACCATTGTTTTCTGAGAGTTTCTTCCTCCTTCTCCAAGAGAATCAAGTCTCCCACTTTAAATTTGATGACTGGTTTCTGCCACTTACCTTTTGGATGCAGTGTAAAGAAATTCTGTTCTCCATTGGCACCGGAAAACATCTATTAATTCGTGGACTCTTCTGCACTGGTTTCAGGTGAGACTTTCTTCTTGTGTCTTAGGTGATAACATTGTATCTTCTATCCTTAAATTTTTGTGTTGCAGGAGTTTGTGTTGCGCCGGAGGTGGACCCTTAGCCCAGGTTGGGCCGACGCTACACGTAGGGCAAGTCCAACAGGTCCCCACCGTCGGGAGGCGGAGCTGACTAGGAGACAGAGGCCAACTGGAACTTCACCAATACCAGCCCTCGTTCCGCGCAGGTTGAGCCCTTGGGTGCCGGGGCCGGCTGGTCTTAGGTGGACCTCCGTGTGACGACTCCCAGTTGATGAGATGGATGGTAGCCAGGGACCATCAGAGATATCAAGGGACTGAAGCAGGTCCGGACAATGCAGGGATCCAGAGACCCAGACGCCAAAAGGAACAGAGTGGAAACGGGTGGCGCCCAGATAGTAGAAGGTCAGAGCCTGAGAAGGCCAAGTCCAGGGAGATATCGAAGGCATAGTCCAAATACAGGCTGGTGCCAGGGAAGGCAGCAGAGCAAGATAAGTAATAGAGTCAACGGAACAAGGGTCAAGCCGAAGGTCAGTCCTGAGCGTAGTCCAAACATAGCAAGGGTCAGAGCCAGAGGTTAATCCTGAGCATGGTCCAGACGTAGCAAAGGTCAAAGCCAAAGGTAAGTCCTGAGCGTGGTCCAGACGTAGCAAGGGTCAACGCCAAAGGTCAATCCAGCAGACAAGGAAGGGACCCTACTGGTCAGGAAAGGAACCAGGAACGGAGTCAGGATCAGGAACCAGGAACGAAGTCAGGATCAGGAACCAGGAATGAGCAACAAGCACACGACAAGCATGGAGATCTGTTGCCAAGGCAAGGAACTAGTGGCAGGCCCTGCCTTAAGTAGCAGGGCCCGGTGATGTCATCATCCGGGGCCGCAGGCTAGTTTCCCACCACGGCCCCTTTAAAAGTCAGAGAGGCGCGCGAGCGCCTAGAGGGCAGCAGAAGGCTAGACAGCAGCATTTCCCCGCAGCACACGTGGGGAGACCCCACGGGAGCTGGAGAGGTCCGCAGAGGAGTCAGGAATGGCCAAGGAGGCAGCAGAGGCTTGGGAGCATAGGCGGCTGCCCACAGCTGTGAACAAGGATGGACCAGGGCCGGGAGCTGGGTGTTGGAGGTGAGTAGGCCCAGTTGAGGGCCTGCTGCAGACGGGATGCGCAACAGTATTCCCCCCTTTACGCCCCCCTCTTGGAGGCCTGGGTTTGCCCGGATGGGCACGATGGAATCGGAGGAGAAGTCCCTTGTCCAAGATATTGCTTGCAGGCTTCCAAGAATTCTCCTCAGGACCGTACCCCTTCCATGAGAGAAGGTACTCCCAGCGGTGGTCTCTTCTCCTGACATCAAGGACTTCTTGTACTCGATATGTGGTATCTGTTTCAGCAGCAACCTGTTGTGTTTGTGGCATCGTGTGGACCCTTAGTCGCAGTGGAGATGACTCCTCCCATGGGGAGGGGCCCCGTTGGGAACCACAGCATAGGCTAAACTCAGATAGCAGACACTGGTAGGTGGAAAGCTTTATTGTACTGCTGTAGAGAGATGGTATGAAGCAGGAAGGAAAGGCACTGAAGTCCGCAAGGTGCCAATACATTCAGACAGTCTCAGATGTAGAAGTCTCACCCAGATGTTCAAGATAGCTAGGAACCCGTGGTGCGGGCAAGACCGAGCCTGGTGGGTGGAGTTGGAGCACCGGATCATAGAGGTACTCACAGGAGCGTAGTGCAGGCGTCTTCCTGGCAATAGAGATGGTGGAACCGAAGGTCCATAGTGCAGGATACACAGACTGGTAGGCCCTTGAGGAGCGAGTACCTGATAGTCCAGAAGATCCTGAAATAAATAGAGAGAGAGAGAGAGTCCCCCGAGGAGTAGTTATCTAGTTAGTAGAAACCCCGAAGGGTGGTTGGAAGCGAGAGACCCCCTGAGGAGCGGGTGCCTAGAGCTTCGTAAGGAGCGAGATCCCCGGAGGGTAGCGAGGCGTCTAAGCGTGCAGCTTAGAGCAGTCAGAGTAGCTAAACTGAAGTCCTTGCTAATTCAATGATGGTAGCATAGTGGAGGCTTTAAATACCTAGAGGTATTGACGTCATGCGGTGGGGATGCCCCCGAGGTTCCCGCCATGATGTGTATTTGAGCGTAGGCAACGTGCGCGGGCGCCCTAGGAGGCCAGGGGAAGGAGGATGGCGGACTGGGACGTCCATGCTGAGTTGGAGACACCGAGAGTTTGGCAAGATGACTGCACCGGAGGCAGCCATCTTGCCAAAGGAGGAGGAAAAGGGAAAAAAAGAGGTAAGGCAGAGCGGTCGCAGCCGTCTGCGACCGATGGACGCAACACAACCTGGGAAGGTACAGGAGTTTTATGTGAGGGCCAGGAGAGTACCACCGGTTTGAGCAAAGACACGTGGAAGGAGCTATGCATTCCTATGATTGGTGGTTGCCGGAGTTGATATGTAACCGGCCCGATTTGCCGGGTAACAGAAAATGGGCCAGTAAACCTTGGCGCAAACCTCTGTGAGGGAAGCTTAAGTCAGATGTAATGGGTGCTTAGCCAAACCTTTTGGCCTGGCTGGAACTCTGGAGCCGGTCAATGATGGGCATCAGCGGATTTCTTAGCACATGCCATAGCTTGGCAGAGACAACGATTGGTCTGGGCCCAAAGTGCTTGGAGGGCAACTGCCGTGGCCTGAGTTGCCGGCGAGGGCAGCGAAAGTGGAATCAGTAATGGAAGCTGGGGTTGTCTGCCATATACTATGGAGAATGGAGAGACTCCGGTGGCTGCTGCAATGTATTTATTTATTTATTTATTTAATATTTTTCTATACCGGCTTTCACGACTAGTAGTCGCATCAACCCGGTTTACATTTAACATTTAGTGTAATGAACATAAAACTAGATGAATTGAACTGGTGCAGGAATAGCAGTTACAATAAAACAAGGAAAAATACAACTGGGAGAGGAGGAAGCAAGAAGAAAAATATAGCAATAGGTACAAAAAACAAAATTACAAGATAATATTTACAATATGTACAAAATTAAAGTCAATTAATTAAAGTCAATACAATGTAGGAATTGTGAGAGAACTCTGCCCATGGTAGTAATTCCGCCCAGTTGTCCTGTTGGTCATTTGAGTAGGCGTGAAGGAAACTCTTGAGTGAATGGTTCATCCGCTCAGCCTGGCCATTGGCCTGAGGGTGGTAAGCTGTAGTCAAGCTGATGGTGATTCCAAATTTCTTAGACAAGGCACGCCAATAACGGGCGACAAACTGGGGACCCCTGTCCAAGGCAATATCCATGGGCAGGCCATGCAGTTGGAAAACATGCTGGAAGAAGAGACGTGCTAGCTCAAGGGCTGATAGTAAGGCAGCAAGGGGACAATATGAGCCATTTTGAAGAATCAGTCCACGATGACCCAGATGACCGTATTCCCCTTGGATGGCGGAAGGTCCACCACAAAGTCTGTGGATAAATGAGTCCACTGCTCTTCAGATGCAGGCAATGGCTGGAGGAGACCCCAAGGTCAACTTACTGGTGGCTTCTGCTGGGCGCAAGTTGGACACGAGTCCACATAGGCACGAGTATCTGAAACCATGGTGAGCCACCAGTAGTAACGTTGGAGTGTCTGGACGCGTCCTGGATGACCGGAAAACTTGGAATCATGCACCCAATGCAAGACCCTCTCTTGGAGCCGGCGGGGTACAACGGTTTTCCCAGCTGGGACCGTGACAGCAGCAGACAAGCAGATACAGGCAGGGTCTATGATGTGACATGGCTCATCTTGGATATCAGCTGGGTCGAAGGAACAGGATAAAGCTTCCGCTCAGAGGTTCTTCTCCGTTGGACGATAGCGGAGCTTGAAATTGAAGTAAGAAAAGAATAATGCCCAGCAGGCATATCTGAGGTGCTTGAGGTTCTTATGATCTGTAAAGATGGTGAACTTAAATTGAGCGTCCTCCAACCAGGGACACCACTCTTCGAGGGCGAGCTTGATAGCAAGCAACTCCCTATCCCCAATGCTTTAATTTTGTTCTGCAAGGGAGAATTTGCGGGAGTAGAACGAGCATGGGAGGAGGACTCCTTGGATCGAGTACCCGCTCAGAACTGCCCCAGCCCCTATGGCTGAGGTGTCCACCTCTTCAATGAAGGGGGGTGGTTCTGATCCAGGTGGCGCAAGCAAGGGCCAGAATGGAAGGTGTTCTTGAGTTCTTGGAAGGCAGCAAGGGCTTCAGGAGACCAGTTCTTAGAGTCATTGCCTTTCCGAGCCATGGCCGTGAGGGGCGCTGCCAATAGGAAGTAGTTTGCTATGAAGTGATGATAATAATTGGTGAATCCTAGGAACCTTTGGAGCACCCGAAGGCCCACAGGTCGGGGCCAATTGCGGATACCCTTTAGTTCGCTGGGATCCATCGTGAAACCTTGCTGGGAGAAGACAATGTGTGATGGTAAATGGAACCTTCTCTGAAGAGAGAGCGGTTTTAAGTGGTGTACCGCAAGGATCGGTGTTGGGACCGGTCCTGTTCAATATCTTTGTGAGTGACATTGCGGACGGGATAGAAGGTAAGGTTTGTCTTTTTGCAGATGACACGAAGATCAGCAACAGAGTGGACACGCCGGAAGGAGTGGAGAGAATGAGACGGGATCTAAGGAAACTGGAAGAGTGGTCGAAGATATGGCAGCTCAGATTCAATGCCAAGAAGTGCAAAGTCATGCATATGGGGAGTGGAAATCCGAATGAACTGTATTCGATGGGGGGGGGAAAAGCTGATGTGCACGGAGCAGGAGAGGGACCTTGGGGTGATAGTGTCTAACGATATGAAGTCTGCGAAACAATGTGACAAGGCGATAGCAAAAGCCAGAAGAATGCTGGGCTGCATAGAGAGAGGAATATCGAGTAAGAAAAGGGAAGTGATTATTCCCTTGTACAGGTCCTTGGTGAGGCCTCACCTGGAGTACTGTGTTCAGTTCTGGAGACCGTATCTACAAAAAGACAAAGACAAGATGGAAGCGGTACAGAGAAGGGCGACCAGGAAGGTGGAGGATCTTCTTCGCATGACGTACGAGGAGAGATTGAAGAATCTAAATATGTACACCCTGGAGGAAAGGAGGAGCAGAGGTGATATGATACAGACTTTCAGATACTTGAAAGGTTTTAATGATCCAAAGACAACGACAAACCTGTTCCTTGGGAAAAAAAATCAGCAGAACCAGGGGTCACGATTTGAAGCTCCAGGGAGGAAGATTCAGAACCAATGTCAGGAAGTATTTCTTCACGGAGAGGGTGGTGGACGCCTGGAATGCCCTTCCGGAGGATGTGGTGAAGACCAGAACTGTGAAGGACTTCAAAGGGGCGTGGGATAAACACTGTGGATCCATAAAGTCAAGAGGCCGCCAATGAAGAGTGGGTGACTCACCAGAATGACAGCTACTGCCTGGAGACAATACCCTTATTCAATAAACATACACATGCTTACTGTGACTCCAACATCGCTCTAAGCTTCAACAGCAAGAGGAAATGTGGAAAAATGGATTTACACTCACAAAGAGGGGAGTAGCTGGCTTGTTACGGCGGTTACTACCCCAAACCAAATAAGCCTGATACTTTACCTTCAATGCATATACAGCATAGTTCTCTGCTTCAATGACAGGGGAGAAGAAAAAAGGGTTCGCACTCACAAAGCGGGGAGTAGCTGGCTTGTTACGGCGGTTCCTACCCCAAACCAAATGTGTCTGATACTTCACTTTCGATGCATATCCAGCATGGCTCTCTGCTTCAACGGCATGGGAGAAGACTGATACATCACGCATTTCCAGCATAGCTCCCTGCTTCAACAGCAGGGGAGAAGAAAAACAACCAATAAGGACTGTATAACATAGTCTGGGTAAAACAAATAAGCATGGGTGTAGCTTGCTTATTGTGGCGGTTACTACCCCTACTACCCCTAACTAATCAAGCTAGATATTTCAATGGTGGGGGTGGAAGGTAAATAGAACCAAGAGCTAAGAGAAACAGATAAGTATGAGAGAAAAAATGTGTGAAGCTTGCTGGGCAGACTGGATGGGCCGTTTGGTCTTCTTCTGCCGTCATTTCTATGTTTCTATGTTTCTATATAGCCTAGGAAAGGCAAGCTGGATTTTTCAAACAGACATTTGTCCAATTTGGCGAACAAATGGTTCTCATGTAGGCGCTGGAGTACTGTGCGGACATCGGCTTGAGAGTGGTTAGGTTTTTTGAGAAGATGAGAATGTCATTTAGATATGCAATGACCTTAGTATACAGGAGGTCATGAAGGATTTCATTAATCATTCGTTGAAATCCCGCAGGAGCATTACAGAGTCCGAAAGGCATGACAAGGTATTTGTAGTATCCATCCCTGGTGTTAAATGCTGTTTTCCAAACATCCTTAGGGCATATGCGGACCTACGATTATAAGCGCCTCACAGATCCAACTTGGTGAAAATGGTGGCGCCCTGGAAGCAGTCGAACAATTCTGAGATTAACGGCAATAAGTACCTGTCTTTGCGAGTTATAGCATTTAGGCCACGGTAATCAATACATTGTCTCAGACCCATCGTTCTTTGTGACGATGAAAAAGCCCACGCCCGCGGGCAAAGTAGAAGGGCGGATAAACCCCTTAGCTAGGTTTTCTTGGATGTATTCAGTCATTGCTTGAGTTTCAGGCACAGATAGCAGGTAGGTGCTACCCCTATGGGATGAGGTGCCGGGCAGCAACTCAATGGGACAGTCAAACTTACAAGGAGGCGGAAGGATGTCTGCCTTCTGTTTAGAAAAAGCATCTACAAAATCCGTATATGGAGGTGGAAGACTGGAGGCAGTCACTGTAAGGGGAATTGTGGGAGGAGGTGCCACCTTCTTGAGGCACGTCTAACGACAGGCTGGACTCCACTCGATGAGCTGTAAAGTTCCCCAATCAAACTGGGGGGAGTGTCACTGGAGCCACGGCAATCCCAAGACCACTGGATGGATGGACTTCTCCAGCACAAAGAGTTCAACCTCCTCTTCGTGTAGGGCTCCAATGAGGAGACAGATGGGTGCCGTCACTTGGGAAATCCTTCTGGGTAGTGGTTCTCCGTGGATAGAAGCAATGCATAATGGTGTCTCAATGGTGCAAGTAGAGATGCCTAAGAGGTGTACCAAGTCCTTCAGAATGAAACTCCTCCTGCTCTTGAGTCGATTAGAGCCAAGGTTGGGAAAGAGCAAGAGTCCCAAGACAAGGTGACTGACAGAGACAACTGAGGGGCCAGATTAGTAGCACCCAAGTTTAGGACCCCAACTGAACTTAAGGCCCGGGAGTTTCCGGACGGATGGGACAAGACAGGAAGCGGTGGCTGGAAGCCCCGCAGTACAGGCACAGACCTGAATGCCTCCATCTAAGGCATTCCAATAGAGTCAGGCGCCATCGGCCCAGCTGCATGGGTCTTCCATCTTTGTAGATGACGGGACTCCGTTGGTAGCAGACCCTGTTGTAGGTGGAGAACAGGAACGCTCCGCAGTAGGGTGTCGGGGTGTCCAAACTTCATGGTGATGCTCTTGGAGGCGGTGGTCAATACAGCCTGCCAGGTCAATAAGGTCTTCAAGGGAGGAAGGTAGCTCACGAGCTGCGAGCTTATCCTTATGTTGGGATGACAGACCATCCAAATAAATGGCTCAGAGGCAATCCTCTTGCCAAGCCAATTCTGTGGCAAGGGTCTGGAATTTGATAGTATAATCGTTGAGAGTTCATTGACCTTGCCGCAAACGTAGGAGACTGGAAATAGCTACAGCCTGTCTCCCTGGGTCGTTGAATGTTTGACGGAAGACAGTCATGGAACGTGATAGTTCTTGGAGGAGAGAGTCCGAACGCTCCCACAAGGGAGAAGCCCCTGCCAGCGCCTTACCTTCCAAATGAGAAAGAATGAAGGTAACCTTCGTGAGTTCATCCTGGAAGATGGAAGGCTGCAGAGCGAACTGCATATAACACTGGTTGATAAACCCTCTGCAGAGTCTGGGATTCCCGTTAAAGTGAGTTGGAGCGGGCAAGGCCATCAGAGCCCTAGAGGGCGAGGGTGCAGGCTGTGGGTTGGCTGGTGCGGACATCAGTGCTGTAGGACCAGCATGGGTATCAAGCCGGGCATGCAGGCACTCGACGGAGGAGGCCAGCGCCTCTAGGAACTGCTGCTGCTCTTGGATCTTCAGAACCAGGCCTGGAATGGCCTGGGGGGCGGAGGGCTCCGCCAAGTCCAGGGCCTTGGCAATCTGTTGCGCCAGAGGTGGACCCTTGGCCCGAGGTGGGATTGACGCTACCCGTAGGGCAAGCCCCACGGGTCCCCACCGTTGGGAGGTGGAGCTGACTAGGAGATGGAGGCCGACTGGAGCTTCGCCAATACCAGCCCTTGTTCCCCGCAGGTTGAGCCCTTGGATGTCAGGGCTGGCTGGTCTTAGGCGGGCCTCCGTGTGACGACTCCCAGTAGATGAGATGGATGGTAGCCAAAGACCAGCACAGGTATCAAAGGACCGAAGCAGGTCCAGACGAGGCAGGGATCCAGAGACTCAGATGCCAAAAGGAACAGAGTAGAAACAGGTGGCGCCCAGGTAGCAGAAGGCCGGAGCTAGAAGGCCAAGTCCAGGGAGATACCGAAAGCGTAGTCCAAATACAGACTGGTGTCAGGGCAGGCAGCAGAGCGAGACAAGGAATAGAGTCAATGGAACAAGGGTGACAAGGAATAGAGTCAACGGAACAAGGGTCAAGCTGAAGGTCAGTCCTGAGCGAAGTCCAAACATAGCAAAGGTCAGAGCCAGAGGTCAATCCTGAGCGTGGTCCAGACGTAGCAAGGGTCAAAGCCAAAGGTCATTCCAGCAGACAAGGAAAGGACCAGGATCGGAGTCAGGATCAGGAACTAGGATCGGAGTCAGGATCAGGAATCAGGAACGAAGTCAGGATCAGGAACCAGGAATGAGCAAAAAGCACACGACAAGCATGGAGACCTGTTGCCAAGGCAAGGAAATAGTGGTGGGCCCTGCCTTAAGTAGCAGAGCCCGGTGATGTCATCATCCAGGGCCGCGGGCTAGTTTCCTGCCGCGGCCCCTTTAAAAGTCAGAGTTGCACGCGTGCGCCTAGAGGGCAACAGGAGACTGGACAGCGGCATCTCCCTGTGGCACACATGGGGAGACCCGCCAGGAGCTGGGTAGGTCCGTGGAGGAGCCAGGAACGGCCAAGGAGGCAGCAGAGGCTCGGGAGCAGGGCCGGTGCATCCATTAGGCGAACTTCGGTGGTCGCCTAGGGCACCGAGCCGTAGGGGGCGCAGAAGAGCAGCCACATGGTGTTGCAAGCGGGGCCTATCCCGCTTGCGGCAAAGAGAAATAGAGAAGCACACAGTCGGTGCCGAAACAGGTGGGGGAGGCACGACTGGGGGGGGGGGGGGGGGCGGCGGCAGCGCAAGGGTCACCTAGGGCGCCCAATACCCTTGCACCGGCCCTGCTCGGGAGCATAGGCAGCTGCCCACTGCTGCGAGCGAGGACAGACCAGGGCCGGGAACTGGGTGTCGGAGGTGAGTAGGCCCGGTCGTGGGCCTGCCATGGACGGGACATGCAGCTGAAGAACATTCCTACTGATACCAATGGTCAATTGTAACTTTCACCAGAAATGTTCCCAGCACTTCATGTGTACCTTTTATGGTGTAATTAATTGTTCCACAATAAGGTTATCTTATGCCTGTAGCTCTCCTGGCATTGTTCCTTTTTGTTCTCTCTCCTTTTCTCTGAGCTCCTAACTCCACTTTCTTTCTCATCTTTTCCAGCCTGCTCCCTCTTTTCCCATACCCCTGTTCATTGTAATTTTCTTGCTAATTAGTTATATGTAAACCGGCATGATGTTTCACACGAATGCCGGTATATAAAAGTTCATAAATAAATAAATAAATAAATAAATAGATAAATAAATAAATAAATAAATAGATGTGTCAAACAACTGGAATATTGCAATAAAGAATCCAAAATTATTTTTGTACCAATCGACTTTTCCCAAACTCTTCCGATATGACTTTCACCCTGTGGCATAAATTTTCAAGTACACCTTTGTGTATGTATAAAAGTATTTATGACTTTTTTTTTAAGTCCCTCTCAGTCCAAGCTCCTAAAAGATTAAAACCACAGTTAGTTCTGAATTGTTTTATCGGTGCTTTGATTGCAATAAATCTTCTGTGTGGCATCAGGAAACTATCTGTAGATGCCTACTGTATCAAATCAAAATGTACTGTTACGCTCCCCGTCCCCTGCTCACCTCTCTGGTTCCACGGCAGATCCTGGGTTGGCCTCCCTAGCGGCAGTTGCGAGCTCTTCCAGGCCTCGGTGTCCTGCGGTGGCGGTTGCCGGGCCTTCCACTACGCACCAGGCCTCACACCGGAGTTCGGCGTCCTCAGTGGCATAGGCCACGCCCCTACGCACTCGCGCGCTGACCACCCGGTCTCTTGTAGGGCCAGGGGCGGGTCCTAGCTCCGCGGCATGCCCAGATTGATTCCCTGATATAAGGAAGTCCCTGCCTGCACTTCCTTGCCTTGGCAATCGGGTTTTCTTGTGCTATATTGTCACTGCGTTCTAAGTCTGTTCTAGTCTTGTTGCAGTCTCGTTCCAGGATCCTTCTGTTCCAGCCTTGTTCCAGTCTTGTTCCTACATCCCTGTTCCAGTGTCCTCTTGTTCCTGTGTCCATCTGTCGTCTCCCCAGGTAGTACCTCCAGACTGTCTCTCTGGTACTGGCCTTGGCTTGTTCCTTGACCCACCTGCCTACTGCCTGCCTTCTGACCACAGACTGCTCCTAGACCCGTCTGCCTGCTGCCTGTCTTCTGACCTTGGCCTGCCTGTGACCTCGTCTGACCTCTGGAACCTGACTCCTACTTTGTTGACCACTCCTTGGACTGTCCCCCGGATTCTGACCTCTGCCTGCTTGACCACATCGCCAGATTCTGGCTCTGTTTCTAACCTTGTCATCGCCTACGCTGTTCTGGTCCTCCTTGCTCCATCTGACCTCCAGTCTCGAACCTGACCGTGCTCCTCTCCTGTCTGTGGGCACGCCTGACTTCCATCTCTCCAGGAGACCCTGCGAGGCCCACCTAAATCCAAGCAGCCCGGGTCCCTACGGGCTCCTCCCGGGGGGACCTCGGGCTTCCAGTGGTGAAGCTCATCCTAGCCTCTGTCTCCTCCAGTGCTCTGCCCCCTGGGGGCAGGTGCTTCCTGGTCCCTACCAGGGAGCTGTTCTCCACTGCTCCAGGACAAGAGTCCACCCCCGAGGCCATGGACTCATCGGAGTCTCCCACCTCCCAGGCCCTACCGGTTTGGCCGCCACAGTCAAACAACATCAACAAGCTTTGGAATCGCTGGCTTCTTCGGTGGAAGAGCTTCGTTCCCAGCTACAAGATACAGCTTTGGTCAATCCCATGGGCCTATCAGCCTCCATACTTCCCAAAATATCATTGGCACTTCCTGCACCTCCTCAAAACAAAGGAGATCCACACTCTTGTCATGGCTTCCTTAATCAGTGTTTCATGCAATTTGCACTGCAGCCCTCGTTGTTCCTGAAGGAAATCACCAAGGTGACCTTCATCCAATCTCGCCTGGAAGGGAAGGCTCTTGTATGGGCCTCTCCCTTATGGGAACGCTCTGATCCCATACTTGCCAAGTTATCTGAATTCATCGCTTTCTTCAAGCAGACCTTCGGAGACCCAGGCCGCCAGATGTGGTTCTAAAGAATCAACTACCAAACAAAAACTACGAGGTTTTCTCGATCCCAAAAATAAATAAAAGAGGAGGTGGATTATTATTAATCATTGAAAAAATATTTAAAACTAAATTACTCTCAATCAAAACACCAATGAATCATGAAATTGCCCTTTTTGATACTAATCATTTTCAAATCTGCCTGGTATACTGCCCTCCCAGTCTCCTCGAGCTAAATATCTCCCCACTAATAGAATTTTTCACAACTCATCTAAATCCCTCTAAACCCACCATAATATTAGGTGACTTTAATCTACACATGGATGCCCTCCCCCTATCTAATACCTGCTAAACACTATTAGACATAATGACTGCACTAGGTTTTAAATTGATCACAGACAAACCAACACATAAAGCAGGCCACTCATTAGATCTAACCTTTATTAACAGTAGCCTCCTTGAAAACATAAAATCTGAATACACACAAATCCCATGGTCAGACCACTTCCTCATTAACTCCCAGATAAAGCACAAAGGACCCATAAAAAAACAGAACATGGAACCAGCCGAATTCTCATACCGCCCCCCTTATAACACTGAAATTCTTAAAGACAAACTATCCAAAGAATTAACACATATCAACTACGTAGATAGCCACAACGCTACAACTGACTGGCTAAACAGAATAACTTCTTTAGCTAACAAACTAAATCCTCTACAAACTGCCCACATTAAAGAACCAAAGTCAAACAATCCATGGTACAGTGAACAAATCAAAGAAGTAAAACGGATACTTAGAAAAAAAGAAAAAGAATGGAAAAACAACAAATCAACCGAGAATCTAACTAAGTACAGAAAACAACTAGCATACTACAAAAAAACAATCTTAGACACCAAAAAAAAATACTACAGCTCCAAAATAGAAAAATTTGCAAACAATGCCAGAACCCTATTTAATATAGTAAACAAACTAATATGTGACAACACTATCAATCATCTAACCCTACAAGAAAATCAATGCAATGATGTAGCCCAATTCTTTAAAGACAAAATTGAGAATCTAAGGGAAAAAATCCCTGTAACTACAAAATCCCTGTAACTACAAAAAATCCCTGTAACTACAACAAGAGATTAGGATGCCCACTAGAGACGTCAGTATCTGGGCTGAATTTGAGGAGGTATCACACCCTGAAGTAGAAAAAATGATTAGGCAATTAAACCCTGCTACCCACAAAAGCGACACCATACCCATTACAGAACGTAAAAAAATAGCCGACACAATAACCCCAACCTTAACTAAAATCATCAACCTCTCACTAGACGAAGGAGTAATTCCGGATACCTTGAAAGGAGCCATAATCAAGCCAATTATTAAGAAAAAGAACCTTAACCCCTTAAATCTTAGCAACTACAGACCAGTCTCCAACTTACCCCTAATAGCCAAACTAATCGAAAAATCAGTTCAAAAACAACTATCTAACCACCTTGAAAATAACAACATACTATATCCAGCACAACATGGATTCCGCAAACACTACAGTACAGAAACATTGCTATTAGCTCTATCAGACAATATCTTAAGAGGATTCGATACAGGAACACACTACCTTCTGGTTCTATTAGATCTCTCTGCAGCATTTGACACTGTAAATCACAGAATACTAATCAATAGACTGAAAGAAATAGGACTCACTAACAAAACACTAAAATGGTTCGAGTCATACTTAAACAATAGATGTTTTCAGGTACAAATCAAAAATGCACTTTCAGACAAAGTCAAACTGCTAACTGGTGTCCCACAGGGATCAGCCCTATCTGCAACACTCTTTAACATCTACCTCCTCCCAGTATGTCACTTACTAGCAGGACTGGGAATCGTACATTACATTTATGCAGATGATATACAATTACTGTTACCCATTCCAAACACCATTGAAGAAACAATGAAACTAGCCAATATGTACCTAGAAATAATAAAACAGCTCCTAAACCAGATGGAATTGGTTATAAACATTGACAAAACTGAATTCTTACATCTTGAACGTAAAAACACTCACCACACACAACCAACACTCACAATCAAAAATATTCAAACCACCGAGTTAGCAACAAAAGTTAGGAATCTAAGAGTAATAATTGACCCTGCGCTAAACATGAAACAACACATCTCACAGAAAATAAAAGAAGGTTGTGCAAAACTAATGATCCTAAGAAGACTAAAACCTCTATTAACGATTAACAATTTTCGCACAGTTCTACAAACAATGATATTCGCTAGCACAGATTATTGTAACTCCCTGCTGTTAGGACTACCTCAATCTACAATTCAGCCTCTGCAAATATTGCAAAATTCCGCTGCCAGAGTTTTGACAGGCAAAAAAAAGAGTGACCATATTACAGGAACACTTGCTGAACTCCACTGGCTTCCAATTGAACAAAGAATACAATATAAAGCACTTTGTATAATCCATAAACTAATCCACGATGATAAAGCCGACTGGCTTAACACGGCACTGCGCGTGCATGTACCACAAAGAAACCTGAGATCTGCAAATAAAGCTCTACTAACTGTCCCCTCTGTCAAATCAGCACATCTCACGCAAGTAAGGGAAAGAGCACTATCACTGGCTGGTCCTGTACTCTGGAATACCATGCCACTCGAAATAAGACTACAGACAAATCTGAAATTATTCAAAACTAATCTGAAAACCTGGCTTTTTAAACAAGCATTTTATAAAGATAAAGAAAAGGAGAAAAATAGTTGAGCGATAAGGATGCACCAAGCTAGAAGTTTTTAGTAACCTACATAAGCATATTAATGTTAAAATCAAACTGCCTAATTTGTTCCTAACCATCAGGTTTAATTTACACACCTAGTTTATTATTTTACATTGTTACCGTACTATGATGGCACACGAGTAATTTGTAATCTATACCACCCATATTTCTCTTTATCATGCCCTTTTGTAAACCGTTGTGATGGTATTTAACTTAACGATGGTATAGGAAAATTTTTAAATAAATAAAAAAAAAAAAATAACCTACTCCACCTTCGTCAAGGATCACGGACCCTCTCCGAGTATACAGTGGAGTTTAGGACTCTGGCCACTGAGCTTGGGTGGCAAGAAGATTGTCTGCAAGCCATCTTCTTAGATGGACTCTCTTGCGCTCTCAAAGATGAGCTTTCCGTCCGTGAGACTCCCACGTCTCTAGAGGACTTGATTTTACTTGCCGGGAATATCGATCATCACCTCCGGCAAAAGTGCCTAGAAGTAAAGGCTCCCCACTCTCCTATATCACGTCCCACGTGTGTTCCCAGTCCTCCAGCGAAGACTCCAGCATCGCCACCCTCTTCAGTGGTGAAACCTATGGAGGTGAACCATGGGCGATTGTCTCCGACCGAACATCTCCGTTGGTGGAAGGAGGGTCTTTGCCTTTACTGTGGCACTTCTGGACATTGTCTGTAGTCCTGCCCAGTTCGTCCGGGAAAATGCAATGCCTGAGCCCGGTGGGGGTCCCGAGCTTAGGCACTACTGTTACTGGCCCTCAACTTTTGCTTCCCGTGTTTCTGGGCATCAAGGCCCATACCTTCGCCACCACTGCTTTTGTTGATACTGGAGCAAGTGGCAGCTTCATTATGGATGACATTGTCAGGCTTCTGAACATTCCTCTTCAGCCATTAGAGGTGAGGCTCCGCATCGCCTCCATCCAAGGAGAACATCTTCCAGGGCACATTACCCACCAGATAGTGGCTGTTCGTCTTACCGTGGGCACTCTTCACGAAGAGGAGATGTCCTTCTATGTATTAAAATGATCGACACATCCAGTTATCCTGGGGCTGTCCTGGCTCCAGGCCCACAAACCCCAGTTCGATTGGCATTCCCTGCAGTTGGTGCAGTAGGGCTCTAAATGCCAGAAGACTTGTTTACGTTCTGTATCTCCAGTAGTCCCTGTTCTGAAGTCTGTTACTTTACCTGGTTTGCCTCCACAGTACTCTGACTTCAAAGATGTCTTCTCAAAGCAGAAAGCGGATACCTTGCCTCCGTTATGCAAGTTCAATTGCCCTATCAAAATCCTGCTGGGCAAAATGCCTCCCAAAGGCAGAACTTACCCACTGTCTCAACCTGAGACAGTGGGTAAGTGTCTGAGTATATTAAAGAGAAACTAGAAAAAGGGTTCATTCGTCCTTCTGTTTCCCCTGCTGGCGCGGGGTTCTTCTTCGTTAAGAAAAAGGACGGCGGTCTACGTCCTTGTATTGACTACAGGGGGCTCAATGTTATATCCCGCAAAGACCGATATCTCCTGCCCCTTATCAGTGAGCTGTTCGACCACCTTGAAAGGGCATCGATCTTCACCAAGTTGGATTTGAGAGGTGAATACAATCTGGTATGTATCCAGCCTGAAGATATCTGGAAAGCCACATTTAATACAATGGACGGTCACTACGAATATACTGTGATGCCCTTTGGGCTATGCAATGCCCCAGGGGTCTTTCAACGCCTTATGAACGATATCCTCCGAGACCACTTGTACTCCTTCGTAGTTGTATATCTTGACGACATCCTAATCTTTTCCAAAGACCTTGAATCTCATCGAGATCATGTTCGGATCATCCTTCAACATCTGAGAGAGAATCATCTGTATGCCAAGTTGGAAAAATACCTGTTTGAGAATAATCGCTTACCCTTCTTAGGGTATATTATATCCGATCGAGGTTTGTTGCGCCCCTGCCCGTGGCTGCTCCGTGGACAGGGCCTTACCTTCTCTTCTGTGGCTGGTCTGCCATCGAGCCATGCTGCCTCCTCTCTTCGCGGCCTGCTGCTGTGCTGCAGGCCCTCCTACGCGGCTAGAGCACGTTGCTGACGCCTCTTCGGGGGAACTCCCCCACTGGGAATCCCTTCTCTTCGCGGCCTGTGCCGCCGCCGTAGCTCCCTCGTGGGGATTCCCCTTCACCGCAGCCTGAGTGCTGCCGCCGCTGACTCATCTTCGCGGCAGGGGGCCACCAACGCTGACTCCTTTTCCTCGGGGCCGGTCCAGCCCCAGCACTGCTCCTCTTCAGCGGCAGGAGCCACCTCCAGCCTTCTCTCTCGTCTCCAATGCTGCTGCAGGCCTCCTGTGCTCCAGGGCTCCCTCTAGGGGCTGGCCGCGTGGCTCTTCTCTCTATTTAAAGGGACAAAGCAGGAAGTTCATCTTCAGCCCTCCCAGATGACATGTTCAGGGCTCTTCCTGCTCCTGCCCTATAAAAGGGCACTGCTCCATTCCTTTAGTGCCTTCGGATGGAGTAACATCCTCCAGAGAGTCCATCTTTGGAGTTCCATCGTCTCCAGCTTCCATCCTCAGAATTCCACTGTTCCAACATGGCTGTCTTCAAGCTCCTGTCCAGAAGACTTCGTGTTCAAGTCTTCTCTCTTCATGATGTCTTCTTCGTGATGTCTTCGTCCAATGTCCAGGTCTTCCCTGTCGTCATCCTTCCTCGTGGTATGTTCCAGTCTCAGGCTTTCCTTACACAAGCCTCGGGATCCCTCGTCTATTCTTAGATGTCCCTGATGCTCAGATGTCTCGATGTCCTGATGTGCAGAAGTCCACCTGTTCTGAGTCCCAGATATCTTGGTGTTCTGACATCCTTCATCCAGATGTTCATCCGTCTTCTTCTATCAAAGACTTCCAGATCCTACCTTAAGCAGAGGCCCATTTCTGCTGTCATCCATCTCTTCAGATGTCCAGGTTTCCTGATGTCAAGATGGCTTCTCTGAAGTACTGCCCTCTGCGTACCTCTCTCTTCACTACACCTCTTTATCCTGGAGAACACGTCAGCAGATCTTGGCCTTCCCCGGACTCTCCAATCAGTCTATGCTTGATAGATTGGAATCCCTCCGTTGGACTTCATCGAGTGCTGCCTGACTCCTCTCCATCTGGTGCTCCTCCCGTTCCTAGCGTGGTCCGCGACCAGTCTCCGGGTTGTGTAGGGTGCATAGCGGACAAGATGGTCTGTGACCAGTCCTTGGTTTGTGTAGGGCACCTTGAGGGATAGCACTCCCTAACTTCAAGAGCCTCATCTCTTCTCTATTCCAAGAGCCTCGTCTCTTCTCGTATCCAAGAGTGTTCACCGTCTCCAAGAGTCTCGTTTTGTCTGTCTTTGTACTCTAGAGTGTCTCTCTTCATCCTCTCTAAGAGTCTCGTCTCGTCTTCATCTTCAAGAGTACACCTCTTCGTCATCCATGTCAGGAGTCCTCATCTAGTCCAAGTTCCAGGAATTCTCCTTCTTCTATGAACTCTGACTCTTTGCTCTTCGGACCAGGAGTCCCCTGTTCCGGTTCCATTCTTCATGAGTTCGAACTGTGTCCAAGCTCGCACTTGCTTTCCTATCCTCGGGGTATCTTGGGGCTGCTCTCTGAGTTATCTCGTGGACCAGGGGCTCACACTCACACAGGAGCAAGCGATCACAGCTCTACGCCCCTTCCCAGGGCTCTCCCGCATGCATTCACCACAGAATACATAGCCACAAGGTGTGTCCACAACAAGGTTTCTCTATGGATCCAGAGAAAGTCCAGTGGATCCTTGACTGGCCCCAGCAAGTAGGCCTATGGGCCCTACAACATTTCCTTGACTTTACCAATTATTACTGGAGCTTCATTGTCAATTATTCTACCTTAGTTGCTCCGCTTACCGCCATGACCAGGAAAGGGGCTAACACTCAGGTATGGACCCCTAAAGCCCAAGCCGCCTTTCAGACGATTAAGGAGGCTTTCTGTTCTGGCCCTTGCCTTCAGCATCCAGACCCAAGACGTCCATTTGTCATTGAAGTTGACGCCTCTGCAATTGGCACAGGAGCTGTCTTGAGCCAATTTTCTCCCAAGGGTAAACTGATACCCTGTTCATTCTACTCACATAAGTTCTCTCCTACGGAACAACGTTATACCGTTGGTGACCGAGAACTCCTCGCAGTCAAGTTGGCACTCTAAGAGTGGTGCCCCTGGTTGGAAGGGGTGCAACACAAGTTTACCATCTTCACTGACCATAAGAACCTTGAGCATCTTAAAGAGGCTCAACTCCTGAATCCCCGACAAGCCCGATGGGCACTCTTTTTTGAATGGTTCAACTTTGTTCTATATTTCCGCCCAGGTTCCAAGAACCTCCGTGCTGATGCACTGTCAAGATCATTTGAACCTGAAGATGTCCCTGAAGTCCCTAGCTTCATCATAGATCCCAACTGCATATCCCTTGCTGTGACCACTACAGTTCCTACTGGAAAAACCATCGTTCCACGTAGATTACGTGAACGAGTTCTGAAATGGGCTCATGATTCCAAGTTGGCAGGACACCCGGGTCGTGCCAGGACCCTAGAGATGTTATGAAGACACTATTGGTGGCCCAACATGGTGCAAGATTCTCGAAATTATGTGGACTCATGTCCCGTCTGCGCCCAACAGAAACCGCCTACTGGGAAGCCTTGGGGCTTACTCCAACCACTTCCAGCACCTACCAAGCCATGATCCAGCATCTCAACGGACATTATTTCGGACCTGCATCCATCCCAGAACAATACCATAATTTGGGTCATTATTGACCATTTTTCAAAGATAGGTCACTTTATTCCCTTGCCGGGCCTCCCTTCGGCCCCAGAATTAGCCAAGTTGTTTTTGAAAAACATCTTTCACCTCCATGGACTCTCCAAAGAGATTATATCCAACCGGGGACCACAGTTTGCCGCCAAGTATTGGCGTTCCCTATGTAAGAAGTTTAATATTGCCCTAAGTTTTACATCGGCCTATCATCCACAGGCCAATGGTCAAGCTGAAAGGACTAATCGGACCTTGAAGACATTCCTCCGCTCTGGGCTGAGCTGTCGCATAATACCCATGTTGCTGCAGCCATCGATGTATCTCCCTTCTCCGTGGTATTCGGACGGCAGCCTCAGCTGCCTCTTCCAGTTCCTCTGACTGTTCCTTCTCCAGCAGCGCAATCCATGGCTCACACCATTCGTCAAGTGTGGAACCAAGTAAAAGAGCGCCTTTCCCAGGCCGCTGAATGCTCCAAGCGTACTTCAGATGCCCATAGACCTCCTGCTCCTCTCTTCTGCCCTGGCCAGAAGGTGTGGCTAAGCACTCGACACTTACGACTGAGACTTCCCTCTCACCGCTTGGCTCCTAAATACATTGGGCCATTTCCTGTAATCTGAAGAGTAGGAGCTGTATCGTATCAACTCCAGCTACCTCATGCCATGGGTATCCATAACACGTTTCATGTGTCCCTACTGAAGCCATTGCTCCTCTCCTGGTCCTCACATAGAGTTCCCTCTCCTCCACGGGTCTCTACAGAACCTGATTCATCCCTCCAGGTAAGAGAGGTCCTCGACGTCTGTCAGCGTCGAGGGAAATGGGAGTATCTCCTAGCCTGGGAGGGTTATGGGGCCGAGGAGAATTCGTGGGAACCTTCCCACAACATCCCCGTAGGGAACTGAAGCACCGGGCTAAACTCAGATGCACAAACACAGAGAATATATCTTTTATTATACAGCTAGTGTGGTCCACCAGAGGTGGCAGTAGAGAGTAGATTAGGTAGCAACAGTCTGTGATCCTTGGCGTAGGAGACCCGACCCACAATGGTGGTGTAAGTCCCCGATGCAGATGTCCAGTAAGGCACTGTAGGAGAGACAGACTGGCAGATGTTATAATACACTCCCTGGTAGAGTTCCCAATGAGCAGTAGAGAGAGGATAGGTATTAACAGTCTGTAATCCTCGGCAGAGGAGACCCGTTCCACAATGGAGGTGTAGGGCCCGATGCAGATGGGCAGCGAGGAGCTGTAGATGGACAGACTGGGTGAAGTTGTACTCATTCTCTGTAGCTGATAGGTAGTGTTCCAACAGGTTGAAGAATTGGTAGCAGGCACCAGGATAGACACACAGGCCCTCGAGGAGCGAGTACCTGTATTTAGGATAGGCACCTGGAAATAAGCAAAGGGCCCCCAAGGAGCAGGTACCCAGGTTAGAAGAACCCCAGAGGGTGAAGATGGCTTCCAGCAGAGTAGAAGCGGCAGAGCAGCTTCAGACCGGAACAAATCCAATCTGTTGCTAACTCGACGAGAGTCAGCAAATGGGCAACCTTTTGAATACGGAAGCAGTGATGTCACTCAAGAGGGACTCCCCCGAGGTTCGTGCCAACACTGCTACAAGACGTGAGGCATGCGAGTGCGCCCTAGGAGGCCTCAGGTCAACATGGCGGGACGCCGCACCAGAGCCACTCCGGGGAAGCCGGAGGGTGCGGCAAGGAGACGCTACGGACGCCATTCTCCCGAGGCTGGTGGAGACGTCTGAAATAGAGGTGAGGCATGTTGGGCAAAGCCATCTGAGACCGACGGGCGCAACAAAGTGGAGTTAAGTGATCTTTAAAATTAACATCAGTTAAAATACATGCCGTTATCTACATTATTTGCAATTTGTGAATGCTCTTTATTGCTAAGCCCACTAAAAGAGCATTATAATTATCTAACCAAGCAGTTCTAAAAGAATGAATCATCATGATGAAATGAGTGTTCAAAAACCAGCATTTGTCTAAAGATATTCCTCTTAACTCAGGTATCTTCTGATTTTGGTCAGGAGAGTGCTGTTCACTCATTTGTTATTTGTCTGCCCTGCTACAGGGGTGTTTGAAGTTGGTTGGGAGGGTATTTTCTTTATGGATGTTTTTTTGAGATCACAGTGTTTTGAGGAAGATGGGAGATTTGGGTAGGGTCTTGTTTTCAGTTTTGTTATTTTAAATAGTGATGTTATTTGTAATATGATGGCTGCAACAGGCTTTGAGAGACATTTGGTGGTGAAGCATGAAACAAAAATAACATAAGAACATAAGAAATTGCCATACTGGGTCAGACCAAGGGTCCATCAAGCCCAGCATCCTGTTTCTAACAATGGCCAATCCAGACTACAAGTACCTGGCAAGTACCCAAAAACTAAGTATATCCCAAGCTACTGATGCCAGTAATAGAGGTAGCTATTATCTAAGTCAACTTGATTAATAGCAGGTAATGGACTTCTCCTCCAAGAACTTATCCAAACCTTTTTTAAACCCAGCTACACTAACTGCACTAATCACATCCCTTGGCAACAAATTCCAGAGTTTAATTGTGCGCTGAGTGAAAAAGATTTTTCTCCGATTAGTTTTAAATGTACTACATGCTAAGTTCATGGAGTACTCCCTAGTCCTTCTATTATCTGAGAGAGTAAATAACCGATTCACATCTACCTGTTCTAAACCTCTCATGATTTTAAACACCTCTATCATATCCCCCCTCAGCTGTCTCTTCTCAAAGTTGAACAGCCTAACCTCTTCAGCCTTTCCTCATAGGGGAGCTGTTCCATCCCCTTTATCATTTTGGTCGCCATTCTCTGTACCTTCTCCATCGCAACTATATCTTTACTGAGATGCAGCGACCACTATTAAAAAAAGATGAAACACTGCTTTGTAACAGAGGTAATATGGGAATCCAAAGTTAAAAAGGAATCAGTAGTCACTCCCAGGGTATGAACTGATGATTTCAGGGAAAGGACCATGCCATCTGGAAAGGCAGGAAGATTAGGCTTTGGGCTTCTTCACTCAAAAAATGATAGCAGGCTCTGATGTATAGACTTGCCCCACCACCATCCCTAATTTGCCTCTCCTTTGCCACCCTAAATATTTTGTCTAGAAAATCCACTGAGGGAGAGAGAAAGAGGGAAGAGACAAGGCACACTGGATTGGCAAGAGAGTGAAGAGAGAAAAGAGACTAAGCAGAGGGAGAAAAAGGAGGCAAGGGAGACTAGATAGAGAATGCTAAACTGAGAGATAGGCAGGGAGCAGCAGGGAGCAGAAGGTTGAAAGAGTGAGAGGACAGAGAGAGAAGAGGGGGAGTGCACCTGACTGTACTTCTGCATTGCAGAGGACATTTGTAGCTATGGTCAATAAATATGCTTCGGGTTATTACATGAACAAGAGATAGAAAGATGCAGTACTGGTAAAATCTAGTTTAAATAATGCAGTTCAAATAATTCCAGTGATCATTTGCTAGAGCTACAATACAGTGTAATAGCAATAATAACAGTAAATGGCAGATATTTTAAATTTTTGCAGACTTTTTTTTTTTTTTCAAAAATGTTCCAACATTTAAAAAATATAGAACATATGGCTCAAAGACAAGCAATCTGTCATTAAATTGAAACGTTTCTACAATGTTCTAAAATCTTAATGTTTGCTCAGTAAAAATAATGCAGTTTTACACACATTAATTATGAAGATTTAAACTTTAAATAAGTTTAGAAGTTTAAGGTCAATTTGTTTATCCTTTGAAATGCTTACTGATATCAAGGTCTAATTCATTTATCCAGCTGCATTTAACTGAAAAAAGAAAAACCAATCACTTTGAGGTTAATAATATTCACAGGTTTTATCCAACTAATTTCGGGGGGTTAGCTGGACAAAGCTTGCTGTTTCGACTTTACCCCCAGTTGGCTGGCTACATTTTGCTTGGGCAAATTGAAGACCTGCACAAACTTTAGCCCGACAAAAAAACAGAGGCAGCCCTGGGGTTGTTGCAAGGATGGGGTTAAACCTTAGTCAGTTATCAGTGCTGGCCAGAAAAAGTTAACTTTCATGGGCTAAATAGCAGGCCTAAAGTTTTCCGGGCAACCCTCTTGCTGGCCAATTAAAACAAATAAAAACCCGACTGTCATTGCTAGTGCCCCATTCTTCCTTCCTCTATCCTGTCTGGCCTAATTAAAAAATAAAACAGAGTCTTCACCCTGACAGTGTCTACCACTTCCTGCTCTCTCTCCCCACTGTTATTTCCCCGGCTGCTCTACGCTCCCTCTAGTCCTGTTGTCCAAAACGACAGTGGGGAGGGAGAGAAGGAGTAAGCCTCAGGTAGGAGGAAAGGACATTAGCCTGGAGAGTCTTTGTTATTTTTATACATCAGGCTTAGGTGGGAAAGAGTGAGGAAGGGTCATTTAATGCCCAGAAGAGTCTTTAGTTTTCACATTATTCAGTAGAAGGGAGGGATGGAGAAAGGGGCATCCACATGAGAAGAGTCTTTATTTTTTTTTTAAATCTAGCTGGGAGGGAAGGGAGCAACGCTACTTGAGGGGGGGGGGGGGAGAGAGGATTTCTAGTTTTGAGATTAGGAGCCAGAAGGAGAGATACCCGGGCTCTTTTTTTTTTTTTGGGGGGGGGGGGGGGGGGGGGGGTGTTCTGAAGAGCCTCGTTGTTCCTTTTCATACATGCAGAATTGTTCTTTTAATGTCAGAAACATTTGGAATTGGGTGGATGAAATGCATGTAGCATACTTAAAGGATAATATTGTGAAAAGTATGGGAAAGAAGCCAAAAACCCTTGCACATACTTCAATCACAACACTGCCTCCTTTAAATAAAGTTCAGAAACAGTTACTTGGTCAGGTGAAATAGGACGTGTGGGCCCCCCACCTTGGTCTGGACTATGAATTACACCTGTGCTTGGGGTGGGGAGTACCATATGAGAAATGATATTTACTAGTATGATTTATCTTTGGGTTCATAGTTTGAGTGGGGGATGAGACAGGGTCCCGGTCACCCTGATGCCACAATTCTGTGCCCTTCCGAAACAACCTCTCACTTGTGGCACCACAGATCAGATAAAATCATCACACCAGAATTAAACAATAATTAACCCTTTTACTAGTGTTATGTAAGTAGACAATAAATCCAACCAGAACATTAAATGGGAAAAGTACAGTAGTGAAGTATAATATAAACTTGCAGTTTTCTTATTTTAAATCAAGCAATGCAAAAATTGTATTAGCCAGGGCAACCAACATACTCATATGGATAGTGTGACAGAGTGCCCCTCTGTAATTGAAGTTGGTTATCTGGCCTGCCAAAGAAGCAAAGCAGTGCTGCCAGGGCTACAGAAGCACTGAGAGTTGGAAGCTTGCTTTCTGGCTCATAGAAGAGCACAGAATAAAAAATACTTAAAACTGCCTTTAAACCAGAGAGTGGTCTGTGGGGCCTGGAGGCAGGTTAAGATTTTTCTTTACAGACAAAGGAGATAAGCTCCAACTGAAGATAGAACTGTAATATACAGTATAGTTAGCACCGGTAAAGTAGAGGCTTTTTTTTTTTTTTACTTTTTTTACTTTAAAGAAAAAACAAACAAGAAAAAGCAGTTGTGTACGATGGTTGGAGCAGGGCATGGCCCCAGAAGAAAGTGAAATTCCTGGTAAGTGCAGCAAAGTGAAAGCATGACTCTGATAAATATGCAAGCCCTGGTTCAGAGGCTCCTACAAGGACAGAAGCAGCTGCAGGAAAATGTCCTGAGATACCAGACTCTTGACAAAACCCTGGGCAAAACAGGAAGCAGACAGGGTAAGCATAATGGCCAGTCTGGCTAAAGTAAAACCAGGACTTGTTTCAGTACAGCAGGAGGTAGAGAGAGCCCCACAGCTAACTGTCTGCTCTACCTTGAAGAGGGACACTGCTTCAGCGGCAGCTGAAATTAGACCAGGTCCTGTCTGGCAGAAGCCCACTCAGAAGCATGCAATGGGGCAAGGGAGTGCCATGAGGAACCAGATGGCCCAGGAAGTATGCTGGAAACCAGGTGTGGGCCTGGCAGAGATGACCCAAATAGAAGGGGATGTAAGGCAACTCGCCAGAGAGAACACTGTTAGGGAATGAACCGAGGAAAACTGCCAGCTTGCCGGAAGTGAAATCAGGCAAGACTGTAGGGCTCCTGAAAGCTGAAGAGGTACAGCAGCCATTGGAATTATATGACTGGCACTTGACTCTTCAGAGAGATTCTACTCCAAAAAGAGGTGAAGGCAGCAATGGGGCTGAAGCCAAAAGAGGCCCTCATTGGTGAGAGCCCACTGAGGAGAGGGTAACAGAGCAGGACTGCCAGAGACATGATTCTGCAGTGACTGGGTCAGAGAAAATAGAAAGCTCATGATGGAGATTCATAGCCAGGCCTGGAGAAGGCAATGCCCACTACCTGGAAAGCAACAATTTGGAATAGACTCCAGGGTGCAGCACCGACGGGCCTATGGAAGGTACCATGATGAAGCCTGAGAGAGGCACTCCCAAGGGGCCAGATGGAAGGGCCACAAAGGCCAAGGAGACCCCAGCAAGAGGAGCTACAGACAAGCCAGATGGAGGTGTTAAGGTGAGGCCAGAGAAAGATAC
This sequence comes from Rhinatrema bivittatum, assembly GCF_901001135.1. Classification (NCBI taxonomy): domain Eukaryota; kingdom Metazoa; phylum Chordata; class Amphibia; order Gymnophiona; family Rhinatrematidae; genus Rhinatrema; species Rhinatrema bivittatum. Next base: position 698,417,601 of record NC_042615.1, read on the forward strand.
CATGAAGTCTCCAGCAAGGGGGGATGCAAAGGTAGCCAAGTCATGGCATTATAGTGGAGCCAGGAACTGGCAATGGAGAATGTCCAGAGGGCTCTAAGAGGAAGGCCAGAGAAAAGGCACCAAACGTTGGAGAGCATCCACAAACGATGCCAAAGGAACCATCATGTGAAGTCACACGGCTAGTCCAAAGAGTCTGGTTGAGGCAGGATTGTTACCTGAAACTAACAAGGGACTCATTCAAAGGACTGGGGGTCTGCACTGAGTGAGGAGCAAAGTAGGTGGTGGTTATAGCATTTTTTGGGGTAACCCTAATAGGTGGGGGTATACATGACTCTAGAGCCCCAGCCCCCATGCATACCTGGTGGGTGGCCAAAGATCAGGACTGAGGATGTGAGGCACTTCCCTGGATAGGATCCAGGGGGAGTAATAATGGATGGACCAAAGGGTCCAAGCTGAAGGGGGGAACAAAGTGCCCCTAATTCCCCTTTTAAACCTGTGCAGGACGAGGCTGGTTGCCTGGTCCATCTTAAATCCTACAGAGGAAGAGAGCTTTGTGGGCAGGACCCAGTGGGGCAGGGAGAATCCTGAGGGCAGGACCAGCTGGGGATGATAAGAGTGTAAACCCAGCTGGGATCAGGAGGCCCCTATGTCTCCAAAAGAGGCAGCTCCTGTAAAGCTATTCTGACCAAACCAGAAGGTTGTAAGTACACTGTCCTAAGGTAAGGCAATCTTCCATTTTGTTGAAATGTTGTTTTGTGTGAATAAAACTGGTTATTGGATTAGAAAAGACTGGAGTCAGGATGGTTAACTGCTCCAGCAAAAGAAGTTTGCTCAGCCATCAGCAGTTAGTAAAAAAAAAAATAAAATTAAAAAAAGGAATGCAAATAGAGAAGTGTTGGAGGGGAAAGCAGTGAAGTACACAGTTTTCAAAAACTGTCTTTACCTCTGAGTACAAAAAGTGGGGGAGGAACAGATTCTCAATGTCTCTAGTTTGTAAAGGGTGCACCCTGTTCGGAAGACTTCTGCTTGTTTCCTGAAGTTTTGAATCCTGAGTTGTCTGAAGAATCGTGTATTTTGAATTCTGTGCTTGAATCTTGTCCCGGTCTTTGGAGCCCCTTGCATTTGCGTCCGTCCATGCCAAAGACTCTGTTTGAACCTCCTCCACACCAGCGTGGTCCGCGACCAGTCCCGCGGGTGGACTGTGTAGGGCGCACTGCGTCGCAGTCTCCACCCAGCACTTTGATGCAATGCCTTGATCTTGCTTCTGTATATTTTTGCTGCCGTACCTTGCTCCTGAGTCTTCGTCTACAGTGTCCTCGTCTGAGTCTTCACCTATGTCTACGTCCAAAAGTCTTCCATGTTCCAAGGTCTCCGTCTGCCCTCGTCCTCTGTCCAGCCTGCTGTCTATTGCCGTTACCCAGAGGCAGGTCCGAAAGGGCTTGGAACGGTCAGAGGACTGTTCATTGATCAACATTGCGTTGTTGGTCATCCTGGGGCATGCAGGTCCGGTAGAGGGTCAGACCTTCCGTCTCCTTGTCTTCGCTCCAGCCTTGTCCTGCTCCTTGTTACCCATGCTCGCACCAGCTCACCTCCCGCGGTGTGTCTTGGGGCTGCTCCCTGAGTCGTGCCGTGGCCCATGGGCTCACAACACCCGTTCCAGAAACGACCGTGCCTCCGCGCTCGAAACAGTATCCAAAGGCCCTGAGCTCGGTGAGCTGTGCCTGTGATGGGTTCCAGTTTTTTTTGGACATTTTTTGGACTTGCTTTTGCCCAGATAATTTTTTCACCTTAGTTCCTGGACATTCAATACTATGCCTTAACTAATTTTTTTTTTGCTTCTGTTCCATAGCCAGACCATCTCAGAGTTCAATTCGTCCTGGAACTTCCACAACCAGCAGGAGGCCCCTGCCATTGTTCCAGAGTTCATCTCCGTTCTTCCCACTATGATGTGGTCCAACTCCCCTGCAGGAGGCGCCTGCACCCAGCTTCCACATCTAGCATCCAGTATCTTCAGTGACCAGAGTTCTCAAGCATCAGAGAGTACATTTCATTTAAGCATATTCCACATCTCACACCAGGTCTTTGGTTCTTAAGACCAGCAGGAGGCGCCTGCAGCTTAGACCTGTCTTCGTCTTCTTGCCTCTGACTTCGCCTACTTGCATTGTCTGAATGCTTACCATGGGGCCAGCTTCAACCAGAAGTTCTCTTCACGTATGCAAGTGTGACTCCAGCTATGGATTATTGTCGGGTCGCCGCAGATGTCTCCTTCCTGCGTTTCACTTTTTGACCTCATCTCAGCGAATCACCTTGAATCCATGATTTGATCCAGCTTTTGCTCCATGCAAATGGATCCTACCCAGGATCACCAGTGCGTGCTATCTTGCACCCAGAGCTCGCCCTCATGAGTCCTTTAGCATCCCTCACGCAGCATTCCAAGCCGCCAGTATTCGGATTGGAAGATCCTGATTCCTTGCCATCTGCTTTGCTGTACAGCCTCTCTGCCAAGCTAAGGACTGCACTACTATCTTCCAGTGGTCCAGTATGCCTGCACTGCCGTGCTGTTCGTCTCCCCGAAAAGACCTTGTCTTTCTTGAGACCACATGGTGAGTCAACCTTACTTCCTTGGATCCAGAGGAACCCATGCGGTTACCTTCAGTTCATCACCCCAGGAAGCCTTCCATACAGCTCTAGGAGGCCACTGAGCCTTTGCCAACTTCTGTGTCTTCTACTAGTGACTCACTTCTGCCAGGATGCTCTCCATCAGCTGCACTTGATCAACCATGTTTGGAGATTCTCTGCATACCCATGAAATTCCTTGCTGTCTTCAAACCTGGGCTCTTAAAGCCCAATCTATCTTAAGTGGCTCCTTGACCCAGTCCTAAGAGAAGGTCATTTTCACCCATCAGAACGATCCTCTTCAGCAAACACTCCTTTGCATAAAGTGCCATGACGACACCTACTGACCAAGTCTGAAAACAACTTCACCCCTTTGTGAGTGTCTGAAGTATTCATGGATTTCCCAACATGCAACATCCTTGTACCAAACTGTAAAGACTTTTCTCTTCTAGCCATGCAATCCTGAGCTTTTTCATTTTTGTCTGCCTAGCTTCGGATTTCCCTTCGGACTCCCACCTTCCGCAGACCCCACCTAAGTCCAAGTGGCTCAGATCCTCAAGGGCTCCTCCCGGGGGGATCTCGGGTCTCCGTGGTGAAGATTCTGTGGGTCTCCCGGCTCCGACTTCCTGCTCAACTCATGTCCTCTGGAACTCTCATCGTACACTCATCCCCAAGTGACCACTTCTAAGTCCAAGTGACTCGGATCCTCAAGGGCTCCTCCCGGGAAGATCTCGGGCTTCCAATGGTGAAGATCATGTGGGTCTCCCGGTTATGACCTTCGCTGAGAGCCTTCCCTCGATATTGAATTCACCATCTTCTTTAGACAAAAGTTGCCTCCAGAATTAACTCTTCATCATCTGAGCTATGTGCATCGGACTTTCATTCGAGTCCTCCTGTCACCACTGCTATCCAAAAGCAGCTGGTGCTAGTAAGTTGTCTACTTGCCACACTTGCTTTAACTACCTTGAACCAAGAACGGGTCCTCATTCCAGGTTATTGTTCAACTATGCCTTCTGTTCATCCTAGACGTCTTGACCTTGAACTCTGCTTCCTTGATCACTAGAATGTGAGATGCAAGCCTGCTGTCCTGCAATCCGGTACCCTGCTTTTTTCGTGTCTTCAGTGTCTTGTTTATGTCTTGCCTGGATCTTCAATATTCTTCATGTCTTCAGCTACAGTATTATCTTCGCTACAGTTCCTCGCCAAGAATCTTCCAGCGTCTGTCCTTGGACCCTTGATCGTTTCCCGGCGATATGGAGTGTTCCTCCACCCTTCCAAGCTGTTGATAGAAGGCTTGGGGAGGAGGTCTTTAAGGGGGGGGTACTGTTACGATTCCTGCCCGCGGAACCCATCCCGCGGGCAGGCCTCTCCACCCACTTACCCGAGTTGTTGCCGTTCCCCGTGGCCCAGAGTCCGCGGCAAGTTCCTGCCCTGTGTGGCAGGACAGGGCCCGCCAGGAGCCGTCCTTTGCGGCTGTGGCTGCCGCTGCCGCGTCTGCTTTTTTTCTTCGTGGCTGAGCACAACCAGCAGAGACTCCCATGCGGCAGGGCCGCTGCCATCTTCATGCGGCCTGGAAGCTGCACCAGCCAGCTCCTCTCATGGCAGGGAGCTGCGAATCAGTCTCTCTGAGTGGCAGGGGAAAGCCGCTGCCGCTCCGATGTCAGCCTGCGGACTGGAGGCTGCCCCGAAGCCTGCCTGCTCCTTTGCATCTGTGTGCAGGGGGAACGCCACTGTCCAGGGTCCTGCATTCTCCTCTGGGGCCTTCCTAGGTGCCGGCGCACGCCTCTTTTAAGTTATTTAAAGGGCCAGTGGCTGGAAATGCCTGAGGCCCTACAGGAAGTCCTCTTCAGCTTGTTTCCTGTGTCTGCCCTATAAAGGGGCTCCTCTTCAGTCACTCCTGGCCTTCGGATTGGGTTCCACAGTTGTCTGTGTCCTCTTCTTCGGTCCAGGTCCTCCATGGTCTTCTCCTGTTTTGACGGCTTCGTCTTCATGTTCCCGATGTCCTTTGTCTGTGCCTCCAGATGTCTTCATGTTCCTGGTGTCTTTCATCCATGTTTCTAAAGGTCTTCGTGTTCCTGATGTCCTTTGTCCGTGCTTCCAGATGTCTTTGCGTTTCTAATGCCCTTTGTTTGTACTTCCTGATGTCCGATGTCCTTCCTAACATCTTTGCCTTTGCCTCTGCCTCCATGCCTTGGTTCCTTGATGTCCACTTTCCCGGTATGCCGTTGTCGTGGTCCGCAACCAGCCCACAGGCGGGCTGTGTAGGGCACCTCATGGTACAAGGCCATCTTCTCCTCCGCAGTGCAAGCCTCTGGAAGACTTCTGCTTGTCTCCTGAAGTTTTGAATCCTGAGTTGTCTGAAGAATTGTGTATTTTGAATCCTGTGCTTGAATCTTGTCCCGGTCTTCAGAGCCCCTTGCATTTGCGTCCATCCATGCCAAAGACTCTGTTTGAACCTGCTCTGCACCAGCATGGTCTGTGACCAGTCCCGCAGGTGGACTGTGTAGGGCGTGCCCCGGTATATGCCTCTTCAGTATCTTCACCATGTTCCAGTATCAGCCTCCATTATCTCTCCTAGAGTCTGCATCTAGCCCAGCGTGGTCCGTGACCAGTCCCACGGGTGGACTGTGTAGGGCACGCTGCGACGCAGTCTCGACCCAGCATTTTAATGCTATGACTTGATCTTGCTTCTGTATATTCTTGCTGCCGTACCTTGCTCCTGAGTCTTCGTCTACAGAGTCCTTGTCTGAGTCTGCGCCTACGTCTACGTCCAAGAATCTTCCATGTTCCAAGGTCTCCGTCTGCCCTCGTCCTCTGTCCAGCCTACTGCCTATTGCCGTTACCCAGAGGCAGGTCCAAAAGGGCTTGAAACGGTCGGAGGACTGTTCATTGATCAACATTGCGTTGTTGGTCATCCTGGGGCATGCAGGTCCGGTATAGGGTCAGATCTTCCATCTCCTTGTCTTCGCTCCAGCCTTGTCCTGCTCCTTGTTACCCATGCTCGCCCCAGCTCACCTCCCGCGGTGTGTCTTGGGGCTCCTCCCTGAGTTGTGCTGTGGCTCAAGGGCTCACAACACCCGTTCCAGAAACGACCTCGCCTCCGCGCTCGTAACAGAGGTAGTTAAACCTTGGAAGAGTCCTCCAGAAGATCCTAGGTCTGCATGTTTCCTGGACAGATGGGGCAAGTCTGTACAGCATGGCCTGATTGCCCACAGTACATGCAGAGGCCATTTCGTCTGCGGTAGCACCTTTCTTTAGAGGTTAAGTGGCTGCAGCCTAGCTGCATTGGTTCATCCTCTTCACTGGGCACAGAAGATTGGGTGGACGCCGTATGGACAGTTTGAAGGCGGATACCTCCCGAGGTATGTATCTTGGAACTCTTTGATTGTTGAGTCGTCACGGAGTCGATGATCCACTCTACCGGCTAGATCAATAAGAGCCTCCAGGGTCTCTGGTAAATCGCGAGCTTATGTTCTTATGTTCTTATGTTCTTATTCAGGAGACCCTCCAGAAATATGGCACGTAAGCATCCCAGGTCCCAGTGGAGTTCTGAGGATAATGTTTTAAATTCAATAACATAGTCCGGTAGGGGTGTATTCCCCTGTTGAAGGTGTAAAATTGTAGACCCTGCAATAGTCTGACATGCTGGGTCGTCAAACACTGACTTGAAAAGGGTCAGAAACCCAGACAGGTCACTCAAGACTGGGTCGTTGCGTTCCCAGAGGGGTGAAGCCCAGGCCAGGGCTCTTCCTTCTAGTAAAGACAGAATATACGTTGTCTTGGAAACAGCGGAAGGAAAGTATTTAGGTTGTAACGAAAAGTGCAAGCAGCACTGGTTGAGGAAGCCCCTACATATCTGGGCATCTCCAGAGAAGCGTGTAGGGGCAGGTAATGGCACCGTGGTTTGGTCCTTACGCACTTGAGAAGAAGCATTCTTCTCTGGAACAGGATGAGTGCTCAGTCTGACATCCAACTGATTGAAGGTGGTGGTTAATATCTCCAGGGACGTTGGAGATATTAACCACCACGTTGAGCCGCTGGGCCAGGCCAGAAATGGCCTGCAAGGCTGAGAGCTGAGTCGGGTCCATGGAGTTAGCAATCTGTTATGTTTTGTTGGTGTTGTGGGCCCTTGGTCGTAGCAAAAGATGGAACCTCCCACAAAGAGGAGTCCTGTGGGGACTTGCTGTGATAGGCTGGCTCTAATGGTACACACACAAAAGTTCATAGAGTCTTTAATATACAGCCAATGATGGAAATAACCCGAGGAGAGGACAGAGTATCTCTGCACAGAGGTGGGTGGTCCCAGAGGAGTGATTTTGCTGATACTTCGCAATGTGATCTGCGGAGATGAACTCTCACCAATAGACTGCGGATCCGGTAGTGGTCCGCAGAGCGGAGTACGCCGTGAATTCTCGCTGTAGATGGTAAGCCTGTAGGGTAGATCCGCAGTGTTGTCCATAGGAATGTTATTCCCATAGGAATCCCATGGGACACGTCCCATGGGATGGGATGGGATGGGACGGCACACATTTGTATTTCCCATGGTAGTCGATACTTGATATTGTAAAATAAATTGTCATACTTAGATTATATTTTTGAGTGTTAAAGTTAATAAAGTTAATACATTTTGTCGTTTTGCATGTCTCTTTGTACATGTAGTCCTATTTAGTAGACACTAAACGTAAACTTTCATAAATTTAATAATTTTATTTGAACTGTATTCCATATTAATATTGTAATGGGAATCCCATGGGATGGGATGGGATGGGACAGGCATAAATTGCCATGGGATGGGATGGGATGGGACAGAAAAATATGTCCCATGGACAAGCCTTGATCCGGTAGTGGTCCGTAGAGTGGGGTATGCCGTGAATCCACACTGTAGCAAGGTGAGAGAGAGAGAGAGACTGGAAGCTGGGATACTCACTCTGTAGCGATAGGATGAGGAAGGTAGGGACCTCCGAGGAGCTGAGGCCCAGGATGAGGCAAGGTCCCCAAGGAGCGAGTACCTAGAGCATCCTAGCTGGAACAAGCTGACTCCGAAGGGTAAAACAGGAACGTAGCAAGGCCCCCGAGGAGCGGGTACCTGGGTTGTCTGGAGAGAGTACAGAGTGAAGGCATCTGTAACCTGAGTGAAATCAGCAGGAACGAATCCTTGCTAACTCATAGCTGGAATGGAGTTTAGAGTTTAAATACCCGGAGGTAATGACGTCATGCAGAGGGGACACCCCCAAGGTTCCCACCATGACATATGTAAAAGGTGGGACAGCGCGCGTGCCCTAGGTGATCCCAGAAGGAAAATGGCGAATGTAATCGCCCTTGTTGGTCCGGGGATGCCGGAGCGGTCGGCGTGTGGAAGTGGAGGCAGCCATCTTGCCAACTGGAATGGAGAAAGGCAGAAAAGAGGTGAAACAGAGAGGCCTCCGGACCACAGAAGAGGAAGGCTTAGGCTTCGGCCGCGGCCTCCAGGCCGTGAGAAGAAGGAGCTTCGGTTGCAGCTTAGCCGCACGGCAGAAGGCAGGACTGGCCCCAGGCCATGAAGAGGAAGCAGCGGCGGCTCCCAGGCCGCATCGGAGGCCTGGTCGGCGGCGGCTTGAGCTGCAAAGAATGAGGACTTCGGCGGTGGCCTCCTGGCCACGAAGAGGAGAGTCAGTGGCTGCTGGCCCACCACAAGAGAGACAGGACGGCGATGGTTCCAGGCCACGGGGGGAGCGGCAGCAACAGCAGCCTCCTGGCCATAAAGAGGAGGAGTACGGCGGCGGCTTCCAGGCAGAGAAATTGGATGGCGGCGGCAATGGAAGAAAGGTGAGAGGCTGCTTGTGGGCTTGTTTCCACAAGCAGAATCATAACAAGGAGGGCCAGCTAGTAACGCAAGGTGAGGTTTTGGTGGTGGTCTAGGGTTTTGAGGCCAGTTTTACATGCACAGGCACACATAAAAACAGCAAATTTTCACTGATGTGTACTGTGCTGTTCATCTGTCTGTCTGCCTGTGCATGTAAAACTGGCCCCATAACCCTAGACCACCACCAAACCCTCACCTCGAGTTACTAGCTGGCCCTACTATAGTGGTATAAATAGCTGACTTAGATGAGAGCATTATAAAGAGTCTTTCTGTCTCCCAAAATAAGGAAATACCTGTCTGGGCACTTTGCAAACTGTGAAGTGAAAATATCACAGGCATGATAAAATACCTATGCAAAGCATGTGGTGCAGTAACTCAAAAATTACCCTAACCATGCCCCTTTTCCTTATCATGGGCATTATCTGTTATGGGACCGGGCCGTGCCCCGGTCCCTTCTCTTACCTCCAGGCCGGCCCGGCCCGCACGGATGTTCCTTCGGCCATGTAAGCCTGATTCTCAGCCTGCCGCGGCTCTCCCAGTAAGAGGGAGACGCCGCCAGCCCGACGCGCTTGGTCCCACCCCCTAGGCGCGTGTGCGTCCAGGGGCTGGTGTTTTAAAGGGGCCAGCGTGGGAAAACCTGAGAGGATGCCCCAGATGACGTCAGGTGCTGCAGGGTATTTAAACCCTGCAGCTCCATCAGGACAGGGCCTTGCAATGAGGTTCGCTCAGATCCCCCAAGTCTCTAGTTGCTGCGTTGGTCTCTGGATCGTCTCTGCTGTCTCCTGGCTTCTGACCTGGCTCCGTTCCCTGACTACATCTTCAGCTTCCGCGCCTGGCTTTGGTTTGTCTTCTACTTCTGGCTCCGGACCCAGCTTCGTCTTCTGACTACGTCTTCAGCCTCCGCTCCTGGTTTTGGATTTTACTTCTGACCTCTGGCTTCCGACCCGGCTCCGTCCCACGACTCTGTCTTCAGCTTTCGCCCCTAGCTTCAGTTTGGACCTCTGACTCCTGGCTTCTGACTTGGCTTTGTTCCTGGACTCTGACTCTGGCTCTTCCTCCACCTCAGGTATCCGGTACTTGCTGTCCCAGAGGATTCTCCTAAGTCCCAGCGGCTCGGGCTCTCACGGGCTCCTCCCGGGGGAGCCGCGGGCTTCCGAGGGTGAAGTTTCTCCAGCCGTCCTCATTTTCCACCTCTTCGGCCGCTGCCCAGATCCTTGGTCGCATAGGGTCCTGCCTAAGTCCAAGAGGCCCGGGTTCCTACGGGCTCCTCCTCGGGGGACCTCGGGCTTCCAGTGGTGAAGCTCCTCCAGAGTCTCTTCCTTGCCGCCTCCCGGTTGTGACGCTTCCTGTGGGTTCCCACAACGTAACATCCACCGTCTCAGCCGGCCCAAGGGTCCACAACCCTAACATTATCCATGCAAAATTTATAGCATTTTGATTGAATCTAGGGGTTAGTTAGGGATAGAGTGTTAATTACTGATAAACCAATTTCAATCCCAGATATTTATCTCACATCTGCTTATACAAAGCAAAAGTGTGAGGGAGTGTGAGATCTCTGAAGAATTGTTCCTGATCAAGCTCACCACCCATCTGACCTGCATACAGTTGGCGATAAAACTCTAACATAGTTTAAGTAATACCTGTAATAGAAGTATGTACCCTACCCATCTGTTAAGAATGTCATATAGTGCTTGAGCTTAATATTTTTAACCATTGTGGTCAACATTTTTCCCTACCTTATTTCCTTGGTCAGAACTTAAGACTTTTAAACTGCATAATGTGATATACTTCTCTCTGATCAGTAGATGATTTAAAGATTTCTGTACACAATCTATTTGTTGTTGAAGGTCAGAGTCTAGAAATTTAATTATTTTTCTCTACAGAGATCTCAGTTGATCGTGTCATTTCAAAATTTCTCTCTCTCTCTCAATTTTGTCTTTTTTTTTTTTTTGCAAAATCATTTTTTATTGTGAAGACGCACAGTGTCACAGTTACATAAAGATATAACGATACCAACACAGTAACCAGTAAGACAGAGAGGGTATGCAAATCTTCATTTATTCATCATCCCCCACCCCTAGATGCAACTAGAAATCCCCAAGCGAGTCAAACTCACAGGCAACCCAAGCACTCCATTCACACCACTTGATACTCACCCATACACCATTCTCGCCATCCAACAAACATGACCTCTCCCCCCCACCCACCCCCAACCCCTGCCCAAAAGCCCCAGGACTCATAGCCAAGAAAACGTGCATGGATGAAAACAAAAACATCATAGTCCACTCAAGTTGTAGATGCAGAAGAAACAGTAGAATACCAATGTACATGGTAGCCTGCTGTAATCAGATGACCTTGAAAGGCGGGCAAGAGAAGAGAATAATAGTGTGCCCAACAATCAGCATATTTCTTGTCTGTATTCTTAGGCGAGGTGGTATAGTCCATCCTCTCCATCATGTCCATCATACAATGATGCCAGGCTGTAATGGATGGCTTGAGTAAGGGATCAGTCCAGTCAGCCAGTATCGCACAACATGCTAACAAAATCGCAATCCTGCTGAAATGATCCTGGGCCCCAGTGCATTTTGCAGGCAGCGCCTGTGGTCCAGACAGGAGGAGCGCTGCTGACATTTTAAGAGGTAGCTGAATACATTTAGCAATACAGTCCATGACCTGGGCCCAAAAAACCTGTAGGGATGAACAAAATATCAGCCAATGGAGCAGAGTACCTTCCACCTGTGAACATTTATTTCTTAGTGGAGAGGGAAGGCGGCCCATATGGAAACGACGCACATCATCACAGATGGTGTGGTGTATAATCCTAAAGTGTAAATCATGCAGACCACCATCCTTCAGGTGTTTGTGAAGAGAAGTAAAGCAGGAATTGAGAGAGGTAACCACTATGTCCATTACACAATAGTTGGCCCAATAGTTGGCCAGGAGATCGAGGTGTGTTGCGGGCAGCAAGCTTTTTATCATCCACTCCAACCTTTTATAGAGTTATATGAATACGCAAATTCAAACAGTCTATTAGCGAAAGTGGTTTCCTTCAAGAACTCCACCTGTTGCCAATGAAAGGTCTGCAAGTAGTTTCGCGCTTGGAGGTAAGCGAAGAAAAACTTAGGCTGAAGCTGATAATTTTGAACCATAGTCTCATAGCATAACACTTGAGGGGTGTCTTCCTCAAAGTAGTGGAAAGCATACATAAGGCCATGATGGACCCTCATCTGAAAAACCCCACTGGCACCCACGCCCGGCTGAAAATCACAATTACCCACTAATGGGGTTAACAATGCGAAAGGACTAGGTAGATGGTAAAGATTGCGTAGCCATCTCCAAGCCCGTCGACAAGGTTGCAACAAACATTTGGGAACGGCCAGCGGTTGGAACTTGGCCGCCGGCACCTGCACTAAATATAGGGGAGACCAGGGTTGAGCCATGCATGTTAACAGCCCCTCCTTGCAGTAATTATAAGTATCAATAATCCATTCTCCAATAAATCGCATCTGGCAGGCAATGTTGTAGACACGGAAATCAGGCAGTCCCATCCCTCCCTGTGTCTTAGGATACATCAAAAGTTTGATATTTAATCCGAGCACGCTTGCCCGCCCATAAGAATTTAACCATCCCCACCTGGAATTTCTTAAGATCACGAGTGGTAAGCCAAATGGGAAGCATATGAAGCTTATATAACAGTTTAGGAACAATCATCATCTTTATTAATGCGCAGCGCCCGGAGAAAGTGAGAGGGATAGACTGCCAAGCCTGCAACTGCTGCCCAAGATTAACCAAGATTTCCCGGATATTGAGCTCATATAGTTGATCCAACTCTCTAGGGACCCAAACCCCCAAATATTTCAATTTCCCGGGTGCCCATGTAAAGGGAAAGGAACCAGGCCAAGATGTATTTCCAATTTCCCTTTCATTGCCAAACTTATGGAGAGACTGGTCAATACCCAACTCTCCGACTACCTAGACAATCACAAAATTCTCTATCCAACTCAATATGGTTTCCGTAAATCTTTAAACACTGAATCCCTCCTAATCTCACTCACAGATTACTTCATTATGGGCCTAGACAAAGGACATTCATACCTACTAGTACTACTTGACATCTCTGCCGCTTTCGATACAGTGAATCACTCTATCCTACTAAATCGCCTATCAGACATAGGTATATCTGGAACAGTCCTCAGATGGTTTGAGTCCTTCCTCAGTAATAGACACTATAAAGTCAGAATAAACAACAAAGAATCCCCCAGCATCAAATCCACCCTAGGAGTACCTCAAGGCTCTTCCCTCTCCCCCACCCTCTTTAATATCTACCTACTGCCCCTCTGCCAGCTGCTAGCAAATTTGAAATTAAAGCATTTCCTATACACTGATGACGTGCAGATTTTGATTCCCATAACAGAATCCCTACCCAAAACCCTCAAGTTCTGGGACGGCTGCCTTCACTCTATTAACCTCCTCCTCACCAGCTTAAATCTAGTACTCAATTCAGCCAAGACTGAACTCCTCCTCATTTCCCCAGATCACAACGACCTTTCACAGCTGACCCCCTCCACCACCACGGTGACACAAGCAAGAGATCTTGGTGTGATTCTAGACAACCGTCTGAACTTAAAGAAATTTGTCAACAACACAACCAAGGACTGCTTCCACAAATTACAAATTCTAAAAAGACTTAAACCACTCCTCCACTTCCACAACTTTAGGACGGTCCTCCAGGCTACCCTATTTTCCAAGATAGACTACTGCAATGCCCTCCTGCTGGGACTCTCCGCCTCTACCACTAAACCCCTTCAGATGCTTCAGAATGCTGCCGCCAGAATTCTGACAAACTCCAACCGAGGAGATCACATCACGCCCATTCTCAGGAATCTCCACTGGCTCCCTATAAGCTTCAGAATCCTGCATAAGTCCCTCATCATTATTCACAAGACCATACACAATCAGCACTCACTCGACCTACATATCCCGTTACGTCTGCACACTATAAGAGAGGCCTATAAAGGAACCCTCCACGCCCCTACCACCAAATCCACCCTTCGTACGTACATCCACCAGGGAACGGGCCTTCTCTACAGCGGGGCCATCCATCTGGAATACCATGCCTCCAGACCTCAGACAGGAACCCTGCCTGTTAACCTTTAGGAAAAAACTCAAGACCTGGCTGTTCCTCAAGCCTTCACATAACCTGATCCTATCTCTCATAATCCCTCCCTCTACCCCCCCCTCCTAATTCCTTGCTCTGGGAAAGCCACAACCTTATCCATTTGTTAAATCCCCTCCAGTACTGCCACTGCACTGCATTGTAGCCACACTTATTTTCTTTATAGTTTACAAGTTCTATATTTATAGAGTGTTCTATATGTGATCCATGGCACAACCAGTACTTACCTTGTTAAGTTTATATTGTTAAATCTCTGTCATCTGCTCTCTCAGTTACCCAAGTTCCCATAACCCTTGTTTATTGTAACTTATCTTCTTCTTTAATGTTAATGTTATAATACCCCTGTTCCATGTGAACCGATATGATATGATATGTTTCATGAATAAATAAATGCAGGGAGATGGGAATTTAAGGCTAAAGCCTCCGACTTGGAAAAATTAATGCAAAGGCCCGCGATTTCCTTAAACTGTGTGAAGATGGAAAGTATGACCGGCACACTCTGCCAAGGCCGGCCGACAAATAATAGAATATCGTATGCGAACAGAGCGAGTTTAATGGGGTGCCCACCCAAACTAAGCCCCCAGAATCCGGTAGTGCGTTGAAGTTTTTCAGCTAATGGCTCAATTGCCAATACAAATAACAGAGGGGAAAGCGGACATCCTTGACGCACCCCACATTGTAAAGGGACTGAGGCTGTCAAGTCCCCGTTAATAAGAAGTCGAGCACTGGAGTTTTGGTATAAGACCTGTAACCATGAAACAAAGTCCCCTATGATCCCATATTGTTGAAGGACCCAAAACATATAGCCCCAGGATAGGGAGTCAAAAGCCTTTTCAGCATCTAGACTAAGGACTAGGGCCTCCTCCTGTGAATGATAACTAAGGGCTGCAATGAGACGTCTCACATTTTGGACCCCTTGCTGCCGTTGGACAAAGCCAGTCTGATCTGAGTGTATCAAAGTAGGCAGGACATTACTAAGCCGAGCCGCTAGGACTGCTGCAAGGATTTTGATGTCAACATTAATGAGGGAAATGGGTCTGTAAGACCCCATATCCTTTGGATCCCTCCCTTTCTTTGGTAGAAAAATAATTGTCGAACAATTTTCTTCCAGTGGGAGGTTTGGGCTCTGAAGCAAAGAATTATAGTAAGATACTAGACTCAGCAACAAAGAAAACTTTAAAGCTTTTAAAACTCATTGCTAAGTCCATCTGGACCAGCCGCCTTTACCTTTTTAAGTTTCTGTATAATGGCAAAGAGTTCAGAGTCCACAATCCATGCGTTCAGCGCCTGGAGCTGATCACCAAGCGGTGGAAGCCAAACAAAGTTTTGAAAAAACTCCGCCGTCACAGATGAATTGTGTGGTTTGGAGGCGTACAATGTCTTATAATAAGCTACGAAACGAGCTTCAATGTCTTTCTGATGAGTGCAATAGGCTCCATCATTTCTCCTAACCCCAGTAATAAAGGATTTTGTCTTTCAGGGTCTAACTAAATTGGCAAGGAATTTACCTGGGACATTCCCTTGTTTGAACAGCTTATATTTAAAATATCGTAAAGATTTGGAGGCCCTTTGATGCAGAACATTATTTAAGGCTTGACGCACCCGATCCGCCTCCTGTTTATTCACTACGGTGGAATCCCTTGCAAATTTGCCCTGCGCTTGTTTTAATTCTGCGGTGAGGCGCAATATTTCAGCATTCCTCTGCTTATTCCGTGTAGCAACATAAGCTATAATTTTACCTCTCATGACCGCTTTGCCAGCTAGCCAGAGCATTTGTGGGGCAATATCGGGCTTGTTATTAAAATTAATATATTCTTCCCAGCCATTTTTAAGGTATTCTTGAAAGCGTACGTCAGAGTCCAATTCGGGAGGCATTCGCCAGGAAAAAGCCGAGGGAGGGGACTTACCCATGCGGAAAGTGACAGAAACAGGAGCATGATCAGAAATGGAAATAGTCCCTATGGTAGCAACAGTAACCCGAGGGAAAACATTTTTCAGGTATCAAAATATAATCCAGCTGGGAGTGGGAACCATGAGGGTGAGAAAAAAAAGTAAAATCTTGGTTCCCTGGGTGCAGTAGTCTCAAATATCTATTAAATTTAACTCGTGACAAAGAAAGTTGATGCCCAAGTGTAGGTCATTACCACTCAAAGGCCTCAGGGGCTTACAGTCAACTTGCTTGTTTATAATAGTATTAAAATCTCCTCCTAAAATAAGGTCACAGTCAGGCAATTTAGTTAAAATACCTACCAGATTGACAAAATAATCGTGGGAGTAGACATTTGGAGCATATGCATTACAGAAAGCTATGCACTGTTAGTAAAGTGTCACCACCACCACCACATATCGACCCTCCACTAGGGATGTGAATCGTTTTTTGACGATTTAAAATATCGTCCGATATATTTTAAATCGTCAAAAATCGTTAGGGCCACGATACAATACCAATTCCCCCGATTTATCATCAAAAAATCGTAAATCGGGGGAAGGGGGAGGGCAGGAAAACCGGCACACTAAAACACCCTAAAACCCACCCCCGACCCTTTAAATTAAATCCCCCACCCTCCCGAACCCCCCCCCCAAATGCCTTAAATTACCTGGGGGTCCAGCGGCGGTCCGGAACGGTCTCCTGCAATTGAATCGTGTTGTCTTCAGCCAGCGCCATTCTGCGCCGCCATTTTGCAAAATGGCGGCGCAAAATGGCGGCGGCCATAGACCAACACGATTCGACTGCAGGAGGTCGTTCTGGACCCCCGCTGGACTTTTGGCAAGTCTTGTGGGGGTCAGGAGGCCCCCCCAAGCTGGTCAAAAGTCCCTGGGGGTCCAGCGGGGGTCCGGGAGCGATTTCCTGCTGCGAATCGTTTTCCGTACGGAAAATGGCGCCGGCAGGAGATCGACTGCAGGAGGTCGTTCAGCGGGGGTTCCGGACAAGTCTGTGTCATTCAGGGAACATTGCCTGGCTCCAGCAAGGATATAAAGAACATAAGAACATAAGAAAATGCCATACTGGATCAGACCAAGGGTCCATCAAGCCCAGCATCCTGTTTCCAACAGTGGCCAATCCAGGCCATAAGAACCTGGCAAGTACCCAAAAACTAAGTCTATTCCATGTTACCATTGCTAATGGCAGTGGCTATTCTCTAAGTGAACTTAATAGCAGGTAATGGACGTCTCCTCCAAGAACTTATCGAATCCTTTTTTAAACACCACTATACTAACTGCACTAACCACATCCTCTGGCTACAAATTCCAGAGTTTAATTGTGCATTGAGTAAAAAAGAACTTTCTCCAATTAGTTTTAAATGTGCCCCATGCTAACTTCATGGAGTGCCCCCTAGTCTTTTTACTATCCGAAAGAGTAAATAACCGATTCACATCTACCCGTTCTAGACCTCTCATTATTTTAAACATCTCTATCATATCCCCCCTCAGCCGTCTCTTCTCCAAGCTGAAAAGTCCTAACCTCTTTAGTCTTTCCTCATAGGGGAGCTGTTCCATTCCCCTTATCATTTTGGTAGCCCTTCTCTATGCCTTCTCCATCGCAATTATATCTTTTTTGAGATGCAACGAACAGAATTGTACACAGTATTCAAGGTGCGGTCTCACCATGGAGCGATACAGAGGCATTATGACATTTTCCGTTTTATTCACCATTCCCTTTCTAATAATTCCCAACATTCTGTTTGCTTTTTTGACTGCCGCAGCACACAGAACCGACGATTTCAATGTGTTATCCACTATGACGCCTAGATCTCTTTTTTGGGTTGTAGCACCTAATATGGAACCCAACATTGTGTAATTATAGCATGGGTTATTTTTCCCTATATGCATCACCTTGCACTTATCCACATTAAATTTCATCTGCCATTTGGATGCCCAATTTTCCAGTCTCACAAGGTCTTCCTGCAATTTATTACAATCTGCTTGTGATTTTAACTACTCTGAACAATTTTGTGTCATCTGCAAATTTGATTCTCACTCGTCGTATTTCTTTCCAGATCATTTATAAATATATTGAAAAGTAAGGGTCCCAATACAGATCCCTGAGGCACTCCACTGCCCACTCCCTTCCACTGAGAAAATTGTCCATTTAATCCTACTCTCTGTTTCCTATCTTTTAGCCAGTTTGCAATCCACGAAAGGACATCGCCACCTATCCCATGACTTTTACTTTTCCTAGAAGCCTCATATTTATTTATTTATTTATTTATTTGCTTTTATATACCGACATACAATCGAGATATCACATCGGTTTACATATAACTGAGTGAATAGGGCAGGTTCTGCCTTATTTTACATTGTAACATGGTAACTTGTCAAGGAAATAAAAAGATGAGTATATATTTTAACATTTATAAGATATTAAGGTAATAGCAATTCAAAGTAATATAAATACAGGCTTACATCGTATGGGGTATTTTGTAATTTATAACAATTTACATTGCAACGAGGAGACTTGAGGAAGTCAAGTCTCATGAGGAACTTTGTCAAATGACTTCTGAAAATCCAAGTACACTACATCTACCGGTTCACCTTTATCCACATGTTTATTAACTCCTTCAAAAAAGTGAAGCAGATTTGTGAGCAAGACTTGCCTTGGGTAAAGCCATGCTAACTTTGTTCCATTAAACTATGTCTTTCTATATGTTCTGTGATTTTGATGTTTAGAACACTTTCCACTATTTTTCCTGGCACTGAAGTCAGGCTAACCGGTCTGTAATTTCCCGGATCTCCCCTGGAGCCCTTTTTAAATATGGGGGTTACATTAGCTATCCTCCAGTCTTCAGGTACAATGGATGAGGAAGGAGAGTCCCTCAGGTGCCCTACACAGCACGTGGGGCTGGTCCCGGACCATGCTGTAGACTCGGATGAAAGACATAGAATCAAGGACACAGGCAGGAATGAGCAAGACCCTCAGGCGCCCTACACCTCACGTGGGGCTGGTCACGGACCACACTGTCCCCTATGCGCTCTACACAGCTGGAAGGCTGATCGCGGACCATGAGGGAAGCGGGGCAAGCTGTAGATGTCTCTTAGTACAGGAGCGAAGCAACCCCTTGGGACCTCCGGAGTTGGGACAGGATACAAGGAGATGAGGCTTGGCACTTGGCAATTGAAGACCTAACCTTGGACAAGGACTCTCCGGAGGAATGGGTACTTTGGGACCTGGAACATGAGGACTGGGACCACAACAGGAAGGGAACAAGGAACATCACTGGACTTGGACTCACAGACATTTTGGAACTAGGAACATCTTGGAACTAGGAACATCTTGGATCAGACTGCAGGGCTTGGAACGGAATCTTGGAACATGGAACATCTTGGAACAGACTGCAAGACTTGGAACGGAATCTTGGAACAGACTGCAGGGCTTGGACTCATGGACATCCGGACTTGGAACAGATATCAGAATCTGGACTCACTGACATCCAGACTTGGAACCGACATCAGAATCTGGACTCACTGACATCCAGACTTGGAACCGACATCAGAATCTGGACTCAGTGACATACGGACTTGGAACCGACATCAGAATCTGTATTCATGGACATCTGGACTTGGAACCGACATCGGGATCTGAACTCCTGGACATCGGGATCTGAACTCCTGGACATCCGGACTTGGAACAGACATCAGAACTGAAGAGAAGTCTTTAGGAGCATCTGGAAAGATGTGAAGATGCTGAAGGAAAGGAGCAAGGCCTTCTTATAGGACCCATCCAGGAAGTAGGCAGAGACTGAGACTTCGGTGGGGCCGTGGCCACTTCCTGCCACTGACCCTATAAAAGAATTGAAGAGGCGCACGCCGGCACCTAAAGGAAGGCCAGAGGTAGGCTTGCAGGACCCTGGACAGCGGCCCTGCAGAGCAGGAGGAGGCAGGCCATGTCAGCGGCATCTCAGCCGTGCAGGAGGAGGTCCCAGAGGCAGACAACGTCAGCGGCATCCATGCCGCTGAGGAGCAGGCCTGCTGAAGATGGCATGGGTGGCGGCCTTGGCGGCAGCCCCAGGCCACAAAGAGGGGAGGCCTCCAGGCCACAAGGAGGAGGGCATCCAGTAAAGGCTCCAGGCTGCGGGGAGCGGCAGCATCCAAGACAGGACCCGGCAGCGTCAGTGGCGGCACAAGGCCGCGAAGGTAAGGCCCTGTCCGCAAGAAGCGCAGGCAGGGGCACAACAATAGGACTGTGAATAATAGCTTTCCCTGAATTCCAGAACACCTCACCAGAGAAATCTTCAGTTGCATAAAATGCCACACACATATGTCTCATTTATTTTTGAAATATTCATAAAACTCATCATGAAACAATATGGGCTGCAGCCTCCAGCAAAATGTTGAAGATTCATTCACACCTAAAGAGAGCTCCAACATAATTGGGGCATGATCAGATATGGTAAAGTAACAATAGCTGCAGCATTCACCTTGTTAAACAGAGAAGCTAAGTGTTGTGCCCGTCGGTCGCAGACGGCTGCGACCTCTCATACTCACCTCTTTTTTCCCTGCACCATCAATCATTGGGAGAATGGCGGCCTCCGCCAACCAACGCCGACTTCCCCGGCGTCCCCAGGACAGTGTGGGCACTGCCAACTGCCATCTTTCTTCCGGCATCACTTAGGCGCGCGCGCAGGGCCTCCTTATGAATACATCATGGCGGGAACCTCGGGGGGGGGGATCCCTCACAATGAAGTCAACACCGCTAGTGTATTTATACTGACTGGTCTGTTGCTAAGGCGAGTTAGCAAGGACTTCTCTCGCTTGTTAAATCCGCTCTACTTGGATCTTCTGTTCCAGACTCTCCTCCTGGCATTTGGATGCTCAGAGTACCCGCACCTCGGGGGCTCTTCCGCATCTTGGCTATTCATTCCTCAGAGGGCCCTCTTGCCTGTGGCTTCCTGACCCGCTCCTCTGGTATCTCTGCTGGGACTTCCTTGTGTGAATACATTCTTCAACTTCTATCATCCTCACTGAAGATTCCACGGCGTACCCCGGTCTCCGGGCCACTACCGTTCTTCATTCTGTCTACGCTGCTCTATCTGTGCCAGGATACTGCACCATCTACACTGGGTCTACGGCCTGGTTCCTGTATCACCGACCTCTGCCTGCCTAGTACAGCTTCCTCGGCATACCCCGCGCTGCAGGCCACTACCGGATCTTCGCTCAACGGTATTTACAACAGCCTGCTGGAATCTCTGGGTGTACCCCGCGCTGCGGGCCACTAAAGGACCTTCATATCTACATCATCATCCATTGCTCCTACCATGTGACAGGGGCCGGCCAATGGCATGCATACCCTGTCACATGCTAAGGGCAAAGGGCCATTGGCTCCATTTTGATTAGTGGCAGCCGACGGCCACTAATCAAAATGGCAGCCGACGGCCCAAGAGTGAGAGATCGCTCCCGGGACCCCCACTGGACCACCAGGTACTTTAAAAATTTTGGCAGGGGGGGGGTCGGGAGGGTGGAGGATGCGAAAGAATTCAATTTAAAGGGTCGGGGTGTTTTGGGTTTTTTCGGCTCGACACAGACGATTAAAACAGGTAAGAATCGCGGGAACGAAGATTTCCCGCGGTTTTTACCCGAACTCAATACCGGAAATGAGTCCGGTACCGATTCACATCCCTAGTGTTTATTACATTTCCCGCTCCTCAGGTTATGTACTATCTTTTCTCCTTAATTAAGTCTCTCTCACAGCTGTGTCCTACATCGTTGAGACCACACCCACTGTTGGTGAGGCCCACGGGGCTCCTCCCTGTGGGTGGAGACATTTCTCACCTCGGCCCGAGGTTCACAAATTCATCAAAACCATAACACTGAGATGAAAAAATAATTTATTCTGGAAAAGGAGTGATACACTTTCGAATGGTATGTAAAATCTAGCACTGTGGAATGTAATACCCACCAGACATCAATCACCTGGAGCTCCCTTAGAAGAAAAGAAACTCCTTCCTGCGGTTTATGGGCAAGTTTAGTTCTTATTGGTCTAGTGTCTAGGTCTAAACATATGAGCAAATTAAAATCACTAAGGATTATCTTGTGCTGCAAAAATTGGCCTAACTCTGCAACTAAGTTAGTAAAAAAAAGCTTGTTTAAATACATTGAGGGCATAAACATTACATAGGACAAATTTTGATTGTGCTATGGAGCCACGGAATATAATCTAGCATCCTTCCTTATCAATTATTTTCTTCTCCAGTACAAAGGGACATTGCTTGTGAATGAGAACCCCCCCCCCCCCCCCCCCCGGTTGTCTACTAGAGTATGATACATAATGGCATTGCCCCACCCAATCTTGTTTTAACTTCCTATGTTTAGTGTCACTAAGACAAGTCTCCTGAAGATATACTATAATGTGACTTTTCCTTCTTAAGAAGAGATAGGATTTGTTTTCTTTTTATAGAATGGACACCATCCACATTAAAGGATACGACCTTCAGATTAGCCATACTTGACGAACCATAAGGAATCCTTGCAAGTAGTGAATAATGAGAACACAGTGTAAGATGTCACCCAGCCTCAACATCCCAAAACTTTCAATACCATAAAAACATTTCCATTCAAGTTTATCAAAGCCCAAGTAAAGGACTTCCCTCTTAACATATCTTACATACAGACAGGCAACATTTGCATTCACAAAATCACTCTTTCACAAACACGCCACGAATCACACTCAGCACACAGTGCCCCCGCCCCCCCCCCAACATACAACACTCCATCCAAAACAGAAATAGAATCCATTAACCTCCAAGGGACTGTATCTTCATACTCATATTCTTTAGACTTCTAAAGATAAGCGTGCCAGGCCCAAAATATAGTGAAAATAAAAGGCACTTCCCATGCTAAAGCATCGAAATTACAGAGTTCATATGCAATGATAAGATGATGATTCAGTCAGTCTTTTTTTTTTTTTAAGAGTTTGAGATTATATGATATAGTGAATCCAGGATAATAATAATTAGAGCAGCTGAACACAAATAAAAATGAAATAAAAATGAACAGAAGCAAACAAGCGTTCAGCAACATGCTAGGCTAGAAACGGTCATGTAAACGGGTACATTATCAAATTGTAGCGCTCTACATTGCAAAAGGCAATATAATAGAAGAAAGAACTGGCATTTCTTGCTGCCGAACTCTCAACAAAACCAATCAGAGTTATATAGATCCAATATCAACCCATCTATCACTTAGCTCAAATAAAGTATGTGTCAGAGTTCTCCATATCACTGCCGTATACCAAGTTACAGCTATCCGGTAACTTTGCAGCACAATCAATACAGCATAGGTGGAAGATGAGAAGAAAAAAAAAATAAGCCAGACCAGCTTGGTGGCAAAAAGGTGCAAAACATGAAGACTGCACTAGAAAGACAAAAGCAAAAAGTATTTTATAATTGTTCAGGCCAACAATATGGAATAGGTCCAGCAGGTCAGCAGACACTAACTATACCGTCTTGCTTGTGACTAGAGTATATTTATGCTAGTTTCACACTGCTGTTTCTCCACAAGAATTAACTGTCACAGTAGAGCTTTGAAACCCAGAAGTAATTGCAGATTAAAAGCAGGATGGTTCACTAATAAAACTGTGATTATAGCAATGCTCTTGGCCGTGCCAGGCTTAGTTGTCATTCTTGCTGCCCGAGTGATTCATCCATAAATTTAGTAGCTTGATCAACTGTTAGCGCTGTAAATGTCTTGCCTTCATGGAAGATCCTGAGTTTTGCTGGATATTGCAATGTAAATTTGACTCCTTTGCGAAAGAGCTCCAAACATACATGCAAGAATGCCCTTCTGTTTTCCAATACTTTGCCAGTAATCATTGAAGAGTAACAGATGTGCATCTTTATATTGGAGAGGCTTGGCAATTTGCTGTTTTTTATACAGTGAGCATCCAAATTTTATCCACAAAATCTTGTATCTTTGCCACCACAGGTCTTGCTTTATTTTCTGCTTTTCCTGGGCACCCCATTCTGTGAATGCATTCAATCACAATCGGTTCTGTTTCTAGAGATAGACCGAGGGCCTCAGGAAGCCAAATTTGAGTCAAATGCATTAAATCCGGACCTTTATCTGACTCTGAAATCCCTATCAGATGAAGATTATTATGACGATTCTGATTTTCTTGGTCTTCCAGTCGTTCCAAAAGAAGTGCATTTTCATTTTTTTATGGTCAACAGTTCGGTTTCCATCTGGTCCATTGCCATTTCCTGAGTCAGTATTCTATTTTCCAGACCATCCACTCAATTTGAATGAGACTCCAACCCATCTTTCAGTAGCTTATTCAGTTTGTCTTCCAACGCAACCAGTCCATTTTTCAAGATCTCCTTAATGAGTTCAGCTTTTAGCTCCTGTATTGCCTGTTCGAATTTTGATGCCATCTTATTTTCGCCAAGTTTCCCTTTTTCTCTGGATACTCTAGGCATTTTTGTGGTCATCCCAGTAATGCAAATACAAGCTTGGATAGAATGGCTCTGCCACATTAATATTGCATGAGAAGTCATACAAAGTTAGAAAAAGAGTAGGCCTAGCTGGAGTTCTTCACCCTTGTGGCTTCTCAGCTTCGTGTCATCATTGGAGGTCCAACCTTCTATTCTTGAACCTGTTTGTGCAATCTTCTCTCTCTTTGAGGTTGCTTTTGTGCTACAGGTTTAAGACAGCCTATTTAAGCTATGCTTATTGATCATTATAATACTCAGAAAATTGTTCCTTTTAAGAGTCTGTTTAATGTTTATGCATGTCCTGCAATCACCCTAATTTACTAAAACCTAATTTACTAAAACAGTAGCTCTATGTTTACCTTATTGCTAATCCTCATTGTGCCTTACTCTGAAGGACTTCTCTCACATTATTTTCTTGATTTTACTTAATTTGGATGTACCTATGCTGTATCCTGTGATGTCTATTTGCTTACCTTACTGTCCCTTTATTTTCTTGAATTAGTATAACCCTATGATCTCAGATCTCTTTTGAGATGCTATATCCATTGATGTTTTTATGTTCATCTTGCTGTGCTTCTATTTGAGAGTCTAAGACTATAAAAGTTGACTCGCTATAACATGTTTTTCAATCACACTCCTAGTTTTTGAAACTCTCTTCCAGAGGTTTGTTATGGTTTTGAGGTGTTGGAGAGGATTGTTGGGCACTGCGGTGATGGCCACTCCCACGGGGAGGAGCCCCGTGAGGAACCGCAGTACTAGGCTTGACTCGAGACACTCAAACACAGAAGATTTGTCTTTTATTATACAGCTGGATGATACCACCAGAAGTGGCAGGAGTGAGGTGATCCAGTAGAAGCAGTCCAGGGGTCCTTGGCAGAAGAGACCTGTCTCACAATGATAGATGTTACCAGCACACGGTAGTATAGGGAGTTCCAGATGCAGGATCCCAGTGCTGAGCTGTAGATGAGACAGACTGACAAAGTTAGATTACCCAGTGGTAGCGGTATAGTTGGAGATCCCAACAGGCAGAAGTAGTTGGATTGCAGGCACTAAGGCAGGGAGAGCAGGCCCTCGAGGAGCGAGTACCTATTTCAGGTACCTATCCCAGATAGGTACCTGAAAGAAAGCAAAGGGCCCCCGAGGAGCGGGTACCCAGGTTAGATGAAATACCCTGAAGGGCAGAGAGAGCTTCCAGTGGCAGCACGGAAGCGGCAGAGTAGCTCAGTCCAGAGGCGTATCCAATCCTTGCTAATTCGAATTGTTAGCAAACGAAGGGCAGGCTAAATACCCGGATGGCGTAACGTCTCTCGAGAGGGACGCCCCTGAGGTTCCCGCCATGACGAGGATAAAGATGTGGGTGGTGTGCGCACGCACACCCTAGGAGGCCCTCAGGAGAAACATGGCGGATAGCCTTGCCATTGCTGTTCTGGGGACGCCGGAGAGAGTGGCATGCAGACGTGTCGGTAGCCATCTTCCCAAGGCTAGCAGAGAGAGCAGGAAGAAAGGTGAGGCACAGAGGTTGAAACCGTCTGAGACAGACGGACGCAACAAGGTTCTGCATTTGGCAGATAGCATGAAGACATTCAAGACCTTTCCTTTTCAGTCAGGCCTATTAATATTTTTTGAATCCTTTAATACTTGATGGAGCAAGATCTGTGGAGTGTACAAGTTGCTATGTGTT
Organism: Rhinatrema bivittatum; assembly: GCF_901001135.1. Taxonomy (NCBI): domain Eukaryota; kingdom Metazoa; phylum Chordata; class Amphibia; order Gymnophiona; family Rhinatrematidae; genus Rhinatrema; species Rhinatrema bivittatum. The sequence goes on from NC_042615.1 coordinate 698,443,340, forward strand.
ATTATTTGTGATAATTGTGGGTGGATCCTTGGGCCGGAGGCAGATGACCACGCCCACGGGGGAAGATCCCGAGAGGGACCACCGGTCAGGCTCAGAGTTGGGAGACAGACACACACTAGTTCTTTTATTAAACTGTTTTAGAGAACCACCAGAGGTGGCAGTAGTGAGCTGGAAGAGCCTGGCTGGGCTGTAGTCCCTCAGGCACTGGAACAGCGATCCCAGGATGGCTGAGCTGTAGAGAAACTGAAATAGTGAGTAGTAGGGATGTGAATTGTTTTTTGACAATGTAAATTATCGTCCGATATTTTTAAAATCGTCATTAATCGTTAAAGAGTGCGAAAAAATAGAAATTTCCCCGATTTATCGTAAAAAAATCGTTAATCGTCTTAGTGCGCACTAACGGGAGTACCCATTGTTAGTGCACACTAACAGAAAATGATACAATTTGACACTTTACAGGTCAGTTAAGGTCAGTTAGGAATGAATATGTATTCCTATTGGCTGCCCTCTTATTTATTGATGTTACCAAGGTTCCCACTGAGGTGATGGTTTAATATATGGGGGATGGGAAATGGAAACGGTTGGTAGCTTGACAAAAAAAGTAATGTGATGAGGGGAGGGAAAGGGGGAAGTGAAGGGCCAAGCAGTCCCACTCCCTGGTCTCTGAAAGACAGATCTTTTCAGAAAATCAGAGCTGCTGAATGCAGGGGCTGTCTCCCCCTTCATATCCCTCTCCCCCCCCCTCCCACTGCTGGTATATGGGAGAGGGAAGGGGAAGGAAAGGGGGAGGTGAAGGGCCAAGCAGTCCCACTCCCTGGTCTCTGAAGGACAGATCTCTTCAGAAAATCAGAGCTGCTAAATGCAGGGGCTGTCTCCCCCTTCACATCCCTCTCTCTCTCCCCCCCCCCCCCCCCCCCCCCATTCACTGTGCTCAAGTTTGCAGTTCCTGTGTTAAACTAAACTTCTTTTTTTTTCACTAGAGTAGAATAAAATAAAATGAAGTACTTTGTGTATTAAACTAAAGAAACTTTACATAAAATGAAATTAAGCACTTCTCTATTTAATATGCTACTTTAGTGAAACAAAACATTTAATAAAGAAACTTGCAACCTGAGCTTCAAAACATTAACACACTATAGAAAAACTAAACAAAAAACTTTATTATTAATTTATTATACTTACAGTGGTTAAATTTAAAGAGCAGGCTGAGGCTAGACTGGCTACTGCTGGCACTGTCACTGCTGCAGCCTGCTGGCACTTTTCTGTTTTTTCTCTTTCTGGCTAGTGCGTGCTATATCTGGTAGCAAAATGGCCATGGGGAACAGCACCAAGCATGCGCGGCTTAGTGCGCACTAAATCGCGGTTAGTGCACACTAACCGCGATTTAGTACACACAAAAATAAATTAGTTAAATATATGGTTCTACATTCCCATTGGCTGTCTCCAAGGTGGTGGCAACCAATGGGGATGCAGAACGATACCTCTAGCTAACGAACATTTCCTCAAATGTTACTTTTAAACCATTAAGTAACAATTTTTGATAGTGCGCACTAACCTTCCTTTAGTGCGCACTATTCGGGAAAACGATTTTTTTACTAAAAAAAATCATGCCGATCACGATTTTTTTCTCCCACCAGACGAACCCGATCGTTAAAACGATCGGGCACACGATTCACATCCCTAGTGAGTAGGCAGTGTATGCAGAGTTCAGGAACAGAACCTTGATGGTAACACTCACACAATAGTCTCTTGGAACAGCCCAGGAGCTGGAATGAAGTAGGCCGTCGAGGAGCGAGTACCTGGTTCCAGGGAAAGCTCTGAGAGAGAGATGGTAACTCACTGGTGTTGTAGGCAGCAATGACTTCCTGGCAGAAGTTATATTCAGGAGCAGGTCCGGGAACGTGGGCCCTCAAGGAGCGAGTACCGGTTCCAGACTGCAACCTGAAAAGCAAGAGAGAGAGCGAGGCCCCCGAGGAGCGGGTACCCCTGGTAAAGTCCGAGGAGGCAGAGTAGCAAGGTAAGCGGAGAGCAAATCCCATCCGCAGCGATACCTGGAGGCAGCTAGGTAGGAAACCCTTTGCTAACTCGATTAGCTAGCAAAACCTTAAATATCTGGCGATGATGATGTCATCTCAGGGGGATGCCCCTGAGGTTCGCGCCACAGCTGGTACTTGAGTCGGGGCCACGCCGCGCGCGCGCCCTTAGGCCTCAGGAGAACATGGCGGAAGGCAGTGTCTAGCCAGTCCGGGGACGCCGGAGGAGGTCGGCAAAATGACACCACGACAGCCAAACTTCCATCAACCAAAGAGGGAGTCGCCAAAGAGGTAAGGTGGGCGGAGTGGAGATGTTGGGCAGCGACCGTCGCAACACTATGTTATGTTTTTGAAGTTTTGTTGTGACACATGCTTTTATGATTGTTCTGTTTGTACATCGCTTAGTGCTAACATGTAAATGATTCATAAATTTTAAATAAAGATAAAAGATAAATAAAGATGAGGAGTCTGATGATGATGAAGAGATTTTCAGTGTTCATGTAAAGGGGTTTATGGTCTCTTCACTAGGCCTTTGATCCTCCCCCATGTACTGAATGGACTAAACTATTTCTTATGGTATTCCCTTCTAGGAGTGGCCACAGTGGGATAATCCTAGCTTTGGCAAAAGAAGCCTGAGAGTGTTTTGTTCAGAAGGTTAGTAACCAGAAAACTGAGAGGAAGCAAACCTCTGGGTTTTTTTTTGTAAGCGTGTTGCTCCTTAGTCTAGTAAGTAAAGAGGGCTGCACAGACAGTTTCCTGTATTGGTAGCTTTGATACTTTGCCAAAAGTAACTGTTTTTGTTGGTATTCTGTGGGAGTAAACCTCTCATCCTGGATTTGTCTTTCTATGGGGAAGGAGGACACTGGACACCATATCTTGTGTCAAGTGTTTCCTTGGTTAACCCCATCTAAATGCTGTGGCTCTGGATTTTAATCCTCCCTCCCCTTTTGGAGAATCCACACCAGGGTTGTGGGACTGAGTTGGGACTAAGCCCTGGTATTAAGTGTGCCCCCAGCTAACCGTTGCATGAGGAATAGGGGCTACATTGATAAGTGGATGTGTCATACTCCAATATCCTAGCTTATATCCACTTTCATACATCTTTAAGGTTCAGTCGTAATTTGAGGGTCATCGTCTTAATCTGCTTTATAACCGGTCACTTCTCTTGATCAGCAAACATTTGATCACCCAAAACAACACCTTGGTCAAGCATTTCAGGAAAGAGCTTCATTCATTTTATTTTTAATATCTGTTCCTTCACATACAACAGCACAGTCCCATATCCCTGAGTTACCCGACTTACTTCAGACTTATACAACAAACAGTTACGCACTGGTTAGCATAAAGTCTATGCAACAACTGAAACTTCTTTACTGTCTTGTCATGTGGCAAGCCCTGAGTAGTAGGCAACCAGAGTTCCCTTACTGGGATATTCCCCACCTGGAGTGGCAGCTCTGAGCCTACCACAGTCTTAAGAACACAAGAACATGCCATACTGGGTCAGACCAAGGGTCCATCAAGCCCAGCATCCTGTTTCCAACAGTGGCCAATCCAGGCCATAAGAACCTGGCAAATACCCAAAAACTAAGTCTATTCCATGTTATTGTTGCTAGTAGTAGCAGTGGCTATTTTCTAAGTCAACTTAATTAGTGGCAGGTAATGGTCTTCTCCTCCAAGAACTTATCCAATCCTTTTTTAAACACAGCTACACTAACTGCACTAACCACATCCTCTGGCAACAAATTCCAGAGTTTAATTCTGCGTTGAGTGAAAAAGAACTTTCTCCGATTAGTTTTAAATGTGCCATATGCTAACTTCATGGAGTGCCCCCTAGTCTTTCTATTATCTGAAAGAGTAAATAACCAATTCATATCTACCCGTTCTAGACCTCTCATGATTTTAAACACCTCTATCATATCCCCCCTCATCATATCCCCCCTCTTCTCCAAGCTGAAAAGTCCTAACCTCTTTAGTCTTTCCTCATAGGGGAGCTGTTCCATTCCCCTAACTAGTCTTTGGGAACCCTTAGTGGATGACAATTAGCTTAGGTTTAACTTAACTGGCTAAAATCTAGCTGGCTATCTGGCTGCTGAGAGGCTTACTGAAAATTGACCCCAGAAACTCCAATCCTTTATTCAAAGTCTCCTCATTTGTTGGACACACCTTTTGCAAAGCTTGATGATGCAGAGATTCCTCCATACCCAAGCCAATATGTCTGTCTCCCTACCCTTGTGTCATTCAATAACAGCAATAAATTCCCCATTGCTAAGTGTCTCACCTCTGATCTGAAGCGACTCCAGCATGGCTCCTGGAACCAGGCTGTTCCAAAGACCTGGGATAGAGCTTCCTGTAAATTTGGACTTCTTTATAGTCCCCTAGCCGGGATTTCCTGTGGTGCTGGTTGATGACATCACATCCTACATGTGGAACTCCTTTGCAACAATCAATGCCTCAGCAACAGGTCTTTTGTTGCCCTTTTGGTCCAGTGTGGTGCTCTTCTTGTCTTGTTTTTGCTTTGTGCCTTGTTTCATGTTCCTTATTTTATCTTAGCCTCCTCTGTGCTCTGTTTCTTGTCTGGTTCCTTGCCTGTCTATCCTTATTCCTAGCCCTGCTTGTTCTCTTTCTAACTTGTCCTATTGGCCTTGTCTTTTTTGTCTGTCCTATTTGTTTCGGCTGATTACCTGGACCCTGACCCTGGACTGGCCCCTGAACTTCCATTGTCTGCTGCTTGCTCTGACCTCTGGCTTCTTACCTTTTCTGCTGTCTGCTGCCTGCCCTGACCTGCTACCTGCAATCAACCATGACTCTTGTTCAGATTGGACTCTTGCTCAGGATATTCCTAGGGACTCACCTAAGTCATGTTGGCCACCAGGACCCATGGGCTCAACCTACGGGGGGGGGGGGGGGGGGTGGCTGGTATAGGTGAAGCTCCAGCTGGTCCTGTGTATGGGCTTCCCTGCCAGCTGCTGGCTTGGGCCTGGAGAGCTTGCTCATTAGGTGGCACCAACTACACCACAACCACAATGGTCCATTTCCTTTGACAGTATTACACCCATTCTCCAATCCTTTTATGATACTGAGTGGTCAGGAGTAGCAAGAGAATATACTTCAGGATAGAATAAGGCAAAATCTTTAATAAACTCTTTATTTGTGAAAAGTAACAAACAAAACAACAGAATCCTTTGCTGGGTTGGCTCTTAAGGAGGACTGAGCCAAATAACTGTGGCCGGTCCTTTAAATATTCTGAGGTAGTTTCTTATATATGTTGCGCTCCCCGGCCATGGCAGGCCCGCGGACGGGTTCACTCACCCCCGACGCTGGATCCCCGGACCTGGCCCGACCTCCTTGGTGGCGGTAGGCAGCCACCTACGTGCCCGTGTTCCCTCCGTGTTCCTGGGACCCTCCTGTTCCGCTGTGGCCTCCTCCGGGGCTGACTGGGCCTCCCCATGTGTGCCACGGGGAGATGCCGCCAGTTCCTCTTCCCTAGCCCGTCAGCCTTAGGCGCACGCGCGCCTCCCTGGACTTTAAAGGGGCCACAGCGGGAAAGCCTCCCATGGCGCCAGATGATGATGTCAACCAGTTTCCCTATATAAGATAGGCTCAGATGTTCAGAGCTTGTCTTGGCAACAGGTCTCCACGCTTTCTAGTCATGCGCTTCGTTGCTACTCCTGTTCCTGTACCTGTTCCTGTTTCAGTTCCTGCTTCAGTTCCAGTTCCTCATCCAGTACCCCTTCCAGCTCCAGTTCCTATTTCTGCTTTCCTTCTGACAGACTTCCTTGGCTTTGACCCTCTGCTTGGACCTAACCTTGTCTCTAGCTGCTTGCCTCGACTCTCTGCTTGGACCTGACCTTGTCTCTAGCTGCCTGCCTTGACTCTCTGTTTGGACCCGACCTTCTCTCTAGCCGCCTGCCTCGACTCTCTGCTTGGACCTGACCTTGTCTCTAGCCATCTGCCTCGACTTTTGTCTGGACCCGACCTCGGATCTATCTCTTCCTTCTGAGAGCCTCCATCTCCACTGCCACCTAGCACTCTGCCATCTAGATATCTTCTCCAGGATCAACCACCCGGAGCCCGCCTAAGTCCAGTTGACCCTGGTACCCAAGGACTCAGCCTGCGGGGAACAAGGGCTGGTATTGGCGAAGCTCCATTTGGCCTCTGCTTTCCCACTTGGCCTCGCCTCCTGATGGTGGGGAACCCATGGGGGATTCCCCCATGGGTGGCGCCAAACACCACCTCAGGCCAAGGGTTTCACCTCCGCAACAGGTTGCCAAGGCCATGGACCCGGCAGAGCCATCAGCTCTCCAGGCCATTCCAGGCTTGGCTTTGAAGATCCAGGAACAGCAACGGTTCCTTGAGGCATTGGCTACATCCATCGAGCGCCTCAATACTCGTCTGGACTCCCATCCAGGCTCTGCAGCTTCCACGCCTGTCTCATCCAGTTCTCAGGCACTGGCTACTCCGACCAGGGCTTTACTCTCCCTACCTGCTCTCTCCCATTTCAATGGAGACTCGAAGATTTGTAGGGACTTCATAAATCAGTGTTATATGCAATTTGCCTTGCAAACCGTCAGTGTTCCAGGATGATCTCACGAAGGTGACTTTCATCCTCTCTTGCCTAGAAGGCAAGGTGCTGGCTTGGGTTTTTCCCTTATGAGAGAGAGCCGACCCTCTTCTTCAAGAGCTACCACACTTCGTTACTACTTCGGACCTTTGATGATCCAGGAAGGCAGGCTACAGCGAATACGGATCTTCTGCAGTTACGGCAAGGTCGTTGAACATTCAACGAGTATACTATTGAATTTCGTACCCTAGCGACTGAGCTGGGCTGGCAAGAAGATTGCCTCCGATCCATTTACTTAGATGGTCTGTCGCCTCAGCTCAAGCACAAGCTTGCAGCCTGCGAACTTCCGTCCTCTCTCAAGGGCCTCATTGACCTCACGGGTCACATAGACCATCGCCTCCAGGAGCGCCACCGGGAATTCTGAGCGACTCGTCGCCCAGCTGCGGAATATTCTCGTTCTCCTCTCGTTCTCCTCCCGCTGAAGAGCTCGCTGCTAGCGGAGCTCCACCTCCCAACAAGCTTGAGGAACCTATGCAGCTGGGGCATGGACGCCTTACCCCAGAATAACGCTTCAGGAGGAGGCATTCAGGCCTGAGCCTATATTGTGGGGCTGCAGGGCATTGTCTGTCTTCTTGTCCCATTCATCTGGGAAACTTGTTGGCCTGAGTTCAGTAGGGGTCCTGAACTTGGGCGCCACCTCTTCAGCCCCCCAGCTGACACTCCCGGTTATTCTGACCTGGAACTCCTGTTCCTTTCCTACCTTGGCTTTGGTCGATTCAGGAGCCGGTGGAAATTTCCTTGTGAGGGATCTGGCCTAACACCTGGGCATCCTTACTTGTACCATTGAGAAACCATTGCTTATCACCTATATCCATGGCGACCCATTACCTGGGAGGATCACTCAAGTCACTGTCCCTGTTTGCCTTAAACTGGAACCTTGCATGAGGAGGAAGCAGAATTCTTCCAACACGCTTTCAGTAATCAAACCTCTATGGATTTCCTCATAATGTGGCCAGGACAACTTTCAAAATTAATTTTCTTCTTTTGTCAACCAAAGAACCTGAGCCTTCCTGTCTCTTGCTTCTTGATCGGAGAACTGAAAGTGAAAGTGAGCTTGAGCCCATAATAGCCCACAAATATATGTGGTCTATTTTAAGATGCAAAATATTTTTTCTCTATTTATGTCAAAGTCTGGTTCCATATAAAAAAAAAATGTAATCTCCATGTCAGAGTCCTACATTTTTTAGTTGGCCAGGCTCCTCTCTGTCCTTTTAATCTTCCTTACACCATTCCTTGCTATCTCTCTCCTTTCAGTCCTGCATCCTCTGCTCTGTTTTTTTTTCTTGTTCTCAACCTTCCATTCCTTCTGTCTCTTCTTCCCAGTCTTCCTTTTCTTAGCACCCTACTCCCCCCCCCCCCAACATCCTTCTCAGCCACTGTCCTCATCTTCCTTTCCAACACCTACCTCCCCCTCTCAGCCCCACAGTACATCTCTCCCCTTATTTCTCTCTCATACACCTCAGTCGCACATTTCACTTTCTTTTACCAAGCCTGAGACAGCAGCATCCATCAAGGCATGATGCCAGCAAAAAAGCAGGCAGCATGGGACCAAGGCCTCAGCACTTCTTCAGCTCTGTGTTTCCCAATGACAGCTGTCTGAGCTTCCTGTCTGACCCCAAATCATGTGCTACTGGCTATGTGGAGAGCAGGCAGTGGGGCCACCATGAAGATAGCAAGCATGAACATTCTCAGTCCGTGTGGCATCTGCTGTCTGCTTGTATGCCAGCACCAGACCTCTGTGGATACTACTGCTGCAGGATGCCCAGTGGGAAAGACGAGAGGCAGGAGGGAGGCAAGACAGCCCATGAGTCTCCCAGAGGATCAGAGAGACTTGGCTTGTCTGCTGAAGACAGAAGGCTTGCATTCCTTGCGAAAATTAGTAGGTAGGCACTGCCTGCACCCACCCACGCTCAACTGCAGTACTGCTTCAGATCAAAAATACATATGTCATCTTAATTAAAGGTTGTCTTAATGAAAAAAGGCTTATATTCAGGGCTTCAATTAACTTCAGTTTGGAGGGGGGTTTTTTTATTGGCTCTTTTCCACTATATTCAACAAAAGTTGGCAAGTGCCAGTCAGATTGCACTAATGGAATTAGTAATATTTATCTGCATATTTAGAATGAATTATTTATTAAAAAGGGATAGCTATGCACAATATATTCATCTAATTAATGAAAATTTGGTTTAATTTTATAAATGTGTCCAGGGCAAAAGGAAAATAAGAGAGAGAGAGAAAGATATAAGATGGAACACAGACAAGAGAGATGGAGAAAGAAGGAATACAATGGCCTGGAGACAGAAGTATTATTCTAGGTCAGACCAATAGCGCATCGAGCCTAGCATTCTGTCTGTAACAGGGGCCAATCCAAGTCATATGGAATACCCTACAGATCCTAATGGAGAGATCCATTCCATGTTGCTCATGCCTAGATCTACCTAACTAATAGGAGTTGATGACCTATCCTCCAGAAACTTTTCCAAACCTTTTTTGCAAATCTAGCTATAATACTAGCCTCGACTACATCATCAGGCAACAAATTCCATAGCTTAATTGTGCACTGACTGATAAAATACATTCTTAAATTTGTTTTAAATCCTGTAGTCCTAGTACTATTTAAAAGGGTAAATAATTGTTCCCTATTTACCTGTTTCACCCCACTTAAGATTTTATAGACTTCTATCACATCCACTCTGTCACCTTTTCTCCATATGAAGAGCCCTAACCTGTTTAGTCTTTCATAGAGCCATTCCACCCCTTTTATTATTCTTGTTGCCCTTCTCTGTACCTTTTCTGGTTCTGCTGTATCTTTTTTGAGTTGGGGCAACCCATACTGCGCACAGTACTTGAGGAGTGGTTGAACCATGATTCCCTACAGTAGCATTATGATAGTTTCAGTGTTGTTTTATTTTCCTTTACAAATAATTCCTAACATTCTCTTTAGTTATTTCGCCAGTGCTACACGCTGAACTGGGGATTTATTGCATTGGCCAAAATGGGGGAAATTTTTAATAGTCCATATTGTTGCAAGGTACACATGTACTTTAGTATTGTCAGGGGAAAGAGTATAGGAATACTGCAACTCTGGATACCAGTTTCCAGATTATTTTACATGAGAAGCAACAGCATAAGTATAAATTCTAATCCCTGAGAAGCAAGATATTCTAATTGGATAGAGCTCCCCTAGAGCTCCCATGATAATAATAACTAACAGTTCTCTTAATAGGTATGGTCAAAGTCAGAACACAGCATTCACTCTGGATCTGCATTTCCAATCCCTTCTTTCTCACCTGACACTTAATGAGCTCTCTTGGAAGTGAGCACATGAGCAGAAGCACAGTAGAATATGTGTGTATATTTGTGTCTGAGAGAGAGAGAGAGAGTCCGTGTATGTCTTTGTGTCAGAGAGTATGAGTGCGTGTGTCTGAGAGGGAGAGTATGTGTGTCTTTGTGTCTGAGAGAGAGACAGTTAGTATGTGCCTTTGTATCAGAGAGTGAGTGTGTGTGTGTGTGTGTGTGTGTGTGTGTTTTTGTCAGAAAGAGAGAGTGTATGTGTCTGTGTCAGAGAGAGGTGGCCTTTTCCTTCATGTTTGTGTGGGAAGGGGGGAGGAGGTCATCACTCCCCCGCCCAGAAAGGCATGGTAGCTCTCTGCCTCTGTTTCTGATTTTCTGGCGCTTTACTTGTGAAAATCATCTTAGGGGATGATTTTCAGACCATCCACTTTGGGACAAAAACAAAATGAAAGTATGTGCATACTTTTTGTTGCATTCGGTGGTCTGTGGGGTTGCACTCAGCCTGCCTCCAATGCCACTGCCTCCCTGGGGCCCCCAAAAGCGCACGCACACCTGACCTTGCTCCTCTTAAAGAGCCCATGGTGGGAAAAGGCCAGCAGCGCCCGATGATGACATCACTAGCATGGGCCTAAAAAAGGCCACTTCAGCATCTCCTCCTTGCCTCAACAATAGGTCAATTACCTTGTGTAGAGCAAGTTACCTCAGCATGTTCCTGGTCTTCGTTCCTGTGATCCTGGTCTCCATTTCAGCAGTCCTGGTCTTCTTCTCTGAGTTTTTTGTCTTTATTCCATGGTCATCTTCAGTTCCTTGTCTTCATCCTATGGTCAGTCTTTAGTTCTTCAGCATCTTCTGTGTCTTCTCCTGCCTGCCTGTGTTGTTCCTTGTCTCCCTGCTTACCTAGCTTTCCCACATTCCCTCGGATGGATCTCTGGTTTTGATTTTGGCCTGCTTGACACTTGACGATGCTTAACTCCATCTGCCACTGACCACTGCCTGATTTGGATGACACTTGAACTCTGTCTGCTACTGACCACTGCCTGACACTTGACTACACCTGAACTCTGCCTGCCACTGACCACTGCCTGACTCCTGATCACATCTAAATGCCTCCTGCATCAACCACTGCTTGCCCCCGACTCCTCCTGTACCCAGCCAGCCCGACCTCTGGCCCATGACCCGTGACCCGACTATCTCCGTGGACTTCCAGCTCATCACCAGAGGCCCAAACCTAAGACCTGCTAGCCTCAGCACCTGAGGGATCAACCTAAGGGGAATGAGGGCTGGTTTAGCTGAAGCTCCATTTGGGCCTCTGCCACAACCAGCTTCGCCAGCTGACGGTGGGGACCTGCAGGGCTCCTGCCTGCAGGTTTCGCCAACTGCACCTTGGTCCAAGGGTCCATGCCCAGAACACTTTTGCATTCAAACTTGCCACAGGTACTTTGTACCCAGAGATATTGGCACCTGTTTTTTTGTGCAGGTATGTTTTACATGTAAAATTACCTACTTAGATTTGAAAATACAATCTATGCATGTTATTCTCCTCCCTGATCTAAACAACCTTCCAGGAACATCTCCCCTATATGTGGCAACAAAGTATACACATTGTAGAACACCTTTGCATTATGATCACTATCAGGGCCGGTGGAAGCACTAGGCGAACTAGGCGATCACCTAGGACGCCGAGCATTAGGGGCCGCCGAGCCACTGATGGCTGATGACCACTGGTGGACCTCATCCCACTGGCGGCTGAGCGGGGAACTACTGCTGTGCTGTGTGCTGGATAGACACAGCAAGAAGATCAGCAGGGCCGTGGTGGAGCTCACGGTACCACGGCCCGAATAAAAAGGTCGCATCTAAACGTGTAGGTGCCCCTCCTCCTTCCTGCCTGCGCGGCCCCGGAAGAAAAATGTTGCTGGAGCCGCGTGGACAGGAAGGAGGAGGAGCATCAGGTGCTCCTCCTCCTTCCTGCCTGCGCAGCCCCGGAAGAAAAATGTTGCTGGAGTCGCGCGGGCAGGAAGGAGGAGGAGCATCAGCCGCATGCAGAAGAGGAGCAGCGCGGCCCGAGAAGACCAGGGCCGCTGCAGAGCCCATCCTGTGGCGACCCTTAAAGAGGAGGTCCAGAGGTGAGAGAGAGGCTGAGGGCCTGTAGAGTGTGTATGTGTGTGTATGAGTTGAGTTGAGAGATTGTGTGTGAGAGTGAGTTGAGAGACTGTGTGGGAGTGAAGACCTGAATGTTTGCAGAGACAGCATGTGAGAGCCTCTGTGTGTGTGAGAGAGATAGCATGTGACAGTGAGAGCCTGTGCTTGAGCAAGACAGCATGTGGGAGTGAGAGAGAGCCTGTGTGTGTGGGACTCAGACAGCATGTGCCAGTGAGAGACTGTATATATGAATGATTGTATGAGAGAGAGCATGTGAGAATGAAAACCTGACTGTGTGTTTGAGGGAAGAAGACAGATGGAGAGAAAAGAAATAGAAAAAAAGACAATATAAAAGGAATTGGCAAAAAAATACGAAAGGGAAGGTGGAAAAAAAAAAAGCCTGTGACCAACCGATTAGAAAACTAAGATCAGACAGCAAATGTAAAAAAAAAATAAATTACTTTTTACCGATTGGCACATGTAATCTTTGGGAATTTGCAAGAGTAGCACTTTCTCTATGTGGATCTCACAATGTACGAGATCAGCATGGAGGAACTGGAAGCCCACGGGGCCTCCACAAAGGAGGCAGCAGAATGGGCTTCAGTGCCAGTAGCAGCAATCAGCACCTCCCCAATGGCCACGCGGCAGCAGTGACAGTGGCAGCAGAGGAATGAGAGAGGCTCTGAGGTTGCTGGCAAAAGAAAGAGAGGGGGTCTCTGCCTTTAGTGTGTGCATGTGTATGAATGGGAGTCTGCCTGGGGGTGTATGTGTGTGTGAATGCATGGTGCCTGCCTGAGGGTGTGTCTGTGTATGAGAATGAATGGGTGTCTTCCTGGGGTTTGTATGTGTGAGAATAGGTGCCTGCCTGTGTGTGAGAATAAATTGGTGCCTGCCTGGGGGTCTGTGTGTGTGAGAATGAATGTGTGCATGCCTGGGGGATGGGAAGGGTGTGGTGTGAAAATGAATGGGAGCCTGCCTGGGGTTCAGTGTGAGAATGACTGGGAGCTTGCCTGTGTATGTGTGTTTGTGTGAGAATGATTGGGAGCTTGCCTTGGTGTGTGTGTGTTTGTGTGTATGTGAGGGAGCCAGTGAGAGTGAAAGCATGAGTGTGTATGAGAAAATCCAGGGGAGTAAGAGTGTGTGTGTGTGGGGGGGGGGGTGTGGGGAGGGGGAGAGACTGTCTTACAGCCTGAGAGTGTGTCAGTGTCTGTGAGAGCAAGAGGTTATGATGAGTATAAGAGCATGAATGTGTATGTATGTGACAGTGTATGTGTGAGAGAGAATGGACATGTGAGTATGTGTGAGAGAGAGAGGAAAACCTCCTAATCCTCGACAATATCAGGGTGACTGGAAATCAAGAGCTCCCATGTATGGACAACAGGGGCTTTTTAAAATCCTTATTAGTTTTAATTATTGTGTGTTATTTGTTATATGTGCTGTTTTGAAATATTTTATTGGTGTTTGGGAAATTGTAAAAAATGTATATGATTTTAATTAATATACATTCTATTAATCAATAGTTTTAAAATATTCTTTTATTAGTATGGTTTTACTATTATAACTGATGCTTTATGTTTCTTGATTTTATTGTTTTATGAGGAATGGTGGTTCTGTTTTTCCATTGTTAATACACAGAGTCTGGCTTCTTGGGGTTTCCATTTCAGTTTTTTCTAATTTGTGCTACTTTATTTTGTATTCTGTATTTGGAGAGGGTCTGTCTCTGCTCTGTGTGTGTGACCATGATGAGAGATTCTGCTAGCATGTAGTGTCTGTATAGGGATCTATAGCAATCGGGTTTGTTTTGTTTCCTCAGTAGGTGGTGTATTGTTATCCTAGGACCCAGTGTAATATTTACCCTTGCTTATTCACAGGTAGGATTATTGTTGTTTGAGTACTTGGTGTTATTACTGTTATGTTATGATGGGATTGCAGTATAGATTTTGAGTGTCTTTTTTGTGGGGTTTTGTGTTAGTTCACAATGAGGCGGATTTTAAATGCCCTGCGCGCATAAATCCAGCTGGATTTACGCACGCAGGGCCCTCGCGCGCCTATTTTGCATAGGCCGCCGGTGCGCGCAGGACCCCGGGAAGCGCGTAAGTCCCAGGGCTTCATAAAAGGGGCGTCGGGGGCGTTCCCGAAATGACGCGGCTTTTCGGGGGCGGGCCCGGGGGCGTGGCACTGGCCCGGGGGCGTGGTCGAGGCCTCCGGACCAGCCCCCAGGTCGGGTGATGGTGCGCCAGCAGCCCGCTGGCGCGCGCAGATTTACATCTGCTTTTAGCAGGCGTAAATCTGCCAACAAAGGTAAGGGGGGATTTAGATAGGGCCAGGGGGTGGGTTAGGTAGGGGAAGGGAGGGGAAAGTGGGGGGAGGGCGAAGGAAAGTTCCCTCCGAGGCCGCTCTGAATTCGGAGCGGCCTCAGAGGGAACAGGCAGCGCGCGCTGGGCTCGGCGCGCACAGGTTGTACAAATGTGCACCCCCTTGCGCGTGCTGACCCCGGATTTTATAAGATACGCGCGGCTACGTGCGTATCTTATAAAATCCAGCGTACTTTTGTTCGCGCCTGGTGAGCGAACAAAAGTACGCGATCGCGCAAATTTTTAAAATCTACCCCAATGTGTCTGGCAGTGGAAGGTGTTTGTGCTGCTGTTACTGTGAGGTGACACCAGAATTTGAAAATATCTTTTAGTATGATGAGCTGTAAGGGAATCATCCAAGCTCCATTGTTTGGGGGAATTTCAGTGGATGCACAGAGTTAGAGAACTGGAGGTGCAGGATTTATATTGACATTCTGTCCCTTCCTATATATTCCAGACTTCACTCTCATAGCCATATAGAATTAGTTGAATGAGGCTATCAAATAATTTTATAGTGTGAAACTGGCCAGCTTTTTAACATTACGCAGAAGGTCCTTTGGACTTTTTTATTAATAATTTTTTTTTATAACCAGTTTTAAAGCAGGATCCATGCTATAGAGGTGGGTGTGATGAAGAAATGTCATTTTGGCTCCCCCCCCCCCCCCCCCCAAATTCTTCTGTCTAGAGACACCACAGATCTTCTGTGACCTTAAGCATTAGTACAAAAAAGATTACTGGGGGGATGCTGGAGAGGCCTTCCCGCAAGCAATAAACCTAACATCCTGTTTTTCATCTGCTGCTACATTTCTTTTGAGATTGTTAAAACCATAGCAGTTGAACCCCTTAGGGTACAACCTTCCTGTGCCAGATGTGCTTACGCTATAATTATACATGCAATCATTGCAAGGAGGTTCTGCAGTAAAGATGCTAATAGCATCAAGCTATGTTCTACAGAGTCCATTTGAAGGATGAAAAACATTGGAAACACCTGTGTAACCATTTTTTTTGAGAACTTCTCTGTTTCCTGAGGGTATACAAAATAATTTGTTTCTGGAGTTGTCTCACTTACCATGTCTTCCCTCTCTGCTTATTCTAAGGTGTGGGTCCTTTCTATGGAGGGGCCCAGGCAGTGGGGTGACTTTCCCTTCAATGTATGTGTTGTAATGTCTCTCTCTTTTTGTGGCACAGTGATGCAGGGACCAGACAGGAAACAGTTTGGGTGTTCAAATAAACTTTACTGTGTCCAATCAAGTAGAAAAACTGTGTCCAATAGTAACTGGGGTTTTACACTGGGTTCTTTCCTCTTTCTCTGTCTGAGTAGGTGCCCTTTCTCTCAGGTTCCTGGGTTGAGGCTTATCACTTCCGTGTTGAGTGCATAAACTGTCCCAGTGAGCCAAGAAAATCCTATGAGTGAGGGAATCCACTAAGTCCCAGTAAAAATCCTACCTGAGTCCCCAAAGTTCAGTCTTCTATTCCCAGCCTGTGTCCTGTGGGGTGGAAATTCAGTGGTGGGTCCCCAAGATCTTTATCTTTCTCGCCAATCTCCTGATGAATGTGACCTCTCTGGAGGAAAGGTCTGATGTTAGGAATTGGAACCAGGCTTTTACGACTCCAATGTACAAAACCTCCTCGCAAACCAAAAGTGGGAAAAACTCTCCAATCCAGAAATCTCCTCTGGAGTAAACACTTTCACTGCATCTCTTTCCCTCCCATGGACAGGGGTTCACAAGTCTTCAGTTCCCAGGCCTCCAGATCCAGGGAATGGTCATCACCAGGAGGAACCCAGATTTCACCTCCGCTCAGCATCCAAAAAATTAGCCAAAATCTTAACAAAGTCTCTTTTCCAAAAGGGAGGCAGATCCTCACTTGCAGGAAGTGCAATATCATGAATCTCCTCTAACAGAAAATACCAGTTCAGGGTGATAGGCCCTAACTCAACTGAGTAATAACAAATAGCTCTGTACTCCTCAAAGGTTAACTCAAATTGACCACATTCTCTAAAGACCTGACACTCACTTCTGGACCAGGATCAAACCACCTCAGACAATCTCAGACGGAGGTGCTATAGAAAATGCTCTGTCAATATTCAATCTAAGTAAAGGGCAGGATTCTAGGGCCATCTAGTGGAGACCTGGAGTGTCAATATGTAAGCATTCATTTTAATAGTTTATTGTTGTAGGTACAGAGCCCAGTTTCCTGAGGCAGCTTAAAGGTTGATTCTGCAACAAAGACTCTGAAATATGGTGGTAATTCTGAGGCATATTTGCATATGTGTAGATAAAATTATGTAAATTGTATTTGACTTTGTATAAATAAAGTCATTTTCTGACCTCTTTTATGGTCTGGATAAGAGATAATTTGTGCTCTTTTTTTAGATTTTAGTGATTGGTGCAGAGAAGGTAGGAAGGGGGATCAGTATGTGGTGTGATTCTGCTTGTCATGCAGCCTCCAACCACCAGAGGTCCTCCGGGAGCTGCACCCACCCTCTTTCCAGCTCTAGTCTCAGTGGCCTCATGACTCAGCAATTCCCTGCCTATTTAGCCCTGCCTCAGTCTACACTCTGTGCCTTGTCATTGAGTCTGCTTGGCTCCTTGCTTGGCCCCTTGTGTCTTGTATTCCTTGTGGCTCTCTGTAGCTTTCTGCTTTGTGGCTTTCCAAAGCCTTCTCACCTTGTATTCCTTGTGGCTTTCCAAAGCCTTCATGCCTTGTATTCCTTATGGCTCTCTGTAGCCTTCTGCCTTGTGGCTTTCCTAAGCCTCCTTGTCTCAAGCCTAGCTCCCTGGCTCCCAGGCTTCCTGTCTCAAGCCTGCCAGTATCATTAACTCCTGTCTTGTTCCAGTGTTCTGTCCCAGACCTTGGTTCCTGCCTGAGCTCCAGACCCACCAGACATCAGCCTCCAGCCCTGCAGCCTGCATCCCAAGTCTCCTCTGGCTTCTGTATCCAGTTCCTTCCAGCGTCAGCCTACAGCCCTGCAGCCTGCCTCTTCAGTTCTGCCTGACTTCTGTCTCCACTCTAGATTCCAGTCCAGCTTTCGCATTAGGTCTTTCCTTTGTTCAAGTCCTGCCGGCCACCAGAACCCAAGAACTCAACCTGCGGGGAAGGTGGCTGGTATAGGCCAAAGATCCCCTAGTCTAGTCTAGTCTACCCCTGGAGTCCTGGACTGTTCCCATGAGGGGTCCCCAACCGAGCTGGGTCCTCAACCCTAACAGCATGAGAATGGGAGATGAGATAGCAAAGAAGAGAGGATCTCACAGATAGTGAGGAAGAGAGAGAAGATTGGAGATGGGGAGGATAGAAAGTGAAAATCAGAGGAAGAGAGAAGGAGGATTTGGGATGGGATAGGGTGAAGAAAGGGAGGGAGGATTTGGGATGGGGTAAGAAGAGGGAGGATGGGGATGAAGCACTCATTCTCTCACTCCTCCTCCCCACATGGCACAGATCCCCTCTCACACATATCCCCGGCACCAATCTGTTTTCTTTTATGTCCTCACACCAACTCCTGACACCACCCCTTCTTTCTCTCACACAAACACACATTCCCCCATATACCCAGGCTTGAACATCTTTCATCCCCATCTATCCCCCGATGTTGATCTCCATCCTACTTGTTCCCATCTTCTCTCAGCCAAACCCCCTGAACCCCTTCACCGTAGCCTATTCCCCCTGACTTCTTCCCCTTAGCAAATCCTCCTTCACCCCTCCCAAGCCAATCAGCCCTTCTCACCTTCTCCCCCTCCTGTTGATCCCCCATTTTTACTCTTCCAGCTGATCCCTTTTTCTCATCTCTACCACCCATCCAATCCTTCCCCCTCCCTCAACTCTGATTCCTCAGATGAATGGAGCACAGGGGGGAACCTCCTTCTCTTCTACCAACCCAGGTTGTTCGAAGAGTGAGATGGCCCTAAGTAGCAATGGAGGAGAATATACAGAACTGTTATTTTATTTCTAAGAGCTGCCTACTAAACAATTATTAATTTGAAGACTATGATAAAATCTGGTGATGGCTAGATCAAATTTAAGAATGTTTATCATGGGTAAGGACTATCAACATCTATATTTGCTGATGTTTAGCCACATGAATGCTCTCCAAAAAGATGAAAACATGTTCTTTAGAGCTGGAATTTGAAAAATAATTTCTTTAGTATCAGAAAAAAATATGTTCTATTTTTCACAGCCAAGCTTTTTTTTTTCTAAAGCTAAATAACGACACATATCTTCTGTTCAGGCATTCTGCCAGCAGGCAATGATGCCTTTTGCTGGTTCCTATATTTGATTACTTCCAAATGTCTAGGAACTGGAAAAAAGATCAGAAAATAATGATATTTGCTATCAAAATATTTGTTAACACCCAAACAATGGGCAATAAGAATGAACTTTTAACATATTTTGGAATGTTCTATTTTTCCAATGCAGGAGAATTCAGTTTTAGACTGCAGAGGCTTGCTAACTGCTAGCTGCCCTAGAATGCACACTTTTTTTTTTCAATGTCTGCCCAGCTTTTATTAAGATAATTATCTCATATACTTAAAAGTATTTCAAGGAGATTACTTTGTGGACAAACCTCCTTCTGATTCTAAGCCTCTGTTCTTGTTAATGTGACAAAATATATCAGTGATATGCTTAAATCCCAAACCACAGAAACCAAGTGTTATTTCAGTGTACTTACAAGGAGGGTTAGCTTGGTGAGTGCAACATTGCTTACTGCCTCAGCCATTTTGTAAGAAGCATCACTTTCAGCTCGATCTGCAGCTAATTTGAAAAAAATATATATGTAAATATTTTTTGATGAACTATTCTGGGCAAAAAGTGCCCATATTTCATTTATTTTGGGTCTGAGAATTTATGGTTTTCAGACTGGTTTGTAATCAGGTGAATCATTTTGAACAATGGTAATATTCATAGTTCACATAATTAATATTCATTAATTGCAGGAATTAAACAACCAGAGTTGTGATCAGTAGACCTAGCAGATCTATTTAGCTTGTGTCCATCAGCAGTAATAACACATAATTAAGATTTCCCCTGTCCTGATAATTTATTTTATTCTTGAGAAGAAATAATTAGCTGAATTGTTGAACATGCTTTCTGTTTAGCCATGCCCACAGATCAGATTAAACCTAGGCACTTATGTACTGATAACTATCGAGAACCTCTGTTAGTGGCTCTCTGTTATATCTGAAGGATTAATAGAACATAAACCATTAAAGTGTAACCTCAGAGCAAGAAACACATGAAAATAAAAGGAATAATCATAATACAAGTTGCATGATTTTTATTCCAAACTTAAGAAATCAAATATCTTTTGAAAAAAAAAATAAAAAGGAGAACTGAGATTTTGACCAGTATGATTGGGACTTTGCCCTTTGCTAAGTGTTTTTTTTTCCTTTTTCTAACCTTTGGGACATTTATTAATTCTTGTCCCTTCCCCCATCTTTTGTCCATCCCCTTTTTTTGGGATGGGCTTAAGTGTCTTTATAAAGGGAGACCATTTTTGTTTGGCAGGAGTTATTGGAGTTTTGGAGCTAAGCAAGGTGTTTTTGAGAAGCTGCTCTTGGGTACACAAAGTGGAGAGTTTTTTTTAAGAAGTGATTGGGGATTTTTGTGATCTTGACCTGTTCCCAACAGGACAGCCATTTCTCCCCTTTCTGAAGGGGTTTGATTTTCCAGTCATCTACCCCTACAATCAGTTAACAGGAGGGACTGAGACAGCTGGATTTGAAGTTCTTGTATCCAATTTTGAAGGAAGGAGATTTTTGTTACATCTTCTCTCTCACAATCATAGGATGAGGGTGAAAAATGTTCCCATCCTTCAAGGAGAGGGTATACCAGATACCGATTCAGATCAGAGGAGGAAAGCTAAAAAGGACATGCACCATGGATAAAGAAACTGCAGCCCTTGGAATTATGATTCTTTTTTTTTTTTTTTTTTTTTTTTAATGTTAATGATTTTTTTCCATTTTGGCATGGATCCTGTTTTTTAAAGTTGAAGCAAATTAATTTTTTGTTGAACACCACTACCTGTTTTCTGGCTGTGTTTCTTCGTGCGTATCCTGTTCTAATATCTTTTAAACAGGCCAAGTCAGTAAAGTCCGCGGGAGAGCGGACGAACGCCTGCTCTCCCGGCGTGCGCACCGGCCCCTTGCCGGTGCGCGCGATGCAGTATTCAAATTAGGTGGTGCGGTAGAAACGGGGAAAAGGAGGCGCTAGGGACACTAGCGCATCCCTAGCGCCGCCTTTTGACCCGGAGCGGCGACTGTCAGCGGATTTGACAGCCGACGCTCAATTTTGCTGGCATTGGTTCTCGAGCCCGCTGACAGCCACGGGCTCGGAAACCGGATGCCAGCAAAATTGAGCGTCCGGTTTTCGGCCCGACAGCCACCGGCCCAATTTAAATTTTGTTTTCTTTTTTTTTTTTACTTTTTACAATCTTCGGGACCTCCGACTTAATATCGCCATGATATTAAGTCGGAGGGTGCACAGAAAAGCAGTTTTTACTGCTTTTCTGTGCACTTTCCCGTTGCCGGAAGAAATTAGCACCTACCTTTGGGTCAGCGCTAATTTCTGAAAGTAAAATGTGTAGCTTGGCTGCACATTTTACTTTCTGTATTCCGCGCGCATACCTAATAGGGCCATCAACACATGTTGAGGGCGCTATTAGGTATGCGCGTTTTCCTTTACCCTGAATAAAGGGTAAGGGAAAATGCGGGTCCAAGAGCAGGCTAACAGTGCGCTTCGGAGCGCACTGTACTGTATCGGCCTGATTGTGAGAAACCCTGAACTGTGATTGAAAGGATGTTTGAGAGTGATTGACTGTGTTTTGGCTTCCACGGCAGCAAAGGTCCTGAAGGTTTATGCCTCCTTCCAGCCGCTAGAATCCTGGCATCCCAATGTTAACTGTTGTGAAATGGCAGCAAGGTCCAGGACGTTGAGTAGCTAGCCTTGGGAATTGTGTGGCCTCTTTATTCAGTCTATACGAAGAGGGCGTTACACAAACAAGGGAAGAAAAAGCCAAATTTATATTTTAAGGACTGTAGATAAGACTACTGACATGATGAGCAGAAAATCTGATTTCGGGTATCCAACTTGAACCATGTATCAGTGTACTAACAACTGCTGATTTGAGAATAAACTTTGGGAGTTATAAACAAGTCTACTGGCAGGAGTTTTGCCATCCTTAATGGAATCAAAATTTAGTGTGCTCTCCACTTTCCCTGTGGGGGTAGGAAGCAGTGGGGCTACCACAGGGAAAGCAAAGACCATCAGCCTTATTTGCGAAGGAGTATTCAGCATTTACAAGCCAAAATGTGTGTTGTTGGTGAAATGGCTCCACTGAAAATAATGGGACATGCAGTAAATAAATCATATTTTGGCCTTTAACACTTACTGCACCCATTCATGAATAGGGAAATATGCAGACCTGGGAATTCTCCAGATTTTTCCCGGACACTCCAGAATTCCACAGGAATTCTATAGGCCAACATCTGAAAACTCCAGTCCTGGTACAGAAGCAGACCCTGGAAGATAAAGTCGCCATGTGCACAATTGGGAGGAGATCTGTCTGGCCTGCACAAGAAGGAGAAGTGTAGGCTCTGCGCTAGAAGGAAGAAACCCGTTGGGTGGCATGCACAAGGAGAAGCAGCCTGGGTACTGCACCATAATGAAGACCTGCTGTGACTACGTGTGCTCAGAAGGAGAAGGAGCATGCTCCCCTACCCCCTCGCACTTGAACAAGGAAGAGATCCATTGGTTGCACAGCCACAAGAAGGAGCGTAAGTCCCCATGACAGAAGGAAAGAGGAGATCCACTGGACCCCACACAGGGAAAGTTGCTTGACAGAGTTATCTTCCCTGGAAGAGAGGGCTACTGTCCTTGGTGGGTTTGGAGTGAGGAGAGAGAATGAGGGGGTGAGAGTGAGTGAGTGAGAGTGGGTGTGGGAGAGGGAGAGAAGTAAGTGAGAAAGCATGTGTGTAAGTGTATGTGTGGGAGAGAATGAGAGGAGTGAGAGTGAACTATATTTTGTGAGTGTCACAATACTGGCTGCTAGGTGGGCCCCCTGCCAGCAGTGCAGCTCCTCAGTGGACTGTACTCAATCATTTTCTAACCTCCGCTTTGAAGGCTGCATGATGCAGCAAGACCTGCCCTGTAAAACACTCTCACAGTTTGCTTGATGCCTCATCATCGAGTCATCTCAGTTCCTTGCTTTGGCCAAACTTGTGCTTAGCCTTGTTTCCTGTGTGGACTTCTTGCCTAGTTCCCAGTGTGCTCTGTTTAGGCCTTGTTGTCTAGAGCTATTTTGTCCCTGTTCGTTTGTTCATTTCCCTATTTCCTATGGGCCTCCTTGTGGCCCTTCTTGCTTGAGTGTACTATGTCTTGTTCCTGTCTTGTCTGGGTCCTCCCAGTAGCCCTTTTTGTCTATTGCCTATCTTTCCCTTGTCTTGTCCAGGCCTTCCAGGGGCCTATCTAGCCTCACTGCTCTGTCTTGCCTTTCCCCTGCTTAGACCTCCTGCTGGCTTATCCTGTCTGTGTGTACCCTGCCATGTACCTCTTTTCCAGTTTGCCCTTATTTACCTCATTCCTGCCTGTGTGTTTACCTTGTTTCTGCCTGATCCAAGCCTTGCCCTTACCGCTCCTGCCCACCTTGTTCCTCTACTTTTGGTTCAACTCCTGGTACCTGACCTGGCCTGATCTTCGAGTTGCTTGTACTTGGCCAACTCTGACCATTGCCTGCTTTTGTCTCCTCTTGAACTCTGCCAGTCCTGACCATAGCCGCCTTTATCTTCTGCCTGAACCCTTTCTCCAGCACCAGAACTTGCAAGCTCAACCCAAGGGGGAGTTGGGCAGTCAGGAAGAAGACCCTGCTCTGCTCTGGAGCCTTGAGCTGCCTCTACTGAGGAAATTCCTTATCTGGCCTGCCTGACCATGACAAAGATTGTGAGAGTGCACATGTAAGTGTATATATTTGAGAAAATCTGTGCACATGCTGCTGCAGCTGCACTAACCCCTCCCCCTACTAATCTGTGACAATCTCAAGGTGAAAGGAAATCAAAAGTTCCTACTTATGGGTTTATGTAAAGTAAATGAGCTAATCGCTGACATGTACGATTCTTAGGTTATGGCTGCTGGGACTTAGGTTCCATGGGCAAGGGAAAATGGTTGCAGCTACAGAAGCGAGCTCCTGCTGGCAGAAGAGCGGCTCTGAGAATATCTGTTTTAGAAAACACTTTTCCATCAAAGTGAGGGAGTCTGAAGTCACTGAGGTCATTCATCTGGGGTTGGGAGTTTAAAGAGGGAGACAATAGGAATATAAAGAACGTTGGTGTATGGATCTGGGCCAGTGTTTCCCAGCCCTCTCCTGGAGGCACACCTAGCCAGTAAAGTTGTCAGGATTTCCTTAATGAATATGCATGAGACAGTTTTGCATACCCTCAGTCTCCAATACATGCAAATCTATCTCATGCATATGCAACCCCGATTTGGGATAGCAGTTAGCTACCCACAGGCCATAAAAGAATGTATAGTTCTTGGGGCTGGATCCACTTACAAAATCTTGCACAGTCTCTTTCACCTCAGGTCAGGGTTCTTTACTGGATGGGGGGGGGGGGGGGGGGGGGGAGGGAGGAATTTCTCCTTCAAGGCCCTGAGTGGCAGGGGTGTCACTGTAGCTCTACCTGGGAGGTATACTTCTTTTACCACTGAGAATGCTGTAAGTGCCAATAACATGCAGGAGACTTGGGTGGAGTGTCCAAAATTAACGTTAGTGAAGGTGTTCTTATATAAATAAATGGCACAGTTCAAATAGGTCTTATCACCACAGATGGCCTTTGTTATTCACAGTCTTTCCTCTACCAGGGCAAGGGAAAACACTCACCCTCCAGGGTTTGGAGAAATGAGGTTCCCAAGTGGACAGGGGTACTCTTGTTTGGGTAGGAAATCTCCTCCACGATGGTCAGAAAAAAGGATAACACAGTCTCTGCCCAGAGCCCCAATGATCTCTTTCCCAGGGAAAGGAAATCCTGAGGATTATTTCAATGTTGGTCTTACACAGTTTTCCAGATTTCTACTCTCTCGAGTTCTTTGATGGCAAGGAGCAACTCAGGGACACACAGCTCTCCAATGTTCCTCTTTCAGGGTAAGAAGGGGTCAGCAAAACTCTTTCCTCTCAGTTCTTTCAATCAAAAGCTTCTTCCCACAAACTGAGTCCAAAACACCAGAAGTTCTCTGCAGCAGGTCTCTACCATACCTCTGTCCTCCAGGAGGGTGCAGAGGGGCAGATGTTCTGTATCCTGGGCTCCTCCAGGAAAAGGTTTCCCCCGTGACCTCTCTCCAGGTAACACCAAGGGGTCTCACAAGTCTCTTACAAAGAAAAAGTTAGCAGAAGCCCAAAACAACTAGGGATGCAAAACCCGACCTCCTGCCAGGATACCAGTCTGGAGTGCCGGAACCCCCCAAATTCCCAAAAAAGGTAAAGCTCCAACACCTTCTCTAACTTCCAAACTCAGACTGCACTACCCCACTCTCTCTGGGAGAACTGCTTTTACTACCTCACGAGGGGACGGCTATCCCAGCACCCTCCAAGGTACTTTAGGGTGGGCCAGGACTCCACTGCTGTATTCTCCTTTAGAGGTACAGAGTGGTTGTCCAGGGACTATTTTGGACTTTTTTTGCTTGGTAAGAAACCCTGTGGAACACCTGGGCTTTCCCGAGACTCAGGGAGTGGGAAACCCTGCGTTGATGACGCCCAGGGATAGGGAGGACCTGCCCCTGAAGTGGCGGTGACCACGTTGCAAGAGATTTCCAGTGTTATTTGCTTCTGGGAAAGGAAGGAGTAAATTTTCCAAGGCCTGGGAGGAAGTGTTTTTCTGGTCCTCTTCCCTGGGAGATCAGCAGTTCCATACAGGATTCCTTCCATCAGGGATCCCCCATCAAGATCAAGGACATCTGTGAGTAAGGGGAGGACACCCAATCAGAGTTTTCACAAACCCTGGGGAGAGAGAGAAATTTACTCTCTGTACAGAGACAGATTTTTGCCATCTGGGAAGGGTTTCATGCCCACTAAAGGGGCCCCTAACCTAAGGGGACCACTATTCAGCCTAAGCCAGGAGGGTGGCTGGATTCCTGGCCTTTCTAAGAGACTCTTTCATTACACAATTGTAATTAAAAAGAGAGAAAGGACTGTGGTGCTGGACGTTTATATTTAATGTGCCATAAATTCATCTTTGTCTTCAGTAAAGTATTATTTTGGACACTGACCCAATGATCCCCGCATTTTCTTTGGATGCACAGCACACAGTGTACACAACGGTTACATCACCCCGGGATCTCTGGAGAAGAAATCAGTCACCCTGCACTGGGACCTGAGAGGACCCCTTTCTGGCCTCAATCAAAAAGGATCCACACCACGGGAGTTATGGGAAGTGGAGTAGCTAGTCAGAGTCCCTGCCCCAAAGAGTCGATAAATAACTTTATGATCTCACCTATGCTGGCCCTGCACACCGGGGTGGGGATATATCAGTTATGGCTCCATGAAGGTAAGAAGCTAAAGGGGAAATTTGATATTATTTTAAGGAATCATCAACCTGTTAAATGTTTTGACTAAATTTTTGGTATTTCTAACATGAAATTCTTGTGCTCCAGTGCAATGTACTTGCTCTCCACAGGTTGCTGTTACATTTGAAAGCAATCACATGCAGCAGTTAAAATCAAAACTGTAAAAACTTCCTTATTTAAAGACAAACATTTCTAATTTTCTATACTGCGCCCTAAAAATTCTTTACTTCTAATGCACTTCAATAGGACAACAAGATACTGCTCTTTTTTTCACATATCTTCCCTTACCGAGGTTTTTTATATTGGTCCTTAAGTCAATAAAATTAGTTCCATAGATAAAGAATGGTTAAAAAAGCCTTTTGTGTTTAATGGAGTTATCAACTTCCTCAGGGAATGATCTTTTCCTTGTCAATTTACTTCAAGATTTAAATAATACTGTTTTATAACAAAAGACAGGCACTCCTTTTAATCCATTTTTACTATTTGGCATACGTGTGGGAAGTGTTAATCGAGTATAGACTAATCTATTTTGGATTTGCAGTGTTAGAGTTAAACTGAAACAAGATTTGTATTTGTCGGCTCAGCCTTCTTGTTGTCCGTGGCAACTGGTTTCAGTGATGTATTACATCACTAATCTATTAATACCCCTAGTTATAGTATGGAAATTATTCACCTTTCACTGGTGCCAATCTAATTCTATTCTCACATAGAAATCCTTTTATTTTTGGATTAATCAATCCAGTGTTCAATTCTGGATTACCCTGATATGTGTTCTATTCACACCAAGCAACTAGTCCAAAAACAAATATGGATACATTTCATTGAATGACGTGCCACCGTGACATGCCCACGACACGCCCCCAGGAAAGCCCCGGGACTTACGCGCGTCCCGGGGCTTGCGCTCGCCGCTGAGCCCATTCAACATAGGCTCGGTGCGCGCAGGGGGAACTTGGGGCAGGTTTTCGGGGGTATGCGCGTATCTTACGCTCATACCCCTTTGAAAATCTGCCCCTTTAAATATATAAATGGACTTTTGAAAATTGCTACAATATATACCATTGAAGTACCAATAGGTTTTTACATGTGAAAGTGCATTTTAAATGAGCAAATTAATTTTTTTAATTGCTACAATACAGGCAGATTTTTAAAAAATACGCCCGTGCGTCCATATGCGTGTGCTACCCAGCGCTCACACATGGATGTGCAATTTTATAACATGCGCACACCAGTGCGCGCATGTTATAAAATTGGTGGTGGCGCACGCAAAGGGGGGGGGTCAAAATTGTCAACTTTTGCGCAGCGACACATTGGGGCCTTCCCCAGTTCCCTCCCAGTCCGCTCCAATTAAGGAGTGGACTGAGAGAGAACTTTCCTACCCCTACCCTAGCCTCCCTTCCCCTTCCCCTCTCCTCCCCACCCCACTAAACCTAATCTCCCGTACCTTTTGATTTTTGTTCCGTAAGTTGCTGCTCCTCTGGAGCAGAAGCAACTTGCACGTGCCGGCAGTCCCCCGGCACAGTGGCAAATGGCTGCTGTACCAGCGCCTCCAGCCCCGCCCCCTGGACCGCCCCCTTTTCGGGCCCTGGAACTTACTCTCCTGTTTTAGTAATAACTCGATACTTTTCACAAACGTTTCATGACTTCAAACATCGCTTCAAACAAGAAAAACCTCTTTCAAATCTGCGGGAAGTGTCGTCAGTTCCTGTTTTAAATTATAAGCAACTGGAGAAAATGATTTGAAAGAGGTTTTTCTTGTTTGAAGCGATGTTTGAAGTCATGAAACGTTTGTGAAAAGTATCGAGTTATTACTAAAACAGGAGACCGTAGAAGAGAGAGGGTTAATTATATAGGAGTGAAATCATAGAGTGAGGGATTTGGCGTGAATTATCCCTGAGGAAGCCCGCCAAAGACGGGTGAAACAAGGATCGCTTGTTGGATTGGTCCTAAAGGAGTCCAATGGACTATGCTAAATCATTTTGGTCACTGGATATTGATCATGATTGAAAAAGGAGATTTTTTGAGCTAATATATTGGTTTATTCCCCAGTATCCTGTGAATAAATTTGGAGCATATGTTAATTTAATGCTATTTAAAAGCTGATTTTTGCACGTTATTAAGCAGTGCTGCTTTTTGCATATTATTAAGCTTTGTCTTTGTTGAAAAACATTATAAAATCATATACAGTGCTGTTTAAATGTTGTTTAGCACATGTTATTAAGTATTGTTCAATATTAAATGTGATAATATTTTTAAATGTGTGATGTGTTAGTATGAATGTGAAGCGTGATTGTGCTAGATAGTATTCTGTGTCTAGACAGGTTTTTATGGTGTGGTCTCATTAATAAAAATACATTCATTGACATATTGTGTGAGTTGACATTGATATAGAGGGCTCCCTTAATTGTGACTTCACCTACCCATAGCAGACAACCCAGAGCCTTGCCCAGGGGATGTGCTTGAGCCTATGGGCACAAGCACTCTTGAGCAAGCGACTGCTCTTGCACACTCCAACATTGAAAAATGACCCAGTTTGGTTGCTCTTTCAGTTATATTCACTATTTTGATGTTCTTGCTTTTGGGCACCTTTGAGTCTGAATGAAGATGCTGGTGGGGTGTTCAACAAAAGTTTACGAAACCAAAAATACTTTTTTTTTTTTGTGTATAATCTGTTTTTATTGCCTCAACAGGCATTCAAGATAACAAACGAAGCATGAACAGTTCCATCTAGCTGAACACAGCCAGAGCATCACGAACAATTCAAAATATAAAGATTTGTAATACATCATAAATAATCAGACATCAATTAGAGTCCTGTACAGACACCACTGAGACATTTTTTACAACTGAAATAGTGAAAACAAACCCACCTTCCCTCCCCTCCCCCCCCTGCTGGAGAATAATGCGAAACATAGCAAAGAAAGGTACGACATATAGATCCAAAGTTACATGTTAATCCAGAAGCAATAGCAAGCCTGGAAAAAGTAATTTACTAGACAGAGGAGTATGCATAAGATCCTCTACCAGAACTGGGCATATGGAGTGTTCCCCTCTAGAGCCCCAATGATTAGCTTGGCGTGGCACTGACCTATTTCTATTACAGATACTAGGTCCCCATACACCTACAGCACTATAGGGAGCTTTGATTTTCTAGCCATGTCTGGAAAGGTGCCCAAGTGTCTCGAAAAGCCGACACTCTGTTCTGGTGTGTAGCAGTCAACCTTCCCAATTGGTAATAAGAGAGCGCCCTATGTTGTACTCCAGCTATGGTCGGTACTTCTTGTTGCTTCCAGTGTAATGCAATCTCTGCTCTGGCCACAATAAAGATTTGCAATGTCAATTTCTGTGCCTGAGTGTTGTGTTCTGCCAAGGGAAGACCTAAAAGAGCATGCCAAGGTTGTGCATTGCAAGGGACCTGCAACATCTGCGCCACCCACGTAAACACTGTATGCCAGAAGCTACATATCCGCGGGCACGTCCACCAAACGTGATAGTACGTGCCTCGTTCTCCGCATCCACGCCAACAAAGGTCAGAGATAGAAGGGTAGAACCTATGGAGTGCAGCTGGCGTGTAGTGCCATCGACAGAGCATTTTATAACAGTTTTCTTGAAGTCCAGCTGAAATGGAGCATTTGCTAGCCATGGTATAAATGGTATCCCAATCACTATCATCCAATTGGGTCCCAAAATCTGACTCCCATAACATTTGATACTTAGGCTCACTAATCCTTATATTGTTGAACAGTGCATATATTTTGGAAATAATATCTTTGATGGTTGGCGCACACTGGCATAAGGTTTCAAATAGAGTATTAGTGGGTCGCACAGTTTGCAGTCGGAGCCCCATGCATATAAAGGAATGAATCCCAGCGTATAGAAAAAAAATCAATAGTCCCTTCCGGATATAAAGCGCACAGTTGGTCCCTGGCCAACATCCCTCCTTGTTGAATAACATGTCCTAAGCGTTGGATTCCCGCCCTCATCCAGCGCCTGGCAGCTAGGGTGCATTCCTGGAAGGGGAGTGCCGTGTTAGTAAATAAATGGGTCATTAAGGAGTATCTCTCTGCACCTACCAGCAATGGCTTCCATCTGTGCCAGATGCGCAAAATAGTGCGGAGAGCATACGGGAAATAATTGATAAGACCCCAGGAAGTACGGGGTTGTCACGGTAAAGCGGAGATTGGGAAGGCACCCATCAGCCCCTGCTCAATATGAACCCAGTGTGGGGCCTCCCGTATATCGTGTAAAGCCACAAGAGCTCGCAGTTGAGCCGCATAGTAATACCAGGCTAAGTTAGGCATGTGTAGTCCTCCCCTGTTCTTAGGTTGGTATAAAATATGTCTAGCCACTCTCGGTGGTCTCTTCCTCCAGATAAAACCGCAAAGTATTTTTTGCCATTTTTTAAGGCATGCAGTGGGGATGTTGATGGGTATAGTAGTAAAGAAGTAGAGAAAACGAGGTAGTACCGTCATCTTTACGATAGCCAATCTCCCCAGCCAAGAATGAGCGTGGCAACCCCATCGGCGAAGGCTCTCTTGTAAGTTAGTGACTAGTGGTTTATAATTTAAATCAAACAGTTGGTGGTTATGTGGTCCAATCTTAACTCCCAAATATTTAAGTGAAGAGGAGGCCCACAGAAACGGAAAACTGTGGCTTAAAGCCTGTACTTCGCTGGGGGGCAATGTTAAATTAAGCAACTCTGATTTTTCATAGTTGACTCGCATGCCAGACACTGCCGAAAAGCTATGGAGCTCCTCCATTACACCCTTCAACGATGCCCAGGGGTCAGTAAGAGTTAACATAACGTCGTCTGCGAAAAGGGAAATTTTTGATTGAATCGGGCCCCCAACGATTCCCTTTATACTTGCAGCTCCTCGAACTCTAATAGCAAAAGGCTCAAGGAACAGAGCGAATAATAGGGGCGAGAGTGGGCAACCCTGCCTCGTGCCTCTCTGAATGGGAAAAGGGGTTCCATAACCGCCGTTAGTCTTCACCCGTGCCTGAGGGTTGTCATACAGTTTACGTAACCAGAGCAAGAAAGAGTTCCCAAAACCCATGGCCTCTAAGGTTTTAAAGAGATACTCCCAATAGACAAGATCGAAAGCTTTTTCAGCATCCAGGGCTAGCAGCACTGCCGGTATACGCCGATGTTGTACCGCATTCACTATATCAACGATCCGCCGGACATTGTCTGCGGCCAACCTTCTTGGCACAAAACCCACCTGGTCATTGTGTATCAACCAGGGGAGAATCTTGTTAAGTCTAGCCGCTAGTACTCTGGCCAATATTTTCAGGTCGATGTTTATTAAGGATATGGGTCGATAGGAGCTACACTTAGTGGGATCTCTGCCGGGTTTTGTGAGCACTGTAATGCCTGCTGTATTGGAATCTTTAGTAAATGATGTATCACCTAGCAGAGAATTAAAAGCATCAGTTAGAGGTTCCACCAACAGGGAAGCAAATTTCCGATAATATAAGCCAGTGAAACCGTCCAACCCTGGGGCTTTTCCCGGCTTAAGTTGCTTTATAGCCGCCGCTACTTCTTCCTGCTCAGTTGGTTTATCCAACCCAACTTTTTGCTGCTCAGTAAGCACCGGAAGTTGTACTTCCTCCAAATAACAAGCAATCCCCTCCCCAGTTATGGCTGTATCTCTAGCATAGAGGGCGGAGTAGAAGTCAGTAAAACTGTTTTGAATAATCCTCTGACGAGGTTACTAGGTGCCCTTGCGCGGTCTGAAGTTTAGGTACCACCGTGCGGGACTGGGCTGATTTGAGTTGTGGAGCAAGAAATTTTCCTGCCTTGTTTCCCCCTTCAAAAAATTGCTGCTTCAGGAGCATAAGTTGGTGGCTAATTGCGGTATCCTCTAGTGCCCTTAGTTGATCCCGTATCTTTACTATCTGACGGTATGTCGATTCGGATTTAGTGCGGCTATGGGATTGAGTCAAGGTAGTGAGCTCTTGTATCCACTGCCTACGGTGGCTTTCCCTTGTGTTATTGCAAAAGGCCGCCCTAGCTATGCACGCCCCCCCGGGCCACCGCTTTAGAGCATTCCCATACAATTAGAGGTGACATTCCGTCCATTTGGTTAGTGGCAAAATAATCCCTCAATAACTGCTCAACTTGACCGCAAAAAGCTACATCTTTAAGCAGGGAGTCATTAAGGCGCCAAGTTCGGAACCCTTTATCCGTGCCGGCAAAGCTGCACGTGAGCCATATTGGAGCATGGTCGGACCAAGTAATAGCATCTATATCAGTTTTGGCAGCTAAGGTTTGCATAGTTTTGGAGAGGAAGAAATAATCTATTCTGGTATAGGTGCCATGTGCACTAGAGAAGAAAGTATAGGAGCGAGAGGCAGGGTAACACTCCCTCCAGATATCTACCAAACCCCAATCCTCTAAAATTTGGAGCCACCTCCTGCGGGCGGGTTGGTCTAACACTTTCCCAGAACTGGAGTCCCTAGACGGGTTCTGAACAAAATTAAAGTCGCCTCCTAGGATAAGATCACCCTCCAAATGCTGCTTAAGAAGGTTATGGAGCACATCTATAAAGGAGGCTTTTTGTGCATTTGGAAAATACACATTAAATAACGTATACACCTGCTTTCCCACCCTCAGCGTGATCAGGATGTATCGGCCCTGATCATCATACACGTGAGATAGTTCTTCATGAACGAATGTAGGTGCTATTAATACTCCCACCCCCGTGTATTTTGAGGATTTCGTACTAGCCGCCCAGTGAGCGGTAGAATAGTTAGAGAAGCACAGGAGTCGTTGGTGATGCCTCCATACATGCGTCTCCTGTACAAATACTATATCCTCCTGCTGTCTCTGTAACTCCCTTCTCAGGAGAGACCGCTTCCATGGTGTATTGAGCCCCTTAACATTCAATGACAGTAATTTAGTCGCCATCTATACCATCATTAGTTGGCCGAAGCCTACCCCAATGTATACCGCCCCTCCCTCCCCTGCCTGCAAGTGTACTGTGTCCGATGTAATGTACTGACTTACTATTGACTAAAGCTGGTGGACCCTCGTGTACATACCAACACCCAAACAAAAAAACAAAGACTCCAGCATCCCCCCCAATCAGTCCAACAGTATCCCTGTAACCCTCCATGGGATACATCTCCTCCGGAGGTCAGTGATTTTGTACGGTGCGTACTAGTCCCAACTCTGCACCGTCCCACCCTCAGAACGCAAACATATATTGGAAAATACAAAAACCCCTTCAATTATCCAGATGGAATAACACCCTCAACTCACATTTGCCCAAACATGAACTGTAAGTAAACTGAGTAACTACGTCTCCTATTAGAGAGAACCAGCAGTGGCAGCTCGAGGTCTCGCCACTTTATCAAACCTTAGTCCCAATGGTACCACAATTGTCCTATCGGTTTTGCATCTTCACCCATGTTCCTGCTCTGCCGGCCTCCTGTGATCTGGTTGCCGCCGGAGTCTCTTTCCCCCTTTGTCGGCCCTTTGCCATCGAGGTGCATTGTCCATCTTCTGCTGTTTGTGCTGCTCACTGGCTTGCTGGAAAGTGACCGGTAACTGTGCCTTAGTAAAACGCCACAGCTGCTTCATCCAATGATGCAATCTTGTAACTGGATCCTTGTATCTGGAAATAGAGTCCAAAAGGGAAGGTCCATCTATATTTGATGTTCCGCTCTCTTAATTGCGCTGTAACTTCACGCAGCTCGTACCTTTTTTTCAGCGTAACAGGCGACAGATCCTGATATATGGATATTGCATGGTTCTTCCAGTGAATGTCCTTCATCCTCCTGGCCAAAGAGTAGATCCGCTCCTTAATGGGAAAACTGGAGAAGCACAACACGATGTCTCAGGGCCACTGCTCTGTCCTAGGGCCTAATGCCCAGTGCGCTCTCTCAAACTGAACTGCCGCTGGTTCTGAGGTGGCTTCCTGGTTGCCCTCTGATCCATGTAGCAGGATGAATTGACAAATCTGGAGTGCTACCACCTCCACTTCTGCATACTCTGGTGTGTCCGGCACTCCCCGTATGTGTAGGTTATTGCGCCGATTCCTGTTCTCTAAGTCTTCAACCTTGTTCTGGAGGTCTAAGATGGTGGAGGAGGTGGAAGCCTGTTGAGAAATGAGCGTATTTATAGAATCACCATGCGCATCGATCCGCGTTTCATTTTCGTCCACTCTGTGCCCTAACGCTGCCAAGTCCTCCTTTAAGTCAGCCACGGACGCCATGATGTCTTCGCGATGTTGCTTTAAGTCTGCTCTGATCTCTAGAAACCAGGTTCTGGCTTCAGCCCGGGTTAACAGTGCAGCATCGGGGGTATTTTCACCGAAATTCTGGTTCTCTGTCTGCTCTTGTTCAGGAGCAGTCGCTCTCCCCGCTGTGGCTTCAGCCTCGCCGCCATCTTGATTCGTCGCGGCCGCTGACTTTTCATAAGAAAATTGCTGCAGATCCGTTGTTTTCCTTTTTGCGGCCATGGCACCGAGCAGATGGGGAAACCGCACTCGTTATTCAGCGATTCCAGCAGGTTTAGCGTTCTTTCGTCGCGTCTGATGGGGTTTTTCAGCGAGCGGGTGGACGGAGCGAGGGCTTCACGCGACTGCACGCATCCGCCGGAAACAGCGCCCCCCCCCAAACCAAAAATACTTTAAGTCCAATTCACAACAAAATTCTCAAATTAATATTTTCATGAAAATAAACGTTCCAAAGGTACTTGTTTTCTCAGTACTAACAACTGCCAGTGTCCCTTAGGTGGCAAACAATAAGCAAGACCCAGACCTACAGATGTTAAAAGGTGGGCTCCCAGTGGGGACTTGGCCCTCCTTATCTCTCTCTCTTGCTCTATGCTGGTGTACTTCGACTTCTGGTGGTAGAAAGTCCCAAAATGTTTTCAAAAGCCACATTCTTTCCTCCTTCTCAATGGACAGAATCTGATGGCAAAAGAATTCCTCCCCAAAACACAAAAGCAAAACTCTATGTAAAAATACTGCTCTCTTCCTCTCTGTCAGTCACTGCTGTCCCTCCTTAGCTGAGCAGCAGGGAATCACAGCACTTTATTGTCTCCCAAAGCAGGAGTGAAAATTCTCCTTATGCAGGACCAGGCTCCCAAAAATCACAACTCTTAGGACCCCCCCCCCCCCCCCAGCACTTACAAAACCCCTCTTCCACTCTCTTCCCTTCCAGACCTGAGGGGGGGGGGGGTACTAGCCAGGGCAAAGTCTTTTCCCCTGCATCAGGCTGAGGGATCCAAAATGGGGAGCAAACTCACCATTCTCTCTCTCAAAACTCCAACTCAATAGCCAAAACAAAATCCACAATACTCGTGCACAGCCTGCTTTTAAAAAAAACTGGTTGACCAATCCAGGCAAGCCTCTCTGCAGCTGCCTGCAAGGATGGTCTAGAAAATACTGCATCCTAGCCTAGGGCCTAAGCTAGGGACAGTTTAGCTAGTGAGTATCCTAGGTGGTTTCTTACATGGATTTAATTGACCAGTCCATTTTTGTTTCTATCTGAGTCTCTCCTTTGATGAGACTCATCAACCCACTAGAAGTTTGAAAGATGACTAGTAAATGGGGGAAAGAGGAGTAAAGAGAAGAGTGGCACCTCAGTGGTATAGTTTCACTATAACTATCCATCAGATAATTAGGATAAGGAGTAGAAGAATATCCTACAAGTAGAACAAGGATTGAAAGGATCCAGAGGAGTGTAAGACTTGACCATAAAGACATCTTTAAAAAATATTGTAAACTGGGAAATTAATTTGGTGATCTGCCCACCAGTATAGCTGCACATTGCACTATACCGTATTGTGTCGTTCCTCAGTTCGCACGTTTATGAGCAACATTATCACCATTGCCCGAAGCATCCCCAATCGGGAACAATCGGGTTTCTCAGTAGCAAATCCATAGTCAACAGAGCCATGTTATAGAGCAGCCCTTTGCAGCCGGATACCCTGGCAGTCTTAAGCCCGTGAAGAAGGAGTGCTTGTGCTCCGAAACATATAGATGTCGGCTTCATAATTTTCGCCAGAGTTTGCCTCATTCAGTTGAGTCCATCGGACAACACAAGATAAGTGGCCTACAGTGACATATGAAAAATCATTTTCTCTGTATCATGTGAGTGCAAGCAGACAAGTCAAAACTAACAGTTACATGAGTGAAAAAATCACCATTTGTAAATGATCAAGGTACCTAATGATTTTTGAAGCCTTAGAGTAATTGGCTCACAGATACGATAGCTACAATTTCTTCAGCTACATATGAAGGTACATACTTGATCACAGTCAGGATTCTCCTATACAGCAAGTCTCATTTTTTGATACACAAGGCCTTGCATAATATCTCCCCCCCTCAAGCTAAGCTACCAATTACGGCCACACATCTCGAATAGACCGATCAGAAATGCATACAAAGACACTTTGTACACCCCACCCGCTAAAACCTCACTAAGGAAACGGGCCATGTCCACAGCTGGTCCCCCTCTCTGGAACTCGCTCCCACCTGACCTATGACATGAACCCTGCCCTCTGGTCTTCAAAAAGAAACTCAAAACATGGCTTTTCAGTCAAGCCTTCCCAGAGAGATAATCGATCACAGAGGCTCCACTGGCCCTTCTAATGACTTCTCTAATCCTTTTCTTTCCCCCAGTCCTATCACATCACGCCCAACAGGCGTTGCTATCCAAGTTCTGCGTGACTATTTTTTGCACATTTTGTGTTACTTTACAAACATCTGGCAGTGGAAGGTGTTTGTGTTGCTGTTACTGAGGTGACAACAGAATTAGAACATTATTTTTGTATGATGAGCTGTAAGAGGAAATATCCAATTTGTAATAAGGGAAATGTCTGTGGATGTGATACAGAATTGAAGGTGTGGGGTTATACTCAGATTCTATTCCTTCCTGCATAGGAAGACTCCACTCTCATATCCATACTGAAGAACTGGTTGAATAAGGATATCAAATAATTGTTATCAAAGTTTTATTGGGAAGAACAAACTGGTGCATTTTTTTAAAATTGTATTAAAGGCCCTTATGACTTTTTGTTAATGTGTATTTTATAGCCAAAGATAGGCATGATATATGGCAGAGGTTCCCAACCTGGGGTCCGAGGTCCCCCAGGGTCTGTGAGACCATTCCAGGGGGTCCTCCAGAAGGGATACCACAAAGTTTAGCTAAGGAGAAAATGAGTAGGCTGCTGCTACTTGTAATTAGTTGAGCTGCTGCCAAAGGTCAGGAGCGTAAGAGTGGGGCCTATTATGGCCTTGAAAGCTTCACAAAGTACAAAAACAAAATAAGAGCTGAGGATTGCCAAAACAATGACACCAATGATAAATAAAAGGCAAATCCAACAAATTCAAAATTTAAATTTACAAAGTCCTATATCACCAGATAATATCTAATGTTGAGCCTGCATCAGCAAGCCTGACGGCCACCAAGTGCTCTACATCATTTGCGTATTATGAGAGTCCATTTTTTCAAAAAATGTTTAACACTTGCACATAAAAGATCTAAGTAGTAACGATAATCTCTTCTCAAAAAGGCCAATGTTTCGCAAGGAAGCTTCTTCAGGAGCACCTTGATAATGTCACCAACTTCAAAGAATTTTTTATATAGTTTATCACAATATCATAACTGCCAGACAAAATGTCTGGAAAAGAAAGAGCAGCCTGAAAACTTCACCCCATATTGCTGCAGACCAGAAAGAGGAGGAACAGAGAGAGGTTGTTTGCACCCATTAGAAGCCTCAAACTACACTGTTGCATGTTTAGCAGAGATGGGGAAGACAGGAATCGATTGTAGGCCTCGAGAATCATAAAACCCACTACTGCACTTCGTGGGGATGTGGAGGGTTGATTGCCAATGCCAGAACATTTGCTGCCTCTGCTGCTCACTGAGGAAAGCTGTTTCTCACCGCTGTGATAATCTATTTCCCAGTATTGCCATGTACTTTGCCACTGACCTGATAGAGCTGAGAGCACATTAAAAAGTGAATAAAATGACTCAAAGGAAGAAAGGAGGAAATGTGACTGGGGTTGATGGTGAGGGGAAAGAAAGAGGAGAAAAGGAATGAGACAAGAATGAAGGAAGAACTGGAAGATAAAGAGGGAGACAGGAATCCATGATTAACCTGATTAAGGGTGATGAGAGTGGATGGCAGACCATCAGAGGAGAGAAGGAAAGGAGCCCCAGGAATTATGGTGGACAGAGGTAGAGAGAGATGGAGGGATAGAGGACCACCATGGTCCAGAAAGAAAGTAAAGAGAACCACCAAGATCAAAGAGGAGGGAGGAAACAACAACAGCCAGTTGTGGATATGACAAACATAAAAGTTATTTAGGTAGACACACAAACACGGAGAACTATAAGCTTTCTTTGAAAAGCAAGCTATTGTTTTATTTTTTCTACAATCTAAATGATGTTATGACTCATTTTCTGAATGTTTTTGTAAGAATCATAAAAGAAAATAAAGTATAAAAGACAAGCAGGTTAAAAGGAAGTCAATTTTCAGAGAGGGTAAATAATTATATACCTTTGTGAAAAGGCTAATTTGAAAATTACTATTCCCCATCACTGAGGGTAATAATACCTACACTGTGAACAGCATGCATACTTTTATCTGTGGGGAAAAAAAAGGAGCAGTGCTATTTTGGGGTAAGGAATATTCATGCAGAGATTTAATTTTGAAATCTTTGTGCATATTGTCATGCATGTACTTTGCACCTGCTTCAAAACAGCTGAAAAGTATGCAGGAACAAAAGTACAGGCTTTCTCCCACCAGCTGGAGTTTTCAAAAGGACTCTATGGGCCCTTTTCCTTTGAAAATTAGATTGCAAGTCCGTAGGTGCCATGATGATTTTCTGCCAGGTCATACATACCAAGTTGCCAACCTGGAACGCTATTGAACTTGCTTCTTTTTCCCCATTGCAGATGGACTGGAAGGTGCAGTGCCCTCAACCTTCAATTATGAAAACAGTTTTGAAATTGCTTTGGAAATTGCTCTCCTTCTATATTCAGTTGATGAAAGGTTTATACATTGTGAATGATTGTGGAGTGCATATCATTCATTTTTGCGTGCCATAATAAAATAAAAGAAGTGGGTGGGGGGGTCCATGAAACGTTTTGAATTTGAAAATGGTTCTGTTTCCTGAAATGTTGGGAACCCCTGATGTAGGGAAACGTTACTTTGCCTTGTTCGGTAATTTTTTTCTTCCCAACATGAACCAAAACAGCAGTGAATTGCACAGCTAATACACGGATTCAGATAACTTTATGGGCATGAAAATTTAACCAGTTTGCTCCTCTCTTAAAATCGTGCGGGAAAACAAACTGTATAAGAGCGTGGAAACTGCAAACCGCCTCAACCCCGCCTTCACGTTTCAGACCCCAAGAGCAAACATAAATTGCTCGAGAAGCAGTCACCTACAGCATGAAGTGGAGTGGAATGAGATCTTTAAGTAAGTGCATGCGCACACTCTTCACATTCTCGTTTTCCTTGCGCCGGCTACGGGTTGACGTATGACGCCAAAGAGCGTGCTCCTGTAGTCGGTGGCCATCTTGCAGCGGAGCCGGTGCTCCTGTCCTGGTTCTTCCTCTTACCACAACTAGGACTAAGGCGACATCGAAGAGAACGTCGCCACGGTGGCGAGTGGTAACCTAAACTCCAATCGTTAGTTTTGAGCGTCAGGTCGCAAGGGGCGACCTGGCAGCCGGACTTGTCCTAGACCTGATGTTTACTTTCGGCGGAAAGGAGCATGTTCCCGAATTCCCCTAATTTGGGCCGTCCTCCGTTTCCTCCGCCCCGGAACGATTTCTTCAGCAAGTTCCCGGCGGGTCTACCGCCTGCGCTGCTCTCCCCACAACAGCTCATCGAGGCGCAGCTTAACCTTCGTAATGCCAGGTAAGGGCCCCGGACAGCCACCGAGCCCGGCGGAGCCCGGGACAACCGTTGCTAAGAAACCATTGAGAGCGGCAGTGGGGTGTGGCCGTCATGCCTGTACTTGTAAAAGGGAGAGACTGGGGACTGACTTTATGCTCCCAGGCATGGGTGCTGCGCAGTATTGAGGTGGTGGGAATACAGAGATGGCCAGTGTGGGAGTTGACAAAATGATTTGCAGCTGCTGGAAACCCTCATCAGTCCTAGCTGTCTCAATTTTTTTTTTTGTGGCTTATGCCTAAAATCCATAGGGAAGACTGAATTGAAATCATAAGCATGCACACACAAACTTTTTAAGATTCTTAATTATTATAAATTATTGTCCAGGTTGCAGATTATAAATTATTGTCCAGGTTGCAGATTTCGTTTTTTCATCTTTAACTAAAAGTTAAAGTGGCTAGTACTGGTAAAGCAAGCAGTTTTGTAGTTTAACCCGGGGTCTTTTAGCGGTTTAAGGTACTAAGGATTTTTAGTTTCTACATGAAATTATATATATCATTCTTTTTTAAAATTCTGCTTTTCATGACTACTCAGCCACTCTAAAGCAGATGACATTCAGGTACTCTAGATCAGTGGTTCTCAATCTTTTTCACATGGTGACACACCTGACAGATCAAGCCCATATGTGTGGCACTCTGTTCATTACAATTCACTGTGGAAATGTCCAGTATTTTTATTGTTAAGAATGACACAAGGGAAAGACAAGTACTCTGAACAGAAATTGCATAAATAGTAAACATTCCACATCAAAACAGCAATTTCCAGCACTCACAGTAACCACCTTACCTAAGAAAAGGCAATACTGAAAATATAACACCAGACCTTAAGACACCAGTACACCTCCTATTAGGAAATAGAACATGCCAGGCTGCTATAGAGCCCTACACAGTAACTACATGCCAGCAGAATACCTCACCTCAGTCACATGTTCTACCCTTACCTAACAAAGAATAAAGAGACCATAAAGCATAACTAGAAACATGCAAAAAAACTGAACTGGAAACTGCAACAAGCCAGAGAGACTGTATGCAGTGTAACAAAAGAGAAAGAGAAACTTCACCAGTCCTCAAAACAAATCAAGAAATATAAAATCAATAGCAATAAACCATACTAACAAAATGAACAGATTTCAAAATAGCTGATGAATGTAATATCCAATAATTAAAAACTCATATAAAAAATTTCTAGACACCAATAAAATATTTCAAAATAACACACAAAGACCCAATAATGAAAAATAAGAATGCTCTGCATACCTGGGAATGTTTGATATCCAGGTGCCTTGCAGGAGGGGGATGGTTTGCTTGCAACTTTCTCATCTCTTCTTTAAACACATGCACTCTCTCTCTTACTTACATAGGCTTTCAATTGTGCACATATACACATTTTCTCTCACTTATAAGGGCTCTTAATTACATTTAGATACATACAGTCTTTCAAGAGACTTACATGCATGCTGTCTCTTTGACACAGACTCTCATTTACACACTACACACATGCTCTCTTTCGCATTTACAGGCTGTCAATCATATACTATCGTGTTCTCTCACACTGGCTCGCAATCACCACAGACATACATGCTCTCATACACACAGGCTCTTAATCATACATACACATGATCTCTCTCACTTACATGTTCTCAGTCACTCACTTAAATACATACTGACTCTCTCACACATA
Source organism: Rhinatrema bivittatum (assembly GCF_901001135.1). Lineage (NCBI taxonomy): Eukaryota > Metazoa > Chordata > Amphibia > Gymnophiona > Rhinatrematidae > Rhinatrema > Rhinatrema bivittatum. Next base: position 698,484,926 of record NC_042615.1, read on the forward strand.
CACACACACAGGATCTCGTATATATGCTTGCTTTCTCACTCACTCTTTCCCCCTCCACCGAACTAGCAACAGTAGCAGCCTCCTCCATTTCCAGCCTTAGTGGCAGTAGCAGCCTTCTCCTCTTTCAACCCTCTCGGCCTCGAGAAAGTATTCCCATCCACCGCGGGAGCTGATGTTACTCCTCTTTTGGTCCGCACCATGCTACTCTTCTTCAGGCTATGCCTTTCTTCTTTGGGCCGATGCTGCAAGCACTAGCACAGTCTCTCTCTTTCCCGCATGCGAGGCCACTGCATACCATGTCCTCTCCTGCTGCGTTCCCCCTGGGCTATCAGCATTTTAAGCCTGGGCAGAGGATGAGTTCCTATTTCGCTGGGGCAGGGGGAGCAGCTGGGTCAGTGTGGGACTGGGTAGTGTGGCGAGACACCTGTGATTCTGTATATCCCTCATGTTTTAGATAATTTTTTTATGTTGATCAAATAATTCAGTTCTTGGGTTACTGATAGTTTTTCTTCAGAGCCAATACAACAGATACTGGAACTGTATGTTTCAGTAGTAAATTCTTTCCAAAAGTTTTTTTCTGCATTTGTGGTTCAGATACTGGTTAGTGTCAACATTCAGTAATGCTGTCCCTGTCAGGACAGGGTATAAGCAGTGTGGGCTTTTAGTAACCCAGTGTTTAAAATAGAAAGTAGAGCAAGGTAAGAGGCAGCATTGACCTTGACTCTTTGTGGGCATCTTATGCAGTTCCTTACTCCCAGAGATAAAGCTTGCACGGTTTCTTTCCTCCTTCCCAAATACAGGGTAGGCAAATATTTCTGTCGAGAACCATGATCAAGAAACTTCAAACTTTTCAAATAGAAGAGTGTCCAAGAATTGAGAACAAAGTTTAGACACCAGATTTATGTTGTAGCCATTTTAAATCCCTGTAATCATTTTCTTCCCATCTTTCTCCTCTGCCTCCCCCCTAGCTATGGGGCTGATGCAATACAGTGCGCTCAGTCGAGCGCACTGTTTAACTCGCTGTCAGATGCGGGTTAAATAGGCGCTAATCCACCTTTTAATGTAATAGGGGGATTAGCGCCTATTTAACGCGCGTCAGACGCAGAATGAATGAGTTAGCGTTTTCATTACTGGCGGCCGTTTTATTACTGGCAGACAGGCAGGTTATGAAAACTGAGGCCGAGTTTACCGGTGTTGGTCTTCATAACCGGCAGCCTTGGTGGGTCGCATTAGCAAGGAGGTGCTAAGGTCGTGCAAGCGAACCCCCCCTAATTTACATATTGCATGGCGTCCCCCCTCCCCCCTCTTGCGGGCGCCATGCGTAAGTTAAGAAAGCGGGCGCTGAAAAGTCAGTGCTGGCTTTTCGCGAAGATTATTGCATCGGCCCCTATGATAGTCTAACAGAGGACAACTTTTCCATTTCAGCTATTTAAGTACATTAGTGGTACGTTTAAAGTGTTGGCAAAGAAACTGAAAGTCTTTTGTTATTCAGAGCCAAATTACACCTAAGCACCTGAGAAGCATGATGCTGCTGCTGGTGGTGGTGGTGGGGGGTTGTTAAGCTAAAGAAAAGGAGAGGAGAGTTGCTTGGATAAGACAGTAGCATGCATCCTTGTTTAACCAAATAACCATAGAGTGACTGTGACCTGAAGTGAATTTTTATGTTGTACTTGAAGACATATTAGTGTTTAATAATTGTTGCTTCAGCTCCACAAATTTTTTTGGGGGGTAATGATGGGTGAGACATAAGATTTAGGGCCTTGTTCTAAAAGATATTTCCCCGTTTAGAAAGTCTGTATTGAATAAGGTCCTTAATGGGTACAATTTATTTTTCCAGGTAAATATAATTTTTGTTCTTGCTGAAATAAACTGAGAAGTTTCCAAGAAAAATAAAATAACTGAAGAAATCTATAAATTGTAAATTATTGTGGTGTAGGGCGTTATGTTTCCCGGTGATAGCAGGGCTTAATTAGCCATGCTGTCATGGGAACTGCCAATCAGGGCCCGGGAGGCGGAGCTTTATTATGCAGAGTGTAGAGTTTTCAGTCTCTGCAGCTGCGCATGTGTTCCCACGCAGGAAAGTAACAGATTCTCCTCAGTCTGTTTTTTCTGCGAGCGGGAGCGCACGCAGAGCTTTATTCTCCTCTATTTTTTTCTTCTTTTTTGGAGCGAAGATGTCAGAAACCCTCAGGGTGTAAACCGTGTCCCTTCGGTAAGGTCATGTCCGTCACCGATGGACATGACCGATGTTACCACTGTAAATTTACACTGTTACCACTGTAAATTTTGTCAACAAATGTCCCTGCAGGCCCAACGACATAGGGCCTACAAAATGAGGGACCTACGAACGGGCAGTCGTCCTTCAGAGGCACATTCCTCTCCGGACCCAGCTAAACAGTTGGGCCCGTCCAAGAAAAGAGCCTCGTTGTGGGATCCTCAGGCCTCCAGGACTGGAGGTAAGGACAATCGACGACAGGAAGAACCATGCGGAGCCCAGGACTCTGGGCCGCAAAAATCCAGTCAGTCAGCCCCCACTGCATCGCAGTTTAGGGAGGGGAGACACTTATTAGCCCCCTCTTAAAAAAAAGAGGGTGCTGGAAAAGAGGCATAGACCGAAGGAGTCGGACACGGCGCTGAAGAAGGCGCATTCGGAGTCTCGGGCGCTGAAGACGCAACCCCGGGAACCGAGACCGGAGGCACTTAAGCCTGAGCATCCGGAGCCAGGGCTGGCTCATTCGGAGTCAAGACTGAAGCAGACAGAGCCGAAGATGGCGCGTCCGGAGCTGAGATTGATGCATCCGGGGACGGCGCATACGGCGCGAGATACAGTACCACGGGCTCCAGATAAAACACAGATACCAGCCAAGCAAGGGCAGTCAGACACAAGGCAGATACCTTCCTTGAAGAGAAAACACTCTTCCTCAAGGCGCTCCACATCCATTGATTCCTCACAAAAGCAACCTCCTTCTGTTGGCCACTCAATGGGATGCTACTAAATGACCCAGACATCACCATAGGAGTTCTTCATCATCCGGACATCATCACAGACGTGCCCATCGACATAAACGCAGCATCACTCTAAACATTCAAGAGGTTTGAGGTCTGCGGTAATCCCGTCGGCATCGGGCTCATCCCGTCAGACTATGCTGCAGGCCCTTCTGGAAGGGATATAATACAGGTGCCATCATCTACCTCCTCACATTCTATCACCACGTTCAATTGGACAAGAGTTTCCTCCTTACATCCATCGGAACACGATACTGACCCCTCTGACGTCGACAGGAGTTCACGGGACAATACCCCACGGTCTGATCCTCTAAAATTGGAACTGCAAAAAGCGTTACCATTAGGATCACACCATAAATGACCTCACATGACACCACAAACTCAACCTTCTCCCCGGAACCATCCAGTCCTAAGGAGTTAGATAAGCATGTGGATACGTTTCCGGTGGACCCTACACCGTCACCGGTACCTCTAGCACCTACATCCCCAACTCACACACATTCTTCATGCGGGGATTCTGTGTCCTCTCCAACTTCACATACCTCCTCTATGGGCTACCCTTCGGACCCGCCGGACCAACCACCTGAGCCCTATTCTCCTCCAGAGGATCTTTCTTACCCAAAGGTTTTGGATAAGATGGGGGCCATTTTACGTTTGGAAGTGCAGAAGCTGCCGGAACCCAGAGCTGAAACACTGGGCCTATTAAAGATTTTTGATACCCTAGGGGAGCCTACATCTCTCCCACCACAAGGTGTTTTGCACAGTGTACTTAAAAAAATCTTGGGAAAACCCCCTTCACGATACCAGCAGTTTCCAAGAAAACGGATTTAAGATGAAGAAACCTTCTGCATACTCTACGCCGCAATTACCACACGAATCCATAGTGATCGAGTCGGCGCTTCAACGATCCAAGAAGTCGAAAACACACACCTCCAATCCCCCAGGGAGGGATAACAAATGTTTAGATGATTTTGCAAAACGACCACCCGCATCCATCATCACCAATTTTATATGGTACAGTTTTTTATGTACGAATGCATCCAAGCAAGTAAGGGTGTGCTCACCTCAACTGGAGAAAATATTCCATCTTCACTTGTAGATATGGAAGAGTGCTCTCGTCACCTGTTAAGAACCGTGTACGAAGGCTTCAAAATTTCATCCCAAGCATCGGTTACTGCGATCGCGGCACGTAGATTGGCTTGGCTAAGAGCTAGTGCCATAAGAGAACAATTCCCTGTACGTACCAGGATCATTCCAGACTGTGGGTTATGTTCCCTGTCCAGCAGATGGAGTTAGAACCAAAAATTCCCAGGGGAGGACCTATATAGCCACGCCTCCCTTGCCTCAATCCTCAGTATAGTTCTAACTCCAGCAGATTGAGCAGGGGACACGGTGGTCCCCAGCACTTTTCTAGTTTTATTTTCTCTTTGAGGAATCAATTAAATAATATTAGATAAAGGTTTTCTTCTAAGGGATATGTTCTGTAGTGTTCTGACAGGACCACTCTGTTCAAAGAGAGACACTGTTTTTCAGTCACGAACTTGCTGACAGGCTGTGTTTTTTGCCTGTCACTTTATTTCTCTCTTCCTATCTCTTTGTTTTTTCCTCTTCCTTGCCTGGCTAGAGTGTGGTATGTGTTATTTTTATTTCATTTACAGTCGTTGGTAGGAACAGGAATTTGTGAGGGGTGAAAGTCTGTAGTGCCGACCGCTCCCCCTAGCCCCGGAGTTTTCCTTTTCCCCTCCTCCCTTTCAGGGAGTGATTGGAGTTCCCGCCCTGCAGCTCTGCGACGACCCATTCCCCGGAGCTGCTCACCGTCGGGACGGCGTTTTTCCCCGACGGTCTCTTGGGGACGGTGAGAGGTCCGGAGGCCGAAGAGTTTTATTAATTCGCCGCTTCAGTTGTTGCCGCGCGCCGCAGCCGCCCCTCCCCCTCCCTCCCGCCGCGATGCAGAAATCGCCGAACGGCTCCGGAGCTCGGCACGGGCTTCAGCAGACCTCAGAGGGATTTTCTTCAGCTTTTCCTGAGGGGGAGTATGGCTTACCTGGTAGGCAGCTTGGAGGAGAGTCGGACCGCGCTGGCAGGAAGCGGCATGCCCCGTTTCCCCTCAGCGCGGGAACGGTGGCCATTTTCTCAGCTGACTCGGAGGCAGCTCTCTCTGAAGAGGACGTCGACGCTCCTCTCCAGGTTTCCTCTAACAGTATGGAGTTTCGGAGCGCAACGGACCAGGGCAGGCAAGGGGACGACGTCTCTGGGGACCCCTCATCAGCACTTCCCGCTTTTTCGCCAGAATTCATAGTTTTAATGCACAAGGCATTTTTACAGAGCAGGGATCCGAATCTTGGAATTTGGGGTCCCCCTCCCCCCAAACTGGCCTGCTTGACACAGCTTTCGACGGCAGACCCTCCCTTAGGGAGTGCTTCTTTGCCCACAGGGGGTGCGGGGTCCACTCAGCCCCCCCCCCCCCCGTGGTTCCTATACCGCTGCAACAACCGTCGGGGGATCCATGGCAAGATCCAGATGTGGATGATCCCTCCCTGGCGGCCCAGGTAGAAGGTGACGACCCGAGGGGCCTCCGTATTTTTCAAGTAGCGGAATTGGATGATCTCATCCCCCACATCCTCCAGGAAATGGACATTGACCCTCCTCCGGATCCTGTGGCTCAGGATCCGAAGATTAAGAAAAGGGATCCTCTCCTAGTGGGCTTACGACCTCTAGCGAAAGCTTTTCCCACGCATCACAACATCTTGCAATTGATTTCAAGGGAGTGGGATACTCCTGAGGCCAATCTTCGAGTCGCTCGAGCCATGGAAAAATTATACCCTCTCCCCACTGATTTCTTGGAGATTCTTAAGGTTCCTGTTGTTGATTCAGCGGTATCCGCGGTCACGAAACATACTACCATCCTGGTCACGGGCGGGACGGCGTTGAAGGATGTCCAGGATCGCAAGCTCGAGGTTTACCTCAAGCGTATCTTCGAAGTCTCAGCGTTGGGGATGAGGGCTGCTATCTGCAGTTCCCTAGCACAGCGAGCAGCTCTCCGTTGGGTACAACAGCTTCTCACTTCCCAATCTTTGCCACAGGCAGAGACTATTCAGGCTGTTAGACTTGAAGCGGTGGTTGCCTATGGAGCTGATGCTTTTTTTGATCTGTTAAGGGTCCTCGCTCGTTCCATGGTGGCGGCGGTGTCCACTCGTCGTCTTTTGTGGCTACGCAACTGGGCAGCAGATGCTTCGTCTAAGACGCGCCTGAGTTCCCTTCCTTTCAAGGGTAGGTGCCTATTTGGGGAAGATTTGGATCAGATCATCAAATCTCTTAATGAGAATGCGGTGCACAAGCTTCCAGAAGATCGTCCACGTTCTTCTAGATCTTTTTATTCCTCCAGAAATAGGTACCGGAATCAACGGAGGTCGCGTCCTACTAGACAGCAGACACCTCGGGCTCCTTCTACACGATCACACACCTGGAACCGGTCCTTTCGAGGGCGCCGCCACGGTAAGGATACTCAAGGGGCAGGTCCTTCCTCGAAGGCTTCACAATGATGCCAGAAGGACCCAAGAGGGGATCCCCCACCTGGGGGGTCGCCTTACTCTCTTTTACAAGGAGTGGGCCCAAATTACGTCGGATCAATGGGTACTGGACATCTTAAGACAAGGCTACGTATTAGATTTTGTACACGAACCCAGAGATCGTTTTCTGTTTTCTCCTTGTGGTTCCCGTCTCAAACAATTAGCAGTCCGACAGACTCTCGATCGTCTGCTACAGCTGGGGGCGATAGTACCGGTAGCGGCCTCCGAACTGGGAAAAGGTCATTATTCAATCTACTTCGTGGTTCCCAAGAAAGAGGGCACTTTTCGACCTATCCTGGATCTCAAGACGGTCAACAAGTGTCTCAGAGTTCCTCGTTTTCGTATGGAAACGCTCCGTTCAGTGTTAGCAGCCGTGCATCCGGGAGAATTCTTGGCCTCTTTGGACCTTACAGAGGCATACCTTCACATCCTGATCCATCACCATCATCAGCGCTTCTTACGCTTCAAGATTTGGAACAGCATTTTCAGTTTCGTGCTCTCCCTTTTGATCTTGGTGAAGACAGGCGGAGCGCCTGTCTTCACCAAGATCATGGTAGTGGTGGCGACGGCGCTTCGCAAGGAGGGTATCCTTGTACATCCCTATCTAGACGACTGGCTCATTCGGGCGAAGTCGAGGACGCAGGGTTACCGTGCTGTAGACAGGGTAGTACAGCTTCTTCAGTCTCTGGGATGGATCGTCAATTTCTCAAAGAGCAAACTGATACCGTCCCAATCGCTGGATTTTCTGGGAGCACACTTCGACACCAGCCGAGCCAAGGTATTTCTGCACCAGGACAGAGCTCGGGCTCTGCGTGCTCAGGTAACACGGTTCATGGCACTAGTTGCTCCCACGGCGTGGGATTATCTCCAGGTACTGGGAACCATGGCCTCAACAATCGATTTGGTTCTGTGGGCCTTCGCTCATCTCAGGCCTCTCCAGAGGTCTCTGTTTCGCGATGGAACCCAGTGTCGAGAGATTTTCAAGCAGTACTGCCCATCCCGGATGTTGTCTTGCTCAGCTTACAGTGGTGGCTGGACCCTCAACAATTAGCTCAGGGAGTGTCTCTACAGAACCCGGATTGGGTGGTCGTCACCACGGATGCCAGTCTCACCGGCTGGGGGGAGGTCTGTCAGGACAGGTCTCTCCAAGGTCGATGGACGATGGAACAGTCCACTTGGCCCATCAATCGGCTGGCGACCAGAGCAGTCCGTCTAGCGCTGCAGGGGTTCTACCCACTGGTACGCAGTCGAGCGGTTCGGATTCTTTCAGACAATGCAACCACAGTGGCGTACATCAATCGCCAGGGGGGCACCAGAAGCCATCTAGTCTCGTTGGAGACCGACGAGTTGATGACATGGGTGGAGCTACACTTACAGCGGCTAGCGGCTTTGCACATAGCGGGCGTGGACAACGTTCAGGCAGATTTTCTCAGTCGACAACACCTGGATCCCGGAGAGTGGGAACTCTCGGAGGACGCAATGCGAAGGATAGTACAGAGTTGGGGGAGACCCCATGTGGATCTAATGGCAACCGCGACAAATGCAAAGGCTGCCCGGTTCTTCAGCCGCAGGCGAGAGCGTGGCACAGAAGGAGTCGACGAGCTGGTTCTTCCCTGGCCTCGACAGTGTCTCCTGTATGTCTTTCCTCCGTGGCCTCTAGTGGGCAAGGTTATCTGACGGATAGAGACGCATCAAGGTCCGGTGATCCTAGTTGCACCAGAGTGGCCTTGTCGACCATGGTTTGCAGATCTTCTCAATCTGGCAGTAGACGGCCCTCTTCGGCTCAGTCATCTGCCACGCCTTCTTCGCCAAGGACCAATATTTTTCAAGGAGGCAGATCGCTTCTGTCTTGCGGCTTGGCTTTTGAGAGGCGTCAATTGAGACGGTGCGGATATCCAGAATCTGTCATCTCCACGCTCCTGAAAGCTAGGAAGACATCCACGTCGGTTACTTATGTCAGAGTATGGAAGGTTTTTGAGGAATGGTGCGAGTCAAAATCGATTCTACCAACGCAGGCCTCGGTGACGCATGTGCTTTCCTTCCTACAGGCTGGTCTGGATTTGGGCCTTGCCTATAATTCTCTTCGTGTGCAGGTGGCGGCGTTGGGAGCCTTCCTACGTAGTAATGACAGGGAGCTCCTGGCCTCACATCCAGATATCCTACATTTTCTAAAGGGGGTAAAACACTTGAAGCCTCCAATTAGACCACCTTGTCCTTCTTGGAATCTCAATTTGGCACTCCGGGCTCTATGTGCACCGCCTTTTGAGCCTCTGACTTCGGCCACACTCAAGGATGTCACCCTTAAGACCATCTTCCTGGTGGCGATCAGCTCAGCACGTCGGATCTCTGAACTACAAGCTCTATCATGTAGGGAGCCATACCTTCGTTTCACGCCAGGGGGAGTATCCCTGCGGACAGTTCCATCTTTTCTGCCGAAGGTGGTCTCGACTTTCCATCTCAACCAATTGATAGAACTTCCGTCATTTTTATCCTCTGATTCTTCTGACCTGCGTCGGTTGGATATCTGACGTTCTTTGATACATTATTTGGAGATCACTAATGAATTTCAACTCTCCGATCATTTGTTTGTCCTTTGGTCGGGACCCAGGAAGGGTTGCATGGCATCCAAACAATTGCTCGCTGGCTGAAAGGAGCGATTATAGCCGCATACATCGGAGTGGGTAAGTCTCCACCTTTAGCTGTTAAGGCGCATTCTCTCCGCGCTCAAGCGACGTCGTGGGCGGAAAGTTCTGCAGTTTCTTCTCAGGAAATCTGTAGGGCGGCCACATGGAAGTCTCTCCACACTTTCGCAAGACATTATCGTCTAGACATTCGCGCGCCGTCTCACGGTCAGCTTGGAGACAGGGTCATACGGGCAGGGCTGTCCGCGACCCACCCATGATGGGGAAGCTTTGGTACATCCCACAGTCTGGAATGATCCTGGTACGTACAGGGAAAAGAAAATTATTCCTTACCTGCTAATTTTCGTTCCTGTAGTACCATGGATCATTCCAGACCCCTCCCTGGTTTGGGGGTTCTTTGTGGGCCATCCCTGCTTTCCTGTCTTCACAATATTTTCACTCTGTATCTCTAGTTATTGCGAGCTGTGTCTTTGAACACAGTGCTGTTTGCAAGTTCTCAGTTACAGTTTTTTGAGTACAAGTTAGTTGCTGTCACAGCTGATATTTTTTTCTCTATTTTTGAAATTAATTGATTCCTCTGGTTCTGTCTCTTCTCGTCTTGGCTTTGCTAGTCCAGTTACTGAGGATTGAGGCAAGGGAGGTGTGGCTATATAGGTCCTCCCCTGGGAATTTTTGGTTCTAACTCCATCTGCTGGACAGGGAACATAACCCACAGTCTGGAATGATCCATGGTACTACAGGAACGAAAATTAGCAGGTAAGGAATAATTTTCTTTTACATGACAAATCGGCCAATTTGGCATGCACGGGAGACAATCTGTTCGGAGAACGTTTTCATGACACAGTCAGCAAGGTTAAAGACCAGGCTCTGGCGGTTCAGTCGTTAACGACTCCAACTACGTTTCCATCTTCCAAATGATATTTTCATTCTTCTCGTCTACAACAATTCTCACGCAGACCATACCGTTCTTATCAACAATTCAGTACACCTTCATATTCTGCGTATCAGAGACCCACAATCACATCCACCTCAACAGCAACAACAAAGAGGCAAACCTAGGTCTCAACGGCAACAACCACAACAAACAGCAGCCCCACTAAAAACCACACAGTCTTTTTAAGTGCCCGGCCACCACCACTCCCTACAGAAGCACCTCCGGGAAGGATCAGAGCTTGTTTTCCGCCTGGGAGGCCATAACGTCGGACCAGTGGGTTCTGGAGATAGTAAAGAACGTCTATCAACTTCAGTTCATAGCCAAGCCCACACTTCCGCATCTTGCCATTCGGGGACCAACAACACTTCATCTCCAACTGGCCCAGGAAATAACCCTACTTCAGCGTCAACGTGCAATAGACATATTCTGCTATCGCCCAATCCTGGATCTTCGGGAATTGAACAAATTGTCAAAGAAAAATTCAAGATGGTATCATTGAAGTCCATTCTTCCCCTCTTGCAACCCAGTGATTGGATGTGCTCCATAGACCTGAAGGATGCATACACCCATATTCCAAGCCATCCGTTGTCCTGACAATACCTTTTGTTTTCAATACAAACATCAGCATTACCAGTACAAGGTTCTCCCATTTGGCCTCTTGGCAGTACCCAGAGTATTAACCAAATGCATGGTGGTGGTGGTGGTGGTGGCCTACCTTTGTCAACAAGGTATCATGATTTTTTCATACCTGGACAATTGGTTAATAGTAGCTTCGAATCCAACCCTATTGTGGGACCATCTTCGATGGGTAATCAGTTGTTTACAGGGACTAGGGTTAGTAATCAACTTTCCAAAATCAACATTTCAACCTACGCAAATTCTACAATTTATCAGTGCTTGTTTGGACACCATACGCAGCAGAGCGTTTATCCCAGACGACAGGAAACAAGAAATGCGTTATCTGCTCCTCTCCCTACATGCAACGCAGTACCCTACGGCTCGCAATTTCTTAACAGTCTTGGGCCACATGGCAGCAGCAAATTTCACTGTTCCAAAGACAAGACTACACATGAGACTTTTACAGTGGGGTCTGAAATGCCAATGGAAGCAACATTCACATCTGTTGGCAAAACGTCTAACACTGACATCCCAAATGAAAAAGGATATCAATTGGTGGCTCCTCAAGCCCACATTAGACAAGGGAACATTGTTCAACCCTCCGACACACAATGCAGTCCTCACCACCAATGCATCACGCAAGGGTTGGGGAGCCCATCTCGACTTGTTGGAAAAACAAGGCCTTTGGTCAGTAGCAGAACAGGCCTTTGAAATAAATTTGCTAGAACTCGGAGCGATACGCAATGCCCTACAGACCTTTCAAACATATATCTGCAAGGTCGCAGAGTTATAATCTACACGGACAACCAGGTAGCGATGTTCTACATAAACAAGGAGGGTCCGGTTCATGGTCCCTTTGCAAGGAAGCCCTCCAGATCTTCCACCATGCGCATCGACATTCCATACACCTACAAGCAACTTACCTGCCGGGAGTGGCCAACACCAGAGCGGACAGGTTAAGTCGCATATTCCACCCGCATGAATGGTCACTCAACCCAGAGATCGTACAGACAATTTTCTCTCGCTGGGGTGTTCATTGATAGACCTGTTTGTTACAGAATCAAACACTCAACTTCCAAGGTTCTGCTCGATTCGACCCAGTCCCCTACGGATTGCTCAGGGCGCTTTCCTCATTCCATGGACATCAATCTCCTGTATGCCTTTCCACCGATTCCACTTATCAGGACAATTCAAAAATGCATACTGGACAAAAGTCAACTGATCCTCATTGCCCCAGCTTGGCCCAGGCACCCATGGTACAGCTATCTCTGTCTTTCGATGGAACCTCTGATTCGATTACCAGACAGACCGGATCTTTTACTTCAAGAACAAGGTGTGCGCCTTCACCCATTCCATTCGTCCCTCCATCTGACTGCATAAAGATTGAACGGTCACTACTGACTGCACAAGGGGTATCCGTGGCTGCCCAAACCATTCTTCTGGAATCCAGAAAACCATCAACCAGATGCAGTTATACTTTCAAATGGAAGCGTTACTCCACCTGGTGTACCGCAAAAGGTATCCTGCCGATAGACTGCTTGCCGGCACTGCTAATGGACTATCTCCATTCCCTGTACATGTCGGGCTTGGCAACCTCATCCATTAGAGTTCATCTGAGTGAAATATCCACATATCACAGACAGATTAATAACAAAGGATGTTCAGTGACAGAGTGATTATCTCGCTTCATCAAGGGCTTAACACACCTTAGACCGCCAGTTGCTAAGCCACCGGTTCCATGGAACCTCAACATAATGCTGGAACAACTAATACTCGCACCATTCGAAACATTAGATTCGGCGCATATCAAATACCTCACGTGGAAGGTGGTCTTCCTAAGTAGCAGTAACATCCGCACGACGGGTTAGTGAACTTCAGGCATTGGCTCACCACGACCCATATCTACAATTTTATCACAACAAGGTGATACTCAGACCTCATCCAGCCTTTCTTCCGAAGGTAGTCTCTCAATTCCACCTCAATCAATCCATAGAACTTCCAACTTTCTTTCCAAATCCTAATGATAGGGAGCGTTTATTGCACACGCTAGACTGTAAACGTGCATTGGCGTATTACAAAGAGAGAACACAGCTTTAAAGAAGGTCAGGCCTTAGAAGTCTTATATCCCCTGGAACCAGCAGCCAAGGAACGCCTGTGCTTTCCAAAAGTGGACGCCATGGTCTGCGCTGTCTCAAAGTGAACAACCATTCCTGTTGAGGGAGGGGCTGCATTGAAGGACACTCAGGACAGAAGATTGGAGTCCATCCTTAAGCAGGCCTTCGATGTAACAGCAAGGACATTGCAGATTGCCTCCTGCTGCGCACTGGTGGCACGTTCCTGTTTGCTCCTCTTGAGAGAGGCAAATAACTCTGGAACGTATATTGGCGAGATGATGGAACCTGCAGCAGCTTTCCTGATGGATGCAAGTTCAGACCTAATGCATACCGCAGCCAGAAGACAGTTAAAGCTGCGAAATTGGTCTGCTGACGTGACCTCTTTAGTAAATCTCATGAGAATGCCCTTTTAAAGGATCTCTCCTATTCAGAAGCGAGTTGGAAAAGTTAGCCAGCAAGTGGGGTGAATCTCCATTGCCTTGGCTACCGGAATACAGGGGTAAAAGATTCCAGCGCCCCTCGCCCAGAAGAGCCAGGGGCAGAGGTTCTCAACATTTTAGACTCTAGAGGGACTCTCAGTTCCAAGCAATTTGTCCTTCCGGAAGGCCCCAGTCCTTTCAGAACAGACAGACCAAGAGAGGATCAGCCCCGGGGGCAGGCTGCAGCCGTGCTCCCCAATGAGAAGGGGCCGATCCATCCACGGGAAGAGGAAATAGGAGGTCGACTTTCCCTCTTACCAAAGATGGGTCGAGATCACATTGGACAATTGGGTGCTAAACATCATTCAAGAAGGTTACTCTCTGGAGTTCCACAGCATTCCTCGGGACAAGTTTATGATGTCACTCTGCCACTCCATACCAAAAGACTGGCAGTGGAAACCAGTCTGACAAGATTACTCAGTCTGAAGGCAATAACTCTGGTTCCTGCGCCCCAACAAAATAGGGGGCGCTATTCCATCTATTTTATCGTTCCCAAGAAGGAAGGATCATTGCGGCCCATCTTGGACCTCAAGAACGTCAATCGTCATCTGCAGATACTACACTTCCGCATGGAGACCTTTCGCTCCGTAATAATGGCAGTACAACCAGGGGAGTCCCTGCCCTCCCTGGACCTCTCAAAATCCTACCTTCACATTCCAGTCCATCAAGAGCACCAGCGTTTTCTACGTTTTGCGATACTGGGTCACTATTACCAGTTTCGAGCGCTACCCTTCGGCCTAGCAACCGCCCCCAAAACATTCTCCAAAGTCATGGTGGTCGTGGCGGCAACACGAAGGAAGGAAGGAAGGAAGGAAGGGAATCTTGGTTCACCCTTACCTGGATGACTGGCTGATCAGGGCAAAGTCTTTGGAAGAGAGCGAGCGGGTGACCAGCAAAGTCGAGAACCTACTGCAGGAGCTCGGTTGGGTCATGAACACAGGCAAGAGCAGTGTGCAGCCCTCCCAGTGTCTCTAGAGTACCTGGGGGCCAGTTTCAACACTATACAGAACAAAGTCTTTCTTCCTCTCCCGAGGAGAAGGAAGCTGCTGGAACAGTTACGATTGACCAATGCGCGCCCCAGAGTATGGAACTATCTTCAAGTCCTAGGCCTCATGGCATCAACCGTGGAAGTCATGCCATGGGCAAGGGCCCACATGCGACCACTCCAGCGATCCTTGCTCTCACGCTGGAACCCACTGTCCCAGGACTACTCAGTTTGCCTCCAGCTACCAGCAGGGGTACGTTCTCAGCTTCAGTGGTGGCTACAGGAAGACCACCTAGCCTGTTGTTTGAAAAGATAAAGGCCGGTGTGTTTGATCCACAGATTTGGCAGCTCATTAAAGATGAATATTTCATCGAGACAATGTCAGAACTCCAAAAGAATGCTTGGTTGTCATTCAAAGACCTTGTCAAGGACTTTCTTGGAAATACACGAGCACAGAATTACACTGAAATTGTCCAGAAACTCTTGGAGAACTTCAAAATGCTTTGTTGCAACATGAGCATCAAGGTGCATTTTCTGCATAGCCATCTTGCTGACTTCCCGAAAAAACTTGGTGCAGTCAGTGATGAGCAAGGTGAACGATTCCACCAAGATTTGAAGGTCATGGAGGCATGGTATCAGGGTAGATGGGATGTATATATGGCTGACTATTGTCCACAGATTGAACAATGCTGGAAAAGCTATAAGCATAAATGTTTACCTTAATATGTATGTTTGGTAGCAGAACTTTACTACTTGTACACAATTTGACTTACAGTAACAATATTTATTTATTTATTTTTAATTTTTATATACCGAAGTTCTTGTAAGAACTACAAATCACTCCGGTTTACATAAAACGATGATATGCCCAAAATAGAGAAAGGGGCTTTACATGGAACAATAGAACAGAATGCCAATTTAACATAGTAATATTAAAATATATTATAGATACAATATAAATACAATATAAGTAAGAGAACGTTTGAACTCAAAATCTTTGTACAGTTAAAAATCATAATAGTAAGACTCAGTGAGGAATCCCATAAATTGGGTTTATCCTCCCGTCTAGGCAGCATTAAGAGTCTGGGAAGGCTTGGTGGAAAAGCCAGGTTTTTAGCTTTTTTTTTTTTTTAACTCCTGATGACTTGGTTCCAGTCTTAGATCTGGGGGGAGCGCGTTCCACTGGTGGGGGCCTGCTGAAGATAGTGCTCGTTTACTCAATGATGATTTTACCTGTGGGGCGTGAAGTGTGCCTTTGTATGCGCTTCTAATTGGTCTGGAAGATGTATGAGGTTGAAGTTGAGTGCTTAACATGATAGGAGCTAGTTTGTATGTCGCTTTGTGAACGATTGTGAGTACTTTATAGAGGATCCTGTGTTTAATAGGAAGCCAGTGTAGATTACGAAGGATTGGGGTGATATGGTCTCTTTTGTTAGAGTTTGTGACAATTCTAGCGGCGGAGTTCTGTACCATCTGTAATGGTTTGATGGTATTAGTGGGGAGACCGAGAAGAAGGGAGTTGCAATAATCTAGCTTAGATAGTATAATGGATTGGAGTACTGTCCTGAAGTCGGTGAAGTAAAGGAGGGGTTTTAGTTTTCTGAGGACTTGCAGTTTGTAAAAGCAGTCCTTTGTGGTAGTGTTTATAAACTTTTTTAGGTTTAGATGGTTGTCTAGCCATCTAAATATAGCCTTTGTATGAATAAAATAACTAGTATATTCAGGTAATTCTTTTTATTTCCTTTGTATGTACATTTTGTATGCTTTTTGAGATAAAGGGAGGGTATCCTGTACCTTAAAAAGTTGACGTGATAGAGAAAAACTGGGGTCATTTTTTGATTCAGATGTCAAAAGTTAGTCAAAAACAATTGTCAGGTCGAACTCAACAAAACTTGTTCCCCAGTGTATTTGGCAAGCTTTTCAGAAGCTTCTTAGAATTTAGACAGTCAAGTCTTTCAACAGGACACAAGTTTTTGGCTGTTGCGTGCCCCATCCGCACTTGGCCCGTGCACGGGCCTACTTACCTCGCTAGTTCCTCTGCAGGTCAAGGGTCGGCCTCCCCAGCGGCAGCCGTGAGTTCCTCCAGGCCTCGGCGTCCTGCGGCGGCGGTTGCCGGGCCTTCCACTGCGCACCAGGCCTCATGCCTTAGCTAGACGTCCTTCGTGGCGTCTGCCACGCCCCTATGTGCGCACGCGGACCGCCCGGTCTCTTGTAGGGCCAGGGGCCGGGTTCTAGCTCTGCGGTGCGCCCTGATTGAACATACTACTTAAGGAAGTTCCTGCCTGCACTTCCTTGCCTTGGCAATTGGGTCGGCACTGTATGTGTACTAGTTTGCCTCCGCGTTCACAGTCTTGTTCCAGCATCCTCTTGTTCCAGCGTCTGTCTGTCCTGTCTCCCCAGGTAGTACCTTTGGACTGACTCTCTGGTACTGACCTCTGCCTGCTCCATTGACCATTCTGATCGCTGCCTGGATTCTGACCTTTGCCTGCCTTCGTGACCATGTCTGACCTCTGGAACCTGACCCCTGCTTCGTTGACTACTCTCGGACTGATTCCTGGTATCTGACTCCTCTTTGGCTGACACCCCTCGGACTGATCCTCGGAACCTGACCCCGGCTGCCATTGACCACGCCTCCTTGATTCTGCTTTGTCCCTTGCCCTGTCATTGCCAACGCTGTACTAGCTTTCTCTGAGACGCCAGGCCTACAGTCTAGTGACCAACCGTGCTCCCTTACTACTGGTGGGCACACCTCTATACTTTCTCTCTGGGAGACCCTGCAAGGCCCACCTAAATCCAAGCAGCCCAGGTCCCCAAGGGCTCCACCCGGGGGGACCGCGTGCTTCCAGTGGTGAAGCTACTCCTAGCCTCTGTCTCCTCCTGTGCTCCGCCCCCTGGGTGCTCCCAGGGAGCCGTCCTACACTGCTCCAGGACAAATGTCCACCTCCAAGCGCAACATTGGCCTCCTTAAATTCAAAAAAACTCAGAAGTGCTTTCTGAAGGGAGTTTTAGATGTGAACTGAAATATATCGGCAGTTCTTTCAGAAGATCAAATGCTTTAATAGTGCAAGGTCTCCTACTCTCAAGGGCCAGATATAAACTGAGAAATTATTCTTTTTTTTTTGCTAGAAAATTGATCTGTACTCTTAGCAGTGGAAACCTAGTTGGATCATTCAGCATTTTCTGAATAGTGTGCACAGAAATTGGGGAATTACTGTTAAACTCTTCATTGAAGAACTCTTTGTAAAACTGAAAATGGTTAACGTGATACTGAACAGCATGGCACTAGCTGTTCCAATGTATTCCAACAGGGCTTGGAAGTGTGGATGTTTTAGCAGCTGGAGATTTCTCTTGTAGTTTTTTGTTCAAGAAATAGAGGTACTTAGCTTTCCTACCTCCAGAGTTATGTGACATGTTTTTGAAGAACCTTTAAAATGTATCAACTAACTGAAAAGGCTTTCTGAATGATTCACCAACTAAGTTAACAATATGTGCCAAACAAGTGATATGCACAGAATTTAGAAACAATGTAGAAAATACAGAATTTAATTCTTTTTTTCATATAACTATCATCAGTATCGATTATGAAAATGCTGTCATAATCAATCTGGTAATCATTTACCATTTTGACTACAGCTTGGGCAATAGTTGAGTGGTTAACATCTAAAAACACTATCTGCCAAAAAGGAGTTTACATGTCCACTGCAATCAGGCTCCGGTGCTGCAAACTATACATTCAGAACTGATCTTGCATCATCACATATTTTATCAAAGATAATTGCAATTTTTTAATCTTTAAGCATCAGTTGTAAATTTTGTTTTTCTTCACAGTATTTATTTTATTTATTTATAGTTTTTTATATACCACGGTACGTAATGCATATCACCTCGGTTTACAGCAAACAGTAATTCAGCCAAAGGCTTTACAATGAACATAAGTGGAAAAAGCAAAGTGCTAATTTAAACAGAAAAACTAGGAGTATACATATCAAATACATATGTAATAAAATACATCTGATAAGCATGTCTGTCAGCTGTGTTCTTCCAGGAATTGCACCACCATTCCAAACCCTGCTGTTAAGAAATTCCTTTACAAGTGGGTGTTGACTTTGGGATATTTGCACCTGCAAGCATCTTCACCCATGCTTTACAAATCTGAAAGAGGAAGATAGAAAATTGAGTGCCCTTATCCAAGATGTCTCTGTCTAAATAATAAGTCTCGTGAAAATGCAAAGGTGAAGAGACTTACATCAACATGTTCTTTCTCTGCCTGCATTTTGTTTTTGCAGTGTACTTGTGATGGTTTTCTGGTGTTTTGAATCCTCCATCCTGTTGAAGCACATCTTCCTTCAGTTTGTTTTTGGATGCAAAGCGATCCAGAATCACGGATCGTGATCATAATTGAGAACAATGTTGTAGAATAGTTTGTTCCAGTCTGCATGCAGTTTTTCAGGGAATTCTTGAACATAGGATCCCAGTTCTTGATGCATGTGGAGGCCATTTACAATGTTGTGTAAAAGAATGAATGACTTTGTTTCTTGGTGACTTCGGGGGCCTGACTGACTACATTGAGGAGTACTTTGTTCTGACATATTTCTCAACTGGTTTGTAGGAGACTTTAACTTCCAGGTAGAGAGAACACCAAAAACCTTAGCTCGTAAAATGCTTTTAGAAGCAATGGAAGCCCTGGGATGGTCACAATTTCTCAAAAGCCACTCATAAAGTGGGCCACACTCTAGACTTAATATTTGCCAATATGAGTAACTGCCTAATCAGTACTTCACACACGATATTGCCCTGGTCTGATTATCAATTAATAAAATCAGATATAGCCTTCACCAACCAAATCCATAATAGTATAGATAGTAAGCTTACTTTTACCTTCAGGAAAAAGATAGAGATGGAAGTACTTGCAGAAGCAATAGACAAAACAATCAATGAACTAAATCAAACCACTTCCACATCTGCATTTGATTCCTGAGACAAGTTAGCCATGACATAGCTGAAAACCTTAGTCCTGTCCAGACAAAAACTATTAACAAAGAAAGGACTAACTCCAAAATTAATCCCTGGTGCAATGATGAATTAAGAAGCACTAAATAGAACCTTAGAAAATTAGAGAAATAATGGCGGAAATGCCCATCTGCTGAATCCCTAGGAAACAAAATCTTTTTTTTACGAAATACTATACACTAACCATTAAAGCAAAAAAAAAGATTACTATGCCAAACAAATTCATGGGGATATATTTAACTCAGAACTGCTCTTTGAGACTGTTAAACATTTAAAGACCCATCGTCCATCTCGAGAAACTACAATTTCACAAAGGCCTCTTGCAATGAATATGCCACCGCACTCATAGACAAAATCAATAAATTGAAAAAAAACATTCACTATCATTTCTTCAACAAAAACACCTGTAGATTCAAATGACATAGTTAAGTGGTCCACATTTAACAGTATCGAAACAGGAAATCGGTCAAATCATTGCTAAAATTAAACCTGCTACTCACCAACATGACCCAATACCAGCTATTTCCTTGAAACAAGTACACCATGTTATCACTCCAACAATCACAACCGTAATTAATCATTCACTGTCAGAACTATGCGACATGGATTAAAACAAGCGGTGATAAAGCCCATCCTAAAAAATAAGACTGTTATAAGACTGGTAGAACTGATGATTGGGACAACATAAGAAAATGCCATACTGGGTCAGACCAAGGGTCCATCAAGCCCAGCATCCTGTTTCCAACAGTGGCCGATCCAGGCCATAAGAACCTGGCAAGTACCTATTCCATGTTACCATTGCTAATGGCAGTGGCTATTCTCTAAGTGAACTTATTGTCCATTATCCAAAATTGCTGTTTCTAGCGCAGGTTCTTGAGAAAGCAGTGATTTTCCCAACTTGTAAATCACTTGGAAGATCAAAACATTCTCTGCCCAAATCAATTTGAATTTAGGAAACATCACTCAACTGAGACATTACTTCTCTCATTAACACATTCTGTTTTAAGAGGGTTTGCAGCAGATGAATCTTAATACTTTGTGCTAATTGACGTAACAGCTGCCTTTGAAACTGTGGACCATAACCTGTTATGCCATCAGATGAGAAACATAGGGATTGACGGCATGGTTCTCAGATGGTTCATTTCATTTCTATCTAATAGAACATTCCAAGTCAAACTGGGCAGCCACATACCTGACACCTTCCAGAGTGATACAGGTGTCCCTCAAGGCTCAGCCCTCTCAGCTGTTCAATATTTACATGCTTCCACTGTGTGAATTACTGACGAATCTAGGAATAGCTTTCTTGTATGCTGATGACTTAGAATTTTTCATACCACTCTCTCTAGATCATTTGAAAAACAGCTGCAATACTCTCTACATATATGATAGAAATACAACAAGAACTATTGCAACTTAAAATGACGTTAAACTCTAAAAGGACCGAAATCATCTGGCTGAGTAAAAACTCAACATTTAAACCACCTGCCCTAGATCTGGGTAATTTTCAAATTAATCCCTCAAATGAAGTACGGGATTTATGTGCACAGCTAGATGAGAACCTCACAAAGAAAATGCACATCAGTAAATTGACAGGTTACGCCAAGATGCATATTCTACATTGGTTAAAACCATTAACTTTTGCAGGCTTCCGTACTGTACTGCACAATCCCTACTACTAGGTCTTCCACGAAGTCACTTAAAACCACTACAACTATTGCAAAATGCTGCAGCAAGACTATTACTAGGATCTAGGAAATTTGATCACATTGCATTATCGCTGTTAACTGGTAACTGCATTGGTTACCAGTGCAATCCAGAATCTACTTTAAAACAATGATAATATTCAACATTCACTCCAATAACACTGACTTATTAGAAGTGACACTACAACCTTACAATCCCTGAGTGAACACAAAGATCTTAAAATAAAGGACTATTTGTCTGTTCCTACAATATGGTGCACACATCTGATGCAAATAAGAGATTTGAGTGTTTTCCATAGCGGGTCCAAAACTCTGGAATTCTCTGCCTGAGGTGTTGTATATTTTACCAGATACAAAGAGATTTAAATGTGAATTAAAAACATGGCTATTTAAAAAAAAAAAAAATGCATATAGTTTAACTTAAAAACATCTGAATATACAGAACCATAAAAACGAGGACAAAATATAATAAATGAATCATTAAGAATAAATCAAATGATTGAATGCAAGATTCTCAAAACCACTCAGTGACTAAGATTTTATTTATTTTATTTATTTGCAGTTTTTTTATACTGACATTTGTTTAGTAATCTCACATCGGTTTATTTATTTATTTTTATTTTTTATATACCGACATTCCTGTACAAAAATACAAATCATATCAGTTCAATTCTTCATATCAAATCAATCATATCAAACTTCAATTTCCACAATTAACAGAAACACTGCAGCTGTGCCAACTAGAACGAACATGTGCAACAGTGCTTTACAATAAACAATAAACTTTACAATAAACTTGTTAACGAACATATGTAATAGTGCTTTACAATAAACTTGTTAAGCGGGGGGAGGGGAGAGAACAGTGGAACAATGAAAGGGAAAAATAAAATAGTGGTACAAAGCACCACTATGATGTGATGTGAAAACCATTTTGTTTTTTAATTATCCATACTCTCTGCCATATGTACAGGATCAATTTTATTATGTACTAGAAAATTTGGCTTGATAGATAAATGCCTGCCTTTGAATACCAGCTCTAACCAGTCTTTTTGTTTGTTATAATTATGAATGTCACTTTGTAAACTGTTGTGATCTATAACGTTGATATATAAAATCTCTAAATTTAAAATAAATGGTAAAGATAGTATTAGTTCACTGTTCCTAAGGCAGTTTTTTTCTTGAAACCCAATGAAGAAAAATACTTATCCTTTTGATTCAACTCCCATCCTCTTCAGTTCTGCAAGGAGATTGCAGAGCAGGGACAGTTTTGGCCTGATATACTAAGGCCTTCTCCTGTTCTGTGTCTTAGGGCCTCATTTATTAAGCATTTTTCCCACAGTTTGTACCCGAGGCAATAGAGAGTAAAGTGACTTGTCCAAGGTCACAAATTTTGGTGGGAAAAGCTATATTATGAGCAATGGCTTTCCTGCCACTGCACTGTGTAGAGCAATGGCTTTCCGCCTATTGCTCTACACAGGGCAGTGGCAGTTTTGGGTGGGCCACATATGGCAGCAGCAGAGTCTTGTCCCATTGAGTTATGCTTGGAGCTGCAATAATGCCAGCACTGCATTGGCAAACAAACTGGCTTCTCTTGTGGCTAGTAGGGGACGTACTTGCTTCTTCGGTACTTAGTTTTTATCACTTCAGCAGACTTCTTGATTTATGCTCTGCTCCTCAATCCTTGAATTCTTCACAGTATGCTTCTGTCATGCACAGACTCTGGTGAAAAATGTAAGAAATACTTCATTCTAGAGGGGATGATAAATAAGTGGAGAAAAGGACAATCCCAGCCTTCCACACCACCTCCCCAGCCCTTGCAACAGAAGGAAAGATCTCAGCCCAGCACCATTCGCTCTCAGTGACACTAGGCTCATCTGTCAGTAGTGGCAGCAGTTGCTGCTGCTGGCAGATGAGCCAAGTTGGCAGGGACCATTGCAGTTGTTGCTACCCTCCACCTGAGTGTCCATGCCCGGACCCCTTCACCTCATGGCTGTGATGCAACTGCAGTGAAAGTAGCTTGTCCTGTGGCTGCATCATGCATTGCCAAAAGGGGAAAACTTGGGATGACTCCCCCACATGCTCGTGCTCTCTTTCTCTCACACATGTTCTCTGTCTCCCCCCACATGTAATCTGTCTCACATACACACTCTCCCCCTCACACAGACTCTCAGGGCCTGGGCCTCTTCAGCCATCAGTGGGATGAGGTCTGCTGGCGGCCCCTGGGTCCTCCCTCTCTCTTTCACTGTGAGTAGGGGTGAGGTGGGAGGAGGTGAACAGAAGCAGAGGTCAAAGGAGGATTCATATTTCCATTTGTTCTAGGCCAGTGGTCGGCAACCTGTGGCATGGCGCTGGACTGCTGAGCAGACAACCGCCGCCACTACTGAATCAGGAAACTAGCCAGTCTTTCACAGCAGGAGATGTTAGGTTAAATATGACTTCTGCTGCCACATATGAGGCTTGGAGCTAGCTTTCTGATTTAGCAGTGGAGGAATTCAGAGTCTGCTCAGCTATCCAGTGCCATGGCACATATGCCAAAGGTTGCAGACCTAGAACAAATGGAAATATGAATCCTCCTTTGACCTCTGCTTCTGTCCCTGTTTTTCACTTCGATAAGCAGACTGAATTAGCCATGTTGTCTGGGATGTCTCTCCAGGTGGCTCGAGGCAGAAAACTCTTTCCACAGATACAGACTTTGCTCTGCACGCCTGAGTGGCAGTTCTGCACGATTGCCTGACTTGCTCAGTTCTTTGTTTTTCTGCGCAGCTCACAGACGCGGATCTCTCGTGCCTTTCTTTCTGTTTTCTATTCTATCCTACACTTTGGTATACCCTAAAAAAAGCAATTTTAAGTGCTTCCCATGGCACTCACCAATGGATATAACTATTGCTACCTGTGCCTGGAGCCAGACCATGACCAGGCATCCTGGTGCGACTGTGGTAGGATGTCCCCGAGGGCCTAACGTCAACGGGCCGAGAAAATAGCTAGACTGAGGGATAACAGGTCATCGAGCTCATATGCCTCGGCATACATCTCCACTCAGTCTTCGCCAGCACCAAGAACAAAGGTCATTGACTGAGTCATGACCCGCAGCAATATCGGGATATTGTGTTGAGACCACTGCACCTTGAGTCCCCATTGTAGGCACTGCAAATGAAGGTGGGTGTGTGGTATGATGTATATAGCTATTGCCATATGACCCAGAGTAGTGAGTGAGTATTTAACAACTGTGAAATGCGACTGGTTCTTCAAGATGCGAGCCAGCTCGCAAATAGTTTGGATGGAAAGCCTTGTAGATGTTTACTTCCCTGAAAGGGATCTAGGGTGAGTAGGGATGCTTGCTCTGACAGGTTCGAGCTGAGGGGAAGGTTCTTTGAAGGGAATGCCCCTAGAAACCCTTCTTAACCTATACAGGACTGGGCATTTAGCTTTGTCCACCTTAAATGCCAGAGAGAGAATTAGCACTATGGGCAATCCCCAGAGAGTAGGAATAAGGACATAGGCCCAAAAGGGAACAGTGTGTCCCCATTTCTCCAGAAAAAGGCAGCTTCTGATACATCTCTGTCCTGAAGAAAATGCTCTATAACTTATACTGCTGGAGGTTTGCAGGTTATATTTTGTGAATGCTGTTTGTTATAAATAAAGCTGGAATCATTAAGAAAGAAGGCTGGAGTCTGTGGCTTATGTCTGTAGCCTAAAGTTTATTTGGTTATCCCACTGTTTTAATCACCTGTTTGGCCACCTTAAGATCATTGGATATAATTGCCCCAAGATCCTGCTCTTCTTTCATGCTTAGAAGAATTCACACTCAAGTACAATACTGTACTTCTTTCTTGGGTTTTTTTTTTTTTTTTTTTTTTTTTAATTCTAAATGCATAAAACTGCAATCTTTAGCATTAATATTAACTGCCAGGCCCTAGACCATTCCTCAAGCTTCACTATATTCCTTCTCATATTTTCCACAACTTCCTGGCTGGTTAACCATGTAGTTTTTTTAATATAGGCAAAAAGACAAACCTTTCCTGACAATCCTTCTGCAATGTTGCTGATGAAAATGTTAAACTGGTCCAAGGACTGATCACCTGAGGCACACTGATAGTAATTTCCCTCCTCCTCAAAGTGAACTCTATTTAATACTACCTTTTATTTCCTCCTACTCAATTAGTTTCTAACTCAGTCATCAGATCTAGGATTCATTCCAAGGGCACTCAATTTATTTATAAATTGCCTATGTGGAACCTTGTCAAAGGCCTTTTATTTGAAATATTTTTAGTCTGCCTGTAGTGAAAAAAATCAAACTATACCAATAACATATTAACATAAACAAAACCACAACAAGATGCAATACATATTTCATAAAGGCCTTGCTGATCCAAGTTCATTATGTCAAGCGCTTTCCCTTGATCCAACTTTCTGGTCATACAATCAAAGAAATTGATAAAATTCATCTGACAAGATATACTTCTGGTAGAAAACCATGCTGCCTTGGATCTTGGAATCTGTTGGATTCTAGAAATTGCACTATTTTCCATTAATTTGCTCACCATAGAGGTCAGACTAATTGGCATGTGGATCCCAGCCTCCTCTTTTATGAATTGGAAGCACATCTGCCAGTCTCCATTCTTCCGTAACAACTTCAGACACTAAAGTATTTAAAAGGTCAGCCAGTGGAGCTGCCAGAATTTTCTGGCAGCCTCTGATATATCCCATCCAGCTCCATTGCCTTATCTACTTCATGAACACACTTTTCTGAAAATAGTAACTGGGGCAAACTCTCAATCAATCTTATTTGTTTGTTTTGTGTAGTCCTACTCCTGGCCCTTCTATAGTGAACAACAAACAGAAATATTTGAGCAATTACAATTTTTTTCCTCATCAACCTCTACTATTCCTCTCCTTCACTTCTGAATTTCAAAATGCAACTTTTGTAATTTCTTTGATCACTGACATACCTTTGAAAAAGTCTTGTTCCTCTGTTTTTATAGTATTTGCTGTTTTTTCTTCTATTCAAAGTTTTGTATTCCTGACTACTTTCCCAGTGTCTCTTAAGTTTTCTAGATATTGTTGCCTGCTTCCTCTTTCTATGATCTTTTGTAGTTTATAAATACTAACCTTTTCTCCCTTTAGAAAACCATAGCAACCTCTATTTCCTCTTTGCTTTTATTTACTCTCCTAACAAAAAAAACACGAATTGCCATTTTAATTACCCCAGATTTTTTCCATCCTGTTAACGATTCCTTGAGGTACTACCCCATTTTTAGTTTTTCTAAAGTTTAGGACCCTCGCCTTTGAATGAACCTTCATCTCCTGTACTCTAATACTGAACCACATAATCCTAGGAGATTGTTTACTATAACATTAGAGAAACTGACCCAATGGTAAGTACCAGTGGTCCCTTGTGGGGTTCCATTAACAGTTTACAGGATCTCCCTGCTTCTAGATCAGTGGTTCTCAACAGGTGTGTCAGAATACACTGGTGTGTTGCGAGGACTTGAGAGATGTGTCGCAGGGCCAGCAGATGGCTGCCTCCTTATCAGTCCAGCTGGGAGTTAGTTGACTTCTCGTACATTGGGTCTAATGGGAGGCTACTCTCACTTCCTCCTCTTCTTTCTGGCCCAGTGGGAGGTTGTATCTTCTTTCACCCAGATCAGAGCGAGACACTGTCAGCTCCTGCTGTTCTGGGCTGGATGAGACACAACCTTTGTCTTCCCCTGCTGAGTCTGGGAGTGAAGCTGCTGATCTCTTCATCTTGTGCAGGGTGAAGGAAAGGAGGTTGGGGGTGCTGGGAAGATGAAGGTGGAGAGAAGAAGAGAGTATGTGGGGGCTGCTGAGCACGAAGGGATGGGAAACAGGATCTGGGTACCTGGGCAGGGAGAGTCAAGCAGGGGAGAGGATGTTGGGAGTCAGGAGTGCTGGGCAGGGATATGAGTGTGAGCGGATGATTGAAAGGGAGTAATTGGGGGGAAAAGTGAAGGATGATGGAGGCATGGAAGGGGATTGATGGGTGCAAGAGCCATAATATGTCAGTTTTGGGAATGAACATTTCTTCTATCTTTGTACTTTGCTTAGTGTAGGAGGATATGTATTTCTTTTTCTAGCTCCCCAGTTTTGCACTGCAGGCAAAGACTTAAGATTTCCATTCCAGTTTTTGTCGCCACATATGTAATTTGTGGTCTCTTAATCTGTATTAGGTGAAGGTCGGATCTGTATATGTGACTGAAGTGAGGTTTTTTACTAGTAGGTAGGGATTTGTATCCATCTTCTTTTTGTGTTTTCTCATTCTCAATATGACATGCATTGGTGCTGCACTGCTGTCTTTTCATAGGAAGGGCTATTGCTATTTTAGTTCTTAGAATTAGTGTTGCAGTGGTATGGAAGGTTTGCTACCCATGTGCTGATTCTCTGCAATGCGCCTGGTAGTAAGGGAGTTTGTGTTTCTGTTACTGAGAGCACCAGAACCAGAATATCTTTTTTATATAACGAGTTGTATTTGAAATATCCTAGTTCTGCTCTGCGTCCATTGTTTGGGGGTGGGGGTGAGGGATGTTCCTGTAGATGCAGAGTATGTTTACATTTAGCCCCATGATGGTCAAGTGTTTAGTGTTGCCAGTCTGTAAGCTTTATCTGCCAGGTGAGTCCCAATAGAAAAAAGGTTGAGAACCACTGTTGTAGAAGACTGCAGCCAGGATGTCCCACTTAACATCCAACAGATTGACAACATCTAGAAATAGCATCTCCACTTTCATAGCAACTTTGTGAATATCCTCCATTAAATCTCTATTTCTTTTGTCTGTGATGGAGGTCTTTATATTGGTGTAATGCAATTTTCCATTCCCTCTTTCCAGATTAACCCACACTGCCTTCTTACTTCAAGTCCTGCAATTCTGTTGCTGTCATATTTTCTTATATATAGTGCTATGTCTCCTCCCTTCCTTCCTACTCAGTCCTTCCTAAATAGATTGTATCAAAGATGAAGAGCAATGGAATCAAGAAATAGGGAAGTTGGTATTTTGTAGGGTCTAGTATTGCGTGAAGTTAAGAATTTTGAATAGTTGTATGTACTCATCATAAGCATGAGATGAGAATCTCGGTGATATTTTTCTTTCTTTAGAAAGAAAATATATATATTTTTTTTAATACAGTGCATTTGTTTTCTTTCTAGAGCCCTGTTGAATGGGAATTTTGCAACTATTCCTACTGCCTCGCCACAACCATGGTCTTATGGGAATGGCAGCCCGGTCCCTTCACCAGCGGCTGCTCCATCAACATTCCAAGGCAGAAAGTAAGTATTCCTCTGTTTTTAAATTTCTT
Organism: Rhinatrema bivittatum; assembly: GCF_901001135.1. Classification (NCBI taxonomy): domain Eukaryota; kingdom Metazoa; phylum Chordata; class Amphibia; order Gymnophiona; family Rhinatrematidae; genus Rhinatrema; species Rhinatrema bivittatum. The sequence goes on from NC_042615.1 coordinate 698,513,294, forward strand.
TATTAGGCCTTGAATTGCCAAAAATTGTGGGATGAACCTGTTTATTTTAACAAAATAAAAAATTGAGTATCTAGATAGATTTTTGAAAAAGTATTTGAAAACTTTTTTATGAAACCTTCTTTGAACTATGGAATAAGCAAGCAATAAAGGTTTTAAATATAAAATATGGTTGTTGGGAATTCTTAGCACAATTTGGGGTAGATTTTAAAAGCCCTACGCTCATAAAGCCCCGGGGCTTTGGGAAAGGGGAGGAGCCAGAGGGCTCCGGCACAGCGGCCGTTATAAAATCGGCGTCCATGTGCGTGTGCCGGGTAGCGTGCGCATATGGACACCCGCGTGGAACTTTATAAAATCTACCCCTTAATGTAATATGTTGAAATCCTCTGCTCAGTGTGTGACAGCAACCAAGAAAGCAAATAGAATGCTAGGAATTATTAGGAAAGGAATGGATAATAAATCAGGGAATATGATGCCTCTGTATCGCTCCAAGGTGCAGTTGCACCTTGAATATCGTGTACAGTTCTGGTCACTGTATTTCAAAAAAGACAGCCAAATTAGAAAAATACAGAGAAGAGCAATCAAAATGATAAAAGGGATGGAATGTCTCTCCTATAAGGAAAGGCTAAAGAGGTTGGGACTGTTCAGCTTGTACAAGATGGCTGAGGGGGGGGGAGATAGGATAGAGGTCTGAAAAATGAGTGGCGTGGAATGGGTAAATGCAAATTGATTGTTTACTCTTAAAAAAAAAAAAAAAAATACAGAGACTAGGGAACATACAATAAGTTTTTAAGTAATATATTTAAGATAAATAGAAAATATATTTTTCCTCAATGCTTAATTTAAACTCTAGAATTTATTGGCAGAGAATGTGCTAAAAGCTGTTAGTGTAGCTGGGTTTATAAAAGGTTTATATTGTATTTTGTAATTTTATTTATTAGGTATTTATTAACTGCCAATACTGAAGCTCAGGGCGGAGAACAGCCATACATACATAATTAAAATACAGTTCACTGATTTAAAAATTTAACTGACATGAACAATTAAAACCTGACTCACAGCTCATTCAGCATTAATCTGATTCTTAATCGAAAACCAGCCTAAACAAATATGCTTTAAGCAGCCCTTTAAATGTCTTAATATAGCTTGACATCCATAGGTCATAAGGTAAAGAGTTCCAGAGACCTGAGCCGCCATAGAGAATGCTCACTCCTTGTTTCCATAAAGTGCTTGTCGAAT